>NC_090925.1:2691527-3363159 GCF_040938575.1 Ambystoma mexicanum | reverse complement strand
GTTGTGTGGTCTGCTTCTGGGAGCTAGTTAATGCCAGGGAGTAGACATTAGTGTACTGTTGTGCAGGAAGTTTGAAGTGCAGGTGTGTTGTGTGCCCCTAGGAGTTAGTTAATGTCAGGGAGTAGATATTAGAGCAGTGTTGTGCAGGAAATTTGAAGTGCAGGTGTGTTGTGTGCTCCATTGAGTTAGTTAATGTCAGGGAGTAGACATTAGTGCACTGTTGTGCAGGAAGTTTGAAATGCAGGTGTGTTGTGTGCCCCTAGGAGTTAGTTAATGTCAGGGAGTAGACATTAGAGCAGTGTTGTGCAGGAAATTTGAAGTGCAGGTGTGTTGTGTGCTCCTATGAGTTAGTTAATGTCAGGGAGTAGACATTAGTGAACTGCTGTGCAGGAGGTTTGGCGCGCATGTGTGTTGTGTGCTCCTATGAGTTAGTTAATGTCAGGGAGAAGACATTAGTGCACTGTTGTGCAGGAAGTTTGAAGTGCAGGTGTGTTGTGTGCTCCTATGAGTTAGTTAATGTCAGGGAGTAGACATTAGTGCACTGTTGTGCAGGAGGTTTGAAGTGTAGGTGTGTTGTGTGATCCTAAGAGTTAGTTAATGTCAGGGAATAGACATTCGTGCACTGTTCTGCAAGATCTTTGAAGTGTAGTTGTGTTGTGTGCTCCTAGGGGTTAGTTAATGTCAGGGAGTAGACATTAGTGCAGTGTTGTGCAGGACGCTTGAAGTCTAGTTGTGTTGTGTACTCCTGGGAGTTAATATCAGGGAGTAAACATTGGTGGACTGTTGTGCCGGAAGTTTGAAGTCTCCTTGTGTTGTGTGCTCCTGGGATTTAATGTCAGGGTGTAGACATTAGTGTACTGTTGTGCAGGAAGTTTGAAGTGTAGTTGTGTAGTGTGCTCCTTGGAGTTAGATAATGTCAGGGAGTAGACATTAGTGTACTGTTGTGCAGGAAGTTTGAAGTCTCCTTGTGTTGTGTGCCCCTAGGAGTTAGTTAATGTCAGGGAGTAGACATTGGTGCACTGTTGTGCAGGAAGTTTGAAGTGTGGGTGTGTTGTGTGCTCCTATGAGTTAGTTAATGTCAGGGAATAGACATTTGTGCACTGTTCTGCAAGATGTTTGAAGTGTAGTTCTGTTGTGTGCTCCTAGGGGTTAGTTAATGTCAGGGAGTAGACATTAGTGCAGTGTTGTGCGGGAAGTTTGAAGTGCAGGTGTGTGGTGTGCTCCTATGAGTTAGTTAATGTCAGGGAGGAGACATTAGTGCACTGTTGTGCAGGAAGTTTGAAGTGTAGTTGTGTTGTGTGCTCCTTGGAGTTAGATAATGTCAGGGAGTAGACATTGGTGCACTGTTGTGCAGGAAATTTGAAGTGCAGGTGTGTTGTGTGCCCCTAGGAGTTAGTTAATGTCAGGGAGTAGACATTAGTGCAGTGTTGTGCAGGAAGTTTGAAGTGTAGGTGTGTTGTGTGCTCCTGGGAGTTAGTTAATGTCAGGGAGTAGACATTGGTGCACTGTTGTGCAGGATCTTTGAAGTCTCCTTGTGGTGTGTGCTCCTAGTAGTAAGTTAATGTCAGGGAGCAGACATTAGTGTACTGATGTGCAAGATGGTTGATGTGTAGTTGTGTTGTGTGCTTCTGGGAGTTAGTTAATGTCAGAGAGTGGACATTAGTGCACTGTTGTGCAGGTAGTTTGAAGTGCAGGTGTGTTGTGTGCTTCTTTGAATTAGTTAATGTCAGGGTGTAGACAGTAGTGCACTATTTTACAGGAAGTTGGAAGTCTCCTTGTGTTGTGTGCTCCTAGGAGTTAACTAATGTCAGGGAGTAGACATTAGTGCACTGTTGTGCAGGAAGTTTGAAGTCTCCTTGTGTTGTGTGCTCCTAGGAGTTAGTTAATGTCAGGCTGTAGACATTAGTGCACTGCTGTACAGAAGGTTTGATGTGCAGGTGTGTTGTGTGCTCCTATGAGTTCAATAATGTCAGGGAGTAGACATTATTGCACTGCTGTGCAGGAGGTTTGATGTGCTGGTGTGTGTTGTGCTCCTATGAGTTAGTTAATGTCGGGGAGTAGACATTAGTGCACTGTTGTGCAGGATGTTTGATGTGCAGGTGTGTGTTGTGCTCCTATGAGTTAGTTAATGTCAGGAAGCAAACATTAGTGCACTGCTGTGCAGGAGGTGTGATGTGCAGGTGTGTGTTGTGCTCCTATGAGTTAGTTAATGTCAGGGAGTAAACAGTAGTGCACTGCTGTGCAGGAGGTTTGACGTGCATGTGTGTTGTGTGCTCCTATGAGTTAGTTAATGTCAGGGAGTAGACATTTCTACACTGCTGTGCAGGAGGTTTGACGTGCATGGGTGTTGTGTGCTCCTTGGAGTTAGTTAATGTCAGGGAGTAAACATTAGTGCACTGCTGTGCAGGAGGATTGACGTGCATGTGTGTTGTGTGCTCCTATGAGTTCAATAATGTCAGGGAGTAGACATTATTGCACTGCTGTGCAGGAGGTTTGACGTGCATATGTGTTGTGTGCTCCTTGGAGTTAGATAATATCAGGGAGTAAACATTAGTGCACTGCTGTGCAGGAGGTTTGACATGCATGTGTGTTGTGTGCTCTTTGGAGTTAGTTAATGTCAGGGAGTAAACATTAGTGCTCTGCTGTGCAGGAGGTTTGATGTGCATGTGTGTTGTGTACTCCTAGGAGTTATTCAATGTCGGGGAGTAGACATTAGTGCACTGTTGTGGAGGATGTTTGAAGTCCAGGTGTGTTGTGTGCTCCCAGGAGTTAGTTAATGTCGGGGAGTAGACATTAATGCACTGCTGTGCAGGAGGTTTGACGTGCAGGTGTGTTTGCTCCTATGAGTTAGTTTATGTCGGAGAGTAGACATTAGTGCACTGTTGTGCAGGAGGTTTGACATGCAGGTGTGTTGTGTGCTCCTAGGAGTTAGTTCATGTCAGGGAGGAGACATTAGTGTACTGTTATGCAGGAAGTTTGAAGTGTAGTTGTGTTGTGTGCTCCTTGGAGTTAGATAATGTCAGGGAGTAGACATTGGTGTACTGTTGTGCAGGAAATTTGAAGTGCAGGTGTGTTGTGTGCCCCTAGGAGTTAGTTAATGTCAGGGAGTAGACATTAGTGCAGTGTTGTGCAGGAAGTTTGAAGTGTAGGTGTGTTGTGTGCTCCTGGGAGTTAGTTAATGTAAGGGAGTAGACATTGGTGCACTGTTGTGCAGGATGTTTGATGTGCAGGTGTGTGTTGTGCTCCTATGAGTTAGTTAATGTCAGGAAGTAAACATTAGTGCATTGCTGTGCAGGAGGTGTGATGTGCAGGTGTGTGTTGTGCTCCTATGAGTTAGTTAATGTCAGGGAGTAGACATTTGTACACTGCTGTGCAGGAGATTTGACGTGCATGGGTGTTGTGTGTTCCTTGGAGTTAGTTAATGTCAGGGAGTAAACATTAGTGCACTGCTGTGCAGGAGGTTTGACGTGCATGTGTGTTGTGTGCTCCTATGAGTTAGTTAATGTCAGGGAGTAGACATTTTTGCTCTGCTGTGCAGGAGGTTTGACGTGCATGTGTGTTGTTTGCTCCTTGGAGTTAGATAATGTCAGGGAGTAAACATTAGTGCACTGCTGTGCAGGAGGTTTGACATGCATGTGTGTTGTGTGCTCTTTGGAGTTAGTTATTGTCAGGGATAAACATTAGTGCTCTGCTGTGCAGGAGGTTTGACGTGCATGTGTGTTGTGTGCTTCTATGAGTTAGTTAATGTCAGGGAGTAGACATTTGTGCTCTGCTGTGCAGGAGGTTTGATGTGCATGTGTGTTGTGTACTCCTAGGAGTTATTCAATGTCGGGGAGTAGACATTAGTGCACTGTTGTGGAGGATGTTTGAAGTCCAGGTGTGTTGTGTGCTCCTAGAAGTTAGTTAATGTCGGGGAGTAGACATTAGTGCACTGCTGTGCAGGAGGTTTGACGTGCAGGTGTGTTTGCTCCTATGAGTTAGTTTATGTCGGGGAGTAGACATTAGTGCACTGTTGTGCAGGAGGTTTGACGTGCAGGTGTATTGTGTGCTCCTAGGAGTTAGTTAATGTCAGGGAGTAGACATTAGTGCACTGTTGTGCAGGATGTTTGAAGTCCAGGTGTGTTGTGTGCTCCTAGGAGTTAGTTAATGTCGGTGAGTAGACATTAATGCACAGTTGTGCAGGATGTTTGAAGTCCAGGTGTGTTGTGTGCTCCTAGGGGTTAGTTAATGTCGGGGAGTAGACATTATTGCACTGGTCTGCAGGAGGTTTGACGTGCAGGTGTGTTGTATTCTCCTATGAGTTAGTTCATGTCAGGGAGTATACATTAGTGCACTGTTGTGCAGGACGTTTGGAGTGTGGTTGTGTTGTGTGCTCCTTGGAGTTAGTTAATATCAGGGAGTAGACATTAGTGTACTGTTGTGCAGGAAGTTTGAAGTGTAGTTGTGCTGTGTGCTCCTTGGAGTTAGATAATGTCAGGGAGTAGACATTAGTGTACTGTTGTGGTGCAGGAAGTTTGAAGTGTAGGTGTGTTGTGTGCTCCTAGTAGTTAGTTAATGTCAGAGAATAGACATTTGTGCACTGTTCTGCAAGATGTTTGAAGTGTAGTTGTGTTGTGTGCTCCTAGGGGTTAGTTAATGTCAGGGAGTAGACATTAGTGCACTGTTGTGCAGGACTCTTGAAGTCTAGTTGTGTTGTGTACTCCTTGGAGTTAGATAATGTCAGGGAGTAGACATTAGTGCACTGTTGTGCAGGCCTCTTGAAGTCTAGTTGTGTTGTGTACTCCTTGGAGTTAGATAATGTCAGGGAGTAGACATTGGTGCACTGTTGTGCAGGAAATTTGAAGTGCAAGTGTGTTGTGTGCTCCTGGGAGTTAGTTAATGTCAGGGAGTAGACATTGGTGCACTGTTGCACAGCAAGGATGAAGTACAGTTGTGTTGTGAGCTCCTAGGAGTTAGTTAATGTTGGGAAGTAGACATTAGTGCGCTGCTGTGCAGGCGGTTTGACATACATGTGTGTTGTGTGCGCCTATGAGTTAGTTAATTTCAGGGAGTAGACATTGGTGCACTGTTGTGCAGGATCTTTGAAGTCTCCTTGTGGTGTGTGCTCCTAGTAGTAAGTTAATGTCAGGGAGCAGGCATTAGTGTACTGATGTGCAAGTTGTTTGAAGTGTAGTTTTGTTGTGTGCTTCTGGGAGTTAGTTAATGTCAGAGAGTAGACATTAGTACACTGTTGTGCAGGCAGTTTGAAGTGCAGGTGTGTTGTATGCTTCTATGAATTAGTTTGTGTCAGGGTGTAGACAGTAGTGCACTATTTTACAGGAAGTTGGAAGTCTCCTTGTGTTGTGTGCTCCTAGGAGTTAACTAATGTCAGGGAGTAGACATTAGTGCACTGTTGTGCAGGAAGTTTGAAGTCTCCTTGTGTTGTGTGCTCCTAAGAGTTAGTTAATGTCAGGATGTAGACATTAGTGCACTGCTGTGCAGGAGGTTTGATGTGCAGGTGTGTTGTGTGCTCCTATGAGTTCAATAATGTCAGGGAGTATACATAATTGAACTGCTGTGCAGCAGGTTTGATGTGCAGGTGTGTGTTGTGCTCCTATGAGTTAGTTAATGTCAGGGAGAAAGCATTAGTGCACTGCTGTGCAGGAGGTTTGACGTGCATGTGTGTTGTGTGCTCCTATGAGTTAGTTAATGTCAGGGAGTAGACATTTGTGCACTGCTGTGCAGGAGGTTTGAAGTGCAGGTGTGTTGTGTGCCCCTAGGAGACTTCAAAGATCCTGCACAACAGTGCACCAATGTCTACTCCCTGACATTAACTAACTCATAGGAGCACACAACACACATGCACGTCAAACCTCCTGCACAGCAGTGCACTAATGTTTACTCCCCGACATTAAATAACTCATAGGAGCACAACACACACCTGCACATCAACCCTCCTGCACAGCAGTGCAATAATGTCTACTCCCTGACATTAGGTAACTCCTAGGAGCACACAACACACCTGCACTTCAAACTACCTGCACAACATTGCACTAATGTCTACTCCATGACATTAACTAACTCCTAGGTGTACATAACACACCTGTACTACAAGATTTCTGCACAACAGTGCACTCATGTCTACTCCCTGACATTCGTTAACTCCTAGGAGCACACACCACAAGGAGACTTCAAAGATCCTTCACAACAGCGCACTAATGTCTACTCCCTGACATTAACTAACTCCCAGGAGCACACAACACACTTGCCCTTCAAATTTCCTGCACAACACCAATGTCTACACCTGACATTAACTCCCAGGAGTACAGCACACAAGGCAAACTTCCTGCACAACAGTGCACTAAAGTCTACTCCCTGACATTATCTAACTCCAAGGAGTACACAACACAACTAGACTTCAAGCGTCCTGCACAACAGTGCACTAATGTCTACTCCCTGACATGAACTAACCCCTAGGAGCACATAACACAACTACACTTCAAACATCTTGCAGAACAGTGCACGAATGTCTATTCCCTGACATTAACTACTAGGAGCACACAACACACCTACACTTCAAACTTCCTGCACAACACTACACTAATGTCTACTCCCTGACATTATCTAACTCCAAGGAGCACACAGCACAACTACACTTCAAACTTCCTGCACAACAGTACACTAATGTCTACTCCCTGACATTAACTAACTCCTAGGAGCACACAACACACCTGCACGTCAAGCCTCCTGCACAACAGTGCACTAATGTCTACTCCCCGACATAAACTAACTCATAGGAGCAAACACACCTGCACGTCAAACCTCCTGCACAGCAGTGCACTAATGTCTACTCCCCGACATTAACTAACTCCTGGGAGCACACAACACACATGCACATCAAACCTCCTGCACAGCAGAGCACAAATGTCTACTCCCTGACATTAACTAACTCATAGGAGCACACAACACTCATGCACGTCAAACCTCCTGCAGAGCAGTGCACTAATGTTTACTCCCTGACATTAACTAACTCATAGGAGCACAACACACACCTGCACATCACACCTCCTGCACAGCAGGGCACTAATGTTTACTTCCTGACATTAACTAACTCATAGGAGCACAACACACACCTGCACATCAAACATCCTGCACAACAGTGCACCAATGTCTACACCCCGACATTAACTAACTCATTGGAGCACAACACACACCAGCACATCAAACCTCCTGCACAGCAGTGCAATAATGTCTACTCCCTGACATTATTGAACTCATAGGAGCACACAACACACCTGCACATCAAACCTCCTGTACAGCAGTGCACTAATGTCTACACCCTGACATTAACTAACTCCTAGGAGCACACAACACCAGGAGACTTCAAACTTCCTGCACAACAGTGCACTAATGTCTACTCCCTGACATTAGTTAACTCCTAGGAGCACACAACACAAGGAGACTTCCAACTTCCTGTAAAATAGTGCACTACTGTCTACACCCTGACATTAACTAATTCATAGAATGACCAAAACACACCTGCACTTCAAACTACCTGCACAACAGTCCACTAATGTCTACTCTCTGACATTAACTAACTCCCAGAAGCACACAACACAACTACACATCAGCCATCTTGCACATCAGTACACTAATGTCTGCTCCCTGACATTAACTTACTACTAGGAGCACACAGCACAAGGAGACTTCAAAGATCCTGCACAACAGTGCACCAATGTCTACTCCCTGACATTAACTAACTCCCAGGAGCACACAACACACCTACACTTCAAACTTCCTGCACAACACTGCACTAATGTCTACTCCCTGACATTAACTAACTCCTAGGGGCACACAACACACCTGCACTTCAAATTTCCTGCACAACAGTGCACCAATGTCTACTCCCTGACATTATCTAACTCCAAGGAGCACACAACACAACTACACTTCAAACTTCCTGCATAACAGTACACTAATGTCTCCTCCCTGACATGAACTAACTCCTAGGAGCACACAACACACCTGCATGTCAAACCTCCTGCACAACAGTGCACTAATGTCTACTCTCCGACATAAACTAACTCATAGGAGCAAACACACCTGCACGTCAAACCTCCTGCACAGCAGTGCATTAATGTCTACTCCCCGACATTAACTAACTCCTGGGAGCACACAACACACCTGGACTTCAAACATCCTCCACAACAGTGCACTAATGTCTACTCCCCGACATTGAATAACTCCTAGGAGTACACAACACACATGCACATCAAACCTCCTGCACAGCAGAGCACAAATGTTTACTCCCTGACATTAACTAACTCATAGGAGCACACAACACACATGCACGTCAAACCTCCTGCACACCTGACATTGACTAACTCCAAAGAGCACACAACACACATGCATGTCAAACCTCCTGCACAGCAGTGCACTAATGTTTACTCCCTGACATTATCTAACTCCAAGGAGCACACAACACATATGCACGTCAAACCTCCTGCACAGCAGTGCAATAATGTCTACTCCCTGACATTATTGAACTCATAGGAGCACACAACACACATGCACGTCAAACCTCCTGCACAGCAGTGCACTAATGTTTACTCCCTGACATTATCTAACTCCAAGGAGCACACAACACAACTGCACTTCAAATGTCCTGCACACCAGTCACCGATGTCTACTCCCTGACATTAACTAACTCCTAGGAGCACACAACACAAGGAGACTTCAAACTTCCTGTAGAACAGTACACTAATGTCTACTCCCTGACATTAACTAACTCATAGGTGCACACAACACACCTGCACTTCAAACTTCCTGCAAAACAGTGCACTAATGTCTACTCCCTGACATTAACTAACTCCTAGGGGCACACAACACACCTGCACTTCAAACATCCTGCACAACAGTGCATTAATGTCTACTCCCTGACATTAACTAACTCATAGGAGCACACAACACACCTGCACTTCAAACTTCCTGCACAACAGTGCACTAATGTCTACTCCCTGACATTAACTAACTCATAGGAGCACACAACACACCTGCACTTCAAATTTCCTGCACAACACTGCTCTAATGTCTACTCCCTGACATTAACTAACTCCTAGGGGCACACAACACACCTGCACTTCAAACTTCCTGCACAACAGTGCACTAATGTCTACTCCCTGACATTAACTAACTCAATGGAGCACACAACACACCTGCACTTCAAATTTCCTGCACAACACTGCTGTAATGTCTACTCCCTGACATTAACTAACTCCTAGGGGCACACAACACACCTGCACTTCAAACTTCCTGCACAACAGTACACTAATGTCTACTCCCTGGCATTAACTAGCTCCCAGAAGCAGACCACACAACTATACTTCAAACTTCCTGCACAAGACTGCACTAATGTCTACTCCCTGACATTAACTAACTCCTAGGAGCGCACAACACACCTGCACTTCAAACTTCCTGCACAACAGTGCACTAATGTCTACTCCCCGACATTAACTAACTCCTAGGAGCACACAACAGGAGGAGACTTCAAACTTCCTGTAGAACAGTACATTAATGTCTACTCCCTGACATTAACTAACTCATAGGTGCACACAACACACCTGCACTTCAAACTTCCTGCACAACAGTGCACTAATGTCTACTCCCTGACATTAACTAACTCCTAGGGGCACACAACACACCTGCACTTCAAACTTCCTGCACAACAGTGCAGTAATGTCTACTCCCTGACATTAACTAACTCATAGGAGCACACAACACACCTGCACTAACAAACTTCCTGCACAACAGTGCACTAATGTCTTCTCCCTGACATTAACTAACTCATAGGAGCACACAACACACATGCGCGCCAAACCTCCTGCACAGCGGTTCACTAATGTGTACTCCCTGACATTAACTAACTCATAGGAGCACACAACACACCTGCACTTCAAATTTCCTGCACAACACTGCTCTAATGTCTACTCCCTGACATTAACTAACTCCTAGGGGCACACAACACACCTGCACTTCAAAGTTCCTGCACAACAGTGCACTAATGTGTACTCCCTGACATTAACTAACTCAATGGAGCACACAACACACCTGCACTTCAAATTTCCTGCACAACACTGCTCTAATGTCTACTCCCTGACATTAACTAACTCCTAGGGGCACACAACACACCTGCACTTCAAACTTCCTGCACAACAGTACACTAATGTCTACTCCCTGGCATTAACTAGCTCCCAGAAGCAGACCACACAACTATACTTCAAACTTCCTGCACAAGACTGCACTAATGTCTACTCCCTGACATTAACTAACTCCTAGGAGCACACAACACACCTGCACTTCAAACTTCCTGCACAACAGTGCACTAATGTCTACTCCCCGACATTAACTAACTCCTAGGAGCACACAACAGGAGGAGACTTCAAACTTCCTGTAGAACAGTATATTAATGTCTACTCCCTGACATTAACTAACTCATAGGTGCACACAACACACCTGCACTTCAAACTTCCTGCACAACAGTGCACTAATGTCTACTCCCTGACATTAACTAACTCCTAGGGGCACACAACACACCTGCACTTCAAACTTCCTGCACAACAGTGCACTAATGTCTACTCCCTGACATTAACTAACTCATTGGAGCACACAACACACCTGCACTTCAAACTTCCTGCACAACAGTGCTCTAATGTCTACTCCCTGACATTAACTAACTCCTAGGGGCACACAACACACCTGCACTTCAAACTTCCTGCACAACAGTACACTAATGTCTACTCCCTGGCATTAACTAGCTCCCAGAAGCAGACCACACAACTATACTTCAAACTTCCTGCACAAGACTGCACTAATGTCTACTCCCTGACATTAACTAACTCCTAGGAGCGCACAACACACCTGCACTTCAAACTTCCTGCACAACAGTGCACTAATGTCTACTCCCCGACATTAACTAACTCCTAGGAGCACACAACTCAACTGCACGACAAACCTCCTGCACAACAGTGCACTAATGTCTACTGCATTAGTTAATGTCAGGGAGTAGACATTGGTGCACTGTTGTGCAGGATCTTTGAAGTCTCCTTGTGCTGTGTGCTCCTAGTAGTAAGTTAATGTCAGGGACCAGGCATTAGTGTACTGATGTGCAAAATGTTTGAAGTGTAGTTGTGATGTGTGCTTCTGGGAGTTAGTTAATGTCAGAGAGTAGACATTAGTACACTGTTGTGCAGGCAGTTTGAAGTGCAGGTGTGTTGTATGCTTCTATGAATTAGTTTGTGTCAGGGTGTAGGCAGTAGTGCACTGTTGTGCGGGAAGTTTGAAGTGCAGGTGTGTTGTGTGCTCCTATGAGTTAGTTGATGTCAGGGAGTAGACATTAGTGTACTGTTGTGCAGGAAGTTTGAAGTGTAGTTGTGTTGTGTGCTCTTTGGAGTTAGATAATGTCAGGGAGTAGACATCGGTGCACTGTTGTGCAGGAAATTTGAAGTGCAGGTGTGTTGTGTGCCCCTAGGAGTTAGTTAATGTCAGGGAGTAGACATTAGTGCAGTGTTGTGCAGGAAGTTTGAAGTGAAGGTGTGTTGTGTGCTCCTGGGAGTTAGTTAATGTCAGGGTGTAGACATTGGTGCACTGTTGTGCAGGATCTTTGAAGTCTCCTTGTGGTGTGTGCTCCTAGTAGTAAGTTAATGTCAGGGAGCAGACATTAGTGTACTGATGTGCAAGATGGCTGATGTGTAGTTGTGTTGTTTGCTTCTGGGAGTTAGTTAATGTCAGAGATTAGACATTAGTGCACTGTTGTGCAGGTAGTTTGAAGTGCAGGTGTGTTTTGGTCATTCTATGAATTAGTTAATTTCAGGGTGTAGACAGTAGTGCACTATTTTACAGGAAGTTGGAAGTCTCCTTGTGTTGTGTGCTCCTAGGAGTTAACTAATGTCAGGGAGTAGACATTAGTGCACTGTCTGTTGTGCAGGAAGTTTAAGTCTCCTTGTGTTGTGTGCTCCTAGGAGTTAGTTAATGTCAGGGTGTAGACATTAGTGCACTGCTGTACAGAAGGTTTGATGTGCAGGTGTGTTGTGTGCCCCTATGAGTTCAATAATGTCAGGGAGTAGACATTATTGCACTGCTGTGCAGGAGGTTTGATGTGCTGGTGTGTGTTGTGCTCCTATGAGTTAGTTAATGTCGGGGAGTAGACATTAGTGCACTGTTGTGCAGGATGTTTGATGTGCAGGTGTGTGTAGTGCTCCTATGAGTTAGTTAATGTCAGGAAGCAAACATTAGTGCACTGCTGTGCAGGAGGTGTGATGTGCAGGTGTGTGTTGTGCTCCTATGAGTTAGTTAATGTCAGGGAGTAAACAGTAGTGCACTGCTCTGCAGGAGGTTTGACGTGCATGTGTGTTGTGTGCTCCTATGAGTTAGTTAATGTCAGGGAGTAGACATTAGAGCAGTGTTGTGCAGGAAATTTGAAGTGCAGGTGTGTTGTGTGCTCCTATGAGTTAGATAATGTCAGGGAGTAGACATTAGTGTACTGTTGTGGTGCAGGAAGTTTGAAGTGTAGGTGTGTTGTGTGCTCCTAGTAGTTAGTTAATGTCAGGGAGTAGACATTATTGCACTGCTGTGCAGGAGGTTTGACGTGCATATGTGTTGTGTGCTCCTTGGAGTTAGATAATATCAGGGAGTAAACATTAGTGCACTGCTGTGCAGGAGGTTTGACATGCATGTGTGTTGTGTGCTCTTTGGAGTTAGTTAATGTCAGGGAGTAAACATTAGTGCTCTGCTGTGCAGGAGGTTTGACGTGCATGTGTGTTGTGTGCTCCTATGAGTTAGTTAATGTCAGGGAGTAGACATTTGTGCTCTGCTGTGCAGGAGGTTTGATGTGCATGTGTGTTGTGTACTCCTAGGAGTTATTCAATGTCGGGGAGTAGACATTAGTGCACTGTTGTGGAGGATGTTTGAAGTCCAGGTGTGTTGTGTGCTCCCAGGAGTTAGTTAATGTCGGGGAGTAGACATTAATTCACTGCTGTGCAGGAGGTTTGACGTGCAGGTGTGTTTGCTCCTATGAGTTAGTTTATGTCGGAGAGTAGACATTAGTGCACTGTTGTGCAGGGGGTTTGACATGCAGGTGTGTTGTGTGCTCCTAGGAGTTAGTTCATGTCAGGGAGGAGACATTAGTGTACTGTTATGCAGGAAGTTTGAAGTGTAGTTGTGTTGTGTGCTCCTTGGAGTTAGATAATGTCAGGGAGTAGACATTGGTGCACTGTTGTGCAGGAAATTTGAAGTGCAGGTGTGTTGTGTGCCCCTAGGAGTTAGTTAATGTCAGGGAGTAGACATTAGTGCAGTGTTGTGCAGGAAGTTTGAAGTGTAGGTGTGTTGTGTGCTCCTGGGAGTTAGTTAATGTCAGGGAGTAGACATTGGTGCACTGTTGTGCAGGATGTTTGATGTGCAGGTGTGTGTTGTGCTCCTATGAGTTAGTTAATGTCAGGAAGTAAACATTAGTGCACTGCTGTGCAGGAGGTTTGATGTGCAGGTGTGTGTTGTGCTCCTATGATTTAGTTAATGTCAGGGAGTAGACATTTGTACACTGCTGTGCAGGAGATTTGACGTGCATGGGTGTTGTGTGTTCCTTGGAGTTAGTTAATGTCAGGGAGTAAACATTAGTGCACTGCTGTGCAGGAGGTTTGACGTGCATGTGTGTTGTGTGCTCCTATGAGTTAGTTAATGTCAGGGAGCAGACATTTTTGCTCTGCTGTGCAGGAGGTTTGACGTGCATGTGTGTTGTTTGCTCCTTGGAGTTAGATAATGTCAGGGAGTAAACATTAGTGCACTGCTGTGCAGGAGGTTTGACATGCATGTGTGCTGTGTGCTCTTTGGAGTTAGTTAATGTCAGGGAGTAAACATTAGTGCTCTGCTGTGCAGGAGGTTTGACGTGCATGTGTGTTGTGTGCTTCTATGAGTTAGTTAATGTCAGGGAGTAGACATTTGTGCTCTGCTGTGCAGGAGGTTTGATGTGCATGTGTGTTGTGTACTCCTAGGAGTTATTCAATGTCGGGGAGTAGACATTAGTGCACTGTTGTGGAGGATGTTTGAAGTCCAGGTGTGTTGTGTGCTCCTAGAAGTTAGTTAATGTCGGGGAGTAGACATTAGTGCACTGCTGTGCAGGAGGTTTGACGTGCAGGTGTGTTTGCTCCTATGAGTTAGTTTATGTCGGGGAGTAGACATTAGTGCACTGTTGTGCAGGAGGTTTGACGTGCAGGTGTATTGTGTGCTCCTAGGAGTTAGTTAATGTCAGGGAGTAGACATTAGTGCACTGTTGTGCAGGATGTTTGAAGTCCAGGTGTGTTGTGTGCTCCTAGGAGTTAGTTAATGTCGGTGAGTAGACATTAATGCACAGTTGTGCAGGATGTTTGAAGTCCAGGTGTGTTGTGTGCTCCTAGGGGTTAGTTAATGTCGGGGAGTAGACATTATTGCACTGGTCTGCAGGAGGTTTGACGTGCAGGTGTGTTGTATTCTCCTATGAGTTAGTTCATGTCAGGGAGTATACATTAGTGCACTGTTGTGCAGGACGTTTGGAGTGTGGTTGTGTTGTGTGCTCCTTGGAGTTAGTTAATATCAGGGAGTAGACATTAGTGTACTGTTGTGCAGGAAGTTTGAAGTGTAGTTGTGCTGTGTGCTCCTTGGAGTTAGATAATGTCAGGGAGTAGACATTAGTGTACTGTTGTGGTGCAGGAAGTTTGAAGTGTAGGTGTGTTGTGTGCTCCTAGTAGTTAGTTAATGTCAGAGAATAGACATTTGTGCACTGTTCTGCAAGATGTTTGAAGTGTAGTTGTGTTGTGTGCTCCTAGGGGTTAGTTAATGTCAGGGAGTAGACATTAGTGCACTGTTGTGCAGGACTCTTGAAGTCTAGTTGTGTTGTGTACTCCTTGGAGTTAGATAATGTCAGGGAGTAGACATTAGTGCACTGTTGTGCAGGCCTCTTGAAGTCTAGTTGTGTTGTGTACTCCTTGGAGTTAGATAATGTCAGGGAGTAGACATTGGTGCACTGTTGTGCAGGAAATTTGAAGTGCAAGTGTGTTGTGTGCTCCTGGGAGTTAGTTAATGTCAGGGAGTAGACATTGGTGCACTGTTGCACAGCAAGGATGAAGTACAGTTGTGTTGTGAGCTCCTAGGAGTTAGTTAATGTTGGGAAGTAGACATTAGTGCGCTGCTGTGCAGGCGGTTTGACATACATGTGTGTTGTGTGCGCCTATGAGTTAGTTAATTTCAGGGAGTAGACATTGGTGCACTGTTGTGCAGGATCTTTGAAGTCTCCTTGTGGTGTGTGCTCCTAGTAGTAAGTTAATGTCAGGGAGCAGGCATTAGTGTACTGATGTGCAAGTTGTTTGAAGTGTAGTTTTGTTGTGTGCTTCTGGGAGTTAGTTAATGTCAGAGAGTAGACATTAGTACACTGTTGTGCAGGCAGTTTGAAGTGCAGGTGTGTTGTATGCTTCTATGAATTAGTTTGTGTCAGGGTGTAGACAGTAGTGCACTATTTTACAGGAAGTTGGAAGTCTCCTTGTGTTGTGTGCTCCTAGGAGTTAACTAATGTCAGGGAGTAGACATTAGTGCACTGTTGTGCAGGAAGTTTGAAGTCTCCTTGTGTTGTGTGCTCCTAAGAGTTAGTTAATGTCAGGATGTAGACATTAGTGCACTGCTGTGCAGGAGGTTTGATGTGCAGGTGTGTTGTGTGCTCCTATGAGTTCAATAATGTCAGGGAGTATACATAATTGAACTGCTGTGCAGCAGGTTTGATGTGCAGGTGTGTGTTGTGCTCCTATGAGTTAGTTAATGTCAGGGAGAAAGCATTAGTGCACTGCTGTGCAGGAGGTTTGACGTGCATGTGTGTTGTGTGCTCCTATGAGTTAGTTAATGTCAGGGAGTAGACATTTGTGCACTGCTGTGCAGGAGGTTTGAAGTGCAGGTGTGTTGTGTGCCCCTAGGAGACTTCAAAGATCCTGCACAACAGTGCACCAATGTCTACTCCCTGACATTAACTAACTCATAGGAGCACACAACACACATGCACGTCAAACCTCCTGCACAGCAGTGCACTAATGTTTACTCCCCGACATTAAATAACTCATAGGAGCACAACACACACCTGCACATCAACCCTCCTGCACAGCAGTGCAATAATGTCTACTCCCTGACATTAGGTAACTCCTAGGAGCACACAACACACCTGCACTTCAAACTACCTGCACAACATTGCACTAATGTCTACTCCATGACATTAACTAACTCCTAGGTGTACATAACACACCTGTACTACAAGATTTCTGCACAACAGTGCACTCATGTCTACTCCCTGACATTCGTTAACTCCTAGGAGCACACACCACAAGGAGACTTCAAAGATCCTTCACAACAGCGCACTAATGTCTACTCCCTGACATTAACTAACTCCCAGGAGCACACAACACACTTGCCCTTCAAATTTCCTGCACAACACCAATGTCTACACCTGACATTAACTCCCAGGAGTACAGCACACAAGGCAAACTTCCTGCACAACAGTGCACTAAAGTCTACTCCCTGACATTATCTAACTCCAAGGAGTACACAACACAACTAGACTTCAAGCGTCCTGCACAACAGTGCACTAATGTCTACTCCCTGACATGAACTAACCCCTAGGAGCACATAACACAACTACACTTCAAACATCTTGCAGAACAGTGCACGAATGTCTATTCCCTGACATTAACTACTAGGAGCACACAACACACCTACACTTCAAACTTCCTGCACAACACTACACTAATGTCTACTCCCTGACATTATCTAACTCCAAGGAGCACACAGCACAACTACACTTCAAACTTCCTGCACAACAGTACACTAATGTCTACTCCCTGACATTAACTAACTCCTAGGAGCACACAACACACCTGCACGTCAAGCCTCCTGCACAACAGTGCACTAATGTCTACTCCCCGACATAAACTAACTCATAGGAGCAAACACACCTGCACGTCAAACCTCCTGCACAGCAGTGCACTAATGTCTACTCCCCGACATTAACTAACTCCTGGGAGCACACAACACACATGCACATCAAACCTCCTGCACAGCAGAGCACAAATGTCTACTCCCTGACATTAACTAACTCATAGGAGCACACAACACTCATGCACGTCAAACCTCCTGCAGAGCAGTGCACTAATGTTTACTCCCTGACATTAACTAACTCATAGGAGCACAACACACACCTGCACATCACACCTCCTGCACAGCAGGGCACTAATGTTTACTTCCTGACATTAACTAACTCATAGGAGCACAACACACACCTGCACATCAAACATCCTGCACAACAGTGCACCAATGTCTACACCCCGACATTAACTAACTCATTGGAGCACAACACACACCAGCACATCAAACCTCCTGCACAGCAGTGCAATAATGTCTACTCCCTGACATTATTGAACTCATAGGAGCACACAACACACCTGCACATCAAACCTCCTGTACAGCAGTGCACTAATGTCTACACCCTGACATTAACTAACTCCTAGGAGCACACAACACCAGGAGACTTCAAACTTCCTGCACAACAGTGCACTAATGTCTACTCCCTGACATTAGTTAACTCCTAGGAGCACACAACACAAGGAGACTTCCAACTTCCTGTAAAATAGTGCACTACTGTCTACACCCTGACATTAACTAATTCATAGAATGACCAAAACACACCTGCACTTCAAACTACCTGCACAACAGTCCACTAATGTCTACTCTCTGACATTAACTAACTCCCAGAAGCACACAACACAACTACACATCAGCCATCTTGCACATCAGTACACTAATGTCTGCTCCCTGACATTAACTTACTACTAGGAGCACACAGCACAAGGAGACTTCAAAGATCCTGCACAACAGTGCACCAATGTCTACTCCCTGACATTAACTAACTCCCAGGAGCACACAACACACCTACACTTCAAACTTCCTGCACAACACTGCACTAATGTCTACTCCCTGACATTAACTAACTCCTAGGGGCACACAACACACCTGCACTTCAAATTTCCTGCACAACAGTGCACCAATGTCTACTCCCTGACATTATCTAACTCCAAGGAGCACACAACACAACTACACTTCAAACTTCCTGCATAACAGTACACTAATGTCTCCTCCCTGACATGAACTAACTCCTAGGAGCACACAACACACCTGCATGTCAAACCTCCTGCACAACAGTGCACTAATGTCTACTCTCCGACATAAACTAACTCATAGGAGCAAACACACCTGCACGTCAAACCTCCTGCACAGCAGTGCATTAATGTCTACTCCCCGACATTAACTAACTCCTGGGAGCACACAACACACCTGGACTTCAAACATCCTCCACAACAGTGCACTAATGTCTACTCCCCGACATTGAATAACTCCTAGGAGTACACAACACACATGCACATCAAACCTCCTGCACAGCAGAGCACAAATGTTTACTCCCTGACATTAACTAACTCATAGGAGCACACAACACACATGCACGTCAAACCTCCTGCACACCTGACATTGACTAACTCCAAAGAGCACACAACACACATGCATGTCAAACCTCCTGCACAGCAGTGCACTAATGTTTACTCCCTGACATTATCTAACTCCAAGGAGCACACAACACATATGCACGTCAAACCTCCTGCACAGCAGTGCAATAATGTCTACTCCCTGACATTATTGAACTCATAGGAGCACACAACACACATGCACGTCAAACCTCCTGCACAGCAGTGCACTAATGTTTACTCCCTGACATTATCTAACTCCAAGGAGCACACAACACAACTGCACTTCAAATGTCCTGCACACCAGTCACCGATGTCTACTCCCTGACATTAACTAACTCCTAGGAGCACACAACACAAGGAGACTTCAAACTTCCTGTAGAACAGTACACTAATGTCTACTCCCTGACATTAACTAACTCATAGGTGCACACAACACACCTGCACTTCAAACTTCCTGCAAAACAGTGCACTAATGTCTACTCCCTGACATTAACTAACTCCTAGGGGCACACAACACACCTGCACTTCAAACATCCTGCACAACAGTGCATTAATGTCTACTCCCTGACATTAACTAACTCATAGGAGCACACAACACACCTGCACTTCAAACTTCCTGCACAACAGTGCACTAATGTCTACTCCCTGACATTAACTAACTCATAGGAGCACACAACACACCTGCACTTCAAATTTCCTGCACAACACTGCTCTAATGTCTACTCCCTGACATTAACTAACTCCTAGGGGCACACAACACACCTGCACTTCAAACTTCCTGCACAACAGTGCACTAATGTCTACTCCCTGACATTAACTAACTCAATGGAGCACACAACACACCTGCACTTCAAATTTCCTGCACAACACTGCTGTAATGTCTACTCCCTGACATTAACTAACTCCTAGGGGCACACAACACACCTGCACTTCAAACTTCCTGCACAACAGTACACTAATGTCTACTCCCTGGCATTAACTAGCTCCCAGAAGCAGACCACACAACTATACTTCAAACTTCCTGCACAAGACTGCACTAATGTCTACTCCCTGACATTAACTAACTCCTAGGAGCGCACAACACACCTGCACTTCAAACTTCCTGCACAACAGTGCACTAATGTCTACTCCCCGACATTAACTAACTCCTAGGAGCACACAACAGGAGGAGACTTCAAACTTCCTGTAGAACAGTACATTAATGTCTACTCCCTGACATTAACTAACTCATAGGTGCACACAACACACCTGCACTTCAAACTTCCTGCACAACAGTGCACTAATGTCTACTCCCTGACATTAACTAACTCCTAGGGGCACACAACACACCTGCACTTCAAACTTCCTGCACAACAGTGCAGTAATGTCTACTCCCTGACATTAACTAACTCATAGGAGCACACAACACACCTGCACTAACAAACTTCCTGCACAACAGTGCACTAATGTCTTCTCCCTGACATTAACTAACTCATAGGAGCACACAACACACATGCGCGCCAAACCTCCTGCACAGCGGTTCACTAATGTGTACTCCCTGACATTAACTAACTCATAGGAGCACACAACACACCTGCACTTCAAATTTCCTGCACAACACTGCTCTAATGTCTACTCCCTGACATTAACTAACTCCTAGGGGCACACAACACACCTGCACTTCAAAGTTCCTGCACAACAGTGCACTAATGTGTACTCCCTGACATTAACTAACTCAATGGAGCACACAACACACCTGCACTTCAAATTTCCTGCACAACACTGCTCTAATGTCTACTCCCTGACATTAACTAACTCCTAGGGGCACACAACACACCTGCACTTCAAACTTCCTGCACAACAGTACACTAATGTCTACTCCCTGGCATTAACTAGCTCCCAGAAGCAGACCACACAACTATACTTCAAACTTCCTGCACAAGACTGCACTAATGTCTACTCCCTGACATTAACTAACTCCTAGGAGCACACAACACACCTGCACTTCAAACTTCCTGCACAACAGTGCACTAATGTCTACTCCCCGACATTAACTAACTCCTAGGAGCACACAACAGGAGGAGACTTCAAACTTCCTGTAGAACAGTATATTAATGTCTACTCCCTGACATTAACTAACTCATAGGTGCACACAACACACCTGCACTTCAAACTTCCTGCACAACAGTGCACTAATGTCTACTCCCTGACATTAACTAACTCCTAGGGGCACACAACACACCTGCACTTCAAACTTCCTGCACAACAGTGCACTAATGTCTACTCCCTGACATTAACTAACTCATTGGAGCACACAACACACCTGCACTTCAAACTTCCTGCACAACAGTGCTCTAATGTCTACTCCCTGACATTAACTAACTCCTAGGGGCACACAACACACCTGCACTTCAAACTTCCTGCACAACAGTACACTAATGTCTACTCCCTGGCATTAACTAGCTCCCAGAAGCAGACCACACAACTATACTTCAAACTTCCTGCACAAGACTGCACTAATGTCTACTCCCTGACATTAACTAACTCCTAGGAGCGCACAACACACCTGCACTTCAAACTTCCTGCACAACAGTGCACTAATGTCTACTCCCCGACATTAACTAACTCCTAGGAGCACACAACTCAACTGCACGACAAACCTCCTGCACAACAGTGCACTAATGTCTACTGCATTAGTTAATGTCAGGGAGTAGACATTGGTGCACTGTTGTGCAGGATCTTTGAAGTCTCCTTGTGCTGTGTGCTCCTAGTAGTAAGTTAATGTCAGGGACCAGGCATTAGTGTACTGATGTGCAAAATGTTTGAAGTGTAGTTGTGATGTGTGCTTCTGGGAGTTAGTTAATGTCAGAGAGTAGACATTAGTACACTGTTGTGCAGGCAGTTTGAAGTGCAGGTGTGTTGTATGCTTCTATGAATTAGTTTGTGTCAGGGTGTAGGCAGTAGTGCACTGTTGTGCGGGAAGTTTGAAGTGCAGGTGTGTTGTGTGCTCCTATGAGTTAGTTGATGTCAGGGAGTAGACATTAGTGTACTGTTGTGCAGGAAGTTTGAAGTGTAGTTGTGTTGTGTGCTCTTTGGAGTTAGATAATGTCAGGGAGTAGACATCGGTGCACTGTTGTGCAGGAAATTTGAAGTGCAGGTGTGTTGTGTGCCCCTAGGAGTTAGTTAATGTCAGGGAGTAGACATTAGTGCAGTGTTGTGCAGGAAGTTTGAAGTGAAGGTGTGTTGTGTGCTCCTGGGAGTTAGTTAATGTCAGGGTGTAGACATTGGTGCACTGTTGTGCAGGATCTTTGAAGTCTCCTTGTGGTGTGTGCTCCTAGTAGTAAGTTAATGTCAGGGAGCAGACATTAGTGTACTGATGTGCAAGATGGCTGATGTGTAGTTGTGTTGTTTGCTTCTGGGAGTTAGTTAATGTCAGAGATTAGACATTAGTGCACTGTTGTGCAGGTAGTTTGAAGTGCAGGTGTGTTTTGGTCATTCTATGAATTAGTTAATTTCAGGGTGTAGACAGTAGTGCACTATTTTACAGGAAGTTGGAAGTCTCCTTGTGTTGTGTGCTCCTAGGAGTTAACTAATGTCAGGGAGTAGACATTAGTGCACTGTCTGTTGTGCAGGAAGTTTAAGTCTCCTTGTGTTGTGTGCTCCTAGGAGTTAGTTAATGTCAGGGTGTAGACATTAGTGCACTGCTGTACAGAAGGTTTGATGTGCAGGTGTGTTGTGTGCCCCTATGAGTTCAATAATGTCAGGGAGTAGACATTATTGCACTGCTGTGCAGGAGGTTTGATGTGCTGGTGTGTGTTGTGCTCCTATGAGTTAGTTAATGTCGGGGAGTAGACATTAGTGCACTGTTGTGCAGGATGTTTGATGTGCAGGTGTGTGTAGTGCTCCTATGAGTTAGTTAATGTCAGGAAGCAAACATTAGTGCACTGCTGTGCAGGAGGTGTGATGTGCAGGTGTGTGTTGTGCTCCTATGAGTTAGTTAATGTCAGGGAGTAAACAGTAGTGCACTGCTCTGCAGGAGGTTTGACGTGCATGTGTGTTGTGTGCTCCTATGAGTTAGTTAATGTCAGGGAGTAGACATTAGAGCAGTGTTGTGCAGGAAATTTGAAGTGCAGGTGTGTTGTGTGCTCCTATGAGTTAGATAATGTCAGGGAGTAGACATTAGTGTACTGTTGTGGTGCAGGAAGTTTGAAGTGTAGGTGTGTTGTGTGCTCCTAGTAGTTAGTTAATGTCAGGGAGTAGACATTATTGCACTGCTGTGCAGGAGGTTTGACGTGCATATGTGTTGTGTGCTCCTTGGAGTTAGATAATATCAGGGAGTAAACATTAGTGCACTGCTGTGCAGGAGGTTTGACATGCATGTGTGTTGTGTGCTCTTTGGAGTTAGTTAATGTCAGGGAGTAAACATTAGTGCTCTGCTGTGCAGGAGGTTTGACGTGCATGTGTGTTGTGTGCTCCTATGAGTTAGTTAATGTCAGGGAGTAGACATTTGTGCTCTGCTGTGCAGGAGGTTTGATGTGCATGTGTGTTGTGTACTCCTAGGAGTTATTCAATGTCGGGGAGTAGACATTAGTGCACTGTTGTGGAGGATGTTTGAAGTCCAGGTGTGTTGTGTGCTCCCAGGAGTTAGTTAATGTCGGGGAGTAGACATTAATTCACTGCTGTGCAGGAGGTTTGACGTGCAGGTGTGTTTGCTCCTATGAGTTAGTTTATGTCGGAGAGTAGACATTAGTGCACTGTTGTGCAGGGGGTTTGACATGCAGGTGTGTTGTGTGCTCCTAGGAGTTAGTTCATGTCAGGGAGGAGACATTAGTGTACTGTTATGCAGGAAGTTTGAAGTGTAGTTGTGTTGTGTGCTCCTTGGAGTTAGATAATGTCAGGGAGTAGACATTGGTGCACTGTTGTGCAGGAAATTTGAAGTGCAGGTGTGTTGTGTGCCCCTAGGAGTTAGTTAATGTCAGGGAGTAGACATTAGTGCAGTGTTGTGCAGGAAGTTTGAAGTGTAGGTGTGTTGTGTGCTCCTGGGAGTTAGTTAATGTCAGGGAGTAGACATTGGTGCACTGTTGTGCAGGATGTTTGATGTGCAGGTGTGTGTTGTGCTCCTATGAGTTAGTTAATGTCAGGAAGTAAACATTAGTGCACTGCTGTGCAGGAGGTTTGATGTGCAGGTGTGTGTTGTGCTCCTATGATTTAGTTAATGTCAGGGAGTAGACATTTGTACACTGCTGTGCAGGAGATTTGACGTGCATGGGTGTTGTGTGTTCCTTGGAGTTAGTTAATGTCAGGGAGTAAACATTAGTGCACTGCTGTGCAGGAGGTTTGACGTGCATGTGTGTTGTGTGCTCCTATGAGTTAGTTAATGTCAGGGAGCAGACATTTTTGCTCTGCTGTGCAGGAGGTTTGACGTGCATGTGTGTTGTTTGCTCCTTGGAGTTAGATAATGTCAGGGAGTAAACATTAGTGCACTGCTGTGCAGGAGGTTTGACATGCATGTGTGCTGTGTGCTCTTTGGAGTTAGTTAATGTCAGGGAGTAAACATTAGTGCTCTGCTGTGCAGGAGGTTTGACGTGCATGTGTGTTGTGTGCTTCTATGAGTTAGTTAATGTCAGGGAGTAGACATTTGTGCTCTGCTGTGCAGGAGGTTTGATGTGCATGTGTGTTGTGTACTCCTAGGAGTTATTCAATGTCGGGGAGTAGACATTAGTGCACTGTTGTGGAGGATGTTTGAAGTCCAGGTGTGTTGTGTGCTCCTAGAAGTTAGTTAATGTCGGGGAGTAGACATTAGTGCACTGCTGTGCAGGAGGTTTGACGTGCAGGTGTGTTTGCTCCTATGAGTTAGTTTATGTCGGGGAGTAGACATTAGTGCACTGTTGTGCAGGAGGTTTGACGTGCAGGTGTATTGTGTGCTCCTAGGAGTTAGTTAATGTCAGGGAGTAGACATTAGTGCACTGTTGTGCAGGCTGTTTGAAGTCCAGGTGTGTTGTGTGCTCCTAGGAGTTAGTTAATGTCGGGGAGTAGACATTAGTGCACTGTTGTGCAGGAAGTTTGAAGTGCAGGTGTGTTGTGCGCTCCTAGGAGTTAGTTAATGTCAGGGAGTAGACATTAGTGCAGTCTTGTGCAGGAAGTTTGAAGTATAGTTGTGTGGTCTGCTTCTGGGAGCTAGTTAATGCCAGGGAGTAGACATTAGTGTACTGTTGTGCAGGAAGTTTGAAGTGCAGGTGTGTTGTGTGCCCCTAGGAGTTAGTTAATGTCAGGGAGTAGATATTAGAGCAGTGTTGTGCAGGAAATTTGAAGTGCAGGTGTGTTGTGTGCTCCATTGAGTTAGTTAATGTCAGGGAGTAGACATTAGTGCACTGTTGTGCAGGAAGTTTGAAATGCAGGTGTGTTGTGTGCCCCTAGGAGTTAGTTAATGTCAGGGAGTAGACATTAGAGCAGTGTTGTGCAGGAAATTTGAAGTGCAGGTGTGTTGTGTGCTCCTATGAGTTAGTTAATGTCAGGGAGTAGACATTAGTGAACTGCTGTGCAGGAGGTTTGGCGCGCATGTGTGTTGTGTGCTCCTATGAGTTAGTTAATGTCAGGGAGAAGACATTAGTGCACTGTTGTGCAGGAAGTTTGAAGTGCAGGTGTGTTGTGTGCTCCTATGAGTTAGTTAATGTCAGGGAGTAGACATTAGTGCACTGTTGTGCAGGAGGTTTGAAGTGTAGGTGTGTTGTGTGATCCTAAGAGTTAGTTAATGTCAGGGAATAGACATTCGTGCACTGTTCTGCAAGATCTTTGAAGTGTAGTTGTGTTGTGTGCTCCTAGGGGTTAGTTAATGTCAGGGAGTAGACATTAGTGCAGTGTTGTGCAGGACGCTTGAAGTCTAGTTGTGTTGTGTACTCCTGGGAGTTAATATCAGGGAGTAAACATTGGTGGACTGTTGTGCCGGAAGTTTGAAGTCTCCTTGTGTTGTGTGCTCCTGGGATTTAATGTCAGGGTGTAGACATTAGTGTACTGTTGTGCAGGAAGTTTGAAGTGTAGTTGTGTAGTGTGCTCCTTGGAGTTAGATAATGTCAGGGAGTAGACATTAGTGTACTGTTGTGCAGGAAGTTTGAAGTCTCCTTGTGTTGTGTGCCCCTAGGAGTTAGTTAATGTCAGGGAGTAGACATTGGTGCACTGTTGTGCAGGAAGTTTGAAGTGTAGGTGTGTTGTGTGCTCCTATGAGTTAGTTAATGTCAGGGAATAGACATTTGTGCACTGTTCTGCAAGATGTTTGAAGTGTAGTTCTGTTGTGTGCTCCTAGGGGTTAGTTAATGTCAGGGAGTAGACATTAGTGCAGTGTTGTGCGGGAAGTTTGAAGTGCAGGTGTGTGGTGTGCTCCTATGAGTTAGTTAATGTCAGGGAGGAGACATTAGTGCACTGTTGTGCAGGAAGTTTGAATTGTAGTTGTGTTGTGTGCTCCTTGGAGTTAGATAATGTCAGGGAGTAGACATTGGTGCACTGTTGTGCAGGAAATTTGAAGTGTAGGTGTGTTGTGTGCTCCTGGGAGTTAGTTAATGTCAGGGAGTAGACATTGGTGCACTGTTGTGCAGGATCTTTGAAGTCTCCTTGTGGTGTGTGCTCCTAGTAGTAAGTTAATGTCAGGGAGCAGACATTAGTGTACTGATGTGCAAGATGGTTGATGTGTAGTTGTGTTGTGTGCTTCTGGGAGTTAGTTAATGTCAGAGAGTAGACATTAGTGCACTGTTGTGCAGGTAGTTTGAAGTGCAGGTGTGTTGTGTGCTTCTTTGAATTAGTTAATGTCAGGGTGTAGACAGTAGTGCACTATTTTACAGGAAGTTGGAAGTCTCCTTGTGTTGTGTGCTCCTAGGAGTTAACTAATGTCAGGGAGTAGACATTAGTGCACTGTTGTGCAGGAAGTTTGAAGTCTCCTTGTGTTGTGTGCTCCTAGGAGTTAGTTAATGTCAGGGTGTAGACATTAGTGCACTGCTGTACAGAAGGTTTGATGTGCAGGTGTGTTGTGTGCTCCTATGAGTTCAATAATGTCAGGGAGTAGACATTATTGCACTGCTGTGCAGGAGGTTTGATGTGCTGGTGTGTGTTGTGCTCCTATGAGTTAGTTAATGTCGGGGAGTAGACATTAGTGCACTGTTGTGCAGGATGTTTGATGTGCAGGTGTGTGTTGTGCTCCTATGAGTTAGTTAATGTCAGGAAGCAAACATTAGTGCACTGCTGTGCAGGAGGTGTGATGTGCAGGTGTGTGTTGTGCTCCTATGAGTTAGTTAATGTCAGGGAGTAAACAGTAGTGCACTGCTGTGCAGGAGGTTTGACGTGCATGTGTGTTGTGTGCTCCTATGAGTTAGTTAATGTCAGGGAGTAGACATTTCTACACTGCTGTGCAGGAGGTTTGACGTGCATGGGTGTTGTGTGCTCCTTGGAGTTAGTTAATGTCAGGGAGTAAACATTAGTGCACTGCTGTGCAGGAGGTTTGACGTGCATGTGTGTTGTGTGCTCCTATGAGTTCAATAATGTCAGGGAGTAGACATTATTGCACTGCTGTGCAGGAGGTTTGACGTGCATATGTGTTGTGTGCTCCTTGGAGTTAGATAATATCAGGGAGTAAACATTAGTGCACTGCTGTGCAGGAGGTTTGACATGCATGTGTGTTGTGTGCTCTTTGGAGTTAGTTAATGTCAGGGAGTAAACATTAGTGCTCTGCTGTGCAGGAGGTTTGATGTGCATGTGTGTTGTGTACTCCTAGGAGTTATTCAATGTCGGGGAGTAGACATTAGTGCACTGTTGTGGAGGATGTTTGAAGTCCAGGTGTGTTGTGTGCTCCCAGGAGTTAGTTACTGTCGGGGAGTAGACATTAATGCACTGCTGTGCAGGAGGTTTGACGTGCAGGTGTGTTTGCTCCTATGAGTTAGTTTATGTCGGAGAGTAGACATTAGTGCACTGTTGTGCAGGAGGTTTGACATGCAGGTGTGTTGTGTGCTCCTAGGAGTTAGTTCATGTCAGGGAGGAGACATTAGTGTACTGTTATGCAGGAAGTTTGAAGTGTAGTTGTGTTGTGTGCTCCTTGGAGTTAGATAATGTCAGGGAGTAGACATTGGTGTACTGTTGTGCAGGAAATTTGAAGTGCAGGTGTGTTGTGTGCCCCTAGGAGTTAGTTAATGTCAGCGAGTAGACATTAGTGCAGTGTTGTGCAGGAAGTTTGAAGTGTAGGTGTGTTGTGTGCTCCTGGGAGTTAGTTAATGTCAGGGAGTAGACATTGGTGCACTGTTGTGCAGGATGTTTGATGTGCAGGTGTGTGTTGTGCTCCTATGAGTTAGTTAATGTCAGGAAGTAAACATTAGTGCACTGCTGTGCAGGAGGTGTGATGTGCAGGTGTGTGTTGTGCTCCTATGAGTTAGTTAATGTCAGGGAGTAGACATTTGTACACTGCTGTGCAGGAGATTTGACGTGCATGGGTGTTGTGTGTTCCTTGGAGTTAGTTAATGTCAGGGAGTAAACATTAGTGCACTGCTGTGCAGGAGGTTTGACGTGCATGTGTGTTGTGTGCTCCTATGAGTTAGTTAATATCAGGGAGTAGACATTTTTGCTCTGCTGTGCAGGAGGTTTGACGTGCATGTGTGTTGTTTGCTCCTTGGAGTTAGATAATGTCAGGGAGTAAACATTAGTGCACTGCTGTGCAGGAGGTTTGACATGCATGTGTGTTGTGTGCTCTTTGGAGTTAGTTATTGTCAGGGAGTAAACATTAGTGCTCTGCTGTGCAGGAGGTTTGACGTGCATGTGTGTTGTGTGCTTCTATGAGTTAGTTAATGTCAGGGAGTAGACATTTGTGCTCTGCTGTGCAGGAGGTTTGATGTGCATGTGTGTTGTGTACTCCTAGGAGTTATTCAATGTCGGGGAGTAGACATTAGTGCACTGTTGTGGAGGATGTTTGAAGTCCAGGTGTGTTGTGTGCTCCTAGAAGTTAGTTAATGTCGGGGAGTAGACATTAGTGCACTGCTGTGCAGGAGGTTTGACGTGCAGGTGTGTTTGCTCCTATGAGTTAGTTTATGTCGGGGAGTAGACATTAGTGCACTGTTGTGCAGGAGGTTTGACGTGCAGGTGTATTGTGTGCTCCTAGGAGTTAGTTAATGTCAGGGAGTAGACATTAGTGCACTGTTGTGCAGGATGTTTGAAGTCCAGGTGTGTTGTGTGCTCCTAGGAGTTAGTTAATGTCGGTGAGTAGACATTAATGCACAGTTGTGCAGGATGTTTGAAGTCCAGGTGTGTTGTATTCTCCTATGAGTTAGTTCATGTCAGGGAGTATACATTAGTGCACTGTTGTGCAGGAAGTTTGGAGTGTGGTTGTGTTGTGTGCTCCTTGGAGTTAGTTAATGTCAGGGAGTAGACATTAGTGTACTGTTGTGCAGGAAGTTTGAAGTGTAGTTGTGCTGTGTGCTCCTTGGAGTTAGATAATGTCAGGGAGTAGACATTAGTGTACTGTTGTGGTGCAGGAAGTTTGAAGTGTAGGTGTGTTGTGTGCTCCTAGTAGTTAGTTAATGTCAGAGAATAGACATTTGTGCACTGTTCTGCAAGATGTTTGAAGTGTAGTTGTGTTGTGTGCTCCTAGGGGTTAGTTAATGTCAGGGAGTAGACATTAGTGCACTGTTGTGCAGGACTCTTGAAGTCTAGTTGTGTTGTGTACTCCTTGGAGTTAGATAATGTCAGGGAGTAGACATTAGTGCACTGTTGTGCAGGCCTCTTGAAGTCTAGTTGTGTTGTGTACTCCTTGGAGTTAGATAATGTCAGGGAGTAGACATTGGTGCACTGTTGTGCAGGAAATTTGAAGTGCAAGTGTGTTGTGTGCTCCTGGGAGTTAGTTAATGTCAGGGAGTAGACATTGGTGCACTGTTGCACAGCAAGGATGAAGTACAGTTGTGTTGTGAGCTCCTAGGAGTTAGTTAATGTTGGGAAGTAGACATTAGTGCGCTGCTGTGCAGGAGGTTTGACGTGCATGTGTATTGTGTGCGCCTATGAGTTAGTTAATTTCAGGGAGTAGACATTGGTGCACTGTTGTGCAGGATCTTTGAAGTCTCCTTGTGGTGTGTGCTCCTAGTAGTAAGTTAATGTCAGGGAGCAGGCATTAGTGTACTGATGTGCAAGTTGTTTGAAGTGTAGTTTTGTTGTGTGCTTCTGGGAGTTATTTAATGTCAGAGAGTAGACATTAGTACACTGTTGTGCAGGCAGTTTGAAGTGCAGGTGTGTTGTATGCTTCTATGAATTAGTTTGTGTCAGGGTGTAGACAGTAGTGCACTATTTTACAGGAAGTTGGAAGTCTCCTTGTGTTGTGTGCTCCTAGGAGTTAACTAATGTCAGGGAGTAGACATTAGTGCACTGTTGTGCAGGAAGTTTGAAATCTCCTTGTGTTGTGTGCTCCTAAGAGTTAGTTAATGTCAGGATGTAGACATTAGTGCACTGCTGTGCAGGAGGTTTGATGTGCAGGTGTGTTGTGTGCTCCTATGAGTTCAATAATGTCAGGGAGTAGACATAATTGAACTGCTGTGCAGCAGGTTTGATGTGCAGGTGTGTGTTGTGCTCCTATGAGTTAGTTAATGTCAGGGAGAAAGCATTAGTGCACTGCTGTGCAGGAGGTTTGACGTGCATGTGTGTTGTGTGCTCCTATGAGTTAGTTAATGTCAGGGAGTAGACATTTGTGCACTGCTGTGCAGGAGGTTTGAAGTGCAGGTGTGTTGTGTGCCCCTAGGAGACTTCAAAGATCCTGCACAACAGTGCACCAATGTCTACTCCCTGACATTAACTAACTCATAGGAGCACACAACACACATGCACGTCAAACCTCCTGCACAGCAGTGCACTAATGTTTACTCCCCGACATTAAATAACTCATAGGAGCACAACACACACCTGCACATCAACCCTCCTGCACAGCAGTGCAATAATGTCTACTCCCTGACATTAGGTAACTCCTAGGAGCACACAACACAAGGAGACTTCCAACTTCCTGTAAAATAGTGCACTACTGTCTACACCCTGACATTAACTAACTCATAGAAGCACACAACACACCTGCACTTCAAACTACCTGCACAACATTGCACTAATGTCTACTCCATGACATTAACTAACTCCTAGGTGTACATAACACACCTGTACTACAAGATTTCTGCACAACAGTGCACTCATGTCTACTCCCTGACATTCGTTAACTCCTAGGAGCACACACCACAAGGAGACTTCAAAGATCCTTCACAACAGCGCACTAATGTCTACTCCCTGACATTAACTAACTCCCAGGAGCACACAACACACTTGCCCTTCAAATTTCCTGCACAACACCAATGTCTACACCTGACATTAACTCCCAGGAGTACAGCACACAAGGCAAACTTCCTGCACAACAGTGCACTAAAGTCTACTCCCTGACATTATCTAACTCCAAGGAGTACACAACACAACTAGACTTCAAGCGTCCTGCACAACAGTGCACTAATGTCTACTCCCTGACATGAACTAACCCCTAGGAGCACATAACACAACTACACTTCAAACATCTTGCAGAACAGTGCACGAATGTCTATTCCCTGACATTAACTACTAGGAGCACACAACACACCTACACTTCAAACTTCCTGCACAACACTACACTAATGTCTACTCCCTGACATTATCTAACTCCAAGGAGCACACAGCACAACTACACTTCAAACTTCCTGCACAACAGTACACTAATGTCTACTCCCTGACATTAACTAACTCCTAGGAGCACACAACACACCTGCACGTCAAGCCTCCTGCACAACAGTGCACTAATGTCTACTCCCCGACATAAACTAACTCATAGGAGCAAACACACCTGCACGTCAAACCTCCTGCACAGCAGTGCACTAATGTCTACTCCCCGACATTAACTAACTCCTGGGAGCACACAACACACATGCACATCAAACCTCCTGCACAGCAGAGCACAAATGTCTACTCCCTGACATTAACTAACTCATAGGAGCACACAACACTCATGCACGTCAAACCTCCTGCAGAGCAGTGCACTAATGTTTACTCCCTGACATTAACTAACTCATAGGAGCACAACACACACCTGCACATCACACCTCCTGCACAGCAGGGCACTAATGTTTACTTCCTGACATTAACTAACTCATAGGAGCACAACACACACCTGCACATCAAACATCCTGCACAACAGTGCACCAATGTCTACTCCCCGACATTAACTAACTCATTGGAGCACAACACACACCAGCACATCAAACCTCCTGCACAGCAGTGCAATAATGTCTACTCCCTGACATTATTGAACTCATAGGAGCACACAACACACCTGCACATCAAACCTCCTGTACAGCAGTGCACTAATGTCTACACCCTGACATTAACTAACTCCTAGGAGCACACAACACAAGGAGACTTCAAACTTCCTGCACAACAGTGCACTAATGTCTACTCCCTGACATTAGTTAACTCCTAGGAGCACACAACACAAGGAGACTTCCAACTTCCTGTAAAATAGTGCACTACTGTCTACACCCTGACATTAACTAATTCATAGAATGACCAAAACACACCTGCACTTCAAACTACCTGCACAACAGTCCACTAATGTCTACTCTCTGACATTAACTAACTCCCAGAAGCACACAACACAACTACACATCAGCCATCTTGCACATCAGTACACTAATGTCTGCTCCCTGACATTAACTTACTACTAGGAGCACACAGCACAAGGAGACTTCAAAGATCCTGCACAACAGTGCACCAATGTCTACTCCCTGACATTAACTAACTCCCAGGAGCACACAACACACCTACACTTCAAACTTCCTGCACAACACTGCACTAATGTCTACTCCCTGACATTAACTAACTCCTAGGGGCACACAACACACCTGCACTTCAAATTTCCTGCACAACAGTGCACCAATGTCTACTCCCTGACATTATCTAACTCCAAGGAGCACACAACACAACTACACTTCAAACTTCCTGCATAACAGTACACTAATGTCTCCTCCCTGACATGAACTAACTCCTAGTAGCACACAACACACCTGCATGTCAAACCTCCTGCACAACAGTGCACTAATGTCTACTCTCCGACATAAACTAACTCATAGGAGCAAACACACCTGCACGTCAAACCTCCTGCACAGCAGTGCATTAATGTCTACTCCCCGACATTAACTAACTCCTGGGAGCACACAACACACCTGGACTTCAAACATCCTCCACAACAGTGCACTAATGTCTACTCCCCGACATTGAATAACTCCTAGGAGTACACAACACACATGCACATCAAACCTCCTGCACAGCAGAGCACAAATGTTTACTCCCTGACATTAACTAACTCATAGGAGCACACAACACACATGCACGTCAAACCTCCTGCACACCTGACATTGACTAACTCCAAAGAGCACACAACACACATGCATGTCAAACCTCCTGCACAGCAGTGCACTAATGTTTACTCCCTGACATTATCTAACTCCAAGGAGCACACAACACATATGCACGTCAAACCTCCTGCACAGCAGTGCAATAATGTCTACTCCCTGACATTATTGAACTCATAGGAGCACACAACACACATGCACGTCAAACCTCCTGCACAGCAGTGCACTAATGTTTACTCCCTGACATTATCTAACTCCAAGGAGCACACAACACAACTGCACTTCAAATGTCCTGCACACCAGTCACCGATGTCTACTCCCTGACATTAACTAACTCCTAGGAGCACACAACACAAGGAGACTTCAAACTTCCTGTAGAACAGTACACTAATGTCTACTCCCTGACATTAACTAACTCATAGGTGCACACAACACACCTGCACTTCAAACTTCCTGCACAACAGTGCACTAATGTCTACTCCCTGACATTAACTAACTCCTAGGGGCACACAACACACCTGCACTTCAAACATCCTGCACAACAGTGCACTAATGTCTACTCCCTGACATTAACTAACTCATAGGAGCACACAACACACCTGCACTTCAAATTTCCTGCACAACACTGCTCTAATGTCTACTCCCTGACATTAACTAACTCCTAGGGGCACACAACACACCTGCACTTCAAACTTCCTGCACAACAGTGCACTAATGTCTACTCCCTGACATTAACTAACTCAATGGAGCACACAACACACCTGCACTTCAAATTTCCTGCACAACACTGCTGTAATGTCTACTCCCTGACATTAACTAACTCCTAGGGGCACACAACACACCTGCACTTCAAACTTCCTGCACAACAGTACACTAATGTCTACTCCCTGGCATTAACTAGCTCCCAGAAGCAGACCACACAACTATACTTCAAACTTCCTGCACAAGACTGCACTAATGTCTACTCCCTGTCATTAACTAACTCCTAGGAGCGCACAACACACCTGCACTTCAAACTTCCTGCACAACAGTGCACTAATGTCTACTCCCCGACATTAACTAACTCCTAGGAGCACACAACAGGATGAGACTTCAAACTTCCTGTAGAACAGTACATTAATGTCTACTCCCTGACATTAACTAACTCATAGGTGCACACAACACACCTGCACTTCAAACTTCCTGCACAACAGTGCACTAATGTCTACTCCCTGACATTAACTAACTCCTAGGGGCACACAACACACCTGCACTTCAAACTTCCTGCACAACAGTGCAGTAATGTCTACTCCCTGACATTAACTAACTCATAGGAGCACACAACACACCTGCACTAACAAACTTCCTGCACAACAGTGCACTAATGTCTTCTCCCTGACATTAACTAACTCATAGGAGCACACAACACACATGCGCGCCAAACCTCCTGCACAGCAGTTCACTAATGTGTACTCCCTGACATTAACTAACTCATAGGAGCACACAACACACCTGCACTTCAAATTTCCTGCACAACACTGCTCTAATGTCTACTCCCTGACATTAACTAACTCCTAGGGGCACACAACACACCTGCACTTCAAACTTCCTGCACAACAGTGCACTAATGTCTACTCCCTGACATTAACTAACTCAATGGAGCACACAACACACCTGCACTTCAAATTTCCTGCACAACACTGCTCTAATGTCTACTCCTTGACATTAACTAACTCCTAGGGGCACACAACACACCTGCACTTCAAACTTCCTGCACAACAGTACACTAATGTCTACTCCCTGGCATTAACTAGCTCCCAGAAGCAGACCACACAACTATACTTCAAACTTCCTGCACAAGACTGCACTAATGTCTACTCCCTGACATTAACTAACTCCTAGGAGCACACAACACACCTGCACTTCAAACTTCCTGCACAACAGTGCACTAATGTCTACTCCCCGACATTAACTAACTCCTAGGAGCACACAACAGGAGGAGACTTCAAACTTCCTGTAGAACAGTATATTAATGTCTACTCCCTGACATTAACTAACTCATAGGTGCACACAACACACCTGCACTTCAAACTTCCTGCACAACAGTGCACTAATGTCTACTCCCTGACATTAACTAACTCATTGGAGCACACAACACACCTGCACTTCAAACTTCCTGCACAACAGTGCACTAATGTCTTCTCCCTGACATTAAATAACTCATAGGAGCACACAACACACATGCGCGCCAAACCTCCTGCACAGCAGTTCACTAATGTCTACTCCCTGACATTAACTAACTCATAGGAGCACACAACACACCTGCACTTCAAATTTCCTGCACAACACTGCTCTAATGTCTACTCCCTGACATTAACTAACTCCTAGGGGCACACAACACACCTGCACTTCAAACTTCCTGCACAACAGTGCACTAATGTCTACACCCTGACATTAACTAACTCAATGGAGCACACAACACACCTGCACTTCAAATTTCCTGCACAACACTGCTCTAATGTCTACTCCCTGACATTAACTAACTCCTAGGGGCACACAACACACCTGCACTTCAAACTTCCTGCACAACAGTACACTAATGTCTACTCCCTGGCATTAACTAGCTCCCAGAAGCAGACCACACAACTATACTTCAAACTTCCTGCACAAGACTGCACTAATGTCTACTCCCTGACATTAACTAACTCCTAGGAGCGCACAACACACCTGCACTTCAAACTTCCTGCACAACAGTGCACTAATGTCTACTCCCCGACATTAACTAACTCCTAGGAGCACACAACTCACCTGCACGACAAACCTCCTGCACAACAGTGCACTAATGTCTACTGCATTAGTTAATGTCAGGGAGTAGACATTGGTGCACTGTTGTGCAGGATCTTTGAAGTCTCCTTGTGCTGTGTGCTCCTAGTAGTAAGTTAATGTCAGGGACCAGGCATTAGTGTACTGATGTGCAAAATGTTTGAAGTGTAGTTGTGATGTGTGCTTCTGGGAGTTAGTTAATGTCAGAGAGTAGACATTAGTACACTGTTGTGCAGGCAGTTTGAAGTGCAGGTGTGTTGTATGCTTCTATGAATTAGTTTGTGTCAGGGTGTAGGCAGTAGTGCACTGTTGTGCGGGAAGTTTGAAGTGCAGGTGTGTTGTGTGCTCCTATGAGTTAGTTAATGTCAGGGAGTAGACATTAGTGTACTGTTGTGCAGGAAGTTTGAAGTGTAGTTGTGTTGTGTGCTCTTTGGAGTTAGATAATGTCAGGGAGTAGACATCGGTGCACTGTTGTGCAGGAAATTTGAAGTGCAGGTGTGTTGTGTGCCCCTAGGAGTTAGTTAATGTCAGGGAGTAGACATTAGTGCAGTGTTGTGCAGGAAGTTTGAAGTGAAGGTGTGTTGTGTGCTCCTGGGAGTTAGTTAATGTCAGGGTGTAGACATTGGTGCACTGTTGTGCAGGATCTTTGAAGTCTCCTTGTGGTGTGTGCTCCTAGTAGTAAGTTAATGTCAGGGAGCAGACATTAGTGTACTGATGTGCAAGATGGCTGATGTGTAGTTGTGTTGTTTGCTTCTGGGAGTTAGTTAATGTCAGAGATTAGACATTAGTGCACTGTTGTGCAGGTAGTTTGAAGTGCAGGTGTGTTTTGGTCATTCTATGAATTAGTTAATTTCAGGGTGTAGACAGTAGTGCACTATTTTACAGGAAGTTGGAAGTCTCCTTGTGTTGTGTGCTCCTAGGAGTTAACTAATGTCAGGGAGTAGACATTAGTGCACTGTTGTGCAGGAAGTTTGAAGTCTCCTTGTGTTGTGTGCTCCTAGGAGTTAGTTAATGTCAGGGTGTAGACATTAGTGCACTGCTGTACAGGAGGTTTGATGTGCTGGTGTGTGTTGTGCTCCTATGAGTTAGTTAATGTCGGGAAGTAGACATTGGTGCACTGTTGTGCAGGATGTTTGATGTGCAGGTGTGTGTTGTGCTCCTATGAGTTAGTTAATGTCAGGAAGTAAACATTAGTGCACTGCTGTGCAGGAGGTGTGATGTGCAGGTGTGTGTTGTGCTCCTATGAGTTAGTTAATGTCAGGGAGTAAACATTAGTGCACTGCTCTCCAGGAGGTTTGACGTGCATGAGTGTTGTGTGCTCCTATGAGTTAGTTAATGTCAGGGAGTAGACATTTGTACACTGCTGTGCAGGAGGTTTGACGTGCATGGGTGTTGTGTGCTCCTTGGAGTTAGTTAATGTCAGGGAGTAAACATTAGTGCACTGCTGAGCAGGAGGTTTGACGTGCATGTGTGTTGTGTGCTCCTATGAGTTCGTTAATGTCAGGGAGTAGACATTTGTGCTCTGCTGTGCAGGAGGTTTGACGTGCATGTGTGTTGTGTGCTCCTATGAGTTGAATAATGTCAGGGAGTAGACATTATTGCACTGCTGTGCAGGAGGTTTGACGTGCATGTGTGTTGTGTGCTCCTTGGAGTTAGATAATGTCAGGGAGTAAACATTAGTGCACTGCTGTGCAGGAGGTTTGACATGCATGTGTGTTGTGTGCTCTTTGGAGTTAGTTAATGTCAGGGAGTAAACATTAGATTTCTGCTGTGCGGGAGGTTTGACGTCCATGTGTGTTGTGTGCTCCTATGAGTTAGTTAATGTCAGGGAGTAGACATTTGTGCCCTCTGTGCAGGAGGTTTGATGTGCATGTGTGTTGTGTACTCCTAGGAGTTATTCAATGTCGGGGAGTAGACATTAGTGCACTGTTGTGGAGAATGTTTGAAGTCCAGGTGTGTTGTGTGCTCCCAGGAGTTAGTTAATGTTGGGGAGTAGACATTAGTGCACTGCTGTGCAGGAGGTTTGACGTGCATGTGTGTTGTGTGCTCCTTGGAGTTAGTTAATGTCAGGGAGTAAACATTAGTGCACTGCTGTGCAGGAGGTTTAAAGTCTCCTTGTGTTGTGTGCTCCTAGGAATTAGTTAATTTCAGGGTGTAGATATTAGTGCACTGCTGTGAAATAGGTTTGATGTGCAGGTGTGTTGTGTGCTCCTATGAGTTCAATAATGTCAGGGAGTAGACATAATTGCACTGATGTGCAGGAGGTTTGATGTGCAGGTGTGTGTTGTGCTCCTATGAGTTTGTTAATGTCAAGGAGTAAACATTAGTGCACTGCTGTGCAGGAGGTTTGACGTGCATGTGTGTTGTGTGCTCCTTGGAGTTAGTTAATGTCAGGGAGTAAACATTAGTGCACTGCTGTGCAGGAGGTTTGACGTGCATGTGTGTTGTGTGCTCCTATGAGTTAGTTAATGTCAGGGAGTAGACATTAGTGCACTGCTGTGCAGGAGGTTTGACGTGCATGTGTGTTGTGTGCTCCTATGAGTTAGTTAATGTCAGGGAGTAGACATTTGTGCACTGCTGTGCAGGAGGTTTGTCGTGCATGTGTGTTGTGTGCTCCTTGGAGTTAGTTAATGTCAGGGAGTAAACATTAGTGCACTGCTGTGCAGGAGGTTTGACGTGCATGTGTGTTGTGTGCTCCTATGAGTTAGTTAATGTCAGGGAGTAGACATTTGTGCTCTGCTGTGCAGGAGGTTTGACGTGCATGTGTGTTGTGTGCTCCTATGAGTTCAATAATGTCAGGGAGTAGACATTATTGCACTTCTGTGCAGGAGGTTTGATGTGCAGGTGTGTGTTGTGCTCCTATGAGTTAGTTAATGCCGGGGAGTAGACAGTGCACTGTTTTGCAGGATGTTTGAAGTCCAGCTGTGTTGTGTAATCCTAGGAGTTATTCAATGTCGGGGAGTAGACATTAGTGCACTGTTGTGGAGGATGTTTGAAGTCCAGGTGTGTTGTGTGCTCCTATGAGTTCAATAATGTCAGGGAGTAGACATTATTGCACTGCTGTGCAGGAGGTTTGACGTGCAGGTGTGTTTGCTCCTATTAGTTAGTTTAAGTCGGGGAGTAGACATTAGTGCACTGTTGTGCAGGAGGTTTGACGTGCAGGTGTGTTGTGTGCTCCTAGGAGTTAGTTAATGTCGGGGAGTAGACATTAGTGCACTGTTGTGCAGGATGTTTGAAGTCCAGGTGTGTTGTGTGCTCCTAGGAGTTAGTTAATGTCGGGGAGTGAACAGTGCACTGTTGTGCAGGATGTTTGAAGTCCAGGTGTGTTGTGTGCTCCTAGGAGTTAGTTAATGTCGGGGATTAGACATTAGTGCACTGTTGTGCAGAATGTTTGAAGTCCAGGTGTGTTGTGTGCTCCTATGAGTTAGTTAATGTCAGGGAGTAGACATTAGTGTACTGTTGTGCAGGAAGTTTGAAGTGTAGTTGTGTTGTGTGCTCTTTGGAGTTAGATAATGTCAGGGAGTAGACATCGGTGCACTGTTGTGCAGGAAATTTGAAGTGCAGGTGTGTTGTGTGCCCCTAGGAGTTAGTTAATGTCAGGGAGTAGACATTAGTGCAGTGTTGTGCAGGAAGTTTGAAGTGAAGGTGTGTTGTGTGCTCCTGGGAGTTAGTTAATGTCAGGGTGTAGACATTGGTGCACTGTTGTGCAGGATCTTTGAAGTCTCCTTGTGGTGTGTGCTCCTAGTAGTAAGTTAATGTCAGGGAGCAGACATTAGTGTACTGATGTGCAAGATGGCTGATGTGTAGTTGTGTTGTTTGCTTCTGGGAGTTAGTTAATGTCAGAGATTAGACATTAGTGCACTGTTGTGCAGGTAGTTTGAAGTGCAGGTGTGTTTTGGTCATTCTATGAATTAGTTAATTTCAGGGTGTAGACAGTAGTGCACTATTTTACAGGAAGTTGGAAGTCTCCTTGTGTTGTGTGCTCCTAGGAGTTAACTAATGTCAGGGAGTAGACATTAGTGCACTGTTGTGCAGGAAGTTTGAAGTCTCCTTGTGTTGTGTGCTCCTAGGAGTTAGTTAATGTCAGGGTGTAGACATTAGTGCACTGCTGTACAGGAGGTTTGATGTGCTGGTGTGTGTTGTGCTCCTATGAGTTAGTTAATGTCGGGAAGTAGACATTGGTGCACTGTTGTGCAGGATGTTTGATGTGCAGGTGTGTGTTGTGCTCCTATGAGTTAGTTAATGTCAGGAAGTAAACATTAGTGCACTGCTGTGCAGGAGGTGTGATGTGCAGGTGTGTGTTGTGCTCCTATGAGTTAGTTAATGTCAGGGAGTAAACATTAGTGCACTGCTCTCCAGGAGGTTTGACGTGCATGAGTGTTGTGTGCTCCTATGAGTTAGTTAATGTCAGGGAGTAGACATTTGTACACTGCTGTGCAGGAGGTTTGACGTGCATGGGTGTTGTGTGCTCCTTGGAGTTAGTTAATGTCAGGGAGTAAACATTAGTGCACTGCTGAGCAGGAGGTTTGACGTGCATGTGTGTTGTGTGCTCCTATGAGTTCGTTAATGTCAGGGAGTAGACATTTGTGCTCTGCTGTGCAGGAGGTTTGACGTGCATGTGTGTTGTGTGCTCCTATGAGTTGAATAATGTCAGGGAGTAGACATTATTGCACTGCTGTGCAGGAGGTTTGACGTGCATGTGTGTTGTGTGCTCCTTGGAGTTAGATAATGTCAGGGAGTAAACATTAGTGCACTGCTGTGCAGGAGGTTTGACATGCATGTGTGTTGTGTGCTCTTTGGAGTTAGTTAATGTCAGGGAGTAAACATTAGATTTCTGCTGTGCGGGAGGTTTGACGTGCATGTGTGTTGTGTGCTCCTATGAGTTAGTTAATGTCAGGGAGTAGACATTTGTGCCCTCTGTGCAGGAGGTTTGATGTGCATGTGTGTTGTGTACTCCTAGGAGTTATTCAATGTCGGGGAGTAGACATTAGTGCACTGTTGTGGAGAATGTTTGAAGTCCAGGTGTGTTGTGTGCTCCCAGGAGTTAGTTAATGTTGGGGAGTAGACATTAGTGCACTGCTGTGCAGGAGGTTTGACGTGCATGTGTGTTGTGTGCTCCTTGGAGTTAGTTAATGTCAGGGAGTAAACATTAGTGCACTGCTGTGCAGGAGGTTTAAAGTCTCCTTGTGTTGTGTGCTCCTAGGAATTAGTTAATTTCAGGGTGTAGATATTAGTGCACTGCTGTGAAATAGGTTTGATGTGCAGGTGTGTTGTGTGCTCCTATGAGTTCAATAATGTCAGGGAGTAGACATAATTGCACTGATGTGCAGGAGGTTTGATGTGCAGGTGTGTGTTGTGCTCCTATGAGTTTGTTAATGTCAAGGAGTAAACATTAGTGCACTGCTGTGCAGGAGGTTTGACGTGCATGTGTGTTGTGTGCTCCTTGGAGTTAGTTAATGTCAGGGAGTAAACATTAGTGCACTGCTGTGCAGGAGGTTTGACGTGCATGTGTGTTGTGTGCTCCTATGAGTTAGTTAATGTCAGGGAGTAGACATTAGTGCACTGCTGTGCAGGAGGTTTGACGTGCATGTGTGTTGTGTGCTCCTATGAGTTAGTTAATGTCAGGGAGTAGACATTTGTGCACTGCTGTGCAGGAGGTTTGTCGTGCATGTGTGTTGTGTGCTCCTTGGAGTTAGTTAATGTCAGGGAGTAAACATTAGTGCACTGCTGTGCAGGAGGTTTGACGTGCATGTGTGTTGTGTGCTCCTATGAGTTAGTTAATGTCAGGGAGTAGACATTTGTGCTCTGCTGTGCAGGAGGTTTGACGTGCATGTGTGTTGTGTGCTCCTATGAGTTCAATAATGTCAGGGAGTAGACATTATTGCACTTCTGTGCAGGAGGTTTGATGTGCAGGTGTGTGTTGTGCTCCTATGAGTTAGTTAATGCCGGGGAGTAGACAGTGCACTGTTTTGCAGGATGTTTGAAGTCCAGCTGTGTTGTGTAATCCTAGGAGTTATTCAATGTCGGGGAGTAGACATTAGTGCACTGTTGTGGAGGATGTTTGAAGTCCAGGTGTGTTGTGTGCTCCTATGAGTTCAATAATGTCAGGGAGTAGACATTATTGCACTGCTGTGCAGGAGGTTTGACGTGCAGGTGTGTTTGCTCCTATTAGTTAGTTTAAGTCGGGGAGTAGACATTAGTGCACTGTTGTGCAGGAGGTTTGACGTGCAGGTGTGTTGTGTGCTCCTAGGAGTTAGTTAATGTCGGGGAGTAGACATTAGTGCACTGTTGTGCAGGATGTTTGAAGTCCAGGTGTGTTGTGTGCTCCTAGGAGTTAGTTAATGTCGGGGATTAGACATTAGTGCACTGTTGTGCAGAATGTTTGAAGTCCAGGTGTATTGTGTGCTCCTAGGAGTTAGTTAATGTCGGGGAGTAGACATTAGTGCACTGTTGTGCAGGATGTTTGAAGTCCAGGTGTGTTGTGTGCTCCTAGGAGTAAGTTAATGTCGGGGAGTAGACAGTGCACTGTTGTGCAGGATGTTTGAAGTCCAGGTGTGTTGTGTGCTCCTAGGAGTTAGTTAATGTCGGGGAGCAGACATTAGTGCACTATTGTGCAGGATGTTTGAAGTCCAGGTGTGTTGTGTGCTCCTAGGAGTTAGTTAATGTCGGGGAGTAGACATGAGTGCACTGCTCTGCAGGACGTTTGACGTGCAGGTGTGTTGTGTTCTCCTATGAGTTAGTTCATGTCAGGGAGTAGACATTAGTGCACTGTTGTGCAGGACGTTTGAAGTGCAGGTGTGTTGTGTGCTCCTATGAGTTAGTTAATGTTGGGAGTAGACATCAGGTCACTGTTGTGCAGGCGGTTTGACGTGCAGGTGTGTTTGCTCCTATGAGTTAGTTTATGTCGGGGAGTAGTCATTAGTGCACTGTTGTGCAGGAAGTTTGGAGTGTGGTTGTGTTGTGTGCTTGTTGGAGTTAGTTAATGTCAGGGAGTAGACATTAGTGTACTGTTGTGCAGGAAGTTTGACGTGCAGGTGTGTTGTGTGCGCCTAGGAGTTATTTAATGTCAAGGAGTAGACATTAGGTCACTGTTGTGCAGGCGGTTTGACGTGCAGGTGTGTTTGCTCCTATGAGTTAGTTTATGTCGGGGAGTAGACAGTAATGCACTATTGTGCAGGAGGTTTAACCTGCAGGTGTGTTGTGTGCTCCTATGAGTTAGTTAATGTCGGGGAGTAGACATTAGTGCACTGTTGTGCAGGAAATTTGGAGTGTGGTTGTGTTGTGTGCTCCTTGGAGTTAGTTAATGTCAGGGAGTAGACATTAGTGTACTGTTGCGCAGGAAGTTTGAAGTGTAGTTGTGTTGTGTGCTCCTTGGAGTTAGTTAATGTCAGGGAGTAGACATTAGTGTACTGTTGTGCAGGATGTTTGACTTGCAGGTGTGTTGTGTGCGCCTAGGAGTTATTTAATGTCAAGGAGTAGACATTAGGTCACTGTTGTGCAGGCGGTTTGACATGCAGGTGTGTTTGCTCCTATGAGTTAGTTTATGTCGGGGAGTAGACATTAGTGCACTATTGTGCAGGCGGTTTAACCTGCAGGTGTGTTGTGTGCTCCTATGAGTTAGTTAATGTCGGGGAGTAGACATTAGTGTACTGTTGTGCAGGAAGTTTGAAGTGTAGTTGTGTTGTGTGCTCCTAGTAATAAGTTAATGTCAGGGAGCAGACATTATTACACTGTTGTGCAGGCAGTTTGAAGTGCAGGTGTGTTGTGTGCTTCTATGAATTAGTTTGTGTCAGGGAGTAGACATTAGTGGACTGTTGTGCAGGAAGTTTGAAGTCTCCTTGTGTTGTGTGCTCCTAGGAGTTAGTTAATGTTAGGGTGTAGACATTAGTGCACTGCTGTGCAGGAGGTTTTATGTGCAGGTGTGTTGTGTGCTCCTATGAGTTCAATAATGTCAGGGAGTAGACATTATTGCACTGCTGTGCAGGAGGTTTGATGTGCAGGTGTGTGTTGTGCTCCTATGAGTTAGTTAATGTCGGGGAGTAGACATTAGTGCACTGTTGTGCAGGAAGTTTGGAGTGTGGTTGTTTTGTGTGCTCGTTGGAGTTAGTTAATGTCAGGGAGTAGACATTAGTGTACTGTTGTGCAGGAAGTTTGACGTGCGGGTGTGTTGTGTGCGCCTAGGAGTTATTTAATGTCAAGGAGTAGACATTAGGTCACTGTTGTGCAGGCGGTTTGACGTGCAGGTGTGTTTGCTCCTGTGAGTTAGTTTATGTCGGGGAGTAGACATTAATGCACTATTGTGCAGGAGGTTTAACCTGCAGGTGTGTTGTGTGCTCCTATGAGTTAGTTAATGTCGGGGAGTAGACATTAGTGCACTGTTGTGCAGGATGTTTGGAGTGTGGTTGTGTTGTGTGCTCCTTGGAGTTAGTTAATGTCAGGGAGTAGACATTAGTGTACTGTTGCGCAGGAAGTTTGAAGTGTAGTTGTGTTGTGTGCTCCTTGGAGTTAGCTAATGTCAGGGAGTAGACATTAGTGTACTGTTGTGCAGGATGTTTGAAGTCCAGGTGTGTTGTGTGCTCCTAGGAGTTAGTTAATGTCGGGGAGTAGACATTAGTGCACTGTTGTGCAGGATGTTTGAAGTCCAGGTGTGTTGTGTGCTCCTAGGAGTTAGTTAATGTCGGGGAGTAGACATTAGTGCACTGCTCTGCAGGAGGTTTGACGTGCAGGTGTTTTGTGTTCTCCTATGAGTTAGTTCATGTCAGGGAGTAGACATTAGTGCACTGTTGTGCAGGAAGTTTGGAGTGTGGTTGTGTTGTGTGCTCCTTGGAGTTAGTTAATGTCAGGGAGTAGACATTAGTGTACTGTTGTGCAGGAAGTTTAAAGTGTAGTTGTGCTGTGTGCTCCTTGGAGTTAGATAATGTCAGGGAGTAGACATTAGTGTAGTGTTGTGCAGGAAGTTTGAAGTGTAGGTGTGTTGTGTGCTCCTAGTAGTTAATGTCAGGGAATAGACATTTGTGCACTGTTCTGCAAGATGTTTGAAGTGTAGTTGTGTTGTGTGCTCCTAGGGGTTAGTTAATGTCAGGGAGTAGACAATAGTGCACTGTTGTGCAGGACGCTTGAAGTCTAGTTGTGTTGTGTACTCCTTGGAGTTAGATAATGTCAGGGAGTAGACATTAGTGCACTGTTGTGCAGGAAGTTTGCCTTGTGTGCTGTACTCCTGGGAGTTAATGTCAGGGAGTAGACATTGGCGCACTGTTGTGCAGCAAATTTGAAGTGCAAGTGTGTTGTGTGCTCCTGGGAGTTAGTTAGTAGACATTGGTGCACTGTTGCGCAGCAAGGATGAAGTACAGTTGTGTTGTGAGCTCCTAGGAGTTAGTTAATGTTGGGAAGTAGACATGAGTGCGCTGTTGTGAAGGATCTTTGAAGTCTCCTTGTGGTGTGTGCTCCTAGTAGTAAGTTAATGTCAGGGAGCAGACATTAGTGTACTGATGTGCAAGATGTTTGAAGTGTAGGTGTGTTGTGTGCTTCTGGGAGTTAGTTAATGTCAGAGAGTAGACATTAGTACACTGTTGTGCAGGCAGTTTGAAGTGCAGGTGTGTTGTATGCTTCTATGAATTAGTTTGTGTCAGGGTGTAGACAGTAGTGCACTATTTTACAGGAAGTTGGAAGTCTCCTTGTGTAGTGTGCTCCTAGGAGTTAACTAATGTCAGGGAGTAGACATTAGTGCACTGTTGTGCAGGAAGTTTAAAGTCTCCTTGTGTAGTGTGCTCATAGGAGTTAGTTAATGTCAGGGTGTAGACATTAGTGCACTGCTGTGCAGGAGGTTTGATGTGCAGGTGTGTTGTGTGCTCCTATGAGTTAGTTAATGTCAGGGAGTAAACATTAGTGCACTGCTGTGCAGGAGGTTTGACGTGCATGTGTGTTGTGTGCTCCTATGAGTTAGTTAATGTCAGGGAGTAGACATTAGTGCACTGCTGTGCAGGAGGTTTGACGTGCATGTGTGTTGTGTGCTCCTATGAGTTAGTTAATGTCAGGGAGTAGACATTTGTGCACTGCTGTGCAGGAGGTTTGACGTGCATGTGTGTTGTGTGCTCCTTGGAGTTAGTTAATGTCAGGGAGTAAACATTAGTGCACTGCTGTGCAGGAGGTTTGACGTGAAAGTGTGTTGTGTGCTCCTATGAGTTAGTTAATGTCAGGGAGTAGACATTTGTGCTCTGCTGTGCAGGAGGTTTGACGTGCATGTGTGTTGTGTGCTCCTATGAGTTCAATAATGTCAGGGAGTAGACATTATTGCACTGCTGTGCAGGAGGTTTGATGTGCAGGTGTGTGTTGTGCTAATTTAATTTAGTTAGTTAATGCCGGGGAGTAGACAGTGCACTGTTTTGCAGGATGTTTGAAGTCCAGGTGTGTTGTGTAATCCTAGGAGTTATTCAATGTCGGGGAGTAGACATTAGTGCACTGTTGTGGAGGATGTTTGAAGTCCAGGTGTGTTTTGTGCTCCTAGGAGTTAGTTAATTTCGGGGAGTAGCCATTAGTGCACTGCTGTGCAGGAGGTTTGACGTGCAGGTGTGTTTGCTCCTATGAGTTAGTTTAAGTCGGGGAGTAGACATTAGTGCACTGTTATGCAGGAGGTTTGACGTGCAGGTGTGTTGTGTGCTCCTAGGATTTAGTTAATGTCGGGGAGTAGACATTAGTGCACTGTTGTGCAGGATGTTTGAAGTCCAGGTGTGTTGTGTGCTCATAAGAGTTAGTTAATGTCGGGGAGTAGACAGTGCACTGTTGTGCAGGATGTTTGAAGTCCAGGTGTGTTGTGTGCTCCTATGAGTTAGTTAATGTCGGGGAGTAGACATTAGTGCACTGTTGTGCATGATGTTTGAAGTCCAGGTGTGTTGTGTGCTCCTAGGAGTTAGTTAATGTCGGGGAGTAGACATGAGTGCACTGCTCTGCAGGAGGTTTGACGTGCAGGTGTGTTGTGTTCTCCTATGAGTTCGTTCATGTCAGGGAGTAGACATTAGTGCACTGTTGTGCAGGAAGTTTGTAGTGCAGGTGTGTTGTGTGCTCCTATGAGTTAGTTAATGTTGGGAGTAGCCATCAAGTCACTGTTGTGCAGGCGGTTTGACGTGCAGGTGTGTTTGCTCCTATGAGTTAGTTAATGTCGGGGAGTAGACATTAGTGCACTGTTGTGCAGGAAGTTTGGAGTGTGGTTGTGTTGTGTGCTCGTTGGAGTTAGTTAATGTCAGGGAGTAGACATTAGTGTACTTTTGTGCAGGAAGTTTGACGTGCAGGTGTGTTGTGTGCGCCTAGGAGTTATTTAATGTCAAGGAGTAGACATTAGGTCACTGTTGTGCAGGCGGTTTGACGTGCAGGTGTGTTTGCTCCTATGAGTTAGTTTATGTCGGGGAGTAGACATTAGTGCACTATTGTGCAGGCGGTTTAACCTGCAGGTGTGTTGTGTGCTCCTATGAGTTAGTTAATGTCGGGGAGTAGACATTAGTGCACTGCTGTGCCGGAAGTTTGGAGTGTGGTTGTGTTGTGTGCTCCTTGGAGTTAGTTAATGTCAGGGAGTAGACATTAGTGTACTGTTGTGCAGGAAGTTTGAAGTGTAGTTGCGTTGTGTACTTCTGGGAGTTAGTAAATGTCAGAGAGTAGACATTAGTACACTGTTGTGCAGGCAGTTTGAAGTGCAGGTGTGTTGTGTGCTTCTATGAATTAGTTTGTGTCAGGGTGTAGACAGTAGTGCACTATTTTACAGGAAGTTGGAAGTCTCCTTGTGTTGTGTGCTCCTAGGAGTTAACTAATGTCAGGGAGTAGACATTAGTGCACTGTTGTGCAGGAAGTTTGAAGTCTCCTTGTGTTGTGTGCTCCTAGGAGTTAGTTAATGTCAGGGTGTAGACATTAGTGCACTGCTGTGCAGGAGGTTTTATGTGCAGGTGTGTTGTGTGCTCCTATGAGTTCAATAATGTCAGGGAGTAGACATTATTGCACTGCTGTGCAGGAGGTTTGATGTGCAGGTGTGTGTTGTGCTCCTATGAGTAAGTTAATGTCGGGGGGTAGACATTAGTGCACTGTTGTGCAGGATGTTTGATGTACAGGTGTGTGTTGTGCTCCTATGAGTTAGTTAATGTCGGGGAGTAGACATTAGTGCACTGTTGTGCAGGATGTTTGATGTGCAGGTGTGTGTTGTGCTCCTATGAGTTAGTTAATGTCAGGGAGTAAACATTAGTGCACTGCTGTGCAGGAGGTTTGATGTGCAGGTGGGTGTTGTGCTCCTATGAGTTAGTTAATGTCGGGGAGTAGACATCAGTGCACTGTTGTGCAGGATGTTTGATGTGCAGGTGTGTGTTGTGCTCCTATGAGTTAGTTAATGTCAGGGAATAGACATTAGTGCACTGTTGTCCAGGATGATTGATGTGCAGGTGTGTGTTGTGCTCCTATGAGTTAGTTAATGTCAGGGAGTAAACATTAGTGCACTGCTGTGCAGGAGGTTTGATGTGGAGGTGGGTGTTGTGCTCCTATGAGTTAGTTAATGTCAGGGAGTAGACATTTGTGCTCTGCTGTGCAGGAGGTTTGACGTGCATGTGTGTTGTGTGCTCCTATGAGTTCAATAATGTCAGGGAGTAGACATTATTGCACTGCTGTGCAGGAGGTTTGATGTGCAGGTGTGTGTTGTGCTCCTATGAGTTAGTTAATGTCGGGGAGTAGACAGTGCACTGTTTTGCAGGATGTTCGAAGTCCAGGTGTGTTGTGTACTCCTAGGAGTTATTCAATGTCGGGGAGTAGACATTAGTGCACTGTTGTGGAGGATGTTTGAAGTCCAGGTGTGTTTTGTGCTCCTAGGAGTTAGTTAATTTCGGGGAGTAGCCATTAGTGCACTGCTGTGCAGGAGGTTTGACGTGCAGGTGTGTTTGCTCCTATGAGTTAGTTTAAGTCGGGGAGTAGACATTAGTGCACTGTTATGCAGGAGGTTTGACGTGCAGGTGTGTTGTGTGCTCCTAGGATTTAGTTAATGTCGGGGAGTAGACATTAGTGCACTGTTGTGCAGGATGTTTGAAGTCCAGGTGTGTTGTGTGCTCATAAGAGTTAGTTAATGTCGGGGAGTAGACAGTGCACTGTTGTGCAGGATGTTTGAAGTCCAGGTGTGTTGTGTGCTCCTATGAGTTAGTTAATGTCGGGGAGTAGACATTAGTGCACTGTTGTGCATGATGTTTGAAGTCCAGGTGTGTTGTGTGCTCCTAGGAGTTAGTTAATGTCGGGGAGTAGACATGAGTGCACTGCTCTGCAGGAGGTTTGACGTGCAGGTGTGTTGTGTGCTCCTATGAGTTAGTTAATGTCGGGGAGTAGACATTAGTGCACTGCTGTGCCGGAAGTTTGGAGTGTGGTTGTGTTGTGTGCTCCTTGGAGTTAGTTAATGTCAGGGAGTAGACATTAGTGTACTGTTGTGCAGGAAGTTTGAAGTGTAGTTGCGTTGTGTACTTCTGGGAGTTAGTAAATGTCAGAGAGTAGACATTAGTACACTGTTGTGCAGGCAGTTTGAAGTGCAGGTGTGTTGTGTGCTTCTATGAATTAGTTTGTGTCAGGGTGTAGACAGTAGTGCACTATTTTACAGGAAGTTGGAAGTCTCCTTGTGTTGTGTGCTCCTAGGAGTTAACTAATGTCAGGGAGTAGACATTAGTGCACTGTTGTGCAGGAAGTTTGAAGTCTCCTTGTGTTGTGTGCTCCTAGGAGTTAGTTAATGTCAGGGTGTAGACATTAGTGCACTGCTGTGCAGGAGGTTTTATGTGCAGGTGTGTTGTGTGCTCCTATGAGTTCAATAATGTCAGGGAGTAGACATTATTGCACTGCTGTGCAGGAGGTTTGATGTGCAGGTGTGTGTTGTGCTCCTATGAGTAAGTTAATGTCGGGGGGTAGACATTAGTGCACTGTTGTGCAGGATGTTTGATGTACAGGTGTGTGTTGTGCTCCTATGAGTTAGTTAATGTCGGGGAGTAGACATTAGTGCACTGTTGTGCAGGATGTTTGATGTGCAGGTGTGTGTTGTGCTCCTATGAGTTAGTTAATGTCAGGGAGTAAACATTAGTGCACTGCTGTGCAGGAGGTTTGATGTGCAGGTGGGTGTTGTGCTCCTATGAGTTAGTTAATGTCGGGGAGTAGACATCAGTGCACTGTTGTGCAGGATGTTTGATGTGCAGGTGTGTGTTGTGCTCCTATGAGTTAGTTAATGTCAGGGAATAGACATTAGTGCACTGTTGTCCAGGATGATTGATGTGCAGGTGTGTGTTGTGCTCCTATGAGTTAGTTAATGTCAGGGAGTAAACATTAGTGCACTGCTGTGCAGGAGGTTTGATGTGGAGGTGGGTGTTGTGCTCCTATGAGTTAGTTAATGTCAGGGAGTAGACATTTGTGCTCTGCTGTGCAGGAGGTTTGACGTGCATGTGTGTTGTGTGCTCCTATGAGTTCAATAATGTCAGGGAGTAGACATTATTGCACTGCTGTGCAGGAGGTTTGATGTGCAGGTGTGTGTTGTGCTCCTATGAGTTAGTTAATGTCGGGGAGTAGACAGTGCACTGTTTTGCAGGATGTTCGAAGTCCAGGTGTGTTGTGTACTCCTAGGAGTTATTCAATGTCGGGGAGTAGACATTAGTGCACTGTTGTGGAGGATGTTTGAAGACCAGGTGTGTTGTGTGCTCCTAGGAGTTAGTTAATTTCGCGGAGTAGACATTAGTGCACTGCTGTGCAGGAGGTTTGATGTGCAGGTGCGTTTGCTCCTATGAGTTAGTTTAAGTCGGGGAGTTGACATTAGTGCACTGTTGTGCAGGAGGTTTGACGTGCAGGTGTGTTGTGTGCTCCTAGGAGTTAGTTAATGTCGGGGAGTAGACATTAGTGCACTGTTCTGCAGGATGTTTGAAGTCCAGGTGTGTTGTGTGCTCCTAGGAGTTAGTTAATGTCGGGGAGTAGACATTAGTGCAGTGTTGTGCCGGATGTTTGAAGTCCAGGTGTGTTGTGTGCTCCTAGGAGTTAGTTAATGTCGGGGAGTAGACATTAGTGCACTGTTGTGCAGGATGTTTGAAGTCCAGGTGTGTTGTGTGCTCCTAGGAGTTAGTTAATGTCGGGGAGTAGACATTAGTGCACTGCTCTGCAGGAGGTTTGACATGCAGGTGTGTTGTGTTCTCCTATGAGTTAGTTCATGTCAGGGAGTAGACATTAGTGCACTGTTGTGCAGGAAGATTGAAGTGCAGGTGTGTTGTGTGCTCCTATGAGTTAGTTAATGTTAGGGAGTAGACATCAGGCCACTGCTGTGCAGGCGGTTTGACGTGCAGGTGTGTTTGCTCCTATGAGTTACTTTATGTCAGGGAGTAGACATTAGTGCACTGTTGTGCAGGAGGTTTAACCTGCAGGTGTGTTGTGTGCTCCTATGAGTTCAATAATGTCAGGGAGTAGACATTAGTGCACTGTTGTGCAGGAAGTTTGGAGTGTGGTTGTGTTGTGTGCTCCTTGGAGTTAGTTAATGTCAGGGAGTAGACATTAGTGTACTGTTGTGCAGGAGGTTTGATGTGCAGGTGTGTTGTGTGCTCCTATGAGTTCAATAATGTCAGGGAGTAGACATTATTGCACTGCTGTGCAGGAGGTTTGATGTGCAGGTGTGTGGTGTGCTCCTATGAGTTAGTTAATGTCGGGGAGTAGACATTAGTGCAGTGGGTTGCAGGAAGTTTGGAGTGTGGTTGTGTTGTGTACTCCTTGGAATTAATTAATGTCAGTGAGTAGACACTGGTGCACTGTTGTGCAGGAAGTTTGGAGTGTGGTTGTGTTGTGTGCTCCTGGGAGTTAGTTAATGTCAGGGAGTAGACATTGGTGCACTGTTGCACAGGAAGGATGAAGTACAGGTGTGTTGTGTGCTCCTTGGAGTTAGTTAATGTCAGGGAGTAGACATTAGTGTACTGTTGTCCAAGAGGTTTGATGTGCAGGTGTGTTGTGTGCTCCTATGAGTTCAATAATGTCAGGGAGTAGACATTATTGCACTGCTGTGCAGGAGGTTTGATGTGCAGGTGTGTGTTGTGCTCCTATGAGTTAGTTAATGTCGGGGAGTAGACAGTGCACTGTTTTGCAGGATGTTCGAAGTCCAGGTGTGTTGTGTACTCCTAGGAGTTATTCAATGTCGGGGAGTAGACATTAGTGCACTGTTGTGGAGGATGTTTGAAGACCAGGTGTGTTGTGTGCTCCTAGGAGTTAGTTAATTTCGGGGAGTAGACATTAGTGCACTGCTGTGCAGGAGGTTTGATGTGCAGGTGCGTTTGCTCCTATGAGTTAGTTTAAGTCGGGGAGTAGACATTAGTGCACTGTTCTGCAGGAGGTTTGACGTGCAGGTGTGTTGTGTGCTCCTAGGAGTTAGTTAATGTCGGGGAGTAGACATTAGTGCACTGTTCTGCAGGATGTTTGAAGTCCAGGTGTGTTGTGTGCTCCTAGGAGTTAGTTAATGTCGGGGAGTAGACATTAGTGCAGTGTTGTGCCGGATGTTTGAAGTCCAGGTGTGTTGTGTGCTCCTAGGAGTTAGTTAATGTCGGGGAGTAGACATTAGTGCACTGTTGTGCAGGATGTTTGAAGTCCAGGTGTGTTGTGTGCTCCTAGGAGTTAGTTAATGTCGGGGAGTAGACATTAGTGCACTGCTCTGCAGGAGGTTTGACATGCAGGTGTGTTGTGTTCTCCTATGAGTTAGTTCATGTCAGGGAGTAGACATTAGTGCACTGTTGTGCAGGAAGATTGAAGTGCAGGTGTGTTGTGTGCTCCTATGAGTTAGTTAATGTTAGGGAGTAGACATCAGGCCACTGCTGTGCAGGCGGTTTGACGTGCAGGTGTGTTTGCTCCTATGAGTTACTTTATGTCAGGGAGTAGACATTAGTGCACTGTTGTGCAGGAGGTTTAACCTGCAGGTGTGTTGTGTGCTCCTATGAGTTCAATAATGTCAGGGAGTAGACATTAGTGCACTGTTGTGCAGGAAGTTTGGAGTGTGGTTGTGTTGTGTGCTCCTTGGAGTTAGTTAATGTCAGGGAGTAGACATTAGTGTACTGTTGTGCAGGAGGTTTGATGTGCAGGTGTGTTGTGTGCTCCTATGAGTTCAATAATGTCAGGGAGTAGACATTATTGCACTGCTGTGCAGGAGGTTTGATGTGCAGGTGTGTGGTGTGCTCCTATGAGTTAGTTAATGTCGGGGAGTAGACATTAGTGCAGTGGGTTGCAGGAAGTTTGGAGTGTGGTTGTGTTGTGTGCTCCTTGGAATTAATTAATGTCAGTGAGTAGACACTGGTGCACTGTTGTGCAGGAAGTTTGGAGTGTGGTTGTGTTGTGTGCTCCTGGGAGTTAGTTAATGTCAGGGAGTAGACATTGGTGCACTGTTGCACAGGAAGGATGAAGTACAGGTGTGTTGTGTGCTCCTTGGAGTTAGTTAATGTCAGGGAGTAGACATTAGTGTACTGTTGTGCAAGAGGTTTGATGTGCAGGTGTGTTGTGTGCTCCTATGAGTTCAATAATGTCAGGGAGTAGACATTATTGCACAGCTGTGCAGGAGGTTTGATGTGCAGGTGTGTGTTGTGCTCCTATGAGTAAGTTAATGTCGGGGAGTAGACATTAAAGCAGTGCGTTGCAGGAAGTTTGGAGTGTGGTTGTGTTGTGTGCTCCTTGGAATTAGTTAATGTCAGTGAGTAGACACTGGTGCACTGTTGTGCAGGAAGTTTGGAGTGTGGTTGTGTTGTGTGCTCCTATGAGTTAGTTAATGTCGGGGAGTAGACAGTGCACTGTTTTGCAGGATGTCCGAAGTCCAGGTGTGTTGTGTACTCCTAGGAGTTATTCAATGTCGGGGAGTAGACATTAGTGCACTGTTGTGGAGGATGTTTGAAGTCCAGGTGTGTTGTGTGCTCCTAGGAGTTAGTTAATTTCGGGGAGTAGACATTAGTGCACTGCTGTGCAGGAGGCTTGATGTGGAGGTGTGTTTGCTCCTATGAGTTAGTTTAAGTCGGGGAGTAGACATTAGTGTGCTGTTGTGCAGGAGGTTTGACGTGCAGGTGTGTTGTGTGCTCCTAGGAGTTAGTTAATGTCGGGGGGTAAACATTAGTGCAGTGTTGTGCCGGATGTTTGAAGTCCAGGTGTGTTGTGTGCTCCTAGGAGTTAGTTAATGTCGGGGAGTAGACATTAGTGCACTGTTGTGCAGGATGTTTGAAGTCCAGGGGTGTTGTGTGCTCCTAGGAGTTAGTTAATGTCGGGGAGTAGACATTAGTGCACTGCTCTGCAGGAGGTTTGACGTGCAGGTGTGTTGTGTTCTCCTATGAGTTAGTTCATGTCAGGGAGTAGACATTAGTGCACTGTTGGGCAGGAAGATTGAAGTGCAGGTGTGTTGTGTGCTCCTATGAGTTAGTTAATGTTAGGGAGTAGACATCAGGCCACTGTTGTGCAGGCGGTTTGACTTGCAGGTGTGTTTGCTCCTATGAGTTACTTTATGTCGGGGAGTAGACATTAGTGCACTGTTGTGCAGGAGGTTTAACCTGCAGGTGTGTTGTGTGCTCCTATGAGTTCGTTAATGTCGGGGAGTAGACATTAGTGCACTGTTGTGCAGGAAGTTTGGAGTGTGGTTGTGATGTGTGCTCCTTGGAGTTAGTTAATGTCAGGGAGTAGACATTAGTGTACTGTTGTGCAGGAGGTTTGATGTGCAGGTGTGTTGTGTGCTCCTATGAGTTCAATAATGTCAGGGAGTAGACATTATTGCACTTCTGTGCAGGAGGTTTGATGTGCAAGTGTGTGTTGTGCTCCTATGAGTTAGTTAATGTCTGGGAGTAGACATTAGTGCAGTGGGTTGCAGGAAGTTTGGAGTGTGGTTGTGTTGTGTGCTCCTTGGAATTAGTTAATGTCAGTGAGTAGAGACTGGTGCACTGTTGTGCAGGAAGTTTGGAGTGTGGTTGTGTTGTGTGCTCCTGGGAGTTAGTTAATGTCAGGGAGTAGACATTGGTGCACTGTTGCACAGGAAGGATGAAGTACAGGTGTGTTGTGAGCTCCTAGGAGTTAGTTAATGTTGGGAAGTAGACATTAGTGCGCTGTTGTGCAGGATCTTTGAAGTCTCCTTGTGGTGTGTGCTCCTAGTAGTAAGTTAATGTCAGGGAGCAGGTATTAGTGTACTGATGTGCAAGATGTTTGAAGTGTAGTTGTGTTGTTTGCTTCTGGGAGTTAGTTAATGTCAGGGAGTAGACATTAGTGTACTGTTGTGCAGGAGGTTTGATGTGCAGGTGTGTTGTGTGCTCCTATGAGTTCAATAATGTCAGGGAGTAAACATTAGTGCACTGCTGTGCAGGAGGTTTGATGTGCAGGTGGGTGTTGTGCTCCTATGAGTTAGTTAATGTCGGGGAGTAGACATTAGTGTACTGTTGTGCAGGAGGTTTGATGTGCAGGTGTGTTGTGTGCTCCTATGAGTTCAATAATGTCAGGGAGTAAACATTAGTGCACTGCTGTGCAGGAGGTTTGATGTGCAGGTGGGTGTTGTGCTCCTATGAGTTAGTTAATGTCGGGGAGTAGACATCAGTGCACTGTTGTGCAGGATGTTTGATGTGCAGGTGTGTGTTGTGCTCCTATGAGTTAGTTAATGTCGGGGAACAGACATTAGTGCACTGTTGTGCAGGATGTTTGATGTGCAGGTGTGTGTTGTGCTCTTATGAGTTAGTTAATGTCAGGGAGTAAACATTAGTGCACTGCTGTGCAGGAGGTTTGATGTGCAGGTGGGTGTTGTGCTCCTATGAGTTAGTTAATGTCAGGGAGTAGACATTTGTGCTCTGCTGTGCAGGAGGTTTGACGTGCATGTGTGTTGTGTGCTCCTATGAGTTCAATAATGTCAGGGAGTAGACATTATTGCACTGCTGTGCAGGAGGTTTGATGTGCAGGTGTGTGTTGTGCTCCTATGAGTTAGTTAATGTCGGGGAGTAGACAGTGCACTGTTTTGCAGGATGTTCGAAGTCCAGGTGTGTTGTGTACTCCTAGGAGTTATTCAATGTCGGGGAGTAGACATTAGTGCACTGTTGTGGAGGATGTTTGAAGACCAGGTGTGTTGTGTGCTCCTAGGAGTTAGTTAATTTCGGGGAGTAGACATTAGTGCACTGCTGTGCAGGAGGTTTGATGTGCAGGTGCGTTTGCTCCTATGAGTTAGTTTAAGTCGGGGAGTAGACATTAGTGCACTGTTGTGCAGGAGGTTTGACGTGCAGGTGTGTTGTGTGCTCCTAGGAGTTAGTTAATGTCGGGGAGTAGACATTAGTGCGCTGTTCTGCAGGATGTTTGAAGTCCAGGTGTGTTGTGTGCTCCTAGGAGTTAGTTAATGTCGGGGAGTAGACATTAGTGCACTGCTCTGCAGGAGGTTTGACATGCAGGTGTGTTGTGTTCTCCTATGAGTTAGTTCATGTCAGGGAGTAGACATTAGTGCACTGTTGTGTAGGAAGATTGAAGTGCAGGTGTGTTGTGTGCTCCTATGAGTTAGTTAATGTTAGGGAGTAGACATCAGGCCACTGTTGTGCAGGCGGTTTGACGTGCAGGTGTGTTTGCTCCTATGAGTTACTTTATGTCGGGGAGTAGACATTAGTGCACTGTTGTGCAGGAGGTTTAACCTGCAGGTGTGTTGTGTGCTCCTATAAGTTCGTTAATGTCGGGGAGTAGACATTAGTGCACTGTTGTGCAGGAAGTTTGGAGTGTGGTTGTGTTGTGTGCTCCTTGGAGTTAGTTAATGTCAGGGAGTAGACATTAGTGTACTGTTGTGCAGGAGGTTTGATGTGCAGGTGTGTTGTGTGCTCCTATGAGTTCAATAATGTCAGGGAGTAGACATTATTGCACTGCTGTGCAGGAGGTTTGATGTGCAGGTGTGTGGTGTGCTCCTATGAGTTAGTTAATGTCGGGGAGTAGACATTAGTGCAGTGGGTTGCAGGAAGTTTGGAGTGTGGTTGTGTTGTGTGCTCCTTGGAATTAGTTAATGTCAGTGAGTAGACACTGGTGCACTGTTGTGCAGGAAGTTTGGAGTGTGGTTGTGTTGTGTGCTCCTGGGAGTTAGTTAATGTCAGAGGGTAGACATTGGTGCACTGTTGCACAGGAAGGATGAAGTACAGGTGTGTTGTGTGCTCCTTGGAGTTAGTTAATGTCAGGGAGTAGACATTAGTGTACTGTTGTGCAGGAGGTTTGATGTGCAGGTGTGTTGTGTGCTCCTATGAGTTCAATAATGTCAGGGAGTAGACATTATTGCACTGCTGTGCAGGAGTCTTGATGTGCAGGTGTGTGTTGTGCTCCTATGAGTTAGTTAATGTCGGGGAATAGACATTAGTGCAGTGGGTTGCAGGAAGTTTGGAGTGTGGTTGTGTTGTGTGCTCCTTGGAATTAGTTAATGTCAGTGAGTAGACAATGGTGCACTGTTGTGCAGGAAGTTTGGAGTGTGGTTGTGTTGTGTGCTCCTATGAGTTAGTTAATGTCGGGGAGTAGACAGTGCACTGTTTTGCAGGATGTTCGAAGTCCAGGTGTGTTGTGTACTCCTAGGAGTTATTCAATGTCGGGGAGTAGACATTAGTGCACTGTTGTGGAGGATGTTTGAAGTCCAGGTGTGTTGTGTGCTCCTAGGAGTTAGTTAATTTCGGGGAGTAGACATTAGTGCACTGCTGTGCAGGAGGTTTGATGTGCAGGTGTGTTTGCTCCTATGAGTTAGTTTAAGTCGGGGAGTAGACATTAGTGCACTGTTGTGCAGGAGGTTTGACGTGCAGGTGTGTTGTGTGCTCCTAGGAGTTAGTTAATGTCGGGGAGTAGACATTAGTGCACTGTTCTGCAGGATCTTTGAAGTCCAGGTGTGTTGTGTGCTCCTAAGAGTTAGTTAATGTCGGGGAGTAGACATTAGTGCAGTGTTGTGCCGGATGTTTGAAGTCCAGGTGTGTTGTGTGCTCCTAGGAGTTAGTTAATGTCGGGGAGTAGACATTAGTGCACTGTTGTGCAGGATGTTTGAAGTGCAGGGGTGTTGTGTGCTCCTAGGAGTTAGTTAATGTCGGGGAGTAGACATTAGTGCACTGCTCTGCAGGAGGTTTGACGTGCAGGTGTGTTGTGTTCTCCTATGAGTTAGTTCATGTCAGGGAGTAGACATTAGTGCACTGTTGTGCAGGAAGATTGAAGTGCAGGTGTGTTGTGTGCTCCTATGAGTTAGTTAATGTTAGGGAGTATACATCAGGCCACTGTTGTGCAGGCGGTTTGATGTGCAGGTGTGTTTGCTCCTATGAGTTACTTTATGTCGGGGAGTATACATTAGTGCACTGTTGTGCAGGAGGTTTAACCTGCAGGTGTGTTGTGTGCTCCTATGAGTTCTTTAATGTCGGGGAGTAGACATTAGTGCACTGTTGTGCAGGAAGTTTGGAGTGTGGTTGTGTTGTGTGCTCCTTGGAGTTAGTTAATGTCAGGGAGTAGGCATTAGTGTACTGTTGTGCAGGAGGTTTGATGTGCAGGTGTGTTGTGTGCTCCTATGAGTTCAATAATGTCAGGGAGTAGACATTATTGCACTGCTGTGCAAGAGGTTTGATGTGCAGGTGTGTGTTGTGCTCCTATGAGTTAGTTAATGTCGGGGAGTAGACATTAGTGCAGTGGGTTGCAGGAAGTTTGGAGTGTGGTTGTGTTGTGTGCTCCTTGGAATTAGTTAATGTCAGTGAGTAGACACTGGTGCACTGTTGTGCAGGAAGTTTGGAGTGTGGTTGTGTTGTGTGCTCCTGGGAGTTAGTTAATGTCAGGGAGTAGACATTGGTGCACTGTTGCACAGGAAGGATGAAGTACAGGTGTGTTGTGAGCTCCTAGGAGTTAGTTAATGTTGGGAAGTAGACATTAGTGCGCTGTTGTGCAGGATCTTTGAAGTCTCCTTGTGGTGTGTGCTCCTAGTAGTAAGTTAATGTCAGGGAGCAGGCATTAGTGTACTGATGTGCAAGATGATTGAAGTGTAGTTGTGTTGTTTGCTTCTGGGAGTTAGTTAATGTCAGAGAGTAGACATTAGTACACTGTTGTGCAGGTAGTTTGAAGTGCAGGTGTGTTGTGTGCTCCTATGAGTTCAATAATGTCAGGGAGTAGACATTATTGCACTGCTGTGCAAGAGGTTTGATGTGCAGGTGTGTGTTGTGCTCCTATGAGTTAGTTAATGTCGGGGAGTAGACATTAGTGCAGTGGGTTGCAGGAAGTTTGGAGTGTGGTTGTGTTGTGTGCTCCTTGGAATTAGTTAATGTCAGTGAGTAGACACTGGTGCACTGTTGTGCAGGAAGTTTGGAGTGTGTTTGTGTTGTGTGCTCCTGGGAGTTAGTTAATGTCAGGGAGTAGACATTGGTGCACTGTTGCACAGGAAGGATGAAGTACAGGTGTGTTGTGAGCTCCTAGGAGTTAGTTAATGTTGGGAAGTAGACATTAGTGCGCTGTTGTGCAGGATCTTTGAAGTCTCCTTGTGGTGTGTGCTCCTAGTAGTAAGTTAATGTCAGGGAGCAGGCATTAGTGTACTGATGTGCAAGATGATTGAAGTGTAGTTGTGTTGTTTGCTTCTGGGAGTTAGTTAATGTCAGAGAGTAGACATTAGTACACTGTTGTGCAGGTAGTTTGAAGTGCAGGTGTGTTGTGTGCTTCTATGAGTTAGTTAATGTCATGGTGTAGACAGTAGTGCACTATTTTACAGGAAGTTGGAAGTCTCCTTGTGTTGTGTGCTCCTAGGAGTTAACTAATGACAGGGAGTAGACATTGTTGCACTGCTGTGGAGGAGGTTGGATGTGCAGTTGTGTTGTGTGCTCCTATGAGTTATTTAATGTCGGGGAGTAGACTTTAGTGCACTGTTGTGCAGGAGGTTTGACCTGCAGGTGTGTTGTGTGCTCCTATGAGTTAGTTAATGTCGGGGAGTAGACATTAGTGTACAGTTGTGCAGGATGTTTGAAGTCCAGGTGTGTTGTGTGCTCCTAGGAGTTAGTTAATGTCGGGGAGTAGACATTAGTGCACTGCTGTGCAGGAGGTTTGACGTGCAGGTGTGTTGCGTTCTCCTATGAGTTAGTTAATGTCAGGGAGTAGACATTAGTGCACTGTTGTGCAGGCGGTTTGACGTGCAGGTGTGTTTGCCCCTATGAGTTAGTTTATGTCGGGGAGTAGACATTAGTGCACTGTTGTGCAGGAGGTTTGACCTGCAGTTGTGTTGTGTGCTCTTATGAGTTAGTTAATGTCGGGGAGTAGACATTAGTGCACAGTTGTTCAGGATGCTTGAAGTCCAGGTGTGTTGTGTGCTCCTAGGAGTTAGTTAATGTCGGGGAGTAGACATTAGTGCACTGCTGTGCAGGAGGTTTGACGTGCAGGTGTGTTGCGTTCTCCTATGAGTTAGTTAATGTCAGGGAGTAGACATTAGTGCACTGTTGTGCAGGCAGTTTGACGTGCAGGTGTGTTTGCTCCTATGAGTTAGTTTATGTCAGGGAGTAGACATTAGTGCACTGTTGTGCAGGAGGTTTGACCTGCAGGTGTGTTGTGTGCTCCTATGAGTTAGTTAATGTCGGGGAGTAGACATTAGTGCACTGGTGTGCAGGAGGTTTGACGTGCAGGTGTGTTGTGTTCTCCTATGAGTTAGTTAATGTCAGGGAGTAGACATTAGTGCACTGTTGTGCAGGAGGTTTGACGTGCAGGTGTGTTGTGTGCGCCTAGGAGTTAGTTAATGTCAAGGAGTAGACATTAGTGCACTGTTGTGCAGGAGGTTTGACGTGCAGGTGTTTTGTGTGCTTTGTGTGCTCATAGGAGTTAGTTCATGTCAGGGAGTAGACATTAGTGAACTGTTGTGCAGGAGGTTTGACGTGCAGGTGTGTTGTGTGTGCCTAGGAGTTTGTTAATTTCAGGGAGTAGACATTAGTGCACTGTTGTGCAGGAGATTTGACGTGCAGGTGTGCTGTGTGCTCCTAGGAGTTAGTTCATGTCAGGGAGTAGACAGGAGGTTTGACATGCAGGTGTTTTGTGTGTTTTGTGTGCTCCTAGGAGTTAGTTAATGTCAGGGAGTAAACCTTAGTGCACTGTTGTGCAGGAGTTTTGACGTGCAGGTGTGTTCTGTGCGCCTAGGAGTTAGTTCATGTCAGGTTAGTAGACATTAGTGTACTGTTGTGCAGGATGTTTGACGTGCAGGTGTGAGGTGTGCGCCTAGGAGTTAGTTATGTCAGGGAGTAGACATTAGTGCACTGTTGTGCAGGAGGTTTGATGTGCAGGTGTGTTGTGTGCTCCTATGAGTTAGTTCATGTCAGGAAGTAGACATTAGTGTACTGTTGTGCAGGAGGTTTGACGTGTAGGTGTGAGGTGTGCGCCTAGGAGTTAGTTATGTCAGGGAGTAGACATTAGTGCACTGTTGTGCAGGAGGTTTGACGTGCAGGTGTGTTGTGTTCTCCTATGAGTTAGTTAATGTCAGGGAGTAGACATTAGTGCACTGTTGTGCAGGAGGTTTGACGTGCAGGTGTGCTGTGTGCTCCTAGGAGTTAGTTCATGTCAGGTTAGTAGACATTAGTGTACTGTTGTGCAGGATGTTTGACGTGCAGGTGTGAGGTGTGCGCCTAGGAGTTAGTTATGTCAGGGAGTAGACATTAGTGCACTGTTGTGCAGGAGGTTTGACGTGCAGGTGTTTTGTGTGCTTTGTGTGCTCCTAGGAGTTAGTTAATGTCAGGGAGTAGACATTAGTGCACTGTTGTGCAGGAGGTTTGATGTGCAGGTGTGGGGGTGTGCTCCTAGGAGTTAGTTCATGTCAGGGAGTAGACATTAGTGCACTGTTGTGCAGGAGGTTTGACGTGCAGGTGTTTTGTGTGCTTTGTGTGCTCCTAGGAGTTAGTTAATGTCAGGGAGTAGACATTAGTGCACTGTTGTGCAGGAGGTTTGACGTGCAGGTGTTTTGTGTGCTTTGTGTGCTCCTAGGAGTTAGTTAATGTCAGGGAGTAGACATTAGTGCACTGTTGTGCAGGAAGATTGAAGTGCAGGTGTGTTGTGTGCTCCTATGAGTTAGTTAATGTTAGGGAGTAGACATCAGGCCACTGTTGTGCAGGCGGTTTGACTTGCAGGTGTGTTTGCTCCTATGAGTTACTTTATGTCGGGGAGTAGACATTAGTGCACTGTTGTGCAGGAGGTTTAACCTGCAGGTGTGTTGTGTGCTCCTATGAGTTCGTTAATGTCGGGGAGTAGACATTAGTGCACTGTTGTGCAGGAAGTTTGGAGTGTGGTTGTGTTGTGTGCTCCTTGGAGTTAGTTAATGTCAGGGAGTAGACATTAGTGTACTGTTGTGCAGGAGGTTTGATGTGCAGGTGTGTTGTGTGCTCCTATGAGTTCAATAATGTCAGGGAGTAGACATTATTGCACTGCTGTGCAGGAGGTTTGATGTGCAGGTGTGTGTTGTGCTCCTATGAGTTAGTTAATGTCGGGGAGTAGACATTAGTGCAGTGGGTTGCAGGAAGTTTGGAGTGTGGTTGTGTTGTGTGCTCCTTGGAATTAGTTAATGTCAGTGAGTAGAGACTGGTGCACTGTTGTGCAGGAAGTTTGGAGTGTTTTTGTGTTGTGTGCTCCTGGGAGTTAGTTAATGTCAGGGAGTAGACACTGGTGCACTGTTGCACAGGAAGGATGAAGTACAGGTGTGTTGTGAGCTCCTAGGAGTTAGTTAATGTTGGGAAGTAGACATTAGTGCGCTGTTGTGCTGGATCTTTGAAGTCTCCTTGTGGTGTGTGCTCCTAGTAGTAAGTTAATGTCAGGGAGCAGGTATTAGTGTACTGATGTGCAAGATGTTTGAAGTGTAGTTGTGTTGTTTGCTTCTGGGAGTTAGTTAATGTCAGGGAGTAGACATTAGTGTACTGTTGTGCAGGAGGTTTGATGTGCAGGTGTGTTGTGTGCTCCTATGAGTTCAATAATGTCAGGGAGTAAACATTAGTGCACTGCTGTGCAGGAGGTTTGATGTGCAGGTGGGTGTTGTGCTCCTATGAGTTAGTTAATGTCGGGGAGTAGACATTAGTGTACTGTTGTGCAGGAGGTTTGATGTGCAGGTGTGTTGTGTGCTCCTATGAGTTCAATAATGTCAGGGAGTAAACATTAGTGCACTGCTGTGCAGGAGGTTTGATGTGCAGGTGGGTGTTGTGCTCCTATGAGTTAGTTAATGTCGGGGAGTAGACATCAGTGCACTGTTGTGCAGGATGTTTGATGTGCAGGTGTGTGTTGTGCTCCTATGAGTTAGTTAATGTCGGGGAATAGACATTAGTGCACTGTTGTGCAGGATGTTTGATGTGCAGGTGTGTGTTGTGCTCCTATGAGTTAGTTAATGTCAGGGAGTAAACATTAGTGCACTGCTGTGCAGGAGGTTTGATGTGCAGGTGGGTGTTGTGCTCCTATGAGTTAGTTAATGTCAGGGAGTAGACATTTGTGCTCTGCTGTGCAGCAGGTTTGACGTGCATGTGTGTTGTGTGCTCCTATGAGTTCAATAATGTCAGGGAGTAGACATTATTGCACTGCTGTGCAGGAGGTTTGATGTGCAGGTGTGTGTTGTGCTCCTATGAGTTAGTTAATGTCGGGCAGTAGACAGTGCACTGTTTTGCAGGATGTTCGAAGTCCAGGTGTGTTGTGTACTCCTAGGAGTTATTCAATGTCGGGGAGTAGACATTAGTGCACTGTTGTGGAGGATGTTTGAAGACCAGGTGTGTTGTGTGCTCCTAGGAGTTAGTTAATTTCGGGGAGTAGACATTAGTGCACTGCTGTGCAGGAGGTTTGATGTGCAGGTGCGTTTGCTCCTATGAGTTAGTTTAAGTCGGGGAGTAGACATTAGTGCACTGTTGTGCAGGAGGTTTGACGTGCAGGTGTGTTGTGTGCTCCTAGGAGTTAGTTAATGTCGGCGAGTAGACATTAGTGCACTGTTGTGCAGGAGGTTTGACGTGCAGGTGTGTTGTGTGCTCCTAGGAGTTAGTTAATGTCGGGGAGTAGACATTAGTGCACTGTTCTGCAGGATGTTTGAAGTCCAGGTGTGTTGTGTGCTCCTAGGAGTTAGTTAATGTCGGGGAGTAGACATTAGTGCACTGCTCTGCAGGAGGTTTGACATGCAGGTGTGTTGTGTTCTCCTATGAGTTAGTTCATGTCAGGGAGTAGACATTAGTGCACTGTTGTGCAGGAAGATTGAAGTGCAGGTGTGTTGTGTGCTCCTATGAGTTAGTTAATGTTAGGGAGTAGACATCAGGCCACTGTTGTGCAGGCGGTTTGACGTGCAGGTGTGTTTGCTCCTATGAGTTACTTTATGTCGGGGAGTAGACATTAGTGCACTGTTGTGCAGGAGGTTTAACCTGCAGGTGTGTTGTGTGCTCCTATGAGTTCGTTAATGTCGGGGAGTAGACATTAGTGCACTGTTGTGCAGGAAGTTTGGAGTGTGGTTGTGTTGTGTGCTCCTTGGAGTTAGTTAATGTCAGGGAGTAGACATTAGTGTACTGTTGTGCAGGAGGTTTGATGTGCAGGTGTGTTGTGTGCTCCTATGAGTTCAATAATGTCAGGGAGTAGACATTAGTGCACTGCTCTGCAGGAGGTTTGACGTGCAGGTGTGTTGTGTTCTCCTATGAGTTAGTTCATGTCAGGGAGTAGACATTAGTGCACTGTTGTGCGGGAAGATTGAAGTGCAGGTGTGTTGTGTGCTCCTATGAGTTAGTTAATGTTAGGGAGTATACATCAGGCCACTGTTGTGCAGGCGGTTTGACGTGCAGGTGTGTTTGCTCCTATGAGTTACTTTATGTCGGGGAGTAGACATTAGTGCACTGTTGTGCAGGAGGTTTAACCTGCAGGTGTGTTGTGTGCTCCTATGAGTTCGTTAATGTCGGGGAGTAGACATTAGTGCACTGTTGTGCAGGAAGTTTGGAGTGTGGTTGTGTTGTGTGCTCCTTGGAGTTAGTTAATGTCAGGGAGTAGACATTAGTGTACTGTTGTGCAGGAGGTTTGATGTGCAGGTGTGTTGTGTGCTCCTATGAGTTCAATAATGTCAGGGAGTAGACATTATTGCACTGCTGTGCAGGAGGTTTGATGTGCAGGTGTGTGTTGTGCTCCTATGAGTTAGTTAATGTCGGGGAGTAGACATTAGTGCAGTGGGTTGCAGGAAGTTTGGAGTGTGGTTGTGTTGTGTGCTCCTTGGAATTAGTTAATGTCAGTGAGTAGACACTGGTGCACTGTTGTGCAGGAAGTTTGGAGTATGGTTGTGTTGTGTGCTCCTGGGAGTTAGTTAATGTCAGGGAGTAGACATTGGTGCACTGTTGCACAGGAAGGATGAAGTACAGGTGTGTTGTGAGCTCCTAGGAGTTAGTTAATGTTGGGAAGTAGACATTAGTGCGCTGTTGTGCAGGATCTTTGAAGTCTCCTTGTGGTGTGTGCTCCTAGTAGTAAGTTAATGTCAGGGAGCAGGCATTAGTGTACTGATGTGCAAGATGTTTGAAGTGTAGTTGTGTTGTTTGCTTCTGGGAGTTAGTTAATGTCAGAGAGTAGACATTAGTACACTGTTGTGCAGGTAGTTTGAAGTGCAGGTGTGTTGTGTGCTTCTATGAGTTAGTTAATGTCAGGGTGTAGACAGTAGTGCACTATTTTACAGGAAGTTGGAAGTCTCCTTGTGTTGTGTGCTCCTAGGAGTTAACTAATGACAGGGAGTAGACATTGTTGCACTGCTGTGCAGGAGGTTGGATGTGCAGGTGTGTTGTGTGCTCCTATGAGTTATTTAATGTCGGGGAGTAGACTTTAGTGCACTGTTGTGCAGGAGGTTTGACCTGCAGGTGTGTTGTGTGCTCCTATGAGTTAGTTAATGTCGGGGAGTAGACATTAGTGTACAGTTGTGCAGGATGTTTGAAGTCCAGGTGTGTTGTGTGCTCCTAGGAGTTAGTTAATGTCGGGGAGTAGACATTAGTGCACTGCTGTGCAGGAGGTTTGACGTGCAGGAGTGTTGCGTTCTCCTATGAGTTAGTTAATGTCAGGGAGTAGACATTAGTGCACTGTTGTGCAGGCGGTTTGACGTGCAGGTGTGTTTGCCCCTATGAGTTAGTTTATGTCGGGGAGTAGACATTAGTGCACTGTTGTGCAGGAGGTTTGACCTGCAGGTGTGTTGTGTGCTCTTATGAGTTAGTTAATGTCGGGGAGTAGACATTAGTGCACAGTTGTTCAGGATGCTTGAAGTCCAGGTGTGTTGTGTGCTCCTAGGAGTTAGTTAATGTCGGGGAGTAGACATTAGTGCACTGCTGTGCAGGAGGTTTGACATGCAGGTGTGTTGCGTTCTCCTATGAGTTAGTTAATGTCAGGGAGTAGACATTAGTGCACTGTTGTGCAGGCAGTTTGACGTGCAGGTGTGTTTGTTCCTATGAGTTAGTTTATGCCAGGGAGTAGACATTAGTGCACTGTTGTGCAGGAGGTTTGACCTGCAGGTGTGTTGTGTGCTCCTATGAGTTAGTTAATGTCGGGGAGTAGACATTAGTGCACAGTTGTGCAGGATGTTTGAAGTCCAGGTGTGTTGTGTGCTCCTAGGAGTTAGTTAATGTCGGCGAGTAGACATTAGTTCACTGCTGTGCAGGAGGTTTGACGTGCAGGTGTGTTGTGTTCTCCTATGAGTTAGTTAATGTCAGGGAGTAGACATTAGTGCACTGTTGTGCAGGAGGTTTGACGTGCAGGTGTGTTGTGTGCGCCTAGGAGTTAGTTAATGTCAAGGAGTAGACATTAGTGCACTGTTGTGCAGGAGGTTTGACGTGCAGGTGTTTTGTGTGCTTTGTGTGCTCGTAGGAGTTAGTTCATGTCAGGGAGTAGACATTAGTGAACTGTTGTGCAGGAGGTTTGACGTGCAGGTGTGTTGTGTGTGCCTAGGAGTTTGTTAATGTCAGGGAGTAGACATTAGTGCACTGTTGTTCAGGAGATTTGACGTGCAGGTGTGCTGTGTGCTCCTAGGAGTTAGTTCATGTCAGGGAGTAGACAGGAGGTTTGACATGCAGGTGTTTTGTGTGTTTTGTGTGCTCCTAGGAGTTAGTTAATGTCAGGGAGTAAACCTTAGTGCACTGTTGTGCAGGAGTTTTGACGTGCAGGTGTGTTCTGTGCGCCTAGGAGTTAGTTCATGTCAGGTTAGTAGACATTAGTGTACTGTTGTGCAGGATGTTTGACGTGCAGGTGTGAGGTGTGCGCCTAGGAGTTAGTTATGTCAGGGAGTAGACATTAGTGCACTGTTGTTCAGGAGGTTTGACGTGCAGGTGTGCTGTGTGCTTCTAGGAGTTAGTTAATGTCAGGGAGTAGACATTAGTGCACTGTTGTGCAGGAGGTTTGATGTGCAGGTGTGTTGTGTGCTCCTATGAGTTAGTTCATGTCAGGAAGTAGACATTAGTGTACTGTTGTGCAGGAGGTTTAACGTGCAGGTGTGTTGTGTGCTCCTAGGAGTTAGTTCATGTCAGGGAGTAGACATTAGTGCACTGTTGTGCAGGTGGTTGACTGGCAGGTGTTTTTGTGCTTTGTTTGCTCCTAGGAGTTAGTTAATATCAGGGAGTAGACATTAGTGCACTGTTGTGCAGGTGGTTTGACGTGCTGGTGTGCTGTGTGCTCCTAGGAGTTAGTTCATGTCAGGTTAGTAGACATTAGTGTACTGTTGTGCAGGATGTTTGACGTGCAGGTGTGAGGTGTGCGCCTAGGAGTTAGTTATGTCAGGGAGTAGACATTAGTGCACTGTTGTGCAGGAGGTTTGACGTGCAGGTGTTTTGTGTGCTTTGTGTGCTCCTAGGAGTTAGTTAATGTCAGGGAGTAGACATTAGTGCACTGTTGTGCAGGAGGTTTGATGTGCAGGTGTGGGTGTGTGCTCCTAGGAGTTAGTTCATGTCAGGGAGTAGACATTAGTGCACTGTTGTGCAGGAGGTTTGACGTGCAGGTGTTTTGTGTGCTTTGTGTGCTCCTAGGAGTTAGTTAATGTCAGGGAGTAGACATTAGTGCACTGTTGTGCAGGAGGTTTGACGTGCAGGTGTTTTGTGTGCTTTGTGTGCTCCTAGGAGTTAGTTAATGTCAGGGAGTAGACATTAGTGCACTGTTGTGCAGGAGGTTTGACGTGCAGGTGTGCTGTGTGCTCCTAGGAGTTAGTACATGTCAGGGAGTAGACATTAGTGCACTGTTGTGCAGGAGGTTTGACGTGCAGGTGTGGGGGTGTGCTCCTAGGAGTTAGTTCATGTCAGGGAGTAGACATTAGTGCACTGTTGTGCAGGAGGTTTGACGTGCAGGTGTTTTGTGTGCTTCTAGGAGTTAGTTAATGTCAGGGAGTAGACATTAGTGCACTGTTGTGCAGGAGGTTTGACGTGCAGGTCTGCTGTGTGCTCCTAGGAGTTAGTACATGTCAGGGAGCAGACATTAGTGCACTGTTGTGCAGGAGGTTTGACGTTCAGGTGTGTTGTGTGCGCCTAGGAGTTAGTTAATGTCAGGGAGAAGACATTAGTGCACTGTTGTGCAGGAGGTTTGACGTGCAGGTGTTTTGTGTGCTTTGTGTACTCCTAGGAGTTAGTTCATGTCAGGGAGTAGACATTAGTGCACTGTTGTGCAGGAGGTTTGACGTGCAGGTGTTTTGTGTGCTTTGTGTGCTCCTAGGAGTTAGTTCATGTCAGGAAGTAGACATTAGTGCACTGTTGTGCAGGAGGTTTGACGTGCAGGTGTTCTGTGTGCTCCTAGGAGTTAGTACATGTCAGGGAGTAGACATTAGTGCACTGTTGTGCCAGAGGTTTTACGTGCAGGTGTGTTGTGTGTGCCTAGGAGTTAGTTAATGTCAGGGAGTAGACATTAGTGCACTGTTGTGCAGGAGGTTTGATGTGCAGGTGTTTTGTGTGCTTTGTGTGCTCCTATGAGTTAGTTAATGTCAGGGAGTAGACATTAGTGCACTGTTGTGCAGGAGGTTTGGCGCGCATGTGTGTTGTGTGCTCCTAGGAGTTAGTACATGTCAGGGAGTAGACATTAGTGCACTGTTGTGCTGGAGGTTTTGCGTGCAGGTGTGTTGTGTGTGCCTAGGAGTTAGTTAATGTCAAGGAGTAGACATTAGTGCACTGTTGTGCAGGAGGTTTGACGTGCAGGTGTTTTGTGTGCTTTGTGTGCTCGTAGGAGTTAGTTCATGTCAGGGAGTAGACATTAGTGAACTGTTGTGCAGGAGGTTTGACGTGCAGGTGTGTTGTGTGTGCCTAGGAGTTTGTTAATGTCAGGGAGTAGACATTAGTGCACTGTTGTTCAGGAGATTTGACGTGCAGGTGTGCTGTGTGCTCCTAGGAGTTAGTTCATGTCAGGGAGTAGACAGGAGGTTTGACATGCAGGTGTTTTGTGTGTTTTGTGTGCTCCTAGGAGTTAGTTAATGTCAGGGAGTAAACCTTAGTGCACTGTTGTGCAGGAGTTTTGACGTGCAGGTGTGTTCTGTGCGCCTAGGAGTTAGTTCATGTCAGGTTAGTAGACATTAGTGTACTGTTGTGCAGGATGTTTGACGTGCAGGTGTGAGGTGTGCGCCTAGGAGTTAGTTATGTCAGGGAGTAGACATTAGTGCACTGTTGTTCAGGAGGTTTGACGTGCAGGTGTGCTGTGTGCTTCTAGGAGTTAGTTAATGTCAGGGAGTAGACATTAGTGCACTGTTGTGCAGGAGGTTTGATGTGCAGGTGTGTTGTGTGCTCCTATGAGTTAGTTCATGTCAGGAAGTAGACATTAGTGTACTGTTGTGCAGGAGGTTTAACGTGCAGGTGTGTTGTGTGCTCCTAGGAGTTAGTTCATGTCAGGGAGTAGACATTAGTGCACTGTTGTGCAGGTGGTTGACAGGCAGGTGTTTTGTGCTTTGTTTGCTCCTAGGAGTTAGTTAATATCCGGGAGTAGACATTAGTGCACTGTTGTGCAGGTGGTTTGACGTGCTGGTGTGCTGTGTGCTCCTAGGAGTTAGTTCATGTCAGGTTAGTAGACATTAGTGTACTGTTGTGCAGGATGTTTGACGTGCAGGTGTGAGGTGTGCGCCTAGGAGTTAGTTATGTCAGGGAGTAGACATTAGTGCACTGTTGTGCAGGAGGTTTGACGTGCAGGTGTTTTGTGTGCTTTGTGTGCTCCTAGGAGTTAGTTAATGTCAGGGAGTAGACATTAGTGCACTGTTGTGCAGGAGGTTTGATGTGCAGGTGTGGGTGTGTGCTCCTAGGAGTTAGTTCATGTCAGGGAGTAGACATTAGTGCACTGTTGTGCGGGAGGTTTGACGTGCAGGTGTTTTGTGTGCTTTGTGTGCTCCTAGGAGTTAGTTAATGTCAGGGAGTAGACATTAGTGCACTGTTGTGCAGGAGGTTTGACGTGCAGGTGTTTTGTGTGCTTTGTGTGCTCCTAGGAGTTAGTTAATGTCAGGGAGTAGACATTAGTGCACTGTTGTGCAGGAGGTTTGACGTGCAGGTGTGCTGTGTGCTCCTAGGAGTTAGTACATGTCAGGGAGTAGACATTAGTGCACTGTTGTGCAGGAGGTTTGACGTGCAGGTGTGGGGGTGTGCTCCTAGGAGTTAGTTCATGTCAGGGAGTAGACATTAGTGCACTGTTGTGCAGGAGGTTTGACGTGCAGGTGTTTTGTGTGCTTTGTGTGCTTCTAGGAGTTAGTTAATGTCAGGGAGTAGACATTAGTGCACTGTTGTGCAGGAGGTTTGACGTGCAGGTCTGCTGTGTGCTCCTAGGAGTTAGTACATGTCAGGGAGCAGACATTAGTGCACTGTTGTGCAAGAGGTTTGACGTTCAGGTGTGTTGTGTGCGCCTAGGAGTTAGTTAATGTCAGGGAGAAGACATTAGTGCACTGTTGTGCAGGAGGTTTGACGTGCAGGTGTTTTGTGTGCTTTGTGTACTCCTAGGAGTTAGTTCATGTCAGGGAGTAGACATTAGTGCACTGTTGTGCAGGAGGTTTGACGTGCAGGTGTTTTGTGTGCTTTGTGTGCTCCTAGGAGTTAGTTCATGTCAGGAAGTAGACATTAGTGCACTGTTGTGCAGGAGGTTTGACGTGCAGGTGTTCTGTGTGCTCCTAGGAGTTAGTACATGTCAGGGAGTAGACATTAGTGCACTGTTGTGCCAGAGGTTTTACGTGCAGGTGTGTTGTGTGTGCCTAGGAGTTAGTTAATGTCAGGGAGTAGACATTAGTGCACTGTTGTGCAGGAGGTTTGATGTGCAGGTGTTTTGTGTGCTTTGTGTGCTCCTATGAGTTAGTTAATGTCAGGGAGTAGACATTAGTGCACTGTTGTGCAGGAGGTTTGGCGCGCATGTGTGTTGTGTGCTCCTAGGAGTTAGTACATGTCAGGGAGTAGACATTAGTGCACTGTTGTGCTGGAGGTTTTGCGTGCAGGTGTGTTGTGTGTGCCTAGGAGTTAGTTAATGTCAGGGAGTAGACATTAGTGCACTGTTGTGCAGGAGGTTTGACGTGCAGGTGTTTTGTGTACTTTGTGTGCTCCTATGAGTTAGTTAATGTCAGGGAGTAGACATTAGTGCACTGTTGTGCAGGAGGTTTGACGTGCAGGTGTTTTGTGTGCTTTGTGTGCTACTAGGAGTTCGTTCATGTCAGAGAGTAGACATTAGTGCACTGTTGTGCAGGAGGTTTGATGTGCAGGTGTGCTGTGTGCTCCTAGGAGTTAGTTCATGTCAGGGAGTAGACATTAGTGCACTGTTGTGCAGGACGTTTGACGTGCAGGTGTGCTGTGTGCTCCTAGGAGTTAATACATGTCAGGTAGTAAACCTTAGTGCACTGTTGTGCCGGAAGTCTGCAGTTTTATTGCTGTAGAGGCATAGTTTATTGTACTAGAAGAAACGTGTTAAAAGATTGTAAGATTTTTAAGAAGGCTGACCTTTTATACTAAGTATATTGACGTGTCACCTGGACCTAGGCGTGACTAGAATGTGTCTGGGGGAACGTTTGGCTACTTCATGGATGTGGACTTGTCGTCCATGTTGCTGGGTTTCTACATTCTTGGTCTGGTGAGTAACACTTCATTCACGCTTCTTTTTATTTTTTCTCAGAGGCATATGTTTGTGGTCGTGCATTTGGTGGTGGTGCGTGTGGTTCCTGTGGTTGGGTTTTACTGGTTCTGGTGCTTGTGGTTGTGTTCTCAGGATGTTCGTTAGGTGGCTGGTGGCAGGGCAGGATTTCGGTTTGTGTGTTTGGTTGCTCTGTGTAGTTGAGCTGGGTTGGGTTCAGGGGTGGCAGACCTGAGGCTCTGGAGTGGCAGAACAGGGCATAAGGAGGTTATGTTTCATTTTGATGCTTGTCAGTGTAGGTACGTTTGCTGCTCTTGCGTAGCAGTTTATACCCCCTTGTGTGTAGTTCATGTTTGGGTGTGGCAGGCCCGAGGCCCTGATGTGGCAGCACAGGGCATAAGGAGGTTATGTTTCATTTTGATGCTTGTGAGTGTAGGTACGTTTGCTGCTCTTGCGTAGCAGTTTATACCCCTTGTGTGTAGTTCATGTTTGGGTGTGGTAGGCCCGAGGCTCTGGTGTGGCAGCACAGGGCATAAGGAGGTTATGTTTCATTTTGATGCTTGTCAGTGTAGGTACGTTTGCTGCTCTTGCGTAGCAGTTTATACCCCCTTGTGTGTAGTTCATGTTTGGGTGTGGCAGGCTCGAGGCCCGAGGCCCGAGGCCCTCGTGTGACAGCACAGGGCATAAAGAGGTTATGTTTCATTTTGATGCTTGTCAGTGTAGGTATGTTTGCTGCTCTTGCGTAGCAGTTTATACCCCTTTGTGTGTAGTTCATGTTTGGGTGTGGCAGGCCTGAGGCCCTGGTGTGGCAGCACAGGGCATAAGGAGGTTATGTTTCATTTTGATGCTTGTGAGTGTAGGTACGTTTGCTGCTCTTGCGTAGCAGTTTATACCCCTTGTGTGTAGCTCATGTTTGGGTGTGGTAGGCCCGAGTCTCTGGTGTGGTAGCACAGGGCATAAGGAGGTTATGTTTCATTTTGATGCTTGTCAGTGTAGGTACGTTTGCTGCTCTTGCGTAGCAGTTTATACCCCTTGTGTGTAGTTCATGTTTGGGTGTGGTAGGCCCGAGGCCCTCGTGTGACAGCACAGGGCATAAAGAGGTTATGTTTCATTTTGATGCTTGTCAGTGTAGGTATGTTTGCTGCTCTTGCGTAGCAGTTTATACCCCTTGTGTGTAGCTCATGTTTGGGTGTGGTAGGCCCGAGTCTCTGGTGTGGCAGCACAGGGCATAAGGAGGTTATGTTTCATTTTGATGCTTGTCAGTGTAGGTACGTTTGCTGCTCTTGCGTAGCAGTTTATACCCCTTGTGTGTAGTTCATGTTTGGGTGTGGCATGCCCGAGGCTCTGTTGTGGCAGCACAGGGCATAAGGAGGTTATGTTTCATTTTGATGCTTGTCAGTGTAGGTACGTTTGCTGCTCTTGCGTAGCAGTTTATACCCCCTTGTGTGTAGTTCATGTTTGGGTGTGGCAGGCTCGAGGCCCGAGGCCCGAGGCCCTCGTGTGACAGCACAGGGCATAAAGAGGTTATGTTTCATTTTGATGCTTGTCAGTGTAGGTATGTTTGCTGCTCTTGCGTAGCAGTTTATACCCCCTTGTGTGTAGTTCATGTTTGGGTGTGGCAGGCCTGAGGCCCTGGTGTGGCAGCACAGGGCATAAGGAGGTTATGTTTCATTTTGATGCTTGTGAGTGTAGGTATGTTTGCTGCTCTTGCGTAGCAGTTTATACCCCTTGTGTGTAGCTCATGTTTGGGTGTGGTAGGCCCGAGTCTCTGGTGTGGCAGCACAGGGCATAAGGAGGTTATGTTTCATTTTGATGCTTGTCAGTGTAGGTACGTTTGCTGCTCTTGCGTAGCAGTTTATACCCCTTGTGTGTAGTTCATGTTTGGGTGTGGCAGGCCCGAGGCTCTGGTGTGGCAGCACAGGGCATAAGGAGGTTATGTTTCATTTTGATGCTTGTGAGTGTAGGTACGTTTGCTGCTCTTGCGTAGCAGTTTATACCCCCTTGTGTGGCAGGCCAGGGCATAAGGAAGTATTTGTTTGACTTTAGAATGTAAGTTGTCTTGTTGCGAATTGCCGCCTGTAAGGTCTTGGTGCGGAGTGGTTGTGTACGATTGTTAGGTTGGTTCTTGTGTTCTGTTCGGCCAGGAGGTGTGTGGTATCTTGCATGCGTGTGAGCTAGCTGCCGCTGCTTTGAAGAGTCCTGCCGGAAGGTGGACGGCAAGGGGCTGGTGGTTCTGAGAGTGACCGTTGCTGGGGACTTCAGCCTGGGACCGGAAGGATGCATTCTCCCTGTTCTCCCACCGAGCCTTCTGCTGTAAGTTAAGCAATAAGGGGTACATTTCCTTTTGTACGTACCAGCTCCAGCGTGGTCCCTGCATGTGGTCTCCCGTAGCTGAATACTTCCGGGTTGCAAATGAAAATGTTTTGATAAGTGTTGTTAGCAGGAATGATCGCACGGCGGGTGAAAAAGACTTTTTGCGCACCTGCTGCAGGCAGCCATTACCCTCCCCCCCACTCACATGTGCCTGGCCGGTCGGATTGGCTCACATGCAGTGCTGAGACCCTGGTGCAAGTGGTCCATTCTGCCAGAGGAGCTGCCCCCCATATTGCCAATGACCCCCCCCCTATTGAATAGATATTATTTTGAGGGGTTCATGAAACACCTGCGCTCCTTCATGACATCAAGCACATGGCTTGCGGGAGAGGTTTGTGGGAACACTAAAAAATAAGCATTGGCAAAACCGAACGTTTTGGCTGTTGTGTAGGCATGGGGTAGGCATTTTCCTGGCACTGCCATAATGGTGCGAAGATGGCAACAGCTGCCAAGTGGTGTGGCATCCTGAGCATTTGATGGCATTGGCTTGCAAATGCCTATCTGGTGCCTATAAAAGAAACAATACTATTTACTTTGTCAGTACTTGTTCTCAATATAAATTCAGTGCAACTGGCAGATGCGAGGACAAACAGATTGTTATAAAGCAAGCGAGGGAAGGCGCCCTTGGTTAAGACATGTTTACTATACAAGATTTTGATTTACACCTTCAATTAAGACATTGGGGGTCATTACGAGTTTTCCGGTATTCCAGGGGGTGGAGGGTGGAATGGTCGTCAAGCACAAAGATGCAAGGACTGGCTGGAGGCAATGGAAAATGGAGGATTAGTCATGTTGAAAGGCCAGACGTCAGGAGTCATCCCTGGAGCACCGGCCTGGCACAATGGCTCCAGCAGTGCCACCCTGGACTACTTTTTTGTTTCCAGTAGTATGTGTGGCCCGACGCTACAGCTAAGTGGGTCCCCCACTGTGCAGTGATCATGATCTGAGAATTCTAAAAAAAAGGGCTCGAAAAAAAAAAAGAAAAACTACATACTGGCCACACACGTTGGAAGTGGATGGAGGGCGTCACAGAACGAGACGGAAACCCGAAGTGATCCCACGCCTGACAGAACATCTCCCCGCGTGGCCGTCAAGACACGAGGTGGGAGTTGAGCACGACTCTGTTCTGCGATGGTCAGAGAAAAATCTGCTAAGAACGGCAAGCCGCGCTTTAAATCCTTACACTCCTATGACTAAGAATTGGCCACACAGAAAAGCCTATTACAGAAAGAAATAAGAACGCTCAGGGCCTTGGGCAAGAGTAACACGAGGATACTGTGCCACTCCAGGACAGGGCGCAACGCAATCCCACAGCCGGGGCAAAGGGGGCTGCTACTCCCTCTGGGTACACAGTTTCACAGGAACCCAGTTCCCAAATTCAATTTCCAGGGCACCCTGGCTTCCCTAGGCCCCAAATGAACCCTATGGTTAGAACGTTTGGAGATGTTCTTCGAGGCAGCAGAAATAGTGGAGAATGCGCGGAACGCAGGCAGGGCACTGATAAACTACTTCCCACCGATGGTCAACATTGACTACGAGAGGTTTCTGCTGAGGCAAGCGGCTCAAGGCCCCAACAAATGGATCGGCAGATTTATCACACGCCTCGAGGAGGGAGAGTTACGGGACAGAAAATCCAAAAATGCAGCTCAAGCCAACTGCAAAATAAATGCTCAAAGAACCAGGGATATCCAGGGATATCTCTAATGAGAAGATTGGAACTGGGAAGGGCCCGAGAGCTCCCCACCACGAGATCAACACCCAGGGAGGAAGCAATGAAAGACCTGACGGTCGGAGACGCTCAAACAATCTCCACCCAGGCACAGAGGCAGTCCAGGATCAAGAAAACTAAGCGTCGTCCAACACAGAGCCCGGGAAGAAGAAATCCGGTGCCAATAGGAGTTCTGTGGAAGCACTCTGCCACATGCCGAGGCGTGCCCAGCAAATGGCCGCCAGTGTGGAAGATGCAGCAAGATGGGGCACTTTGCCAACGTCTGCAGGATACCGTGGCCGATAACGCTGGGATCCACACCGCAACCCCAGCAGAGGAGGAGATCTGCCAGAGTGGCAACACTGTCGGAAGAGATCCAGGATACAGCATCTGTGGGGAAGGAGACGGCTATCAAGATGTCGAGATCACGACTATCGAAGACAGCGATGTAGAAGAAGTATACTTAATTTCGGTGTTTGCCCTGGGTTTTCACCATAAAGAGAGGCAACTGCAGGTTTCTGCGCTGATAGATTACGGGCGCCTTGGTCAACGCAATGCCCGTGCTCCAGCACTCCCATCTACAAGGGCCGCCACAGTTAACAGCGTCAAGAATCCAAACTCTGATGCCCTTAGAGGGTACATTTGAAGCAGTAATAACTCACAGCGAACTGTCGACCAAGGCAACATTCTATGTGACAAGATAATCTAAGGACACTCTCCTGAGCTGCAGCATGGCAGAAACCTTAGAACTTGTGCACTTTGCATTCCTGGTTTACCTTACCAATGTGGCGCAACTATGCGTGGAATACTATGAGCTATTGAAAGGTACAGGGGGTCTCAAAGGCCAAGAGGTGTGACTCCATGCTGACAACACAATTCAAGCAGTAGCACTTCGTCTCTGTCGGGTTGTCTTCCACCTGAGGAAAAAAATGGAAGATGACATCATCTGCATGGAGACAGATGGCATCATTGAGTGGATACATGGACCCACCCCCTGGGTATCACCCATTGTAGTTGCACCCAAACCCAAAAAGCCTGGAGCGGTCTGTATCTGCGTAGACATGTGCCTGTCCAACAAGGCCACCAGGAGGGAGAGACACTCTATGAGACACCCACACTGGATGACATACTGGTGAACCTGCAGGGCAGAGTGGTGTTCTCAACCATCGACCCAAGAGCTGTCTACCATCAGGTCCCCCAATATAGGGACTTGAGTTCCATTACAGCACTCTCGTCCCATGTTGGTCTCTTCCAGTACAAACACCTTAAGCTTCAGGGTATCCTCAGCAGCTGAGGTGTTCCAGCACACAGTGAGAGGGGTGCGGGCATATTTACAGGGTATCATCAATGTCTAAAGAGATACTAGGGATGAGGGATTTCAGACTAGGACCAAGGTCCTAGGAAACTAGGACGAAGGACTAGGAGAAGAATGAGGGATTAGGATGAGAGACTTGGGCAAGGTTAAGAGACTAGGACTGGAGACAAGTGACAAGGGCCAGTAGACTAGGAATGAGGATGAAGGATGGGGACTAGGGCAAGGCTAAAGGATGAGATGCTAGGATGAGAAAATGGTGATTGGGATGAGTGACTAGGAGAGAGCACTAAAACAAAAGACCATATAGATTAGAATGAAAGTCAAGGGCCAGGAACTAGGATGGATGACTAGAACAAGGGATTAAGAGGAGTATGAGGGCCTGGAACTAGGATGGAGGACTGGAACAAGGGATTAGGAGGAGTATGAGGGCCTGGAACTAGAATGGAAGACTGGAGCAAGGGATTAGAAGGCGTATGAGGGCCTGGAACTAGGATGGAGGACTGGAACAAGGGATTAGGAGGAGTATGAGGGCCTGGAACTAGAATGGAAGACTGGAACAAGGGATTAGGTGGAGTATGAGGACCTGCAACTAGGATGAAGAATGGTGACTAGGGCAAGGCTAAAGGATGAGATGCTATGATGAGAAAACTGTGATTGGGATGTGTGACTAGGAGAGAACACTAAGACAAACAACCATATAGACTAGTATGAATGACAAGGGCCAAGAACTAGGATGGAGGACTGGAATAGGGATTAGGAGGAGTATGAGGACATGGAACTAGGATGGAAGACTGGAACAAGGGATTAGAAGGTGTATGAGGGCCTGGAACTAGAATGGAAGACTGGAACAAGGGATTAGGAGGAGCATGGGGGCCTTGAACTAGGATGAAGGACTAAAACAAGGGATTAGGAGGAGCATGAGGGCCTGGAACTAGAATGGAAGACTGGAACAAGGGATTAGAAGGAGTATGAGGGCCTGGAACCAGAATGACAGCCTGGAACAAGGGATTAGGAGGAGCGTGAGGGCCTGGAACTAGAATGGAAGACTGGAACAAGGGTTTAGAAGGTGTATGAGGGCCTGGAACTAGAATGGAAGACTGGAACAAGGGATTAGGAGGAGCATGGGGGCCTTGAACTAGGATGAAGGACTAAAACAAGGGATTAGGAGGAGCATGAGGGCCTGGAACTAGAATGGAAGACTGGAACAAGGGATTAGAAGGAGTATGAGGGCCTGGAACCAGAATGACAGCCTGGAACAAGGGATTAGGAGGAGCGTGAGGGCCTGGAACTAGAATGGAAGACTGGAACAAGGGTTTAGGAGGGGCATGGGGGCCTTGAACTAGGATGAAGGACTAAAACAAGGGATTAGGAGGAGTATAAGGGCCTGGAACTAGAATGGAAGACTGGAACAAGGGATTAGGAGGAGCATGGGGGCCTTGAACTAGGATGAAGGACTAAAACAAGGGATTAGGAGGAGTATGAGGGCCTTGAACTAGAATGGAGGACTAGGATGAAAGACTAGTCTATAGACTTGCATGAATGATATTAGCACCTAGAGGCTGCCCAATCAACTGAAGCTGAACTCATCTAAGGCAGCGGTTGTTCTTTGATGGTAAAGCCCCTTCTCAAAAGCCCTTCCTATCACCCCTTTCCATGGTTTGTACTTCAAACAGCCTTAGCCGACAATGGTAAAATATTCACAGCATTTTTCAGGTGGGGCGGTGGACAGAACTTTTTATTTCAGGCAGTTTCTCTCTGGGGAGGAGGAGCACTGTGTGTGGGGGTCTGCGCTTTAATACATTCTAGGATTTACTACGCAAATGTTCTATATGTCAGGATTCCTGCCTATCAACTACGTGGGGTCCAATGGGTCAGAAATTCGGCTTTCACTCCCTGATCTCCTTTCCTGGCCACTGGCCATCTGGTGCTTTCACTCCCTGCTCTCCATTCCTAGTCCCTGGCCATCTGGCGCTTTCACTCCCTGCTCTCCTTTCCTGGCCCCTGGAAATCTGGCACGTTCACTCCCTTCTCTCCTTTCCGGGCCTGTGGCCATCTGGTGCTTTCACTCCCTTCTCTCCTTTCCTGGCCTGTTGCCACATGGGGCTTTCACTCCCTGCTTTCTTTTCCTGGCCCCTGACCATCTGGCATTTTCACTCCCTGCTCTCCTTTCCTGGCCCCTGGCCATCTGGTACTTTCACTCCTTGCTCCCTTTCCTGACCTCATCTCATCTGGCACTCTAACTCCTTGCTCTCCTTTCCTGGCCCCTGGCCATCTAGCGCTTTCATTCCCTGTTCTCCTTTCGCGGCCCATGGCCATCTGGCACGTTAACTCCCTGCTCTCTTTTCCTGGCATGTGGCCATCTGTTGCTTTCACTCCCTTCTCTCCTTTCCTGGCTCATGACTATCTGGTGCTTTCACTCCCTGCTCTCCTTTCTGGCCCCTGGCAATCTGGTGCTTTCACTCCCTTATCTTCTTTCCAGGCCCTTGGCCATCTGGTGCTTTTACTCCCTTCTCTCCTTTCCTGACCTGTTGCCACCTGGGGCTTTACTCCCTGCTTTCCTTTCCTGGCCCCTGGCCATCTGGTGTTTTCACTCCCTGCTCTGGTTTCCTGGCCCCTGGCCATCTGGTGCTTTCACTCCCTGTCCACCTTTCCTGGCCCCTGGCCATGTGGCGCTTTCACTCCCTGTTCTCCTTTCGTGGCCCATGGCCATCTGGCACGTTAACTTCCTGCTCTCCTTTCCTGTTCTGTGGCCATCTGGCACTTTCATTCCCTGCTCTCCTTTCCTGGCCCCTGCCTATCTGATACTTTCACTCCCTGCTCTCCTTTTCTGGTCCTTGACCATCTGGCATTTTCACTCCCTGCTATCCTTTCCTGGCCCCTACCCATCTGGCACTTTCACTCCCTGCTCTCCTTTCCTGGCCCCTGGCCATCTGGTGATTTCACTCCCTGCTTTCCTTTCCTGGTGCCTGGCCATCTGGCACTTTCACCCCCTGCTCTCCTTTCCTGGCCCATGGCCATCTGGCACTTTCACTCCCTGCTCTCCTTTCCTGGTCTGTGGCCATCTGGTGCTTTCAGTCCCTGCTCTCCTTTCCTGGTCCCTGACCATCTGGCATTTTCACTCCCTGCCCTCCTTTCCTGGCCCCTGCCCATCTAGCATTTTCACTCCCTGCTCTCCTTTCCTGGCCCCTCCCAATCTGGTGTTTTCACTCCCTGCTCTCCTTTCCTGGCCCCTGCCCATCTGGCACTTTCACTCCCTGCTCTCCTTTTCTGGCCCCTGGCCATCTGGTGTTTTCACTCCCTGCTCTCCTTTCCTGGCCCCTGCTCATCTGGCACTTTCACTCCCTGCTCTCCTTTCCTGGCCCCTGCCCATCTGGCACTTTCACTCCCCGCTCTCCTTTGCTGGCCCCTGCCCATATGGCACTTTCACTCCCTGCTCTCCTTTCCTGGCCCCTGGCAATCTTGCACTTTCACTCCCTTCTCTCCTTTCCTGGCCTGTGGCCATCTGGTGCTTTCAGTCCCTGCTCTCCTTTCCTGGTCCCTGACCATCTGGCATTTTCACTCCATGCTCTCCTTTCCTGACCCCTGCCCATCTGGCACTTTCACTATCTGCTCTCCTTTTCTGGCTCCTGGCCACATCGTGTTTTCACTCCCTGCTCTCCTTTCCTGGCTCCTGGCCATATCATGTTTTCACTCCCTGCTCTCCTTTCCTGGCCCTTGCCCATCTGGCACTTTCACTCCCTGCTCTCCTTTGCTGGCCCCTGGCCATCTGGCACTTTCACTCCCTGCTCTCCTTTCCTGGCCCCTGGCCATATGGCACTTTCACTCCCTGCTCTCCTTTCTTGGCACCTGGCCATCTGGTGTTTTCACTCCCTGCTCTCCTTTCTTGGTCCCTGGCCATCTGGTGTTTTCACTCCCTGCTCTCCTTTCTTGGTCCCTGGCCATCTGGTGTTTTCACTCCCTGCTCTCCTTTCTTGGTCCCTGGCCATCTGGTGTTTTCACTCCCTGCTCTTCTTTCTTGGGCCTTGCAGACCTATTTGTTTTGTTTAATAATTTGCTACTTGTATTATTTTATTGGTGGCTCCTCAATGCAGTATTTTTATTTTGCTATTTGCGAAGGTACAGATTTTCTAAACCAAATCAAACTTGAGTTAGGGATTTGTCGAGGGACAGGGATGAGGGTCTAGCTGGAAGGACTACGGCAGGAATGCAGTCCAGCACAGGAGACTAGGAGTGCAGATTAGGACAAAGGGCTGGTGCTAGGATGAGGGACTAGGACTGGGATGACGACATCTGTGCCTTAATCTCCATAAATGGCAGTGTTCTGTGCTGAGATGTGCTGGCAGGAGAAAGGATAGTGACGGCACCCAATGTAAGTAAAGAGCATTGCCAGTGCCATGTCAACGCCAAGTATTCTCCGTCTCAAGCCCCTTTCCCTTTTTTCTTTTCATTAGCATTGTGTTAGGTACACAGTGGTGCTATGCTGCCACCATACATACAGCACTCACTGTTAAACATGTTGCATGTGATTTTGGTTTCAGACACAGCAACGGCAGCCTCACGGCAGGGGTTGTAACTCATTGTGTGACTTCTTTTGCAGACTCACACTCTCTTCTCATTGCTGGGCCTCAGCCATGCCTATGTGACGAACATCGGGAAGCTTCGAGGGGTGCTTGCGCTACAAGAGGTAAGTCAGGGATGCGAGTAGCCACCTCAGACGGCTCCTGTGACATATAAAGAAAAATAGACTGTTATTAGATACTCCTAGAGAGTGTGAGCAGTGCAATGAGAGAGGCACCTAGAGAGTGTGAGCAGTGCAATGAGAGAAGCTCCTAGAGAGTGTGAGCAGTGCAATGAGAGAAGCTCCTAGAGAGTGTGAGCAGTGCAATGAGAGAAGCTCCTACAGAGTGTGAGCAGTGCAATGAGAGAAGCTCCTAGAGAGTGTGAGCAGTGCAATGAGAGAGGCTCCTAGAGAGTGTGAGCAGTGCAATGAGAGAAGCTCCTAGAGAGTGTGAGCAGTGCAATGAGAGAGGCTCCTAGAGAGTGTGAGCAGTGCAATGAGAGAGGCTCCTAAAGAGTGTGAGCAGTGCAATGAGAGAGGCTCCTAGAGAGTGTGAGCGGTGCAATGAGAGAGGCACCTAGAGAGTGTGAGCGGTGCAATGAGAGAGGCTCCTAGAGAGTGTGAGCGGTGGAATGAGAGAGGCACCTAGAGAGTGTGAGCGGTGCAATGAGAGAGGCACCTAGACAGTGTGAGCAGTGCAATGAGAGAGGCACCTAGAGAGTGTGAACAGTGCAATGAGAGAAGCTCCTAGAGAGTGTGAGCAGTGCAATGAGAGAGGCTCCTAGAGAGTGTGAGCGGTGCAATGAGAGAGGCACCTAGAGAGTGTGAACAGTGGAATGAGAGAAGCTCCTAGAGAGTGTGAGCAGTGCAATGAGAGAGGCTCCTAGAGAGTGTGAGCGGTGCAATGAGAGAGGCACCTAGAGAGTGTGAGCGGTGCAATGAGAGAGGCACCTAGACAGTGTGAGCAGTGCAATGAGAGAGGCACCTAGAGAGTGTGAACGGTGCAATGAGAGAAGCTCCTAGAGAGTGTGAGCAGTGCAATGAGAGAGGCTCCTAGAGAGTGTGAGCGGTGCAATGAGAGAAGCTCCTAGAGAGTGTGAGCGGTGCAATGAGAGAGGCTCCTAGAGAGTGTGAGCGGTGCAATGAGAGAGGCACCTAGAGAGTGTGAGCGGTGCAATGAGAGAAGCTCCTAGAGAGTGTGAGCAGTGCAATGGGAGAGGCTCCTAGACAGTGTGAACAGTGCAATGAGAGAAGCTCCTAGACAGTGTGAGCAGTGCAATGAGAGAGGCTCCTAGAGAGTGTGAGTAGTACAATGAGAGAGGCTCCTGGAGAGTGTGAGCAGTGCAATGGGAGAGGCTCCTAGACAGTGTGAGCAGTGCAATGAGAGACGCTCCTAGAGAGTGTGAGCAGTGCAATGAGAGAGGCTCCTAGAGAGTGTGAGTAGTACAATGAGAGAGGCTCCTGGAGAGTGTGAGCAGTGCAATGAGAGAGGCACCTAGAGAGTGTGAACAGTGCAATGAGAGAAGCTCCTAGAGAGTGTGAGCAGTGCAATGAGAGAGGCACCTAGAGAGTGTGAACAGTGCAATGAGAGAAGCTCCTAGAGAGTGTGAGCAGTGCAATGAGAGAGGCTCCTAGAGAGTGTGAACAGTGCAATGAGAGAAGCTCCTAGAGAGTGTGAGCATTGCAATGAGAGAGGCACCTAGACAGTGTGAGCAGTGCAATGAGAGAAGCTCCTAGAGAGTGTGAGCAGTGCAATGAGAGAGGCTCCTAGAGAGTGTGAGTAGTACAATGAGAGAGGCTCCTGGAGAGTGTGAGCAGAGCAATGGGAGAGGCTCCTAGACAGTGTGAGCAGTGCAATGAGAGAAGCTCCTAGAGAGTGTGAGCAGTGCAATGAGAGAGGCTCCTAGAGAGTGTGAGTAGTGCAATGAGAGAGGCTCCTGGAGAGTGTGAGCAGTGCAATGAGAGAGGCACCTAGAGAGTGTGAACAGTGCAATGAGAGAAGCTCCTAGAGAGTGTGAGCAGTGCAATGAGAGAGGCTCCTAGAGAGTGTGAGTAGTACAATGAGAGAGGCTCCTGGAGAGTGTGAGCAGTGCAATGGGAGAGGCTCCTAGACAGTGTGAGCAGTGCAATGAGAGAGGCACCTAGAGAGTGTGAACAGTGCAATGAGAGAAGCTCCTAGAGAGTGTGAGCAGTGCAATGAGAGAGGCTCCTAGAGAGTGTGAGCAGTGCAATGAGGGAGGCTCCTAGAGAGTGTGAACAGTGCAATGAGAGAGGCTCCTAGAGAGTGTGAGCAGTGCAATGAGAGAGGCACCTAGAGAGTGTGAACAGTGCAATGAGAGAAGCTCCTAGAGAGTGTGAGCAGTGCAATGAGAGAGGCTCCTAGAGAGTGTGAGTAGTACAATGAGAGAGGCTCCTGGAGAGTGTGAGCAGTGCAATGGGAGAGGCTCCTAGACAGTGTGAGCAGTGCAATGAGAGAGGCACCTAGAGAGTGTGAACAGTGCAATGAGAGAAGCTCCTAGAGAGTGTGAGCAGTGCAATGAGAGAGGCTCCTAGAGAGTGTGAGCAGTGCAATGAGAGAGGCTCCTAGAGAGTGTGAGCAGTGCAATGAGAGAGGCTCCTAGAGAGTGTGAGCAGTGCAATGAGAGAGGCACCTAGAGAGTGTGAGCAGTGCAATGAGAGAAGCTCCTAGAGAGTGTGAGCAGTGCAATGAGAGAGGCACCTAGAGAGTGTGAGCAGTGCAATGAGAGAGGCTCCTAGAGAGTGTGAGCAGTGCAATGAGAGAAGCTCCTAGAGAGTGTGAGCAGTGCAATGAGAGAGGATCCTAGAGAGTGTGAGCAGTGCAATGAGAGAGGCACCTAGAGAGTGTGAGCAGTGCAATGAGAGAAGCTCCTAGAGAGTGTGAGCAGTGCAATGAGAGAGGATCCTAGAGAGTGTGAGCAGTGCAATGAGAGAGGCACCTAGAGAGTGTGAGCAGTGCAATGAGAGAAGCTCCTAGAGAGTGTGAGCAGTGCAATGAGAGAAGCTCCTACAGAGTGTGAGCAGTGCAATGAGAGACGCTCCTAGAGTGTGAGCAGTGCAATGAGAGAAGCTCCTAGAGAGTGTGAGCAGTGCAATGAGAGAAGCTCCTACAGAGTGTGAGCAGCGCAATGAGAGAAGCTCCTGGAGAGTGTGAGCAGAGCAATGAGAGAAGCTCCTGGAGAGTGTGAGCAGTGCAATGAGAGAAGCTCCTACAGAGTGTGAGCAGTGCAATGAGAAAGGTTCCTAGACAGTGTGAGCAGTGCAATGGGAGAGGCTCCTAGAGAGTGTGAGCAGTGCAATGAGAGAGGCTCCTAGAGAGTGTCAGCAGTGCAATGAGAGAGGCTCCTAGAGAGTGTGAGCAGTGCAATGAGAGAGGCACCTAGAGAGTGTGAGCAGTGCAATGAGAGAAGCTCCTAGAGAGTGTGAGCAGTGCAATGAGAGAGGCTCCTAGAGAGTGTGAGCAGTGCAATGAGAGAGGCTCCTAGAGAGTGTGAGCAGTGCAATGAGAGAGGCTCCTAGAGAGTGTGAGCAGTGCAATGAGAGAAGCTCCTAGAGAGTGTGAGCAGTGCAATGAGAGAGGATCCTAGAGAGTGTGAGCAGTGCAATGAGAGAGGCACCTAGAGAGTGTGAGCAGTGCAATGAGAGAAGCTCCTAGAGAGTGTGAGCAGTGCAATGAGAGAGGATCCTAGAGAGTGTGAGCAGTGCAATGAGAGAGGCACCTAGAGAGTGTGAGCAGTGCAATGAGAGAAGCTCCTAGAGAGTGTGAGCAGTGCAATGAGAGAAGCTCCTAGAGTGTGAGCAGTGCAATGAGAGAAGCTCCTAGAGAGTGTGAGCAGTGCAATGAGAGAAGCTCCTACAGAGTGTGAGCAGCGCAATGAGAGAAGCTCCTGGAGAGTGTGAGCAGCGCAATGAGAGAAGCTCCTGGAGAGTGTGAGCAGTGCAATGAGAGAAGCTCCTACAGAGTGTGAGCAGTGCAATGAGAAAGGTTCCTAGACAGTGTGAGCAGTGCAATGGGAGAGGCTCCTAGAGAGTGTGAGCAGTGCAATGAGAGATGCTCCTAGAGAGTGTGAGCAGTGCAATGAGAGAGGCTCCTAGAGAGTGTGAGCGGTGCAATGGGAGAGGCTCCTAGATAGTGTGAGCAGTGTAATGGGAGAGGCTCCTAGAGAGTGTGAGCAGCGCAATGAGAGAAGCTCCTACAGAGTGTGAGCAGTGCAATGAGAAAAGTTCCTAGAGAGTGTGAGCAGTGCAATGAGAGAGGCACCTAGAGAGTGTGAACAGTGCAATGAGAGAGTCACCTAGAGAGTGTGAGCAGTGCAATGAGAGAGGCACCTAGAGAGTGAGAGCAGTGCAATGAGAGAGGCACCTAGAGAGTGTGAGCAGTGCAATGAGATGGGGTTCTAGAGAGTGTGAGCAGTGCAATGAGAGAGGCACCTAGAGAGTGTGAGCAGTCCAATGAGAGAGGCTCCTAGAGAGTGTGAGCAGTGCAATGGGAGAGGCTCCTAGAGAGTGTGAGCAGTGCAATGAGAGAGGCACCTAGAGAGTGTGAGCAGTGCAATGAGAGAGGCACCTAGAGAGTGTGAGCAGTGCAATGAGATGGGGTCCTAGAGAGTGTGAGCAGTGCAATGAGAGAGGCACCTAGAGAGTGTGAGCAGTACAATGAGAGAAGCACCTAGAGAGTGTGAGCAGTGCAATGGGAGAGGCACCTAGAGAGTGTGAGCAGTGCAATGAGAAGGGATTCTAGTGAGTGTGAGCAGTGCAGGGAGAGGGAGGGTCCTAGAGAGTGTGAGCAGTGCAATGAGAGGGGCTCCTAGACAGTGTGAGCAGTGCAATGGGAGAGGCTCCTAGACAGTGTGAGCAGTGCAATGGGAGAGGCTCCTAGACAGTGTGAGCAGTGCAATGGGAGAGGCTCCTAGAGAGTGTGAGCAGTGCAATGAGAGAGGCTCCTAGAGAGTGTGAGCAGTACAATGAGAGAAGCACCTAGAGAGTGTGAGCAGTGCAATGAGAGAGGCTCCTAGACAGTGTGAGCAGTGCAATGGGAGAGGCTCCTAGAGAGTGTGAGCAGTGCAATGAGAGAGGCTCCTAGAGAGTGTGAGCAGTGCAATGAGAGAGGCTCCTAGACAGTGTGAGCAGTGCAATGGGAGAGGCTCCTAGACAGTGTGAGCAGTGCAATGGGAGAGGCTCCTAGACAGTGTGAGCAGTGCAATGGGAGAGGCTCCTAGAGAGTGTGAGCAATGCAATGAGAGAGGCTCCTAGAGAGTGTGAGCAGTGCAATGAGAGAGGCCCCTAGAGAGTGTGAGCAGTTCAATGGGAGAGGCTCCTAGAGAGTGTGAGCAGTGCAATGGGAGAGGCTCCTAGACAGTGTGAGCAATGCAATGAGAGAGGCTCCTGGAGAGTGTGAGCAGTGTAATGGGAGAGGCTCCTAGACAGTGTGAGCAGTGCAATGAGAGAGGCTCCTAGAGAGTATGAGCAGTGCAATGGGAGAGGCTCCTAGAGAGTGTGAGCAGAGCAATGAGAGAGGCTCCTAGTGAGTGTGAGCAGTGCAGTGAGAGGGAGGGCCCTAGACAGTGTGTGCAGTGCAATGAGAGAGGCTCCTAGACAGTGTGAGCAGTGCAATGGGAGAGGCTCCTAGACAGTGTGAGCAGTGCAATGGGAGAGGCTCCTAGACAGTGTGAGCAGTGCAATGGGAGAGGCTCCTATAGAGTGTGAGCAGTGCAATGAGAGAGGCTCCTAGAGAGTGTGAGCAGTACAATGAGAGAAGCACCTAGAGAGTGTGAGCAGTGCAATGAGAGAGGCTCCTAGACAGTGTGAGCAGTGCAATGGGAGAGGCTCCTAGAGAGTGTGAGCAGTGCAATGAGAGAGGCTCCTAGAGAGTGTGAGCAGTGCAATGAGAGAGGCTGCTAGACAGTGTGAGCAGTGCAATTGGAGAGGCTCCTAGACAGTGTGAGCAGTGCAATGGGAGAGGCTCCTAGACAGTGTGAGCAGTGCAATGGGAGAGGCTCCTAGAGAGTGTGAGCAGTGCAATGAGAGAGGCTCCTAGAGAGTGTGAGCAGTGCAATGAGAGAGGCTCCTAGAGAGTGTGAGCAGTGCAATGGGAGAGGCTCCTAGACAGTGTGAGCAATGCAATGAGAGAGGCTCCTGGAGAGTGTGAGCAGTGAAATGGGAGAGGCTCCTAGACAGTGTGAGCAGTGCAATGAGAGAGGCTCCTAGAGAGTGTGAGCAGTGCAATGGGAGAGGCTCCTAGAGAGTGTGAGCAGTGCGATGAGAGAGGCTCCTAGAGAGTGTGAGCAGTGCAATGGGAGAGGCTCCTAGACAGTGTGAGCAATGCAATGAGAGAGGCACCTAGAGAGTGTGAGCAGTGCAATGAGAGAGGCACCTAGAGAGTGTGAGCAGTGCAATGAGATGGGGTTCTAGAGAGTGTGAGCAGTGCAATGAGATGGGGTTCTAGAGAGTGTGAGCAGTGCAATGAGAGAGGCACCTAGAGAGTGTGAGCAGTCCAATGAGAGAGGCTCCTAGAGAGTGTGAGCAGTGCAATGGGAGAGGCTCCTAGAGAGTGTGGGAAGTGCAATGAGAGAGGCACCTAGAGAGTGTGAGCAGTGCAATGAGAGAGGCACCTAGAGAGTGTGAGCAGTGCAATGAGATGGGGTCCTAGAGAGTGTGAGCAGTGCAATGAGAGAGGCACCTAGAGAGTGTGAGCAGTACAATGAGAGAAGCACCTAGAGAGTGTGAGCAGTGCAATGAGAGAGGCACCTAGAGACTGTGAGCAGTGCAATGAGAAGGGATTCTAGTGAGTGTGAGCAGTGCAGTGAGAGGGAGGGTCCTAGAGAGTGTGAGCAGTGCAATGAGAGAGGCTCCTAGACAGTGTGAGCCGTGCAATGGGAGAGGCTCCTAGACAGTGTGAGCAGTGCAATGGGAGAGGCTCCTAGACAGTGTGAGCCGTGCAATGGGAGAGGCTCCTAGAGAGTGTGAGCAGTGCAATGAGAGAGGCTCCTGGAGAGTGTGAGCAGTACAATGAGAGAAGCACCTAGAGAGTGTGAGCAGTGCAATGAGAGAGGCTCCTAGACAGTGTGAGCAGTGAAATGGGAGAGGCTCCTAGAGAGTGTGAGCAGTGCAATGAGAGAGGCTCCTAGAGAGTGTGAGCAGTGCAATGAGAGAGGCTCCTAGACAGTGTGAGCAGTGCAATGGGAGAGGCTCCTAGACAGTGTGAGCAGTGCAATGGGAGAGGCTCCTAGACAGTGTGAGCAGTGCAATGGGAGAGGCTCCTAGAGAGTGTGAGCAGTGCAATGAGAGAGGCTCCTAGAGAGTGTGAGCAGTGCAATGAGAGAGGCTCCTAGAGAGTGTGAGCAGTGCAATGGGAGAGGCTCCTAGAGAGTGTGAGCAGTGCAATGGGAGAGGCTCCTAGACAGTGTGAGCAATGCAATGAGAGAGGCTCCTGGAGAGTGTGAGCAGTGCAATGGGAGAGGCTCCTAGACAGTGTGAGCAGTGCAATGAGAGAGGCTCCTAGAGAGTGTGAGCAGTGCAATGGGAGAGGCTCCTAGAGAGTGTGAGCAGTGCAATGAGAGAGGCTCCTTGTGAGTGTGAGCAGTGCAGTGAGAAGGAGGGTCCTAGAGAGTGTGAGCAGTGCAAAGGGAGAGGCTCCTAGACAGTGTGAGCAGTGCAATGGGAGAGGTTCCTAGACAGTGTGAGCAGTGCAATGGGAGAGGCTCCTAGAGAGTGTGAGCAGTGCAATGAGAGAGGCTCCTAGAGAGTGTGAGCAGTACAATGAGAGAAGCACTTAGAGAGTGTGAGCAGTGCAATGAGAGAGGCTCCTAGACAGTGTGAGCAGTGCAATGGGAGAGGCTCCTAGAGAGTGTGAGCAGTGCAATGAGAGAGGCTCCTAGAGAGTGTGAGCAGTGCAATGAGAGAGGCTCCTAGACAGTGTGAGCAGTGCAATGGGAGAGGCTCCTAGACAGTGTGAGCAGTGCAATGGGAGAGGCTCCTAGAGAGTGTGAGCAGTGCAATGGGAGAGACTTCTAGAGAGTGTGAGCAGTGCAATGAGAGAGGCTCCTAGAGAGTGTGAGCAGTGCAATGGGAGAGGCTCCTAGAGAGTGTGAGCAGTGCAATGGGAGAGGCTCCTAGACAGTGTGAGCAATCCAATGAGTGAGGCTCCTGGAGAGTGTGAGCAGTGCAATGGGAGCGGCTCCTAGACAGTGTGAGCAGTGCAATGAGAGAGGCTCATAGAGAGTGTGAGCAGTGCAATGGGAGAGGCTCCTAGAGAGTGTGAGCAGTGCAATGAGAGAGGCTCCTAGAGAGTGTGAGCAGTGCAATGAGAGAGGCTCCTAGACAGTGTGAGCAATGCAATGAGAGAGGCTCCTGGAGAGTGTGAGCAGTGCAATGGGAGAGGCTCCTAGACAGTGTGAGCAGTGCAATAGGAGAGGCTCCTAGAGAGTGTGAGCAGTGCAATGAGAGAGGCTTCTAGAGAGTGTGAGCAGTGCAATGGGAGAGGCTCCTAGAGAGTGTGAGCAGTGCAATGAGAGAAGCTCCTAGAGAGTGTGAGCAGTGCAATGAGGCTCCTAGAGAGTGTGAGCAGTGCAATGAGAGTGGCTCCTAGAGAGTGTGAGCAGTGCAATGGGAGAGGCTCCTAGAGAGTGTGAGCAGTGCAACGAGAGAAACTCCTAGAGAGTGTGAGCAGTGCAATGAGAGAGGCACCTAGAGAGTGTGAGCAGTGCAATGGGAGAGGCACCTAGAGAGTGTGAGCAGTGCAATGAGAGAGGCACCTAGAGAGTGTCAGCAGTGCAATGAGGCTCCTAGCGACTGTGAGCAATGCAATGGGAGAAGCTCCTAGAGAGTGTGAGCAGTGCAATGGGAGAGGCTCCCAGAGAGTTTGAGCAGTGCAATGGGAGAGGCTCCTAGAGAGTGTGAGCAGTGCAAAGAGAGAGGCACCTAGAGAGTGTGAGCAGTGCAATGAGAGAGGCACCTAGAAAGTGTGAGCAGTGCAATGAGATGGGGGCCTGGAGAGTGTTAGCAGTGCAATGAGAGAGGCTCCTAGAGAGTGTGAGCAGTGCAATGAGATGGGGTCCTAGAGAGTGTGAGCAGTGCAATGGGAAAGGCACCTAGAGAGTGTGAGCAGTGCAATGAGAGAGAAACCTAGATAGTGTGAGCAGTGCAATGAGAGAGGCACCTAGAGAGTGTGAGCAGTGCAATGAGAGAGGCACCTAGTGAGTGTGAACAGTGCAATGAGAGAGGAACCCAGAGTGTGTGAGCAGTGCAATGAGAGAGGCACCTAGAGAGTGTGAGCAGTGCAATGAGATGGGGTCCTAGAGAGTGTGAGCAGTGCAATGAGAGAGGCACCTAGAGAGTGTGAGCAGTGCAATGAGAGAAGCTCCTAGAGAGTGTGAGCAGTGCAATGAGAGAGTCTCCTAGAGAGTGTGAGCAGTGCAATGGGAGGGGCTCCTAGACAGTGTGAGCAGTGCAATGGGAGAGGCTCCTAGAGAGTGTGAGCAGTGCAATAAGAGAGGCACCTAGAGAGTGTGAGCAGTGCAATGGGAAAGGCTCCTAGACAGTGTGAGCAGTGCAATGAGAGAGGCTCCTGGAGAGTGTGAGCAGTGGAATGAGAGAGGCTCCTAGACAGTGTGAGCAATGCAATGAGAGAGGCTCCTAGAGAGTGTGAGCAGTGCAATGGGAGAGGCTCCTAGAGAGTGTGAGCAGTGCAATGGGAGAGGCTCCTAGACAGTGTGAGCAGTGCAATGAGAGGCTCCTAGAGAGTGTGAGCAGTGCAATGGGAGAGGCTCCTGGAAAGTGTGAGCAGTGGAATGAGAGGGGCTCCTAGAGAGTGTGAGCAGTGCAATGAGAGAAGCTCCTAGAGAGTGTGAACAGTGCAATGAGAGAAGCTCCTAGAGAGTGTGAGCAGTGCAATGAGAGAAGCTCCTAGAGAGTGTGAGCAGTGCAATGAGAGAAGCTCCTAGAGAGTGGGAGCAGTGCAATGAGAGAGGCTCTTGAAGAGTGTGAGCAGTGCAATGAGAGAGGCACCTAGAGAGTGTGAGCAGTGCAATGAGAGAAGCTCCTAGAGAGTGTGAGCAGTGCAATGAGAGAGGCACCTAGAGAGTGTGAGCGGTGCAATGAGAGAAGCTCCTAGAGAGTGTGAGCAGTGCAATGAGAGAAGCTCCTACAAAGTGTGAGCAGTGCAATGAGAGAAGCCCCTAGAGAGTGTGAGCAGTGCAATGAGAGAAGCTCCTAGAGAGTGTGAGCAGTCCAATGAGAGAAGCTCCTACAGAGTGTGAGCAGTGCAATGAGAGAAGCTCCTACAGAGTGTGAGCAGTGCAATGAGAGAGGCTCCTAGAGAGTGTGAGCAGTGCAATGAGAGAGGCAACTAGAGAGTGTGAGCAGTGCAATGAGAGAAGCCCCTAGAGAGTGTGAGCAGTGCAATGAGAGAAGCTCCTACAGAGTGTGAGCAGTGCAATGAGAGAAGCTCCTAGAGAGTGTGAGCAGTGCAATGAGAGAAGCTCCTAGAGAGTGTGAGCAGTGCAATGAGAGAAGCTCCTAGAGAGTGTGAGCAGTGCAATGAGAGAGGCCTCTAGAGAGTGTGGGCAGTGCAATGAGAGAAGCTCCTAGAGAGTGTGAGCAGCGCAATGAGAGAGGCTCCTAGAGAGTGTGAGCAGCGCAATGAGAGAAGCTCCTAGAGAGTGTGAGCAGCGCAATGAGAGAAGCTCCTACAGAGTGTGAGCAGCGCAATGAGAGAAGCTCCTACAGAGTGTGAGCAGCACAATGAGAGAGGCTCCTAGAGAGTGTGAGCAGTGCAATGAGAGAAGCTCCTACAGAGTGTGAGCAGCGCAATGAGAAAGGTTCCTAGAGAGTGTGAGCAGTGCAATGAGAAAAGCTCCTAGAGAGTGTGAGCAGTGCAATGAGAGAGGCACCTAGAGAGTGTGAACAGTGCAATGAGAGAGGCACCTAGAGAGTGTGAGCAGTGCAATCAGAGAGGCACCTAGAGAGTGTGAGCAGTGCAATGAGAGAGGCACCTAGAGAGTGTGAGCAGTGCAATGAGATGGGGTTCTAGAGAGTGTGAGCAGTGCAAAGAGAGAGGCACCTAGAGAGTGTGAGCAGTCCAATGAGAGAGGCTCCTAGAGAGTGTGAGCAGTGCAATGGGAGAGGCTCCTAGAGAGTGTGAGCAGTGCAATTAGAGAGGCACCTAGAGAGTGTGAGCCGTGCAATGAGAGAGGCACCTAGAGAGTGTGAGCAGTGCAATGAGATAGGGTCCTAGAGAGTGTGAGCAGTGCAATGAGAGAGGCACCTAGAGAGTGTGAGCATTACAATGAGAGAAGCACCTAGAGAGTGTGAGCAGTGCAATGAGAGAGGCACCTAGAGAGTGTGAGCAGTGCAATGAGAAGGGATTCTAGTGAGTGTGAGCAGTGCAGTGAGAGGGAGGGTCCTAGAGAGGGTGAGCAGTGCAATGAGGGAGGCTACAAGAGAGTGTGAGCAGTGCAATGAGAAGGGCTTCTAGAGAGTGTGAGCAGTGCAGTGAGAGGGAGGGTCCTAGAGAGGGTGAGCAGTGCAATGAGAGAGGCTCCTAGAGCGTGTGAGCAGTGCAATGGGAGAGGCTCCTAGAGAGTGTGAGCAGTGCAATGGGAGAGGCTCGTAGAGAGTGTGAGCAGTGCAATGGGAGAGGCTTCTAGACAGTGTGAGCAATGCAATGGGAGATGCTCCTAGAGAGTGTGAGCAGTGCAATGAGAGAGACACCTAGAGAGTGTGAGCAGTGCAATGAGAGAAGCTCCTAGAGAGTGTGAGCAGTGCAATGAGAGAGGCTCCTAGAGAGTGTGAGCAGTGCAATGGGAGAGGCTCCTAGAGAGTGTTAGCAGTGCAATGGGAGAGGCTCCTAGACAGTGTGAGCAGTGCAATGGGAGAGGCTCCTAGAGAGTGTGAGCAGTGCAATGAGAGAGGCTCCTAGAGAGTGTGAGCAGTGCAATGGGAGAGGCTCCTAGCCAGTGTGAGCAATGCATGAGAGAGGCTCCTGGAGAGTGTGAGCAGTGCAATGGGAGAGGCTCCTAGACAGTGTGAGCAGTGCAATGAGAGAGGCTCCTAGAGAGTGTGAGCAGTGCAATGAGAGAAGCTCCTAGAGAGTGTGAGCAGTGCAATGAGAGAAGCTCCTAGAGAGTGTGAGCAGTGCAATGAGAGAGGCTTCTAGAGAGTGTGAGCAGTGCAATGAGAGAAGCTCCTAGAGAGTGTGAGCAGCGCAATGAGAGAGGCTCCTAGAGAGTGTGAGCAGCGCAATGAGAGAAGCTCCTAGAGAGTGTGAGCAGCGCAATGAGAGAAGCTCCTACAGAGTGTGAGCAGCGCAATGAGAGAAGCTCCTACAGAGTGTGAGCAGCACAATGAGAGAGGCTCCTAGAGAGTGTGAGCAGTGCAATGAGAGAAGCTCCTACAGAGTGTGAGCAGTGCAATGAGAAAGGTTCCTAGAGAGTGTGAGCAGTGCAATGAGAAAAGCTCCTAGAGAGTGTGAGCAGTGCAATGAGAGAGGCACCTAGAGAGTGTGAACAGTGCAATGAGAGAGGCACCTAGAGAGTGTGAGCAGTGCAATCAGAGAGGCACCTAGAGAGTGTGAGCACTGCAATGAGAGAGGCACCTAGAGAGTGTGAGCAGTGCAATGAGATGGGGTTCTAGAGAGTGTGAGCAGTGAAAAGAGAGAGGCACCTAGAGAGTGTGAGCAGTGCAATGGGAGAGGCTCCTAGAGAGTGTGAGCAGTGCAATGAGAGAGGCACCTAGAGAGTGTGAGCCGTGCAATGAGAGAGGCACCTAGAGAGTGTGAGCAGTGCAATGAGAGAGGCTCCTAGAGAGTGTGAGCAGTGCAATGGGAGAGGCTCCTAGAGAGTGTTAGCAGTGCAATGGGAGAGGCTCCTAGACAGTGTGAGCAGTGCAATGGGAGAGGCTCCTAGAGAGTGTGAGCAGTGCAATGAGAGAGGCTCCTAGAGAGTGTGAGCAGTGCAATGGGAGAGGCTCCTAGCCAGTGTGAGCAATGCAATGAGAGAGGCTCCTGGAGAGTGTGAGCAGGGCAATGGGAGAGGCTCCTAGACAGTGTGAGCAGTGCAATGAGAGAGGCTCCTAGAGAGTGTGATCAGTGCAATGGGAGAGGCTCCTGGAGAGTGTGAGCAGTGGAATGAGAGAGGCCCCTAGACAGTGTGAGCAATGCAATGAGAGAGGCTCCTAGCGATTGTGAGCAGTGCAATGGGAGAGGCTCCTAGACAGTGTGAGCAGTGCAATGAGAGAGGCTCCTAGAGAGTGTGAGCAGTGCAATGGGAGAGGCCCCTGGAGAGTGTGAGCAGTGGAATGAGAGGGGCTCCTAGAGAGTGTGAGCAGTGCAATGGGAGAGGCTCCTAGAGAGTGTGAGCAGTGCAATGGGAGAGGCTCCTAGACAGTGTGAGCAGTGCAATGGGAGAGGCTCCTAGAGAGTGTGAGCAGTGCAATGAGAGAGGCTCCTAGAGAGTGTGAGCAGTGCAATGAGAGAGGCTCCTAGACAGTGTGAGCAGTGCAATGGGAGAGGCTCCTAGACAGTGTGAGCAGTGCAATGGGAGAGGCTCCTAGACAGTGTGAGCAGTGCAATGGGAGAGGCTCCTAGAGAGTGTGAGCAGTGCAATGAGAGAGGCTCCTAGAGAGTGTGAGCAGTGCAATGAGAGAGGCTCCTAGAGAGTCTGAGCAGTGCAATGGGAGAGGCTCCTAGAGAGTGTGAGCAGTGCAATGGGAGAGGCTCCTAGACAGTGTGAGCAATGCAATGAGAGAGGCTCCTGGAGAGTGTGAGAAGTGCAATGGGAGAGGCTCCTAGACAGTGTGAGCAGTGCAATCAGAGAGCCTCCTAGAGAGTGTGAGCAGTGCAATGGGAGAGGCTCCTACAGAGTGTGAGCAGCGCAATGAGAAAGGTTCCTAGAGAGTGTGAGCAGTGCAATGAGAAAAGCTCCTAGAGAGTGTGAGCAGTGCAATGAGAGAGGCACCTAGAGAGTGTGAACAGTGCAATGAGAGAGGCACCTAGAGAGTGTGAGCAGTGCAATCAGAGAGGCACCTAGAGAGTGTGAGCAGTGCAATGAGAGAGGCACCTAGAGAGTGTGAGCAGTGCAATGAGATGGGGTTCTAGAGAGTGTGAGCAGTGCAAAGAGAGAGGCACCTAGAGAGTGTGAGCAGTCCAATGAGAGAGGCTCCTAGAGAGTGTGAGCAGTGCAATGGGAGAGGCTCCTAGAGAGTGTGAGCAGTGCAATGAGAGAGGCACCTAGAGAGTGTGAGCCGTGCAATGAGAGAGGCACCTAGAGAGTGTGAGCAGTGCAATGAGATAGGGTCCTAGAGAGTGTGAGCAGTGCAATGAGAGAGGCACCTAGAGAGTGTGAGCATTACAATGAGAGAAGCACCTAGAGAGTGTGAGCAGTGCAATGAGAGAGGCACCTAGAGAGTGTGAGCAGTGCAATGAGAAGGGATTCTAGTGAGTGTGAGCAGTGCAGTGAGAGGGAGGGTCCTAGAGAGGGTGAGCAGTGCAATGAGGGAGGCTACAAGAGAGTGTGAGCAGTGCAATGAGAAGGGCTTCTAGAGAGTGTGAGCAGTGCAGTGAGAGGGAGGGTCCTAGAGAGGGTGAGCAGTGCAATGAGAGAGGCTCCTAGAGCGTGTGAGCAGTGCAATGGGAGAGGCTCCTAGAGAGTGTGAGCAGTGCAATGGGAGAGGCTCGTAGAGAGTGTGAGCAGTGCAATGGGAGAGGCTTCTAGACAGTGTGAGCAATGCAATGGGAGATGCTCCTAGAGAGTGTGAGCAGTGCAATGAGAGAGACACCTAGAGAGTGTGAGCAGTGCAATGAGAGAAGCTCCTAGAGAGTGTGAGCAGTGCAATGAGAGAGGCTCCTAGAGAGTGTGAGCAGTGCAATGGGAGAGGCTCCTAGAGAGTGTTAGCAGTGCAATGGGAGAGGCTCCTAGACAGTGTGAGCAGTGCAATGGGAGAGGCTCCTAGAGAGTGTGAGCAGTGCAATGAGAGAGGCTCCTAGAGAGTGTGAGCAGTGCAATGGGAGAGGCTCCTAGCCAGTGTGAGCAATGCATGAGAGAGGCTCCTGGAGAGTGTGAGCAGTGCAATGGGAGAGGCTCCTAGACAGTGTGAGCAGTGCAATGAGAGAGGCTCCTAGAGAGTGTGAGCAGTGCAATGAGAGAAGCTCCTAGAGAGTGTGAGCAGTGCAATGAGAGAAGCTCCTAGAGAGTGTGAGCAGTGCAATGAGAGAGGCTTCTAGAGAGTGTGAGCAGTGCAATGAGAGAAGCTCCTAGAGAGTGTGAGCAGCGCAATGAGAGAGGCTCCTAGAGAGTGTGAGCAGCGCAATGAGAGAAGCTCCTAGAGAGTGTGAGCAGCGCAATGAGAGAAGCTCCTACAGAGTGTGAGCAGCGCAATGAGAGAAGCTCCTACAGAGTGTGAGCAGCACAATGAGAGAGGCTCCTAGAGAGTGTGAGCAGTGCAATGAGAGAAGCTCCTACAGAGTGTGAGCAGTGCAATGAGAAAGGTTCCTAGAGAGTGTGAGCAGTGCAATGAGAAAAGCTCCTAGAGAGTGTGAGCAGTGCAATGAGAGAGGCACCTAGAGAGTGTGAACAGTGCAATGAGAGAGGCACCTAGAGAGTGTGAGCAGTGCAATCAGAGAGGCACCTAGAGAGTGTGAGCACTGCAATGAGAGAGGCACCTAGAGAGTGTGAGCAGTGCAATGAGATGGGGTTCTAGAGAGTGTGAGCAGTGAAAAGAGAGAGGCACCTAGAGAGTGTGAGCAGTGCAATGGGAGAGGCTCCTAGAGAGTGTGAGCAGTGCAATGAGAGAGGCACCTAGAGAGTGTGAGCCGTGCAATGAGAGAGGCACCTAGAGAGTGTGAGCAGTGCAATGTGATGGGGTCCTAGGGAGTGTGAGCAGTGCAATGAGAGAGGCACCTAGAGAGTGTGAGCAGTACAATGAGAGAAGCACCTAGAGAGTGTGAGCAGTGCAATGAGAGAGGCACCTAGAGAGTGTGAGCAGTGCAATGAGAAGGGATTCTAGTGAGTGTGAGCAGTGCAGTGAGAGGGAGGGTCCTAGAGAGGGTGAGCAGTGCAATGAGGGAGGCTACAAGAGAGTGTGAGCAGTGCAATGAGAAGGGCTTCTAGAGAGTGTGAGCAGTGCAGTGAGAGGGAGGGTCCTAGAGAGGGTGAGCAGTGCAATGAGAGAGGCTCCTAGAGCGTGTGAGCAGTGCAATGGGAGAGGCTCCTAGAGAGTGTGAGCAGTGCAATGGGAGAGGCTCGTAGAGAGTGTGAGCAGTGCAGTGGGAGAGGCTTCTAGACAGTGTGAGCAATGCAATGGGAGATGCTCCTAGAGAGTGTGAGCAGTGCAATGAGAGAGACACCTAGAGAGTGTGAGCAGTGCAATGAGAGAAGCTCCTAGAGAGTGTGAGCAGTGCAATGAGAGAGGCTCCTAGAGAGTGTGAGCAGTGCAATGGGAGAGGCTCCTAGAGAGTGTTAGCAGTGCAATGGGAGAGGCTCCTAGACAGTGTGAGCAGTGCAATGGGAGAGGCTCCTAGAGAGTGTGAGCAGTGCAATGAGAGAGGCTCCTAGAGAGTGTGAGCAGTGCAATGGGAGAGGCTCCTAGCCAGTGTGAGCAATGCAATGAGAGAGGCTCCTGGAGAGTGTGAGCAGGGCAATGGGAGAGGCTCCTAGACAGTGTGAGCAGTGCAATGAGAGAGGCTCCTAGAGAGTGTGATCAGTGCAATGGGAGAGGCTCCTGGAGAGTGTGAGCAGTGGAATGAGAGAGGCCCCTAGACAGTGTGAGCAATGCAATGAGAGAGGCTCCTAGCGATTGTGAGCAGTGCAATGGGAGAGGCTCCTAGACAGTGTGAGCAGTGCAATGAGAGAGGCTCCTAGAGAGTGTGAGCAGTGCAATGGGAGAGGCCCCTGGAGAGTGTGAGCAGTGGAATGAGAGGGGCTCCTAGAGAGTGTGAGCAGTGCAATGGGAGAGGCTCCTAGAGAGTGTGAGCAGTGCAATGGGAGAGGCTCCTAGACAGTGTGAGCAGTGCAATGGGAGAGGCTCCTAGAGAGTGTGAGCAGTGCAATGAGAGAGGCTCCTAGACAGTGTGAGCAGTGCAATGGGAGAGGCTCCTAGACAGTGTGAGCAGTGCAATGGGAGAGGCTCCTAGACAGTGTGAGCAGTGCAATGGGAGAGGCTCCTAGAGAGTGTGAGCAGTGCAATGAGAGAGGCTCCTAGAGAGTGTGAGCAGTGCAATGAGAGAGGCTCCTAGAGAGTCTGAGCAGTGCAATGGGAGAGGCTCCTAGAGAGTGTGAGCAGTGCAATGGGAGAGGCTCCTAGACAGTGTGAGCAATGCAATGAGAGAGGCTCCTGGAGAGTGTGAGAAGTGCAATGGGAGAGGCTCCTAGACAGTGTGAGCAGTGCAATCAGAGAGCCTCCTAGAGAGTGTGAGCAGTGCAATGGGAGAGGCTCCTGGAGAGTGTGAGCAGTGGAATGAGAGAGGCTCCTAGACAGTGTGAGCAATGCAATGAGAGAGGCTCCTAGAGAGTGTGAGCAGTGCAATGGGAGAGGCTCTTAGAGAGTGTGAGCAGTGCAATGAGAGAGGCTCCTAGAGAGTGTGAGCAGTGCAATGAGAGAGGCTCCTAGACAGTGTGAGCAGTGCAATGGGAGAGGCTCCAAGACAGTGTGAGCAGTGCAATGGGAGAGGCTCCTAGACAGTGTGAGCAGTGCAATGGGGGAGGCTCCTAGAGAGTGTGAGCAGTGCAATGAGAGAGGCTCCTAGAGAGTGTGAGCAGTGCAATGAGAGAGGCTCCTAGAGAGTGTGAGCAGTGCAATGGGAGAGGCTCCTACAGAGTGTGAGCAGTGCAATGGGAGAGACTCCTAGAGAGTGTGAGCAGTGCAATGGGAGAAGCTCCTAGAGAGTGTGAGCAATGCAATGAGAGAGGCTCCTAGAGAGTGTGAGCAGTGCAATGGGAGAGGCTCCTAGACAGTGTGAGCGGTGCAATGAGAGAGGCTCCTAGAGAGTGTGAGCAGTGCAATGGGAGAGGCTCCTGGAGAGTGTGAGCAGTGGAATGAGAGAGGCTCCTGGAGAGTGTGCGCAGTGCAATGGGAGAGGCTCCTAGAGAGTGTGAGCAGTGCAATGGGACAGGCTCCTAGACAGTGTGAGCAGTGCAATGGGAGAGGCTCCTAGAGAGTGTGAGCAGTGCAATGGGAGAGGCTCCTAAAGAGTGTGAGCAGTGCAATGAGAGAGGCTCCTAGAGAGTGTGAGCAGTGCAATGAGAGAGGCTCCTAGACAGTGTGAGCAGTGCAATGGGAGATGCTCCTAGACAGCGTGAGCAGTGCAATGGGAGAGGCTCCTAGGGAGTGTGAGCAGTGCAATGGGAGAGGCTCATAGGGAGTGTGAGCAGTGCAATGAGAGAGGCTCCTAGAGAGTGTGAGCATTGCAATGAGAGAGGCTCCTAGAGAGTGTGAGCAGTGCAATGGGAGAGGCTCCTAGAGAGTGTGAGCACTGCAATGAGAGAAGCTCCTAGAGAGTGTGAGCAGTGCAATGAGAGAGGCACCTAGAGAGTGTGAGCAGTGCAATGAGGCTCCTAGAGAGTGTGAGCAGTGCAATGAGAGTGGCTCCTAGAGAGTGTGTGCAGTGCAATGAGAGAGGCTCCTAGAGAGTGTGAGCAGTGCAATGAAAGACGCTCCTAGAGAGTGTGAGCAGTGCAATGAGAGAGGCACCTAGAGAGTGTCAGCAGTGCAATGAGGCTCCTAGCGACTGTGAGCAATGCAATGGGAGAAGCTTCTAGAGAGTGTGAGCAGTGCAATGGGAGAGGCTCCCAGAGAGTGTGAGCAGTGCGAAGAGAGAGGCACCTAGGGAGTGTGAGCAGTGCAATGGGAGAGGCTCCTAGACAGTGTGAGCAGTGCAATGGGAGAGGCTCCTATAGAGTGTGAGCAGTGCAATGAGAGATGCTCCTAGAAAGTGTGAGCAGTACAATGAGAGAAGCACCTAGAGAGTGTGAGCAGTGCAATGAGAGAGGCTCCTAGACAGTTTGAGCAGTGCAATGGGAGAGGCTCCTAGAGAGTGTGAGCAGTGCAATGAGAGAGGATCCTAGAGAGTGTGAGCAGTGCAATGAGAGAGGCTGCTAGACAGTGTGAGCAGTGCAATGGGAGAGGCTCCTAGACAGTGTGAGCAGTGCAATGGGAGAGGCTCCTAGACAGTGTGAGCAGTGCAATGGGAGAGGCTCCTAGAGAGTGTGAGCAGTGCAATGAGAGAGGCTCCTAGAGAGTGTGAGCAGTGCAATGAGAGAGGCTCCTAGAGAGTGTGAGCAGTGCAATGGGAGAGGCTCCTAGACAGTGTGAGCAATGCAATGAGAGAGGCTCCTGGAGAGTGTGAGCAGTGAAATGGGAAAGGCTCCTAGACAGTGTGAGCATTGCAATGAGAGAGGCTCCTAGAGAGTGTGAGCAGTGCAATGGGAGAGGCTCCTAGAGAGTGTGAGCAGTGCAATGAGAGAGGCTCCTAGAGAGTGTGAGCAGTGCAATGAGAGAGGCTCCTAGACAGTGTGAGCAATGCAATGAGAGAGGCACCTAGAGAGTGTGAGCAGTGCAATGAGAGAGGCACCTAGAGAGTGTGAGCAGTGCAGTGAGATGGGGTTCTAGAGAGTGTGAGCAGTGCAATGAGATGGGGTTCTAGAGAGTGTGAGCAGTGCAATGAGAGAGGCACCTAGAGAGTGTGAGCAGTCCAATGAGAGAGGCTCCTAGAGAGTGTGAGCAGTGCAATGGGAGAGGCTCCTAGAGAGTGTGGGAAGTGCAATGAGAGAGGCACCTAGAGAGTGTGAGCAGTGCAATGAGAGAGGCACCTAGAGAGTGTGAGCAGTGCAATGAGATGGGGTCCTAGAGAGTGTGAGCAGTGCAATGAGAGAGGCACCTAGAGAGTGTGAGCAGTACAATGAGAGAAGCACCTAGAGAGTGTGAGCAGTGCAATGAGAGAGGCACCTAGAGAGTGTGAGCAGTGCAATGAGAAGGGATTCTAGTGAGTGTGAGCAGTGCAGTGAGAGGGAGGGTCCTAGAGAGTGTGAGCAGTGCAATGAGAGAGGCTCCTAGACAGTGTGAGCAGTGCAATGGGAGAGGCTCCTAGACAGTGTGAGCAGTGCAATGGGAGAGGCTCCTAGACAGTGTGAGCCGTGCAATGGGAGAGGCTCCTAGAGAGTGTGAGCAGTGCAATGAGAGAGGCTCCTGGAGAGTGTGAGCAGTACAATGAGAGAAGCACCTAGAGAGTGTGAGCAGTGCAATGAGAGAGGCTCCTAGACAGTGTGAGCCGTGAAATGGGAGAGGCTCCTAGAGAGTGTGAGCAGTGCCATGAGAGAGGCTCCTAGAGAGTGTGAGCAGTGCAATGAGAGAGGCTCCTAGACAGTGTGAGCAGTGCAATGGGAGAGGCTCCTAGACAGTGTGAGCAGTGCAATGGGAGAGGCTCCTAGACAGTGTGAGCAGTGCAATGGGAGAGGCTCCTAGAGAGTGTGAGCAGTGCAATGAGAGAGGCTCCTAGAGAGTGTGAGCAGTGCAATGAGAGAGGCTCCTAGAGAGTGTGAGCAGTGCAATGGGAGAGGCTCCTAGAGAGTGTGAGCAGTGCAATGGGAGAGGCTCCTAGACAGTGTGAGCAATGCAATGAGAGAGGCTCCTGGAGAGTGTGAGCAGTGCAATGGGAGAGGCTCCTAGACAGTGTGAGCAGTGCAATGAGAGAGGCTCCTAGAGAGTGTGAGCAGTGCAATGGGAGAGGCTCCTAGAGAGTGTGAGCAGTGCAATGAGAGAGGCTCCTTGTGAGTGTGAGCAGTGCAGTGAGAGGGAGGGTCCTAGAGAGTGTGAGCAGTGCAAAGGGAGAGGCTCCTAGACAGTGTGAGCAGTGCAATGGGAGAGGTTCCTAGACAGTGTGAGCAGTGCAATGGGAGAGGCTCCTAGAGAGTGTGAGCAGTGCAATGAGAGAGGCTCCTAGAGAGTGTGAGCAGTACAATGAGAGAAGCACTTAGAGAGTGTGAGCAGTGCAATGAGAGAGGCTCCTAGACAGTGTGAGCAGTGCAATGGGAGAGGCTCCTAGAGAGTGTGAGCAGTGCAATGAGAGAGGCTCCTAGAGAGTGTGAGCAGTGCAATGAGAGAGGCTCCTAGACAGTGTGAGCAGTGCAATGGGAGAGGCTCCTAGACAGTGTGAGAAGTGCAATGGGAGAGGCTCCTAGAGAGTGTGAGCAGTGCAATGGGAGAGACTCCTAGAGAGTGTGAGCAGTGCAATGAGAGAGGCTCCTAGAGAGTGTGAGCAGTGCAATGGGAGAGGCTCCTAGAGAGTGTGAGCAGTGCAATGAGAGAGGCTCCTAGAGAGTGTGAGCAGTGCAATGAGAGAGGCTCCTAGACAGTGTGAGCAATGCAATGAGAGAGGCACCTAGAGAGTGTGAGCAGTGCAATGAGAGAGGCACCTAGAGAGTGTGAGCAGTGCAGTGAGATGGGGTTCTAGAGAGTGTGAGCAGTGCAATGAGATGGGGTTCTAGAGAGTGTGAGCAGTGCAATGAGAGAGGCACCTAGAGAGTGTGAGCAGTCCAATGAGAGAGGCTCCTAGAGAGTGTGAGCAGTGCAATGGGAGAGGCTCCTAGAGAGTGTGGGAAGTGCAATGAGAGAGGCACCTAGAGAGTGTGAGCAGTGCAATGAGAGAGGCACCTAGAGAGTGTGAGCAGTGCAATGAGATGGGGTCCTAGAGAGTGTGAGCAGTGCAATGAGAGAGGCACCTAGAGAGTGTGAGCAGTACAATGAGAGAAGCACCTAGAGAGTGTGAGCAGTGCAATGAGAGAGGCACCTAGAGAGTGTGAGCAGTGCAATGAGAAGGGATTCTAGTGAGTGTGAGCAGTGCAGTGAGAGGGAGGGTCCTAGAGAGTGTGAGCAGTGCAATGAGAGAGGCTCCTAGACAGTGTGAGCAGTGCAATGGGAGAGGCTCCTAGACAGTGTGAGCAGTGCAATGGGAGAGGCTCCTAGACAGTGTGAGCCGTGCAATGGGAGAGGCTCCTAGAGAGTGTGAGCAGTGCAATGAGAGAGGCTCCTGGAGAGTGTGAGCAGTACAATGAGAGAAGCACCTAGAGAGTGTGAGCAGTGCAATGAGAGAGGCTCCTAGACAGTGTGAGCCGTGAAATGGGAGAGGCTCCTAGAGAGTGTGAGCAGTGCCATGAGAGAGGCTCCTAGAGAGTGTGAGCAGTGCAATGAGAGAGGCTCCTAGACAGTGTGAGCAGTGCAATGGGAGAGGCTCCTAGACAGTGTGAGCAGTGCAATGGGAGAGGCTCCTAGACAGTGTGAGCAGTGCAATGGGAGAGGCTCCTAGAGAGTGTGAGCAGTGCAATGAGAGAGGCTCCTAGAGAGTGTGAGCAGTGCAATGAGAGAGGCTCCTAGAGAGTGTGAGCAGTGCAATGGGAGAGGCTCCTAGAGAGTGTGAGCAGTGCAATGGGAGAGGCTCCTAGACAGTGTGAGCAATGCAATGAGAGAGGCTCCTGGAGAGTGTGAGCAGTGCAATGGGAGAGGCTCCTAGACAGTGTGAGCAGTGCAATGAGAGAGGCTCCTAGAGAGTGTGAGCAGTGCAATGGGAGAGGCTCCTAGAGAGTGTGAGCAGTGCAATGAGAGAGGCTCCTTGTGAGTGTGAGCAGTGCAGTGAGAGGGAGGGTCCTAGAGAGTGTGAGCAGTGCAAAGGGAGAGGCTCCTAGACAGTGTGAGCAGTGCAATGGGAGAGGTTCCTAGACAGTGTGAGCAGTGCAATGGGAGAGGCTCCTAGAGAGTGTGAGCAGTGCAATGAGAGAGGCTCCTAGTGAGTGTGAGCAGTACAATGAGAGAAGCACTTAGAGAGTGTGAGCAGTGCAATGAGAGAGGCTCCTAGACAGTGTGAGCAGTGCAATGGGAGAGGCTCCTAGAGAGTGTGAGCAGTGCAATGAGAGAGGCTCCTAGAGAGTGTGAGCAGTGCAATGAGAGAGGCTCCTAGACAGTGTGAGCAGTGCAATGGGAGAGGCTCCTAGACAGTGTGAGAAGTGCAATGGGAGAGGCTCCTAGAGAGTGTGAGCAGTGCAATGGGAGAGACTCCTAGAGAGTGTGAGCAGTGCAATGAGAGAGGCTCCTAGAGAGTGTGAGCAGTGCAATGGGAGAGGCTCCTAGAGAGTGTGAGCAGTGCAATGGGAGAGGCTCCTAGACAGTGTGAGCAATCCAATGAGTGAGGCTCCTGGAGAGTGTGAGCAGTGCAATGGGAGTGGCTCCTAGACAGTGTGAGCAGTGCAATGAGAGAGGCTCATAGAGAGTGTGAGCAGTGCAATGGGAGAGGCTCCTAGAGAGTGTGAGCAGTGCAATGAGAGAGGCTCCTAGAGAGTGTGAGCAGTGCAATGAGAGAGGCTCCTAGACAGTGTGAGCAATGCAATGAGAGAGGCTCCTGGAGAGTGTGAGCAGTGCAATGGGAGAGGCTCCTAGACAGTGTGAGCAGTGCAATAGGAGAGGCTCCTAGAGAGTGTGAGCAGTGCAATGAGAGAGGCTTCTAGAGAGTGTGAGCAGTGCAATGGGAGAGGCTCCTAGAGAGTGTGAGCAGTGCAATGAGAGAAGCTCCTAGAGAGTGTGAGCAGTGCAATGAGGCTCCTAGAGAGTGTGAGCAGTGCAATGAGAGTGGCTCCTAGAGAGTGTGAGCAGTGCAATGGGAGAGGCTCCTAGAGAGTGTGAGCAGTGCAACGAGAGAAGCTCCTAGAGAGTGTGAGCAGTGCAATGAGAGAGGCACCTAGAGAGTGTGAGCAGTGCAATGGGAGAGGCACCTAGAGAGTGTGAGCAGTGCAATGAGAGAGGCACCTAGAGAGTGTCAGCAGTGCAATGAGGCTCCTAGCGACTGTGAGCAATGCAATGGGAGAAGCTCCAAGAGAGTGTGAGCAGTGCAATGGGAGAGGCTCCCAGAGAGTTTGAGCAGTGCAATGGGAGAGGCTCTTAGAGAGTGTGAGCAGTGCAAAGATAGAGGCACCTAGAGAGTGTGAGCAGTGCAATGAGAGAGGCACCTAGAAAGTGTGTGCAGTGCAATGAGATGGGGGCCTGGAGAGTGTTAGCAGTGCAATGAGAGAGGCTCCTAGAGAGTGTGAGCAGTGCAATGAGATGGGATCCTAGAGAGTGTGAGCAGTGCAATGGGAAAGGCACCTAGAGAGTGTGAGCAGTGCAATGAGAGAGAAACCTAGATAGTGTGAGCAGTGCAATGAGAGAGGCACCTAGAGAGTGTGAGCAGTGCAATGAGAGAGGCACCTAGTGAGTGTGAACAGTGCAATGAGAGAGGAACCCAGAGTGTGTGAGCAGTGCAATGAGAGAGGCACCTAGAGAGTGTGAGCAGTGCAATGAGATGGGGTCCTAGAGAGTGTGAGCAGTGCAATGAGAGAGGCACCTAGAGAGTGTGAGCAGTGCAATGAGAGAAGCTCCTAGAGAGTGTGAGCAGTGCAATGAGAGAGTCTCCTAGAGAGTGTGAGCAGTGCAATGGGAGGGGCTCCTAGACAGTGTGAGCAGTGCAATGGGAGAGGCTCCTAGAGAGTGTGAGCAGTGCAATAAGAGAGGCACCTAGAGAGTGTGAGCAGTGCAATGGGAAAGGCTCCTAGACAGTGTGAGCAGTGCAATGAGAGAGGCTCCTGGAGAGTGTGAGCAGTGGAATGAGAGAGGCTCCTAGACAGTGTGAGCAATGCAATGAGAGAGGCTCCTAGAGAGTGTGAGCAGTGCAATGGGAGAGGCTCCTAGAGAGTGTGAGCAGTGCAATGGGAGAGGCTCCTAGACAGTGTGAGCAGTGCAATGAGAGGCTCCTAGAGAGTGTGAGCAGTGCAATGGGAGAGGCTCCTGGAAAGTGTGAGCAGTGGAATGAGAGGGGCTCCTAGAGAGTGTGAGCAGTGCAATAAGAGAAGCTCCTAGAGAGTGTGAACAGTGCAATGAGAGAAGCTCCTAGAGAGTGTGAGCAGTGCAATGAGAGAAGCTCCTAGAGAGTGTGAGCAGTGCAATGAGAGAAGCTCCTAGAGAGTGGGAGCAGTGCAATGAGAGAGGCTCTTGAAGAGTGTGAGCAGTGCAATGAGAGAGGCACCTAGAGAGTGTGAGCAGTGCAATGAGAGAGGAACCCAGAGTGTGTGAGCAGTGCAATGAGAGAGGCACCTAGAGAGTGTGAGCAGTGCAATGAGATGGGGTCCTAGAGAGTGTGAGCAGTGCAATGAGAGAGGCACCTAGAGAGTGTGAGCAGTGCAATGAGAGAAGCTCCTAGAGAGTGTGAGCAGTGCAATGAGAGAGTCTCCTAGAGAGTGTGAGCAGTGCAATGGGAGGGGCTCCTAGACAGTGTGAGCAGTGCAATGGGAGAGGCTCCTAGAGAGTGTGAGCAGTGCAATAAGAGAGGCACCTAGAGAGTGTGAGCAGTGCAATGGGAAAGGCTCCTAGACAGTGTGAGCAGTGCAATGAGAGAGGCTCCTGGAGAGTGTGAGCAGTGGAATGAGAGAGGCTCCTAGACAGTGTGAGCAATGCAATGAGAGAGGCTCCTAGAGAGTGTGAGCAGTGCAATGGGAGAGGCTCCTAGAGAGTGTGAGCAGTGCAATGGGAGAGGCTCCTAGACAGTGTGAGCAGTGCAATGAGAGGCTCCTAGAGAGTGTGAGCAGTGCAATGGGAGAGGCTCCTGGAAAGTGTGAGCAGTGGAATGAGAGGGGCTCCTAGAGAGTGTGAGCAGTGCAATGAGAGAAGCTCCTAGAGAGTGTGAACAGTGCAATGAGAGAAGCTCCTAGAGAGTGTGAGCAGTGCAATGAGAGAAGCTCCTAGAGAGTGTGAGCAGTGCAATGAGAGAAGCTCCTAGAGAGTGGGAGCAGTGCAATGAGAGAGGCTCTTGAAGAGTGTGAGCAGTGCAATGAGAGAGGCACCTAGAGAGTGTGAGCAGTGGAATGAGAGAAGCTCCTAGAGAGTGTGAGCAGTGCAATGAGGCACCTAGAGAGTGTGAGCGGTGCAATGAGAGAAGCTCCTAGAGAGTGTGAGCAGTGCAATGAGAGAAGCTCCTACAAAGTGTGAGCAGTGCAATGAGAGAAGCCCCTAGAGAGTGTGAGCAGTGCAATGAGAGAAGCTCCTAGAGAGTGTGAGCAGTCCAATGAGAGAAGCTCCTACAGAGTGTGAGCAGTGCAATGAGAGAAGCTCCTACAGAGTGTGAGCAGTGCAATGAGAGAGGCTCCTAGAGAGTGTGAGCAGTGCAATGAGAGAGGCAACTAGAGAGTGTGAGCAGTGCAATGAGAGAAGCCCCTAGAGAGTGTGAGCAGTGCAATGAGAGAAGCTCCTACAGAGTGTGAGCAGTGCAATGAGAGAAGCTCCTAGAGAGTGTGAGCAGTGCAATGAGAGAAGCTCCTAGAGAGTGTGAGCAGTGCAATGAGAGAAGCTCCTAGAGAGTGTGAGCAGTGCAATGAGAGAGGCTTCTAGAGAGTGTGAGCAGTGCAATGAGAGAAGCTCCTAGAGAGTGTGAGCAGCGCAATGAGAGAGGCTCCTAGAGAGTGTGAGCAGCGCAATGAGAGAAGCTCCTAGAGAGTGTGAGCAGCGCAATGAGAGAAGCTCCTACAGAGTGTGAGCAGCGCAATGAGAGAAGCTCCTACAGAGTGTGAGCAGCACAATGAGAGAGGCTCCTAGAGAGTGTGAGCAGTGCAATGAGAGAAGCTCCTACAGAGTGTGAGCAGCGCAATGAGAAAGGTTCCTAGAGAGTGTGAGCAGTGCAATGAGAAAAGCTCCTAAAGAGTGTGAGCAGTGCAATGAGAGAGGCACCTAGAGAGTGTGAACAGTGCAATGAGAGAGGCACCTAGAGAGTGTGAGCAGTGCAATCAGAGAGGCACCTAGAGAGTGTGAGCAGTGCAATGAGAGAGGCACCTAGAGAGTGTGAGCAGTGCAATGAGATGGGGTTCTAGAGAGTGTGAGCAGTGCAAAGAGAGAGGCACCTAGAGAGTGTGAGCAGTCCAATGAGAGAGGCTCCTAGAGAGTGTGAGCAGTGCAATGGGAGAGGCTCCTAGAGAGTGTGAGCAGTGCAATGAGAGAGGCACCTAGAGAGTGTGAGCAGTGCAATGAGAGAAGCTCCTAGAGAGTGTGAGCAGTGCAATGAGAGAAGCTCCTAGAGAGTGGGAGCAGTGCAATGAGAGAGGCTCTTGAAGAGTCTGAGCAGTGCAATGAGAGAGGCACCTAGAGAGTGTGAGCAGTGCAATGAGAGAAGCTCCTAGAGAGTGTGAGCAGTGCAATGAGAGAAGCTCCTAGAGAGTGTGAACAGTGCAATGAGAGAAGCTCCTAGAGAGTGTGAGCAGTGCAATGAGAGAAGCTCCTAGAGAGTGTGAGCAGTGCAATGAGAGAAGCTCCTAGAGAGTGGGAGCAGTGCAATGAGAGAGGCTCTTGAAGAGTGTGAGCAGTGCAATGAGAGAGGCACCTAGAGAGTGTGAGCAGTGCAATGAGAGAAGCTCCTCGAGAGTGTGAGCAGTGCAATGAGGCACCTAGAGAGTGTGAGCGGTGCAATGAGAGAAGCTCCTAGAGAGTGTGAGCAGTGCAATGAGAGAAGCTCCTACAAAGTGTGAGCAGTGCAATGAGAGAAGCCCCTAGAGAGTGTGAGCAGTGCAATGAGAGAAGCTCCTAGAGAGTGTGAGCAGTCCAATGAGAGAAGCTCCTACAGAGTGTGAGCAGTGCAATGAGAGAAGCTCCTACAGAGTGTGAGCAGTGCAATGAGAGAGGCTCCTAGAGAGTGTGAGCAGTGCAATGAGAGAGGCAACTAGAGAGTGTGAGCAGTGCAATGAGAGAAGCCCCTAGAGAGTGTGAGCAGTGCAATGAGAGAAGCTCCTACAGAGTGTGAGCAGTGCAATGAGAGAAGCTCCTAGAGAGTGTGAGCAGTGCAATGAGAGAAGCTCCTAGAGAGTGTGAGCAGTGCAATGAGAGAAGCTCCTAGAGAGTGTGAGCAGTGCAATGAGAGAGGCTTCTAGAGAGTGTGAGCAGTGCAATGAGAGAAGCTCCTAGAGAGTGTGAGCAGCGCAATGAGTGAGGCTCCTAGAGAGTGTGAGCAGCGCAATGAGAGAAGCTCCTAGAGAGTGTGAGCAGCGCAATGAGAGAAGCTCCTACAGAGTGTGAGCAGCGCAATGAGAGAAGCTCCTACAGAGTGTGAGCAGCACAATGAGAGAGGCTCCTAGAGAGTGTGAGCAGTGCAATGAGAGAAGCTCCTACAGAGTGTGAGCAGCGCAATGAGAAAGGTTCCTAGAGAGTGTGAGCAGTGCAATGAGAAAAGCTCCTAAAGAGTGTGAGCAGTGCAATGAGAGAGGCACCTAGAGAGTGTGAACAGTGCAATGAGAGAGGCACCTAGAGAGTGTGAGCAGTGCAATCAGAGAGGCACCTAGAGAGTGTGAGCAGTGCAATGAGAGAGGCACCTAGAGAGTGTGAGCAGTGCAATGAGATGGGGTTCTAGAGAGTGTGAGCAGTGCAAAGAGAGAGGCACCTAGAGAGTGTGAGCAGTCCAATGAGAGAGGCTCCTAGAGAGTGTGAGCAGTGCAATGGGAGAGGCTCCTAGAGAGTGTGAGCAGTGCAATGAGAGAGGCACCTAGAGAGTGTGAGCAGTGCAATGAGAGAAGCTCCTAGAGAGTGTGAGCAGTGCAATGAGAGAAGCTCCTAGAGAGTGGGAGCAGTGCAATGAGAGAGGCTCTTGAAGAGTCTGAGCAGTGCAATGAGAGAGGCACCTAGAGATTGTGAGCAGTGCAATGAGAGAAGCTCCTAGAGAGTGTGAGCAGTGCAATGAGAGAAGCTCCTAGAGAGTGTGAACAGTGCAATGAGAGAAGCTCCTAGAGAGTGTGAGCAGTGCAATGAGAGAAGCTCCTAGAGAGTGTGAGCAGTGCAATGAGAGAAGCTCCTAGAGAGTGGGAGCAGTGCAATGAGAGAGGCTCTTGAAGAGTGTGAGCAGTGCAATGAGAGAGGCACCTAGAGAGTGTGAGCAGTGCAATGAGAGAAGCTCCTAGAGAGTGTGAGCAGTGCAATGAGGCACCTAGAGAGTGTGAGCGGTGCAATGAGAGAAGCTCCTAGAGAGTGTGAGCAGTGCAATGAGAGAAGCTCCTACAAAGTGTGAGCAGTGCAATGAGAGAAGCCCCTAGAGAGTGTGAGCAGTGCAATGAGAGAAGCTCCTAGAGAGTGTGAGCAGTCCAATGAGAGAAGCTCCTACAGAGTGTGAGCAGTGCAATGAGAGAAGCTCCTACAGAGTGTGAGCAGTGCAATGAGAGAGGCTCCTAGAGAGTGTGAGCAGTGCAATGAGAGAGGCAACTAGAGAGTGTGAGCAGTGCAATGAGAGAAGCCCCTAGAGAGTGTGAGCAGTGCAATGAGAGAAGCTCCTACAGAGTGTGAGCAGTGCAATGAGAGAAGCTCCTAGAGAGTGTGAGCAGTGCAATGAGAGAAGCTCCTAGAGAGTGTGAGCAGTGCAATGAGAGAAGCTCCTAGAGAGTGTGAGCAGTGCAATGAGAGAGGCTTCTAGAGAGTGTGAGCAGTGCAATGAGAGAAGCTCCTAGAGAGTGTGAGCAGCGCAATGAGTGAGGCTCCTAGAGAGTGTGAGCAGCGCAATGAGAGAAGCTCCTAGAGAGTGTGAGCAGCGCAATGAGAGAAGCTCCTACAGAGTGTGAGCAGCGCAATGAGAGAAGCTCCTACAGAGTGTGAGCAGCACAATGAGAGAGGCTCCTAGAGAGTGTGAGCAGTGCAATGAGAGAAGCTCCTACAGAGTGTGAGCAGCGCAATGAGAAAGGTTCCTAGAGAGTGTGAGCAGTGCAATGAGAAAAGCTCCTAGAGAGTGTGAGCAGTGCAATGAGAGAGGCACCTAGAGAGTGTGAACAGTGCAATGAGAGAGGCACCTAGAGAGTGTGAGCAGTGCAATCAGAGAGGCACCTAGAGAGTGTGAGCAGTGCAATGAGAGAGGCACCTAGAGAGTGTGAGCAGTGCAATGAGATGGGGTTCTAGAGAGTGTGAGCAGTGCAAAGAGAGAGGCACCTAGAGAGTGTGAGCAGTCCAATGAGAGAGGCTCCTAGAGAGTGTGAGCAGTGCCATGGGAGAGGCTCCTAGAGAGTGTGAGCAGTGCAATGAGAGAGGCACCTAGAGAGTGTGAGCCGTGCAATGAGAGAGGCACCTAGAGAGTGTGAGCAGTGCAATGAGAGGGGTCCTAGAGAGTGTGAGCAGTGCAATGAGAGAGGCACCTAGAGAGTGTGAGCAGTACAATGAGAGAAGCACCTAGAGAGTGTGAGCAGTGCAATGAGAGAGGCACCTAGAGAGTGTGAGCAGTGCAATGAGAAGGGATTCTAGTGAGTGTGAGCAGTGCAGTGAGAGGGAGGGTCCTAGAGAGGGTGAGCAGTGCAATGAGGGAGGCTACAAGAGAGTGTGAGCAGTGCAATGAGAAGGGCTTCTAGAGAGTGTGAGCAGTGCAGTGAGAGGGAGGGTCCTAGAGAGGGTGAGCAGTGCAATGAGAGAGGCTCCTAGAGCGTGTGAGCAGTGCAATGGGAGAGGCTCCTAGAGAGTGTGAGCAGTGCAATGGGAGAGGCTCGTAGAGAGTGTGAGCAGTGCAATGGGAGAGGCTTCTAGACAGTGTGAGCAATGCAATGGGAGATGCTCCTAGAGAGTGTGAGCAGTGCAATGAGAGAGACACCTAGAGAGTGTGAGCAGTGCAATGAGAGAAGCTCCTAGAGAGTGTGAGCAGTGCAATGAGAGAGGCTCCTAGAGAGTGTGAGCAGTGCAATGGGAGAGGCTCCTAGAGAGTGTTAGCAGTGCAATGGGAGAGGCTCCTAGACAGTGTGAGCAGTGCAATGGGAGAGGCTCCTAGAGAGTGTGAGCAGTGCAATGAGAGAGGCTCCTAGAGAGTGTGAGCAGTGCAATGGGAGAGGCTCCTAGCCAGTGTGAGCAATGCATGAGAGAGGCTCCTGGAGAGTGTGAGCAGTGCAATGGGAGAGGCTCCTAGACAGTGTGAGCAGTGCAATGAGAGAGGCTCCTAGAGAGTGTGAGCAGTGCAATGAGAGAAGCTCCTAGAGAGTGTGAGCAGTGCAATGAGAGAAGCTCCTAGAGAGTGTGAGCAGTGCAATGAGAGAGGCTTCTAGAGAGTGTGAGCAGTGCAATGAGAGAAGCTCCTAGAGAGTGTGAGCAGCGCAATGAGAGAGGCTCCTAGAGAGTGTGAGCAGCGCAATGAGAGAAGCTCCTAGAGAGTGTGAGCAGCGCAATGAGAGAAGCTCCTACAGAGTGTGAGCAGCGCAATGAGAGAAGCTCCTACAGAGTGTGAGCAGCACAATGAGAGAGGCTCCTAGAGAGTGTGAGCAGTGCAATGAGAGAAGCTCCTACAGAGTGTGAGCAGTGCAATGAGAAAGGTTCCTAGAGAGTGTGAGCAGTGCAATGAGAAAAGCTCCTAGAGAGTGTGAGCAGTGCAATGAGAGAGGCACCTAGAGAGTGTGAACAGTGCAATGAGAGAGGCACCTAGAGAGTGTGAGCAGTGCAATCAGAGAGGCACCTAGAGAGTGTGAGCAGTGCAATGAGAGAGGCACCTAGAGAGTGTGAGCAGTGCAATGAGATGGGGTTCTAGAGAGTGTGAGCAGTGAAAAGAGAGAGGCACCTAGAGAGTGTGAGCAGTGCAATGGGAGAGGCTCCTAGAGAGTGTGAGCAGTGCAATGAGAGAGGCACCTAGAGAGTGTGAGCCGTGCAATGAGAGAGGCACCTAGAGAGTGTGAGCAGTGCAATGAGATGGGGTCCTAGAGAGTGTGAGCAGTGCAATGAGAGAGGCACCTAGAGAGTGTGAGCAGTACAATGAGAGAAGCACCTAGAGAGTGTGAGCAGTGCAATGAGAGAGGCACCTAGAGAGTGTGAGCAGTGCAATGAGAAGGGATTCTAGTGAGTGTGAGCAGTGCAGTGAGAGGGAGGGTCCTAGAGAGGGTGAGCAGTGCAATGAGGGAGGCTACAAGAGAGTGTGAGCAGTGCAATGAGAAGGGCTTCTAGAGAGTGTGAGCAGTGCAGTGAGAGGGAGGGTCCTAGAGAGGGTGAGCAGTGCAATGAGAGAGGCTCCTAGAGCGTGTGAGCAGTGCAATGGGAGAGGCTCCTAGAGAGTGTGAGCAGTGCAATGGGAGAGGCTCGTAGAGAGTGTGAGCAGTGCAATGGGAGAGGCTTCTAGACAGTGTGAGCAATGCAATGGGAGATGCTCCTAGAGAGTGTGAGCAGTGCAATGAGAGAGACACCTAGAGAGTGTGAGCAGTGCAATGAGAGAAGCTCCTAGAGAGTGTGAGCAGTGCAATGAGAGAGGCTCCTAGAGAGTGTGAGCAGTGCAATGGGAGAGGCTCCTAGAGAGTGTTAGCAGTGCAATGGTAGAGGCTCCTAGCCAGTGTGAGCAGTGCAATGGGAGAGGCTCCTAGAGAGTGTGAGCAGTGCAATGAGAGAGGCTCCTAGAGAGTGTGAGCAGTGCAATGGGAGAGGCTCCTAGCCAGTGTGAGCAATGCAATGAGAGAGGCTCCTGGAGAGTGTGAGCAGGGCAATGGGAGAGGCTTCTAGACAGTGTGAGCAGTGCAATGAGAGAGGCTCCTAGAGAGTGTGATCATTGCAATGGGAGAGGCTCCTGGAGAGTGTGAGCAGTGGAATGAGAGAGGCTCCTAGACAGTGTGAGCAATGCAATGAGAGAGGCTCCTAGAGATTGTGAGCAGTGCAATGGGAGAGGCTCCTAGACAGTGTGAGCAGTGCAATGAGAGAGGCTCCTAGAGAGTGTGAGCAGTGCAATGGGAGAGGCCCCTGGAGAGTGTGAGCAGTGGAATGAGAGGGGCTCCTAGCGACTGTGAGCAATGCAATGGGAGAAGCTCCTAGAGAGTGTGAGCAGTGCAATGGGAGAGGCTCCCGGAGAGTGTGAGCAGTGCAATGGGAGAGGCTCCTAGGGAGTGTGAGCAGTGGAATGAGAGAGGCTCCTAGAGAGTGTGAGCAGTGCAATGAGAGAGGCTCCTAGACAGTTTGAGCAGTGCAATGGGAGAGGCTCCTAGAGAGTGTGAGCAGTGCAATGTGAGAGGCACCTAGAGAGTGTGAGCAGTGCAATGAGAGAGGCACCTAGAGAGTGTGAGCAGTGCAATTGGAGAGGCACCAAGAGAGTGTGAGCAGTGTAATGAGAGAGGCACCTAGATAGTGTGAGCAGTGCAATGAGAGAGGCACCTAGAGAGTGTGAGCAGTACAATGAGAGAGGCACCTAGAGAGTGTGAGCAGTGCAATGAGTGAGGCACCTAGAGAGTGTGAGCCGTGCAATGAGAAGGACTTCTAGAGAGTGTGAGCAGTGCAGTGAGAGGGAGGGTCCTAGAGAGGGTGAGCAGTGCAATGAGAGAGGCTACTAGAGGGTTTGAGCAGTGCAATGAGAGAGGCTCCTAGAGAGTGTGGGCAGTGCAATGAGAGAGGCTCCTAGAGAGTGTGAGCAGTGCAGTGAGAGAGGCTCATAGAGAGTGTGAGCAGTGCAATGGGAGAAGCTCCTTGAGAGGGTGAGCAGTGCAATGAGAGAGGCTCCTAGAGAGTGTGAGCAGTGCAATGAGAGAAGCTCCTAGAGAGTGTGAGCAGTGCAATGAGAGCGGCACCTAGAGAGTGTGAGCAGTGCAATGAGAGCGGCACCTAGAGAGTGTGAGCAGTGCAGTGAGAGCGGCACCTAGAGAGTGTGAGCAGGGCAATAAGATGGGGTCCTAGAGAGTGTGAGCAGTGCAATGAGAGAGACACCTAGAGAGTGTGAGCAGTCCAAAGAGAGAAGCTCCTAGAGAGTGTGAGCAGTGCGATGAGAGAGACACCTAGAGAGTGTGAGCAGTGCAATGAGAAGGGCTTCTAGAGAGTGTGAGCAGTGCGTTGAGAGGGAGGGTCCTAGAGAGGGTGAGCAGTGCAATGAGAGAGGCTACTAGAGAGTGTGAGCAGTGCAATGAGAAGGGCTTCTAGAGAGTGTGAGCAGTGCAGTGAGAGAGGCTCCTAGAGAGGGTGATCAGTGCAATGAGAGAGGCTCCTAGAGAGTGTGAGCAGTGCAATGGGGAGGCTCCTACAGAGTGTGAGCAGTGCAATGGGAGCGGCTCCTAGACAGTGTGAGCAGTGCAATGAGAGAGGCTCCTAGAGAGTGTGAGCAGTGCAGTGAGAGAGGCTCCTAGAGAGTGTGAGCAGTGCAATGAGAGAGGCTCCTAGAGAGTGTGAGCAGTGCAATGAGAGAAGCTCCTAGAGAGTGTGAGCAGTGCAATGAGAGCGGCACCTAGAGAGTGTGAGCAGTGCAATAAGATGGGGTCCTAGAGAGTGTGAGCAGTGCAATGAGAGAGACACCTAGAGAGTGTGAGCAGTCCAAAGAGAGAAGCTCCTAGAGAGTGTGAGCAGTGCGATGAGAGAGACACCTAGAGAGTGTGAGCAGTGCAATGAGAAGGGCTTCTAGAGAGTGTGAGCAGTGCAGTGAGAGGGAGGGTCCTAGAGAGGGTGAGCAGTGCAATGAGAGAGGCTACTAGAGAGTGTGAGCAGTGCAATGAGAAGGGCTTCTAGAGAGGGTGATCAGTGCAATGAGAGAGGCTCCTAGAGAGTGTGAGCAGTGCAGTGAGAGAGGCTCCTAGAGAGGGTGATCAGTGCAATGAGAGAGGCTCCTAGAGAGTGTGAGCAGTGCAATGGGAGAGGCTCCTAGAGAGTGTGAGCAGTGCAATGGGAGAGGCGCCTAGACAGTGTGAGCAGTGCAATGGGAGAGGCTCCTAGAGAGTGTGAGCCGTGCAATGAGAGAGGCTCCTAGTGAATGTGAGCAGTGCAATGAGATGGGGTCCTAGAGAGTGTGAGCAGTGCAATGAGAGAAGCTCCTAGAGAGTGTGAGCAGTGCAATGGGAGAGGCTCCTAGAGAGTTTGAGCAGTGCAATGGGAGAGGCACCTAGAGAGTGTGAGCAGTGCAATGAGAGAGGCACTTAGAGAGTGTGAACGGTGCAATGAGAGAGGCTCCTAGAGAGTGTTGGCAATGCAACGGGAGAGGCTCCTAGAGAGTGTGAGCAGTGCAATGGGAGAGGCTCCTAGACAGTGTGAGCAGTGCAATGGGAGAGGCTCCTAGAGAGTTTGAGCAGTGCAATGAGAGAGGCTCCTAGAGAGTGTGAGCAGTACAATGGGAGAGGCTCCTAGACAGTGTGAGCTGTGCAATGGGAGAGGCTCCTAGACAGTGTGAGCAGTGCAATGGGAGAGGCTCCTAGACAGTGTGAGCAGTGCAATGGGAGAGGCTCCTAGAGAGTGTGAGCAGTGCAATGAGAGAGGCTCCTAGAGAGTGTGAGCAGTGCAATGAGAGAGGCTCCTAGAGAGTGTGAGCAGTGTAATGAGAGAAGCTCCTAGAGAGTGTGATCAGTGCAATGAGAGAGGCACCTAGAGAGTGTGAGCAGTGCAATGAGGCTCCTAGAGAGTGTGATCAGTGCAATGAGAGAGGCTCCTAGAGAGTGTGAGCTGTGCAATGGGAGAGGCTCCTAGACAGTGTGAGCAGTGCAATGGGAGAGGCTCCTAGACAGTGTGAGCAGTGCAATGGGAGAGGCTCCTAGAGAGTGTGAGCAGTGCAATGAGAGAGGCTCCTAGAGAGTGTGAGCAGTGCAATGAGAGAGGCTCCTAGAGAGTGTGAGCAGTGTAATGAGAGAAGCTCCTAGAGAGTGTGATCAGTGCAATGAGAGAGGCACCTAGAGAGTGTGAGCAGTGCAATGAGGCTCCTAGAGAGTGTGAGCAGTGCAATGAGAGAGGCACCTAGAGAGTGTGAACAGTGCAATGAGAGAGGCACCTAGAGAGTGTGAGCAGTGCAATCAGAGAGGCACCTAGAGAGTGTGAGCAGTGCAATGAGAGAGGCACCTAGAGAGTGTGAGCAGTGCAATGAAATGGGGTTCTAGAGAGTGTGAGCAGTGAAAAGAGAGAGGCACCTAGAGAGTGTGAGCAGTGCAATGGGAGAGGCTCCTAGAGAGTGTGAGCAGTGCAATGAGAGAGGCACCTAGAGAGTGTGAGCCGTGCAATGAGAGAGGCACCTAGAGAGTGTGAGCAGTGCAATGAGATGGGGTCCTAGAGAGTGTGAGCAGTGCAATGAGAGAGGCACCTAGAGTGTGTGAGCAGTACAATGAGAGAAGCACCTAGAGAGTGTGAGCAGTGCAATGAGAGAGGCACCTAGAGAGTGTGAGCAGTGCAATGAGAAGGGATTCTAGTGAGTGTGAGCAGTGCAGTGAGAGGGAGGGTCCTAGAGAGGGTGAGCAGTGCAATGAGGGAGGCTACAAGAGAGTGTGAGCAGTGCAATGAGAAGGGCTTCTAGAGAGTGTGAGCAGTGCAGTGAGAGGGAGGGTCCTAGAGAGGGTGAGCAGTGCAATGAGAGAGGCTCCTAGAGCGTGTGAGCAGTGCAATGGGAGAGGCTCCTAGAGAGTGTGAGCAGTGCAATGGGAGAGGCTCGTAGAGAGTGTGAGCAGTGCAATGGGAGAGGCTTCTAGACAGTGTGAGCAATGCAATGGGAGATGCTCCTAGAGAGTGTGAGCAGTGCAATGAGAGAGACACCTAGAGAGTGTGAGCAGTGCAATGAGAGAAGCTCCTAGAGAGTGTGAGCAGTGCAATGAGAGAGGCTCCTAGAGAGTATGAGCAGTGCAATGGGAGAGGCTCCTAGAGAGTGTTAGCAGTGCAATGGGAGAGGCTCCTAGACAGTGTGAGCAGTGCAATGGGAGAGGCTCCTAGAGAGTGTGAGCAGTGCAATGAGAGAGGCTCCTAGAGAGTGTGAGCAGTGCAATGGGAGAGGCTCCTAGCCAGTGTGAGCAATGCAATGAGAGAGGCTCCTGGAGAGTGTGAGCAGGGCAATGGGAGAGGCTCCTAGACAGTTTGAGCAGTGCAATGAGAGAGGCTCCTAGAGAGTGTGATCAGTGCAATGGGAGAGGCTCCTGGAGAGTGTGAGCAGTGGAATGAGAGAGGCTCCTAGACAGTGTGAGCAATGCAATGAGAGAGGCTCCTAGAGATTGTGAGCCGTGCAATGGGAGAGGCTCCTAGAGAGTGTGAGCAGTGCAATGGGAGAGGCTCCTAGAGAGTGTGAGCAGTGCAATGGGAGAGGCTCCTAGACAGTGTGAGCAGTGCAATGGGAGAGGCTCCTAGAGAGTGTGAGCAGTGCAATGAGAAGGACTTCTAGAGAGTGTGAGCAGTGCAGTGAGAGGGAGGGTCCTAGAGAGGGTGAGCAGTGCAATGAGAGAGGCTACTAGAGGGTTTGAGCAGTGCAATGAGAGAGGCTCCTAGAGAGTGTGGGCAGTGCAATGAGAGAGGCTCCTAGAGAGTGTGAGCAGTGCAGTGAGAGAGGCTCATAGAGAGTGTGAGCAGTGCAATGGGAGAAGCTCCTTGAGAGGGTGAGCAGTGCAATGAGAGAGGCTCCTAGAGAGTGTGAGCAGTGCAATGAGAGAAGCTCCTAGAGAGTGTGAGCAGTGCAATGAGAGCGGCACCTAGAGAGTGTGAGCAGTGCAATGAGAGCGGCACCTAGAGAGTGTGAGCAGTGCAATGAGAGCGGCACCTAGAGAGTGTGAGCAGGGCAATAAGATGGGGTCCTAGAGAGTGTGAGCAGTGCAATGAGAGAGACACCTAGAGAGTGTGAGCAGTCCAAAGAGAGAAGCTCCTAGAGAGTGTGAGCAGTGCGATGAGAGAGACACCTAGAGAGTGTGAGCAGTGCAATGAGAAGGGCTTCTAGAGAGTGTGAGCAGTGCGTTGAGAGGGAGGGTCCTAGAGAGGGTGAGCAGTGCAATGAGAGAGGCTACTAGAGAGTGTGAGCAGTGCAATGAGAAGGGCTTCTAGAGAGTGTGAGCAGTGCAGTGAGAGAGGCTCCTAGAGAGGGTGATCAGTGCAATGAGAGAGGCTCCTAGAGAGTGTGAGCAGTGCAATGGGGAGGCTCCTACAGAGTGTGAGCAGTGCAATGGGAGCGGCTCCTAGACAGTGTGAGCAGTGCAATGAGAGAGGCTCCTAGAGAGTGTGAGCAGTGCAGTGAGAGAGGCTCCTAGAGAGTGTGAGCAGTGCAATGAGAGAGGCTCCTAGAGAGTGTGAGCAGTGCAATGAGAGAAGCTCCTAGAGAGTGTGAGCAGTGCAATGAGAGCGGCACCTAGAGAGTGTGAGCAGTGCAATAAGATGGGGTCCTAGAGAGTGTGAGCAGTGCAATGAGAGAGACACCTAGAGAGTGTGAGCAGTCCAAAGAGAGAAGCTCCTAGAGAGTGTGAGCAGTGCGATGAGAGAGACACCTAGAGAGTGTGAGCAGTGCAATGAGAAGGGCTTCTAGAGAGTGTGAGCAGTGCAGTGAGAGGGAGGGTCCTAGAGAGGGTGAGCAGTGCAATGAGAGAGGCTACTAGAGAGTGTGAGCAGTGCAATGAGAAGGGCTTCTAGAGAGTTTGAGCAGTGCAGTGAGAGAGGCTCCTAGAGAGGGTGATCAGTGCAATGAGAGAGGCTCCTAGAGAGTGTGAGCAGTGCAATGGGAGAGGCTCCTAGAGAGTGTGAGCAGTGCAATGGGAGAGGCGCCTAGACAGTGTGAGCAGTGCAATGGGAGAGGCTCCTAGAGAGTGTGAGCCGTGCAATGAGAGAGGCTCCTAGTGAATGTGAGCAGTGCAATGAGATGGGGTCCTAGAGAGTGTGAGCAGTGCAATGAGAGAAGCTCCTAGAGAGTGTGAGCAGTGCAATGGGAGAGGCTCCTAGAGAGTTTGAGCAGTGCAATGGGAGAGGCACCTAGAGAGTGTGAGCAGTGCAATGAGAGAGGCACTTAGAGAGTGTGAACGGTGCAATGAGAGAGGCTCCTAGAGAGTGTGAGCAATGCAACGGGAGAGGCTCCTAGAGAGTGTGAGCAGTGCAATGGGAGAGGCTCCTAGACAGTGTGAGCAGTGCAATGGGAGAGGCTCCTAGAGAGTTTGAGCAGTGCAATGTGAGAGGCTCCTAGAGAGTGTGAGCAGTACAATGGGAGAGGCTCCTAGACAGTGTGAGCTGTGCAATGGGAGAGGCTCCTAGACAGTGTGAGCAGTGCAATGGGAGAGGCTCCTAGACAGTGTGAGCAGTGCAATGGGAGAGGCTCCTAGAGAGTGTGAGCAGTGCAATGAGAGAGGCTCCTAGAGAGTGTGAGCAGTGCAATGAGAGAGGCTCCTAGAGAGTGTGAGCAGTGTAATGAGAGAAGCTCCTAGAGAGTGTGATCAGTGCAATGAGAGAGGCACCTAGAGAGTGTGAGCAGTGCAATGAGGCTCCTAGAGAGTGTGATCAGTGCAATGAGAGAGGCTCCTAGAGAGTGTGAGCTGTGCAATGGGAGAGGCTCCTAGACAGTGTGAGCAGTGCAATGGGAGAGGCTCCTAGACAGTGTGAGCAGTGCAATGGGAGAGGCTCCTAGAGAGTGTGAGCAGTGCAATGAGAGAGGCTCCTAGAGAGTGTGAGCAGTGCAATGAGAGAGGCTCCTAGAGAGTGTGAGCAGTGTAATGAGAGAAGCTCCTAGAGAGTGTGATCAGTGCAATGAGAGAGGCACCTAGAGAGTGTGAGCAGTGCAATGAGGCTCCTAGAGAGTGTGAGCAGTGCAATGAGAGAGGCACCTAGAGAGTGTGAACAGTGCAATCAGAGAGGCACCTAGAGAGTGTGAGCAGTGCAATCAGAGAGGCACCTAGAGAGTGTGAGCAGTGCAATGAGAGAGGCACCTAGAGAATGTGAGCAGTGCAATGAGATGGGGTTCTAGAGAGTGTGAGCAGTGAAAAGAGAGAGGCACCTAGAGAGTGTGAGCAGTGCAATGGGAGAGGCTCCTAGAGAGTGTGAGCAGTGCAATGAGAGAGGCACCTAGAGAGTGTGAGCCGTGCAATGAGAGAGGCACCTAGAGAGTGTGAGCAGTGCAATGAGATGGGGTCCTAGAGAGTGTGAGCAGTGCAATGAGAGAGGCACCTAGAGAGTGTGAGCAGTACAATGAGAGAAGCACCTAGAGAGTGTGAGCAGTGCAATGAGAGAGGCACCTAGAGAGTGTGAGCAGTGCAATGAGAAGGGATTCTAGTGAGTGTGAGCAGTGCAGTGAGAGGGAGGGTCCTAGAGAGGGTGAGCAGTGCAATGAGGGAGGCTACAAGAGAGTGTGAGCAGTGCAATGAGAAGGGCTTCTAGAGAGTGTGAGCAGTGCAGTGAGAGGGAGGGTCCTAGAGAGGGTGAGCAGTGCAATGAGAGAGGCTCCTAGAGCGTGTGAGCAGTGCAATGGGAGAGGCTCCTAGAGAGTGTGAGCAGTGCAATGGGAGAGGCTCGTAGAGAGTGTGAGCAGTGCAATGGGAGAGGCTTCTAGACAGTGTGAGCAATGCAATGGGAGATGCTCCTAGAGAGTGTGAGCAGTGCAATGAGAGAGACACCTAGAGAGTGTGAGCAGTGCAATGAGAGAAGCTCCTAGAGAGTGTGAGCAGTGCAATGAGAGAGGCTCCTAGAGAGTGTGAGCAGTGCAATGGGAGAGGCTCCTAGAGAGTGTTAGCAGTGCAATGGGAGAGGCTCCTAGACAGTGTGAGCAGTGCAATGGGAGAGGCTCCTAGAGAGTGTGAGCAGTGCAATGAGAGAGGCTCCTAGAGAGTGTGAGCAGTGCAATGGGAGAGGCTCCTAGCCAGTGTGAGCAATGCAATGAGAGAGGCTCCTGGAGAGTGTGAGCAGGGCAATGGGAGAGGCTCCTAGACAGTGTGAGCAGTGCAATGAGAGAGGCTCCTAGAGAGTGTGATCAGTGCAATGGGAGAGGCTCCTGGAGAGTGTGAGCAGTGGAATGAGAGAGGCTCCTAGACAGTGTGAGCAATGCAATGAGAGAGGCTCCTAGAGATTGTGAGCAGTGCAATGGGAGAGGCTCCTAGACAGTGTGAGCAGTGCAATGAGAGAGGCTCCTAGAGAGTGTGAGCAGTGCAATGGGAGAGGCCCCTGGAGAGTGTGAGCAGTGGAATGAGAGGGGCTCCTAGAGAGTGTGAGCAGTGCAATGGGAGAGGCTCCTAGAGAGTGTGAGCAGTGCAATGGGAGAGGCTCCTAGACAGTGTGAGCAGTGCAATGGGAGAGGCTCCTAGAGAGTGTGAGCAGTGCAATGAGAGAGGCTCCTAGACAGTGTGAGCAATGCAATGAGAGAGGCTCCTAGAGATTGTGAGCAGTGCAATGGGAGAGGCTCCTAGACAGTGTGAGCAGTGCAATGAGAGAGGCTCCTAGAGAGTGTGAGCAGTGCAATGGGAGAGGCTCCTAGAGAGTGTGAGCAGTGCAATGAGAGAGGCTCCTAGAGAGTGTGAGCAGTGCAATGAGAGAGGCTCCTAGAGAGTCTGAGCAGTGCAATGAGAGAGGCACCTAGAGAGTGTGAGCAGTGCAATGGGAGAGGCTCCTAGAGAGTGTGAGCACTGCAATGAGAGAAGCTCCTAGAGAGTGTGAGCAGTGCAATGAGAGAGGCACCTAGAGAGTGTGAGCAGTGCAATGAGGCTCCTAGAGAGTGTGAGCAGTGCAATGAGAGTGGCTCCTAGAGAGTGTGAGCAGTGCAATGAGAGAGGCTCCTAGAGAGTGTGAGCAGTGCAATGAAAGACGCTCCTAGAGAGTGTGAGCAGTGCAATGAGAGAGGCACCTAGAGAGTGTCAGCAGTGCAATGAGGCTCCTAGCGACTGTGAGCAATGCAATGGGAGAAGCTCCTAGAGAGTGTGAGCAGTGCAATGGGAGAGGCTCCCAGAGAGTGTGAGCAGTGCGAAGAGAGAGGCACCTAGAGAGTGTGAGCAGTGCAATGAGAGAGGCACCTAGAAAGTGTTAGCACTGCAATGAGATGGGGGCCTGGAGAGTGCGAGCAGTGCAATGGGAGAGGCTCCTAGAGAGTGTGAGCAGTGCAAAGAGAGAGGCACCTAGAGAGTGTGAGCAGTGCAATGAGAGAGGCACCTAGAAAGTGTGAGCAGTGCAATGAGATGGGGGCCTGGAGAGTGTGAGCAGTGCAATGAGAGAGGCTCCTAGAGAGTGTGAGCAGTGCAATGAGATGGGGTCCTAGAGAGTGTGAGCAGTGCAATGGGAGAGGCACCTAGAGAGTGTGAGCAGTGCAATGAGAGTGGCACCTAGAGAGTGTGAGCAGTGCAATGAGAGAGGCACCTAGAGAGTGTGAGCAGTGCAATGAGAGAGGCACCTAGTGAGTGTGAACAGTGAAATGAGAGAGGCACCTAGAGTGTGTGAGCAGTGCAATGAGAGAGGCACCTAGAGAGTGTGAGCAGTGCAATGAGATGGGGTCCTAGAGAGTGTGAGCAGTGCAATGAGAGAGGCACCTAGAGAGTGTGAGTAGTACAATGAGAGAAGCTCCTAGAGAGTGTGAGCAGTGCAATGAGAGAGGCACCTAGAGAGTGTGAGCAGTGCAATGAGAGAAGCTCCTAGAGAGTGTGAGCAGTGCAATGAGAGAGGCACCTAGAGAGTGTGAGCAGTGCAATGAGAGAGGCAGCTAGAGAGTGTGAGCAGTGCAATGAGAGAATCTCCTAGAGAGTGTGAGCAGTGCAATGAGAGAGTCTCCTAGAGAGTGTGAGCAGTGCAATGGGAGAGGCTCCTAGAGAGTGTGAACAGTGCAATGAGAGAGGCACCTAGAGAGTGTGAGCAGTGCAATGAGAAAGGCTTCTAGAGAGTGTGAGCAGTGCAGTGAGAGAGGCTCCTAGAGAGGGTGCGCAGTGCAATGAGAGAGGCTCCTAGAGAGTGTGAGCAGTGCAATGGGAGAGGCTCCTAGAGAGTGTGAGTAGTCCAATGGGAGAGGCTCCTAGACAGTGTGAGCAGTGCAATGGGAGAGGCTCCTAGAGAGTGTGAGCCGTGCAATGAGATGGGGTCCTAGAGAGTGTGAGCAGTGCAATGAGAGAAGCTCCTAGAGAGTGTGAGCAGTGCAATGGGAGAGGCTCCTAGAGAGTTTGAGCAGTGCAATGGGAGAGGCACCTAGAGAGTGTGAGCAGTCAATGGGAGAGGCACTTAGAGAGTGTGAGCAGTGCAATCAGAGAAGCTCCTACAGAGTGTGAGCAGTGCAATGAGAGAGGCTCCTAGAGAGTATGAGCAGTGCAACGGGAGAGGCTACTAGAGAGTGTGAGCAGTGCAATGGGAGAGGCTCCTAGACAGTGTGAGCAGTGCAATGGGAGAGGCTCCTAGAGAGTGTGAGCAGTGCAATGAGAGAGGCTCCTAGAGAGTGTGAGCAGTACAATGGGAGAGGCTCCTAGACAGTGTGAGCTGTGCAATGGGAGAGGCGCCTAGACAGTGTGAGCAGTGCAATGTGAGAGGCTCCTAGACATTGTGAGCAGTGCAATGGGAGAGGCTCATAGAGAGTGTGAGCAGTGCAATGAGAGAGGCTCCTAGAGAGTGTGAGCAGTGCAATGAGAGAGGCTCCTAGAGAGTGTGAGCAGTGTAATGAGAGAAGCTCCTAGAGAGTGTGAGCAGTGCAATGAGAGAGTAACCTAGAGAGTGTGAGCAGTGCAATGAGGCTCCTAGAGAGTGTGATCAGTGCAATGAGAGAGGCTCCTAGAGAGTGTGAGCAGTGCAATGAGAGAGGCTCCTAGAGAGTGTGAGCAGTGTAATGAGAGAGGCACCTAGAGAGTGTCAGCAGTGCAATGAGGCTCCTAGCGACTGTGAGCAGTGCAATGGGAGAAGCTCCTAGAGAGTGTGAGCAGTGCAATGGGAGAGGCTCCCGGAGAGTGTGAGCAGTGCAATGGGAGAGGCTCCTAGGGAGTGTGAGCAGTGGAATGAGAGAGGCTCCTAGAGAGTGTGAGCAGTGCAATGAGAGAGGCTCCTAGACAGTTTGAGCAGTGCAATGGGAGAGACTCCTAGAGAGTGTGAGCAGTGCAATGTGAGAGGCACCTAGAGAGTGTGAGCAGTGCAATGAGAGAGGCACCTAGAGAGTGTGAGCAGTGCAATTGGAGAGGCACCAAGAGAGTGTGAGCAGTGTAATGAGAGAGGCACCTAGATAGTGTGAGCAGTGCAATGAGAGAGGCACCTAGAGAGTGTGAGCAGTACAATGAGAGAGGCACCTAGAGAGTGTGAGCAGTGCAATGAGTGAGGAACCTAGAGAGTGTGAGCCGTGCAATGAGAAGGACTTCTAGAGAGTGTGAGCAGTGCAGTGAGAGGGAGGGTCCTAGAGAGGGTGAGCAGTGCAATGAGAGAGGCTACTAGAGGGTTTGAGCAGTGCAATGAGAGAGGCTCCTAGAGAGTGTGGGCAGTGCAATGAGAGAGGCTCCTAGAGAGTGTGAGCAGTGCAGTGAGAGAGGCTCATAGAGAGTGTGAGCAGTGCAATGGGAGAAGCTCCTTGAGAGGGTGAGCAGTGCAATGAGAGAGGCTCCTAGAGAGTGTGAGCAGTGCAATGAGAGAAGCTCCTAGAGAGTGTGAGCAGTGCAATGAGAGCGGCACCTAGAGAGTGTGAGCAGTGCAATGAGAGCGGCACCTAGAGAGTGTGAGCAGTGCAATGAGAGCGGCACCTAGAGAGTGTGAGCAGGGCAATAAGATGGGGTCCTAGAGAGTGTGAGCAGTGCAATGAGAGAGACACCTAGAGAGTGTGAGCAGTCCAAAGAGAGAAGCTCCTAGAGAGTGTGAGCAGTGCGATGAGAGAGACACCTAGAGAGTGTGAGCAGTGCAATGAGAAGGGCTTCTAGAGAGTGTGAGCAGTGCGTTGAGAGGGAGGGTCCTAGAGAGGGTGAGCAGTGCAATGAGAGAGGCTACTAGAGAGTGTGAGCAGTGCAATGAGAAGGGCTTCTAGAGAGTGTGAGCAGTGCAGTGAGAGAGGCTCCTAGAGAGGGTGATCAGTGCAATGAGAGAGGCTCCTAGAGAGTGTGAGCAGTGCAATGGGGAGGCTCCTACAGAGTGTGAGCAGTGCAATGGGAGCGGCTCCTAGACAGTGTGAGCAGTGCAATGAGAGAGGCTCCTAGAGAGTGTGAGCAGTGCAGTGAGAGAGGCTCCTAGAGAGTGTGAGCAGTGCAATGAGAGAGGCTCCTAGAGAGTGTGAGCAGTGCAATGAGAGAAGCTCCTAGAGAGTGTGAGCAGTGCAATGAGAGCGGCACCTAGAGAGTGTGAGCAGTGCAATAAGATGGGGTCCTAGAGAGTGTGAGCAGTGCAATGAGAGAGACACCTAGAGAGTGTGAGCAGTCCAAAGAGAGAAGCTCCTAGAAAGTGTGAGCAGTGCGATGAGAGAGACACCTAGAGAGTGTGAGCAGTGCAATGAGAAGGGCTTCTAGAGAGTGTGAGCAGTGCAGTGAGAGGGAGGGTCCTAGAGAGGGTGAGCAGTGCAATGAGAGAGGCTACTAGAGAGTGTGAGCAGTGCAATGAGAAGGGCTTCTAGAGAGTGTGAGCAGTGCAGTGAGAGAGGCTCCTAGAGAGGGTGATCAGTGCAATGAGAGAGGCTCCTAGAGAGTGTGAGCAGTGCAATGGGAGAGGCTCCTAGAGAGTGTGAGCAGTGCAATGGGAGAGGCGCCTAGACAGTGTGAGCAGTGCAATGGGAGAGGCTCCTAGAGAGTGTGAGCCGTGCAATGAGAGAGGCTCCTAGTGACTGTGAGCAGTGCAATGAGATGGGGTCCTAGAGAGTGTGAGCAGTGCAATGAGAGAAGCTCCTAGAGAGTGTGAGCAGTGCAATGGGAGAGGCTCCTAGAGAGTTTGAGCAGTGCAATGGGAGAGGCACCTAGAGAGTGTGAGCAGTGCAATGAGAGAGGCACTTAGAGAGTGTGAACGGTGCAATGAGAGAGGCTCCTAGAGAGTGTGAGCAATGCAACGGGAGAGGCTCCTAGAGAGTGTGAGCAGTGCAATGGGAGAGGCTCCTAGACAGTGTGAGCAGTGCAATGGGAGAGGCTCCTAGAGAGTTTGAGCAGTGCAATGAGAGAGGCTCCTAGAGAGTGTGAGCAGTACAATGGGAGAGGCTCCTAGACAGTGTGAGCTGTGCAATGGGAGAGGCTCCTAGACAGTGTGAGCAGTGCAATGGGAGAGGCTCCTAGACAGTGTGAGCAGTGCAATGGGAGAGGCTCCTAGAGAGTGTGAGCAGTGCAATGAGAGAGGCTCCTAGAGAGTGTGAGCAGTGCAATGAGAGAGGCTCCTAGAGAGTGTGAGCAGTGTAATGAGAGAAGCTCCTAGAGAGTGTGATCAGTGCAATGAGAGAGGCACCTAGAGAGTGTGAGCAGTGCAATGAGGCTCCTAGAGAGTGTGATCAGTGCAATGAGAGAGGCTCCTAGAGAGTGTGAGCAGTGCAATGAGAGAGGCTCCTAGAGACTGTGAGCAGTGCAATGAGAGAGCCTCCTAGAGAGTGTGAGCAGTGTAATGAGAGTGGCACCTAGAGAGTGTCAGCAGTGCAATGAGGCTCCTAGCGACTGTGAGCAGTGCAATGGGAGAAGCTCCTAGAGAGTGTGAGCAGTGCAATAGGAGAGGCTCCCAGAGAGTGTGAGCAGTGCAATGGGAGAGGCTCCTAGAGAGTGTGAGCAGTGCAATGGGAGAAGATCCTAGAGAGTGTGAGCAGTGCAATGAGAGAGGCTCCTAGACAGTTTGAGCAGTGCAATTGGAGAGGCACCAAGAGAGTGTGAGCAGTGTAATGAGAGAGGCACCTAGAGAGTGTGAGCAGTGCAATTAGAGAGGCACCTAGAGAGTGTGAGCCGTGCAATGAGAAGGACTTCTAGAGAGTGTGAGCAGTGCAGTGAGAGGGAGGGTCCTAGAGAGGGTGAGCAGTGCAATGAGAGAGGCTACTAGAGAGTGTGAGCAGTGCAATGAGAGAGGCACCTAGAGAGTGTGAGCAGTGCAATGAGAGAAGCTCCTAGAGAGTGTGAGCAGTGCAATGAGAGAAGCTACTAGAGAGTGTGAGCAGTGCAATGAGAGAGGCTCCTAGGGAGTGTGAGCATTGAGAGAGGCTCCTAGAGAGTGTGAGCAGTGCAATGAGAGAGGCACCTAGAGAGTGTGAGCAGTTTAATGAGAGAAGCTCCTAGAGAGTGTGAGCAGTGCAATGAGAGAGGCACCTAGAGAGTGTGAGCAGTGCAATGAGAGAGGCTCCTAGAGAGTGTGAGCCGTGCAATGGGAGAGGTTCCTAGAGACTATGAGCAGTGCAACGAGAGAGGCTCCTAGAGAGTGAAAGCAGTGCAATGAGAGAGTCACTTAGAGAGTGCCAGGAGTGCAATGAGAGAGGCTTCTAGAGAGTTTGAGAAGCACAATGAGACATGCTCCTAGAGAGTGTAATGTGAGAAACCAGAGGGTGTCTCACCCGCTAGTCCCCGGGGATCTCTTTCTCAGGTGGCCAGGGCATGGCCATCGCCTTTGAATACGGACCCTGGGGTGGACCAGTGCGGGAGGATCACCTGGGTGAGTGCCCCTTGGGAAGAGGATGTGAGGCATCCACTGGTGAGACGCTGTATTCCCCCCTATTTTGTTAATTTAACCCATCATATATTTTAGGATTTTCTGAGGTCCCAACTCCCCGCCCCCCTTTTAACACAAGAAGAGGGTGACTGAGAGTAACAACACTACGTTTCACATATCGTACTGGACATGCCCCGCTAATCGGGTCAAGCAAAGTCAGTCACTTGACTCTAAGTGCGTACACCTGATACCAATTAGCTCTCCTCACACAAATAAAAGGTAGAGCCTAGAAACACACTCTGTGCAAAGCGGAACACAAGTACGAGCAGAGCTTCCAGGGGGGAAGGCAAACCTACTGGAGCAGAGCAACGGACCAAAGGACGAGAGTAGCGGGTTGAAAAAACTCCAAGAGTTCCCTACTTGAGGTCGTTGCTTCTGACAGGCCGCGAAAGACACGTGGAGGAGGCCAGATCCCACATCAGAAGATTGCATTGTGTTTCAAGGACACCAGCAACTCTCCCGGGTGAATGGCAGAATTGGCGAGGCGAGGTCACGCCTGTGGTACTAACCTTGACTCGTGAATTTGAAATCTTAAAACCAAGGAAGAAACGCACACAACCGGTGAGTTGGTAAGCTTTGAAGTATCAACATTATATCGCAAGTGAAGGCTGCATGCGTGAGGAGGAGATGTGAAGTAAGGCAGACCTGTGAATGAACTTTGAAGTAAGGATAGCTGCAAAATCAGTGATAGTAAGCAACGGAGTGGTCTGGTGAAAATAAGTAGCCCACTCGAAAGTCTCAGTGAAAGGTACATTGTGTGAAGCGATAAAACGAATGAACAGCAAACATGAAGTATGCAAAATTAACTCCTCGAGAAGGGGAGAGTGAAAGTTAAAGTGTAAACTTTGAGTCGAATGGGTCGTAAAGAAAACCACGCACATTCGAAGGTCTTTGACATCCGAAAGTGGTCCGAGCTCGACAGAGGGAGGCATGAAGTATAATAAGCTTGGGGAGGGAGCCCCCTTGCAAGTTTTGTTGAACTTTGTTGTGAGAGGTCTGAGCCCGACAGAGGCGGACCTACATGAACATTTTGTTGAGACATTATTTGGCAGCCATGGAAAGAGACTTTAACATTGAAGGCCAAGTGGGCCTCGACCCACGTTTTGGAACTGTTTATTGTGTTGAATGCCGAGCCAGAGTTTGTGATCTGCCTACAGGCAAAGCCTTAATCTATGAGGTCTAACGTGGGGAGGAGAGCTGTTTCAACCACATTTATTCTTTTGAACACTGAGTTTTCCTTTGCATACATTTCTCCTTTATACACTTTTTTTTTTACAAGAGATAGGGCAGGCGTTAGGTTTTGCTATCATAGGCCATTTTGATTTGACAGACTACACTACAACTGTTTTGTTTATCGTTTGATGGTTGAGACTACTCCCATCTTAGCTATAGGGCAAAGTAGGAGTTTTTCCAGCCCCAACAACGTCAATAAAGGTTTTAAAAATTGTAACCATTGTGTCAGTACCATGCCTTTCCTACTTATGGTATCAGGAGTTGGATATGACTCATTTGAGACTAATTGGGGGACTCTAAAATTCTCAGACGCCTCTACTGCCACAAAAGAATCCATGGGCTCTGATATTTGTAGCAGCAGAGAAGCCAAGATCCACCTGGGAAAAGAGGGATGATTCCCACAGGTTTAGTCCTAATGCCCCCTGCAGTTTCTTATATAAGATTGGCCCTAAAATCTGGCCTGGCCTGGAAGTTTGGCCTAGATTTCCTAGCAGACGTCATAGATTCAGACTTTCGGGGAGACATAAAGGTCCCCCATACAGAACCATGACGAAATGTCATCAGTTTGAAATACACTGTGGGGACCAAATTGCACAGGGAATACTTGAAAAGGCTTTATTTCCCTGTTTTAAGAAACAAAATGAACCAGAGGAAACTGTGAGAGGTAGCTTAGTCTTTGGAGAGGCCAATGAAACACATATCACTAAGGCAGGAAGGGAAGAAGAACCTACCATCCTTTCCGATCTAGCCTTCGCCCATCGAAATGATCCAGCACTCGCAGAGGCTTTCTTACAAGTGATTCTTGAGGGAGAAGGGCAGGAAAAGGGGAGGCCCTTTTTCTTCCTGAAACAGGGATTACTATATAGAAAGGAAGCTTCCAGAGAAGGCCTAAGTAAACCTCAGTTAGTAATACCCAAAACCCATTGCAAGATTGTGCTAGAAATTGCACATTCTCATTTGACAGAGGGACATTTAGGATAGTCTAAAACCCAACCTCACATTAGTGGGAAATTCTGCTGGTCAGGTATCCATGATGACATAAAAAACTTCATTCAGACATTTGAAATATGCCATAAAACCAGCGCACATATTCCCTTCCCTGCCCCTCTAAACCCATTACCGATAATGGAAGACCCTTTCTCCCGAATTGGGATGGATATCATTGGACCGTTGGAAACCTCTAGATTGGGTAATAAATATATTCTCGTAGTCGTTGATTATGCTACCCAGTACCCAGAGGCTTTCCCCATGTGGAACAACACAACCCAGCACATTTTAAAACACCTACTACCATTCTTTTCTAGGGTTGGTTTCCCAAAGGAAATTCTAATGGATCAAGGATCTAATTTCATGAGTAAATTTATGGGTGAAGGCAAGGAATTACTACACTTTAGCACTGGATCAAGGCAGGAAAATGCAGCAATAGGAACAGCATACAAATTCGAGTCACAAGGCAAAAAGGGGCTGGGAGGACTCTTGATGCAAGAGATTGAGCTCTTGTAGGCAGCTGCTTAAATACAGCCCTGCCCTGTACTGAGGCAGGCTAATTGGCAGCAACTGGAGCAGCACACCTGTAGATAATCTGCCTCCTCCCTCTCTGGTCCTGAGATGGTGGAAGCAGCACTGATCACTAGGGCTTCTGGGGATTTTGATTCCAATACTGACGAATGGGAATGGCCAGGAATTGATAGCTGTAGCAGGGTGCATTATGGTACATGTAGTTAGCTGAATTAAATAGGAAAGTACCAATGTCGTACAAATGGAAATTAAGGACCAAAATGTGAATAGGGGTTGTTTAAAGAGTATTATGAAGATAAACGGGTACCATATCGTCCATGATGGTTGCCAATGTGTGCGTCAGTGGCACAGGCATGACAGAGACAGCTTTCTCAACACCCGTGAGACTATTCCAAATCAAAGTCTTCCACTTTGGCCTACATGGGGGCCCTGCCACTTTCCAACGACTTATGGACAGGATATTACAGCCCTACTCCAATTTGTGTGGGCCTATATTGAAGACATTTATAGTAAAACTTGAGAAGACCCTCTTTTTCATCTTTCTCATATTATGAGAACCCTCAGAGAGGCCGGCTTAACTGTCAATCCATCCAAATGTAAGCTGGTTCAATCGGGACGTGAAATACCTAGGCTTCATTGTAGGGAATGGCAGTGTCCAGCCCCAAGAAGAAAAAGTGAAAGCCGTTCTAGATGCCCCACACCCAAGACCAAGAGACCTCAGGGCATCCCTAGGATTGATTGGTTATTACCATAGGTTTATCCCAGAATTCTCAGATAGAACGGCCAGGTTAACAGACAAACTAAGGAATTCTGAACCCCAGAAGATTAATTGGACTGATGAGGAGGAAGCATGTTAAAATAACCTAAAACAATCCTTATGTCAGAACCCATTCCTAAAAGTAGTAGACTTTTCCAAAGAATTTGTGTTGCAAACTGATGCCTCTCTCACAGGGTTAGGAGAAGTTTTATCGCAAATATACGATGGATTAGAACACCCCATCCTATTCAAAAGTCGTAAACTCTTCCCTCATGAAAAGAACTACTCTGCATTGTAATTAGAGGCCCTTGCCATCAAACGGGCAATCGTCCATCTAAGGTACTACCTTCTAGGGAGAAAGTTCACACTTGTCACCAACCTTTCACCTTTAGTATGAATAAGTCAACGAAGGGACTCTAACCCTCGAGTCATGCGATGGTTCTTAGACCTGCAACCCTACTGTTTCACTGTGGACCAACAAAAAGTTAAGGAACAGGGGAACATCGATTTCCTTTCCTGGTTTCCCTGTGAAACAGATGCGGCTACATCACATAGCGGATGGGTATGTGAGAAACCAGAGGGTGTCTCACCTGCTGGTTCCTGGGGATCGCTCTCTCAGGTGGCCAGCGCACAGCCATCGCCTTTGGATCCAGACCCTGGGGGTGGACCAGTGCAGGAGGATCACCTGGGTGAGGGGTCTTCGGGAGTAGGAGTGAGAGGTCCCAGCCCCCCCTTTTTTACACAAACACTGGGCCAAGATAGAGGGTGACTGAGAGTTCCAACATTAACTTTCACACATCGCAGTGGACATATCCCACTAATTGGGTCAGGCAGAGTCAGGCATACACCTGATTCTAATTAGCTCTCCTCACACATATAAAAGGCAAAACCTAACGACACACTCTGAGCAAGGCAGAACACGAGTACGACTTCTGCGGCAAAGGCAAACCTAGTAGAGCAGGGCAACGGATCAAGGGTCGAGAGCAGTGGGTCGAAAACCCCAAGAGTTTCCCACTGGAGGTAATTGCCTCTGACAGGGCGCGAAAGACACGTGGCAAAGGCCAGATCCCACATCAGAAGGCTGCATTGTGTTTCAAGGACGCCAGCCACCCTCCCGGATAAACAACAGAGTTGGGGAGGCGAGGTCAAGCCTGTGGTACTAACCTTGACTAGTGAATTGGAAATCGTAAAACCAAGTAATGAACACACACAGCCGGTGAGTTGGCAAGCAACCTGAGAGACCGGTGTGTGTTTGAAGTAGCAACGTTCTATTGCAAGTGAAGGGTGCACAGGTGTGGATGAGACATGAAGAAAGGCAGACCTGTGAATGACCTTTGAAGTAAGGACAACTGTGAAATCACAATACTAAATAGTAGAGTGGTCCGGTGAAAGGAAGTAGCCCACTGGAAAGTCTCAGTGAAAGGTACATTGTTTGAAACAATAAAATGAATGAACAGCAAAAGTGAAATAAGCAAGATTGAGTCCTAGAGAAGGGGAGAGTAAAAGTTAAACCGTGGGAGAGGTGAGGCTGTCCTTCACGGGGCTGCCATTTTAAAGCCGCTCAGGGCTGTGTTTTAACCTCAAACTAATCTCTGTTTTTAGAATTGGTCTAACTATTGTTCGTCGCAACCTGAAAATGTTATTGTTTAATTTAAGTTCCTGGCCCTCTGCTGGCTTTCTTGCTCCACCTCCCTCCTAGCACCAGGATACCTTCGGGTGGGTGCGCACTTTATAAATTCCAATAACATAACCTCAAAGTGGTCCTGCGGTGGTCTGTAAACAAAGCCACGTACATTTGAATGTCTTCGACATCCAAAAGTGGTCTGAGCCCGATAGGGGGAGACCCAAAGTATAATAAGCTTGGGCAAGGGAGCGCCCTTGCAAGTTTTTGTTGAACTTTGTTGTGAAGGGTCTGAGCCTGACAGAGGGACCTACGTGAACGTTTTATTGAAGCATTATTTGGAAGTCAGGAAAAGAGACATTAACGTGGAAGGCCAGGTGGGCCTCGATCCATGTTTTAGAACTGTTTACTGTGTTGAAACCCCGAGTCAAAGTGTGTCATCTTGTCTACAGGGACCACCTTACTCCATGCGGTCTAACGTGGGTAGGAGAACTGATTCAGCCACATTAATTCTTTTGAACACTGATTTCTCCTTTACCTACATTTCTCCTTTTTACTTTTTTTGTACAAGATAAAGGGGAGGCATTAGGTTTCTGTTAGCATAGGCCATTTTTGATTTGAGGGACTCAACTAGGACTGTTTTGTTTATTGTTTGATGGTCGAGACTACTCCCATCTTAGTTATAGAGAAACCTAGGAGTTTTTCCAGCCCCAACAATTTCAATAAAGGTTTTACAAATTGCACCCATTGTGTCAGTGTCATACTTGTGATACCATGCCTCGCCTACACTGCCCACGGACACCATGTGCCACACACAGATTTCCTGCTCTCGCTGTACTCTGCTGAGGCAACTCAATTTAGGACTCTTAATACAGATAGCTCCTCCTAAGCATTCTCCAAGTAACTGGTGCTCCTGGAAACCCTGGGATTGCGGCCTTGGCCATCAGTAGAGACCCTCAGACAGGACCAGTTGGAACAGGCAGGTCCTACCTTAATGAAATCCAGCTTTATTTCCATCTAAGAGTCAACAATGAAAACCAGTCACCATTTAACGTAGGCATGGCACACAGTGGGGTTTAAATGTACAGTATCTTGGGTCTAGACTTTGTGCTCTAGGTTTATGATATGATATAATATGGCATTTATAGCACGCCTGTACACAAGATTTTCTAGGCGTCCCAAGACAAGGAAGGGAAGACATGGGAAGGCCAAGACAAGCAATCCTACTAGGCCTTGTCATTCAGATCGTGCAAGTGCGACAACGAGAAGTGCAAGGGGAAGGAGAGGGGGAAGTGCGAACAGGGCCGCAGGGCTTTGGGTAAGTGCAGGAGGCAGGGGGCTGCGCAGCAGCAGGTAATTTAGCAAGGGAGCAAGAGAGAGAAAGCAGAGCAGAAAATGAGGGTGCTGAGCTGCTTCTGGAACTTTGGTTGGTCCGGCTCAAGTTTGAGTGGGGCAGATAGGCTTTTCCAGAGGGAGGTACCTGAAGAGGAGAGAGATCTACCCCCCACTCTCTACCTGGAGAAGCGTCTGACCCTCAGAGAGTTGGTTGTGGCTGAGCGAAGGTCTCGAGAAGGAAGGTATTTTGGAAGAGTGAGTTGGTGTGGGCCTTGGCCCCAGAAAACCTTGTGGGCGATGCGGATGGTCTTGAACTTGATCCTTGCAGCCACCAGGAGCCAGTGGAGAGATTTCAGGGCTAGAGAGATACGATCCCTGGCCTTGAGGCCAAGGACAAGTCTTGCTCGGCAGTGGGGAGTTCATGAACATGCAATAGTGCTGACTCCAAGCACGTCCTCTCCTTCAGACCCAGAGAAACAGCCAACATCTCATTTGGAAAAATAGGTAGAGCACAGTTTTTATCAACAGGGCATAGTCTGCTGCCGGTGGCCCATAACAATGCCTTAGCACCGCCCTGGCAGTGTGCCCATTTAAACATAGTGCTATTTCTGAGCAGCAAAAGATGGCTTGTTTCAAGGGAAGTATTCACTTCCAGTTGAATTGCTTCTGGGTCAGAATGCTTGCATCCTATTACTTTTTCCCTGGTGAAAGATATTGGGCCTCATTAGGACCCTGGCGGTAAGGGGTTTACGCTAGCGTTAGCTGCGCCGACCCCTTACCGCCAATTCCGAGTTCCCAGAGCGCCATGGTCATTTTTCCGCCCGCTTTTTGCGGGCGTAAAAATCCATGGCGCTATGGGACCTTGGTGTTAATTACGCCACCGTAATTTACGGTGGCGTAATTAACTCCTTCCCCACTCCCATTATACCCTATGGCGCCGAAATGGGAATGGGGAAGGGTAAATGGGTCAATGGGGACTTACCGCCCCGCCGACCTCGGAATGGGGCGGTAAGTCCACCATCCGCCATGGCGTAAACGGACTTTACGCCATGGCGGAAAAGTCCATCGATGGCGGAAAAAATCCGCCAGGGTCCTAATGAGGGCCATTGTCTATAACATGTGTGGGTCTGCAGTTGAGAATTGTCTCTAGAGCATCCTCCTGAAGGGTAACATCTTGCACCCCACAAACCCTCTGCCTCCCTCCCTTAAGTAACCTCTCCCATCTTCTGTGCACCCTCCCCCGCCCTGCTTGTTATCTAGGATTAAGCTTTCTAAATACCAACACATGGATGTATGCTTACATACGTACCAGGCCCCACCCACTGAGTGCCTGCAAAGGTGCCACTCTGCAGGGATGGCTGACGGCACACATAGGGACTGCTACCCCCTCACCTGCCTGCCGCAAGGTGCCTGTAGTGCAGTATGATATAGGCCTGCTACCAAAGGAGGACTGTAGGACACCTGGCCTTACCCAGTGGCAGAGCCCACCTTCATAGCTCCCCCCTTGAACAAAAGAGAGATAGTAGGAAAGGCCTGGCCAGGAGCCCACTATACCCCCACCACCATCCATGCATTCACCCCAATGACACAGTGAAAAGCCATCTTTGTGATCCTGAGAGCAGACCTTCTGCATGCAGGGCCTGGAAACTATGGGCAGGGATGGAGGACATCCATGTTACCCTGCAGTGGCTGAGCATAGCAGTGTACTCCCACAGCATGGGGGGTACAGCACTGTACTCCCACAGCATGGGGAGGGGGGGTTGTTTGAAGCCATTCGCTGATTGGTGTATTTCAAGATGAGCTAGAAACACATTGAAACTCACATATGTTCAGGGTAGACAAGGCAAACACTGACAGGTTTCTGCAGAGGATAACACAAGCCCTGTTTGCTAGATACCGCCTGGCTGTGCAACAGAACATAAACCGAACCACATCCCCACCCTCTGCATGTTACCTTCATCTTCCACACTGGATAAAGCAGGAGGAAGGCCAGAATATGCCCACTTTCTTTTTTAATAAACCATGACCATTGACAAAGTCTTCCAGGGGAGAAGCCCAAAAAGCATTTCCTGGCATGAGGGGGTTGTTATTAGACTGAGAGAGCCCCCTTCTCTTTCACTATTCTGATGTTTTTCCATTCCTTCCTGTTCTTGCAGCTACAGAAAGCCATTGAGGGCTCCACCAAGTCTGGTGTGCGACTGCGCCCGCCCCTGGCCAGCTTCCGGGATGGCAGCAGGAGTCTCTCCACCAAGGGCCGCCCCTCCGAGCAGAACCCCAATGTGTGGAGCCGCAAGAACAGCAGTTGCGTGGTGCATGTGGACCCATGTGTGCCAGAGGAACACACACCCACACCTGTGCCAGAGGAGAGCCCTGAGGTGGCAACACCTCATGATCTGGACATGGAATTGGACGAGATGGAGCTGGCGGGTCGCACGGCCGAGGAGATCGCCCAGATTCTGGAAGACCTACAGTCTACAATCTTGGATGAGGACTATGATGAAGACGCGCCACTTTAGCCAACCGGCCACAGCTGGTAGCATTGACAATCCTATGGCCACAGTCCCTTGGGGCGCCCTCTTGGTTCTCCTTCTATTTCTCCACATCCCACTCACAGATGCAATCATGTGCCCATGAAATAATCTGAGGCAGCACTGTACTCTCACCATGAGAGCAGGGGTCGCACGCCGCACGTGTGACCTCCGAGATGTCCATGCTTTCCTCTAAAGAAACAATGCTATGCCATGTGACCAGAGCGCTGAGCACAGGCTGCCTTCAGTAATGCAAGAGGAGGGCATCACTTAGAGACAATGTGGACGCTTCATCTTCCAAAGTGGACATTACAGCAGAACAGTGTCTGGCAGAAACAGAATGACTCCCAGAATGCAATGCAGAAACAGAATGACTCCCAGAATGCAATGTGGAAACAGGAAATGCAGAAAAAGAATGACTCCCAGAATGCAATGCGGAAACAGAATGACTCCCAGAATGCAATGTGGAAACAGGAAATGCAGAAACAGAATGACTCCCAGAATACAATGCAGGAACCAAATGACTCCCAGAATCCAATGCAGAAATAGAATGACTCCCAGAATCCAATGCAGAATCAGAATGACTCCCAGAAAAGAATGTGGAAGCAGGCCAACTCCCGAGAGCCTCCTAACCCTGAGGTCTTGAGCTGAACAGTTGCACCCAGTACTTCCTTCAGTGAGAGAATTCATCAGTCAGAGCTTGCAGACTAGTATTGCAGACACAGAATGTCGTCTGAGAGAAGAAAGTGCCCAGAACGTATTTCATCCCTCTTCAAATATGAAGAGCAGCTTCTTAGGTAAAATCAGAATGCTGTGCCTATAAAACACTGTTTAAAATACTGTCATCTTCCAGAAAACCCTGGACAGACTAACAATTGAATGCTAGATGCATGTTTTAGTGTAAGACTCCCATCAATGGCAAGTGTGGATCCTGCAGTCACTGGCCAGTATTCTCGCAGCGTGGACTCAAGTCTTCACTCTTGCGAAGGTAATACACTGAGGGTAATACACTGAGTACGAGCAATGTGAGAAGAGGAAGGGAGCAGCAGCCTTTTAGCTCAATAAGGACTGTCCACTGTACAACTCTCCCTTCATCCTGGGATCATTTTCTTTTTAAGAACATGAGGATCTGATAACATGCAACTTATAATCTAGCCAGGGCAGAGCCTTCCTCACAAACATACAAAACCTTCAATGTAGCACTTATCATTCCACTAGAGCAGTACCTTCAACTTATGAAATAACCTGGTAGGAATCTTATGTAAGAGCATGACAACTCTTCCAGCCAATAAAACAACTTATCATTCAACCAAGGCAGCCGGATAATCCTCTGTGAAACCTTTTAGCTTCTCAACCTAGCAAGGTATTGTTAAATCAGAGCTGCCTCTTCGGTCAAGTCATTAGGATTCCCATCACTCAATGAGAGTCAGACCTATAGCACAAACACAAAGATTTACCAACTAACACTCATTCAATCAGGACAGATTTTGCTTTCCAAACACATCACTATTCCAATATAATACTCATTATTCAAAGAGAACGCTCAACTCATCATTCAGCCCGATATATTCTTCCATAACAGTATCACAACTCCCACAAATAAAATGTCATCATTCAGCCTTAGACAATTCTTCTTCAAGGACATGATTAATACCAAAGCCAAAAACTCATCATTCAACCTTGGAAGTTTCATCTGTAAGAACATGACTGCCTAAACCAACAACTCATTGTTCAGTCAGGGAAGATTCTTCTGTAAGAGCATGGTCAGTGCGTAAGTCAACAACTCATCATTCGGTCAGAGAAGATTCTTCTGTAAGAGCATGGGCAGTGCCAAGCCAACATCTCAGCATTCAAACCTGGAAGATTCTTCTGCAAGAGCATGATGACTGCCTAAACCAACAACTCATTGTTCAGTCAGGGAAGATTCTTCTGTAAGAGCATGGTCAGTGCGTAAGTCAACAACTCATCATTCGGTCAGAGAAGATTCTTCTGTAAGAGCATGGGCAGTGCCAAGCCAACATCTCAGCATTCAAACCTGGAAGATTCTTCTGTAAGAGCATGATGACTGCCTAAGCCAAGCCAACTCATCGTTCCGTCAGAGAAGATTCTTCTGTAAGAGCATGATGACTGCCTAAGCCAAGCCAACTCATCGTTCCGTCAGAGAAGATTCTTCTGTAAGAGCATTATCAATGCCAAGCCAACTCATCGTGCAGTCAGAGAAGATTCTTCTGTAAGAGCATGATCCCTGCCAAGTCAACTCATCATTCAGTCAGAGAAGATTCTTCTGTAAGAACATGATGACTGTCTAAGCCAAGCCAACTCATCGTTCAGTCAGAGAAGATTCTTCTGTAAGAGCATTATCACTGCCAAGCCAACTCATCATCCAGTCAGAGAACATTTGTCTGTAAGAGCATGATGACTGCCTAAGCTAAGCCAACTCATCGTTCAGTCAGAGAAGATTCTTCTGTAAGAGCATGATGACTGCCAAGCCAACTCATCATTCAGTCAGAGAAGATTCTTCTGTAAGAGCATGATGACTGCCTAAGCCAAGCCAACTCATCGTTCCGTCAGAGAAGATTCTTCTGTAAGAGCATTATCAATGCCAAGCCAACTCATCTTTCAGTCAGAGAAGATTCTTCTGTAAAAGCATTATCAATGCCAAGCCAACTCATTGTGCAGTCAGAGAAGATTCTTCTGTAAGAGCATGATCACTGCCAAGTCAAATCATCATTCAGTCAGAGAAGATTCTTCTGTAAGAACATGATGACTGTCTAAGCCAAGCCAACTCATCGTTCAGTCAGAGAAGATTCTTCTGTAAGAGCATGATAACGGCCTCAGCCAACTCATCGTTCAGTCAGAGAAGATTCTTCTGTAAGAGCATGATGACTGCCTAAGCCAAGGCAACTCATTGATTAGTCAGAGAAGATTCTTCTGTAAGAGCATGATGACTGCCTAAGCCAAGCCAACTCATCGATCAGTCAGAGAAGATTCTTCAGTAAGAGCATGATGACTGCCTAAGCCAAGTCAACTCATCGTTCAGTCAGAGAAGATTCTTCTGTAAGAACATGATCACTGCCAGGCCAACTCATCGTTCAGTCAGAGATTCTTCTGTAAAATCATGATGACTGATTAAGCCAAGCCAACTCATCATTCAGTCAGAGAAAATTCTTCTGTAAGAGCATGATCACTGATTAAGCCAACAATTCATCTTTCAACTAAACCAATAGCATAATCCTCTGTGAGAATGTGATGGCTCTCCACTGAGAAAACCATTGTTGAGGCAGAGCATTGCCTCCTGTTTCTCTGTAATTGCATGAGAGATCGTGGAATGAACTCTCACTGTTCAATTAAAGCAGCTTCTTGTCTCCATAAATGCTCCATATCCCTATAATGACAGGACGGTCAAGCATTGTGAATCTCACTCCACTGCATCGAAAGAAGGCCAAGTCTGAGACTGATCGTGCCCTGAGCTGCTCTATCAAAATGTTATCACTCACTCAGAGAACCAAGGGACTTCTTCCTATCCAAGGGACATTTACCTGCTTGTATCTGAGAGATACTCACACTCTCTGCTCCCCCACCCTAGCACTGCGGCACCCACTTGGCGGGTGGGTGGTGCATGCGTGGTATAGTGGTACTATGGGAATTTCTTTTTTATGTTTACTCAGGAGTTTCTTAATCAAGAAACATGATTTATAGTATAAAAATGGCCGTGCATTTTCCTTAGCGAGAATGGTTAATCACGTCCTCAGCTGCAGTCTTAAAGGCAGAGACGGGCCAGCGGACACAGACGTCTGGTTGCTCTACACATATCAATAAACCGCTGGCTGTCTTTCTTGCCTCCTGCAAATGTCTCTTGTCACCTCTTTCAGCAATTTTGCCTATCAGCTTACGTTGACTCATCTGGAATGGTCTATCACTTCTTTCTTTCTACTGTACAATTAATGGATTTGGGTAAGTGAAACCCCTGCGATGTGTGGCACGAGGGTAAGTGAAACCCCTGTGACGTGGGGCACAATGGTAAGTGAAACTTCGGTGATGAGGGGCACAATAGTAAGTGAAACCTCTTTGATGAGGGGCAAAAAGTGAAGAGTTCAAAGAAAATTATGCAGAAATCAATGCCAAACAAGAACCTGTTGTGTACATTTCTACAAAATCTAAATATTAGTTCCAATGGCACAATGATTACACCAGGCAAATCATCTAAGTTAGAGTCTAATTCTAAACCTTAGGACAGGTTAAAAAAACAAAGAAAAAAATTGAAACAAGTCCGGATCGCACCTGTAACTGTGAATCCCGCTTCAACCTCAGAACGGGACACTCAATCCATTCTCCCCATTGTAAGGAAAGTCCAAGATAAACCTGAGCAAAGGATCTCACACCAGCCATCTAATTTTTTGGATATGTCCTTGCAAATGAACGACATAGAAGGCATTTTCTCTGGATTTAAAATAGTGGGAAGCAATTTAGAGCTTACACAAGGAAATACTGCGACTGAATGTACCATTTGGGCGTCCAGACGCCATCTTGGAGATGGGTGGTCGGATCAGCTCCCCTAGGAAGTCCAGAAGGGCTCGAGGCTGAAGGAGCTATCATCCAGTAATGCATGCAGATTATCCAAGTAGGCGCTTTGCTTGTCTATCGCTATAGAGCAAACTGTTGGTGATCAAAGTGAACTAGGTCTAAACCTTCCATCTCTGTTATGTCTGTTCTTAAAGATTCCAGCATTGAGAGCTCTGGTAACTAGTGATATTGATGTAGTGGAAGGTATTTCCCCGAGAAAAGACTTTGTTGTAATTCACCTTAAAGCAAAACTAGTTTTAACCTAACAATGAGTGTAGCAGATGCGTCTACGTCATTAGGCCTAGAGGTCTATCATTACACTATGGAGTGAGGAGGGAAGCTTCGGAATGGATGCTACTAGTAATTTGAACAAATTTGAGAAGGGAACATTGCTCTTCTATATTAACACTCAAGGTTCTAGACACGTTCTTTGGAGGGAGTCGAATGCTCCAGCTGTTGCTAAGGGTGAATATTGGAGCTGGCGGCCCGGGTCATTGTCCAAGAAAACGGGAAACCTATTTGACCATCTGAACCTTTAACGAAAATATTAGGTCACTTTGTTGGAACTCCAGGGGCTTTAACAGGTTTCTAAATGTCAACTCTCACCACACAACCATGACTGCCTACAAGGTCTTTTTGTTAGAGGAGGTTTTGCAGTCAACTAAACCTTCTTTAGATGGTTATACCATCCTTTTAAAAGAACTAAAAAAAGGACCAAGGGGCTGCCATATGGAGGCCGCATGACTGGCATAAGTAACGTGTGGGAGGTTATACCTAAAGAATGGGTTGAGAAGTGTGGGGCATCACTGGCCTTCAGTTTCAAGTGGGCCGATTACCATCTTCTGCTGATACATATTGACTGGAATACCCTAAGAGCTGGACAATGCAGACACTTCTCATCCCTGGAAGAGCTTAACCATAAGCTCCCCTGACAAGGTAAACACGCACCCCTTGAATGAGGGACCATAAGAATGTAGGGGTTCCGCATGGGGTGGTTAATGGGATGCTGCAATTTGTATAAGCTGAATGGTCATATAAAAGGGGACACTCCTCCAAATCCCACTCGGAGACGAGGAGAAAGTGCATCCATTACAAACTATTTTTTGTTTTGCAAGAATTCCTTTTGCTGGCCAAGTCACTCGTAGTCATTGATAACAGTGAAGGCGATCGTTCCCTATTGACTATCCCTGGTCCACTTACATGTAGCAAAGAATCTCCCTTGGAAACAGGCTGGTAAGTTCTAAGGAGACGAGAGGAATGAAATGACTATATGGCCTCATTACACGGAAGGCGGAGACCCATGGCGCTATTAGCGCCATGGCTCATGCCGGTAAAATACCGGCACCGCCTTGGCGGAAAGGGGATTTACCGCCCCATTCCAAGGTTGGTGGGGCGGTAAATCCCCCTTCCGCCATTGCCCTTCCCCATTCCCATTTCTGCCCCATAGGGCTCTATGGGAATGGGGAAGGCGCTAATTACGGCACCGCAATTTTGCGGTGCCATAATTAGCTCTGAGGTCCCTTAGCGGGTTGGTTTTTAACGCCTGCAAAAAGCAGGCGTTAAAGCACCAACCCGCAAAGGGACCTCGTAGTACGGCGGTAAGGGTTAACGGTCACCGTTGCCATTAACTGTGACCGTTAACCCTTACCGCCGTCCGTGTAATGAGGCCCCAAATGATATTATTAATGAACGTAGGTAACAATAAGATATGTGATATCGATAATCACAACACAATTGTGACTGTGTCGTTGCACACACTAAAGACCAAGGCTTCCAATCGCAATAATAATCCCTTTGATAGTAATTTCATGAATACATTAGGATGTTATTGAATGCTAGATCCTTACCCAAAGCATTGAAGAGAAAATTCCTGTAGCAAGACAAACATACAAAAAGTGGATCAAATTCTACGAAGTTCATATGAACACAGAAGACAGTTACAAAATGCTGAGGGCATTACATTCAAACAACTCCAAGGGCTTATGGGAATATCTAAACCATACAGGCACATCTGAAAGATGTGCTCAAACTGTACCTGGGCTGAATTTCCCAAAAGCAACTTTGGTATCAAATTAGCAACTAAGCTTGCATTTCCATTTGACGAATGATCCAACTGGGACACTGTCCGGAGTTTGGAGGATAATGCAAGATGCGTCATCTCATGGAAACTCTCTAGAGCTACGGGTCCTGGGGCTGATGGGTGCTCCTCAGTTGTGGGACCATCTATGGTTTCCTTGATTGGCACAGACATATGCTGAATGCAGGTGACCAGAAACCTGTCCCCAGTGCTACACAGCGTGCATCTATGAATAAGAGGGCGATGGGGATCTTCCCCGGAACTGCTGCCCAACAGCCCTTCTTGATTCGACAAGTAACATCTCTGCTTCTGTGGATTCAGATCATCTTGGCGACTTCAAGAAACTGTCAGCATTTCAGACAGGCTTCAAGAAATTGTCAGCATTTCATGCAGGCTTCAGGAAACTGGTAGCATTTCAAGCAGGCTTCAAGAAATTGTCAGCATTTCAGGCAGGCTTCAGGAAACTGTCAGCATTTAAAGCAGGCTTCAGGAAACTGACAGCATTTCAGGCAGGCTTCAGGAAACTGCCAGCATTTCAGGCATGCTTCAGGAAACTGGCAGCATTTCAGGCATACTTCAGGAAACTGGCAGCATTTCAGGCAGGCTTCAGGAAACTAGTAGCATTTCAAGCAGGCTTCAGGAAACTAGTAGCATTTCAAGCAGGCTTCAGGAAACTGTCAACATTTCAGGCAGGCTTCAGGAAACTGTCAGCATTTCAAGCAAGCTTCAGGAAACTGTCAGCATTTCAAGCAGGCTTCAGGAAACTGTCAGCATTTCAAGCAGGCTTCAGGAAACTGTCAGCATTTGCTTCAGGAAACTGTCAGCATTGCAGGCAGGCTTCAGGAAACTGTCAACATTTCAGGCAGGTACTTTTCAGGCCACACCTATCATGCAAGCCACACCCCCAAATGAGGGCACCCCTCAATTTCTTACCCCACTTAAAGCCCTATGTGTAACTCCTCATTGTATACTGCCCGGTCAGCCCCAGTCTGGCTTGCCTCTTCTGTATGCTCAGTGCCCAGGCACCACCACTCCTACAATGCCTTTTACAGAAGCAAGCACCTGCCTGCTAACTATCAATGAAACGAAATGCATGACTGTTAAAAAGATCATGCCTACTTGCCCCCACCAGCCCAGCTCCAGCCTTGTGCCCTGCCCTTTGGCATAACATCCCACGTGCTGCCACTCATTGAAACAAGGAAATGCTTGCCTGGCACCACTGCCAGACTAGCCTGCAACCCACCAGCCCAGCTCCAACCTCGTGCGACACTACCCAGCGCACTGCCTTGCAGCACGACATTGCACGTGCTGCCACCCATTGAAACAAGGAAATGCTTGCCTGGTACCACTGCCATGCTAGCCTGCACCCCACCAGCCCAGCTCCAACCTTGAGTGACACTACCCAGCGCACTGCCGGGCGGCATGACATCACAAGTGCTGCCACCTGCAGAAACAAGGAATTGGCTGCCCGGTTCTACTGCCATGCCAACACTCACACCGCTCGCAAAGCTTTCAACTTGTGTGTCACTTTCTAGCTTGGACCCCTCTGTTACCTACGAGACCAAATGCTCTACCCAATATACTGGCCAACTCAGACCACTGAGTCTCAACGCCCACACACAACCCCACCAACCACTTACCATTCATCCAGGGGTCGCATAAACGACCACCTTCGTACCTGCACTGTCCCAACCACGGCACCACTGTCACATCTCCTCTCTATGACAACTGCATCATGCCTTTTGCACCCATCCACACCCATCCCGAACCCCCACTTGCACAGCAACCTAGCCTGTACCCTCATCTATGCTCGTTCCATAGGCGCCCATGCCACAGACATGCATGACCTGATACTGGAAAAGGACCATGACCTACTAGTCATCGTGGAAACCTGGCTGCATGATGCTGCTGGACCAGCCTTATCCCTTGTCATCTCATGAGATACTCCATCCTCTAACTGCCAGGCCCGCCAAACCAGGCAGAGGAGTGTCAACCATATCCCAATCCTCCTCACCTATCAGAACCTCCCCTGCCCCTTTTGGAGGGCTATGAACTCCTGCTCACTAAAATTGAGCCATGCCCTCAGACCACCATCTACCGACCAACCCAACAAACTTTTGTCATAAATCTCCCCCCATCTCACCTGTGATCGGGATCTCCCTTGTACGGCCGCAGGACTCTTCCTGTGGGTGGTTCGGGTCTTGAATAGGCTCGCCCGAGCCTCGTCAGGTTGCAGAGCGCGTTCAGAGTTCTGGGAAGTTCGTGGTTCCAGGGTGTCCAGGATTAGCGATAAACAAGCAATGTAGGGGGGAAGTCCAGGAACAGGAAAAAAGGCAAGGAAGGAAGTATGAGGATCAAGGAAGCAAATGTAGAGAGCAAACACACGTCGGGTCACTATCAAAGATAGCGTTGAGACGCGCAGACCCACAAGGGTGTGACCAATTTATAGTACGTGCTACGAAGTGAAAGCTAGTGCGTAGCATGGAGCTTGGTACGGCCATGTTGGGAGGAACAAGGAGTACAAGCCCTATGTGACAATGATCATGAGGTCCAGAAGGGGAAATTTTGCCGGTTCATGACAGCATGCCCCCTCCGAAGACTAGTTCCTCCAGGCTTGCCTGGGTGAATAAGATGGAATCTTCTGAGCAAACGAGGGGTCTTTAAATTAGAAACTGGTTCCCATGTTCTCTCGCTAGGGGGGTAGCCTTTCCACTCGACCAGATATTGTAATCGACCCCTTCTATACCTGGAATCACATATCCTGGACACCTCATATTCCAACTGGTCGTCCACAACAACAGGTGTGGGTTTGAAGGGTTTTCGAGTAGAACTAACTTAGGGTTTCAACAGGGAAGTATGGAAGACTGGATGTATCTTCTTCCAAGAATCCGGGAGCTTAAGTCGGAAGGAGACAGTATTGATGATCTCCTTTATAGAAAATGGACCATAATAGCGAGGAGCCAATTTGTTTGGTCGTAGATGTCGAGGTAACAGTTTCGAGGCTAGCCAGACTTGATCGCCAACTGAATAGGAAGGTGATGGTCTTCTCTTAGAGTCCGCATATCTTTTGGTTCGAGTCTGGCCTGTTCTAACTGATCCTTGGCCTCTCTTTGTAAGTTGATCAGCGTCTGAATCCAAGAGTCAAGGGTAGGTACCGGAGTAGATTCTGGAAGAACTGATGGTAAAACAGACGGATGATAACCTTGACTGCAATAGAAAGGGCTGATCTTGAGAGCTGAATGATCTGAGTTATTATAGGAGAATTCGGCTAAAGGTATAAGGAGAGACCAATCGTCTTGAACCTTGGTGGCAAAACAACGAAGATATTGTTCCAGGGTTTGATTTACTCGTTCCGTTGCCCCATTGGTTTGTGGATGATAGCCTGAAGAAAGGGCACGTTGGATTCCTAGAACACGACATAGATGTTTCCAGAATTGTGAAATATATTGAGGTCCCCGATCCGAAATAATGTTGGAAGGGAGGCCATGAAGACGAAAAATATGTTCCAGGAAAATTTCAGCAAGTTCTGAGGAAGATGGTAGTTTATACAATGGTGTAAAATGAGCTAGATGAGTGAACAAGTCAATGGTTACCATGATGGTTGTATATCCTCGGGAAGGTGGTAATTCAACAATGAAGTCAGTGGCAATAACTTCCGAGGGTCTGGTTGGCAACGTAGGTTGTAGATGCAGACCCGCCGCCCTCTGATTATCGTATTTATTCTGACTACAAATTGCACAGGTCTTGATGTATTGAACTACACTGGACTTCATCCCTGGCCACCAGAACTGTCTTTGTATAAGACGAAAGGTGTTGGTTACCCCTCGATGGCCGGAGTGAAGAGTATCATGGCATAGATTCATTACCTTCTGTCGAAGTTCTTTTGTCGGAATGACCACTGAATTGTTCTTGAATAAATATCCTTCCTTGATTGTCAAATGCCAGGGATTCTTCTCGGATATGTCCTTCCAGAGTTCAGATGATTGAGTCTGTACTCTGATTTCTTCCAGGAGATTGATCGCTTGAGCTACAAAGATTGTAGGTGGAAACATATTAGGATAGATCTTATCCTCCAAGGGAACGTAGTCGGGACGCCGAGAAAGGGCATCGCAATCATGTTTTGCGGTCCAGGAACATGTGAGATTTGAAATTGATATTGAGAAAAGAAGTAGACCCATCAAGCTTGTCTACTGTTCCTGCACTCCATGGATTGTAGGACCTGAAGATTTCGATGATCAGAACGGACTTGAACTGGATATTTAGCACCCAGGAGTAGATGTCTCCATTCAGTGAAGGCATGACGAATGGCCAATAACTCCTTCTCCAGAACTGAGTAGTGAGTCTCACTGGTAGTCAGGGTCCGTGAAAGGTAAGCAATGGGATGTTCCAACTTATCATCGGATTCTTGTTTTAAAACTGCTCCTATGGCGTAATTGGAGGCATCTGTTTCCACTAGAAAAGGACGATTTATGTCAGGTTGGGCCAGGATGGGGGCCTGAGTGAATTCTTTTTTCAAGTGTTGGAATGCCTTGTCTTGTGGTATAGACCAGTTGAATGGAACGTCTTTCTTCAGGAGATTAACAATGGGTTGAACAATCTCGGAAAAGGTGGGAATGAATTTCCGGTAGAAATTGGCAAGCCCCAGGAAGGACTGTATTTGCTTTACAGATGTTGGGGCGGGCCAAGTCAGTATGGCCTTCACCTTTGAAGGATCCATACTAATTCCTTCTGAACTAAGGACAAACCCCAGATAGTGAACTGATGTAGCATGAAACAAACATGCTTCTGGTTTGGCTAAGTGTTGATTTTCACTGAGACGTTGAAGTACTGCCTTCACATGTTCTTCATGTTTCAAGGAAACCTTTGAGAAGATCAATATGTCATCCAGGTAGATGATAACATTGAGAAATAACATGTCAGAGAACACCCTATCCATAAAACGCTGGAAGACTGAGGCAGCATTAGTCAGACCAAAGGGCATGACTAGGTATTCAAAGTGACCAAAGGGTGTTCTAAAGGCTGTTTTCCATTCGTCTCCTTCCCGGATACGGATCAAATGGTAAGCACCTCTGAGATCCAGTTTCGTGAATATCACTGCACCTCTCACAGCTTCAAGGATATTCGAGGTCAGGGGTAGTGGGTATCTGTCTTTCAGGGTGTGTTGATTTAGGCCCCGATAGTCCAGGCAAGGTCTGAGCTCTTTGGTATCCTTTTTAGGAACGAAGAACAATGAAGCACCAGCTGGTGATTTTGAAGGTTTTATGGTGCCATTCTCAAGATTAGTGTCTAGGTATTCCCGGAGGGCTCTCTTTTCTGGTTCTGAAAGGATAAACATCCTGCCAAAGGAAATCACTGCTGAGGGTTCAGTATCTATGGCACAGTCTTCGGGTCTATGTGTTGGTAAGGCTTGAACAATGGCAGTAGAGAATACATCAGCATACCCTTGATAGATCTCTGGAACTTGTACAATATTGGAAACCATGAGTGGTGTCTCTGGACACCTTGGTAGACTTATAGGAGCTGTGACTGAGGTATCCAGGTTTAAACAATGGTTCATACAGAACTCCGAGCCCAGGAATAAGGATCCGGCCGTCCAGTTAATATATGGTTTGTGCCTTTGTAACCAGGGCATGCCCAGAACCAAGGGGTAATGGGCTGATTTTATAATGTCAAACACAATTCTTTCTTGATGATGATTTATGGAAAGATGGATCTCCCTTGTTTACAGACTTATGGGTCCTGAGGAAAGAGGTCTTCCGTCAATCGCTTCCACTGGCTGTGAAAAACTTCTTGCTTCATACGGAATGTTATGACTTCTGACCCAATCTTGATCAATGAAGACTCCCATTGCTCCGCAATCCACTGTGGCCAGTATGGGGTAGACCTTGTCCTTGGATGGCGATAAAAAGACCTGTAATATCACCAATTTGTTTTGTCCAGGAGAGTTCAAGGATGGAATTGATGTGGAGCAAACATCGCTCACCCGAAACCTTGCTCCATTTAGAATCGGGAGCTGGCGTTTCCCGAGCGTCGGGGAGGAGCCAGAGAACATACTTTAACTAGATGTTCATCCGAGGCACAATACATGCATAAGCCTATGTGTATTCTTCTTAACCTTTCCTGCAGGGAAATTGGTCCACGAAAGGCTCCAAGTTGCATGGGTTCAGAATCAGTGCTTGGATTCTTGGCCGATTCGGTCCTTGTAGTATTCTCTGGGGAGTTTCTTTGAATTGATACTTTATTCTTTTTCTTTTCGGCCTTTCTTTCTTGGATTCTAAAGTCTATTTGCATAGACAAGTCCAGGAGGGCCTGGAATGAACTAGGACGTGCCACCCTGGCTAGCTCTTCCTTCATCTCTTCATTTAGACCTCTGCAAAACAAAGTAAAACTGGCTTCCAGGGGCCAGTCCGCCTCTTTGGCTAGCTGTTTGAATCTGGTAACATAGGTCAACATGTCTTGGGATCCTTGTTGGAAGTCGAGTAACTTCTCTTGAGCACCGTGGACCAGCTCTGGACGTTCGAACATGGTCTTGAGTTCCGCGATGAACCCTTCATAATCATCCAGGAGAGCATCCCCTGAATTGAGTAGTGGAGTGGCCCATGTAAGGGCATTACCGGAAAGATGCGATATTATGAAGCCAACCTTAGCCCTAGAAGTTGTGAAATAGTAGGGCTTGAAGGTAAAATGTACCAAACAAGAATCCAGGAATCCACGTAAGGTCTTTGTTGAACCGTCGTATTTATCAACCACTCCTCCCAATAATACGCTGTCCTTCGCGGAGTTGCGTGCCAAGACGAGCTGTTTTAGCGCCGCATTCTCGGCTTTTATATTCTGCATCTCTGTGGAAAGTTCTTGCATTCCGCGCATCAGGTCCTGAATAGCATTCTCCATGGTAGAATCCGTATTGATCGTTTGGCGTCTCAAACTGTCATAAATCTCCCCCCGTCTCACCTGTGATCGGGATCTCCCTTGTACGGCCGCAGGACTCTTCCTGTGGGTGGTTCGGGTCTTGAATAGGCTCGCCCGAGCCTCGTCAGGTTGCAGAGCACGTTCAGAGTACGGGGAAGTTCGTGGTTCCAGGGTGTCCAGGATTAGCGATAACAAGCAATGCAGGGGGGAAGTCCAGGAACAGGAAAAAAGGCAAGGAAGGAAGTATGAGGATCAAGGAAGCAAATGTAGAGAGCAAACACACGTCGGGTCTCTATCGAAGATAGCGTTGAGACGCGCGGACCCGCAAGGGTGTGACCAATTTATAGTACGTGCTACGACGTGAAAGCTAGTGCGTAGCACGGAGCTTGGTACGGCCATGTTGGGAGGAACAAGGAGTACAAGCCCTTCGTGACAATGACCATGAGGTCCAGAAGGGGCGATTTCGCAGGGTCATGACACCTTTCCTCCCCGTACATTAACATCCCTCTTCTCTTAACTTCATTTTACTCTGTGTGTCTTCAACCACCCAAGCAAACCACTCTATGACCTCTATGCCCCCTTTCCACTTCTCACCCATTACAGCATCTGATGCCCTTAACACCATCCAGTGCCTTAAACCGTCCAACTGTAAATGAGACATCTTCCCCATCTCATCCAGATGTGCGCTGACCCCCATGCACCTATCATTGCCAGTTTTATTGACACCACCTTCACCTGCTGCTCAGTCCCTAAAGCCATCAAAGAAGCCTGGGTCACACCTGTGAGACAGACATGGTAGCAATTGAGTCACAGACTCACAGGTGTTCATTTTCATAACCTTTATTTACTAAGGTTCCTGGGTTGGTGTAATGCCTGGCTGGCCTTAACTCTAGAAGGGATGGTTGCCTTAACTGATATTTCTAAGGGCCGTCGCTGTCTAATAGTCCAAAATAAAAGTCTGTCTGTGTCTAAACCTGTGCTTGCCCTCACTCTTTACAGAAAATGTGATAGGACGTCTTCTTAAAGAAAAATAGTGATTCAACAACAAATGGGAAACCAAGGTTGGTTTCAGGTGGTCTTCTCACCAGGTGTAGTTTTGTCAATGTCACGAGAAAGAGTTTCATCAAAAGGGCTGTCGTAAGACCTTCTCCACAGAGCCCTTGCAGTGATTTCAAATACCTTCAGTGTCTTTGTGTTCCTTGGGGCTCCCTTCCCCAAGCTTCAACGTATTCAATTTCCAAACAACACAAATGAAATGTTACACAGTTCCTTTTCAAAGCTTCTCGGGGTTCCCTTCCCCATCTCTGGGTTCCCTTCCCCATGCCTCAATCCTTTCAACACTACAAAGAAAACTGACAAGTCGCCAACTTGGTGGGGCCTCTTACGATTCCCTTCCCCAAGCTCAGGCCCCTCCCAGCTTTCAACACCAAACAAAATATATCACAGTTCCTTAGGTTTGCCAGGGTGCCCTTCCCCAAGCATAGGCCCCTCTAATTCCAAACACAAGTTCAGCTGGTCAGGATGTACATTTTCCTTCAATTCTTCTCACATATAATTCTTTCATGGGGTAGAATCAGAGGCTTTGAAAATGCCAGTTTATTTGCTTTTTCTAAGCGCAAACACTCTGATCCTTTTCCCCCCTCTTTATTTCGCACTCTTGCTTTAAGTTGTACTTTGTATCTTCAGGTGTTTCCTGCACCACTTTCATGTATTCCTTTCCCTTTATCTTGCACATTTGCACTGACTTTGCTTTTCTCCCTGTTGTGCCTCTTGCACGCTTCCCTCCTTCTGTCGTGCACACTTGCACTGTCTTTTCCCTATCGTGCTCTTGCACACTTCACAAATGCACTTGTTTCCTTTTTTCCGGATCGCTCGCACCCTTTCCTTTTACTCTGGACTTCACTTTTACTTCAGCGCTGATATTGTACCCTTTTCTCTTCCTTCTGTCCACTAGCACTCTTTCTCCTTCTTTTGTACTTTCTGTTTCTTAGAACTGTCCTTCTTGCTTTCCACTCTGTGCCGCTTTACAAATCTTGCTTTTCTCCCTTTCCCACTCCAGCCATCCGTACGCACCAGAGTTTCTCTCTCTCTCATGCAAAATTCACCCAGTAGCGCAGCGCTGGTGGGCGGTTTCTCTGGGATGCTTTGGGTCGATGCCAGGTCACCACCTGCCCCTCAGAAACCATTGGGGCCGGCACACAGCCCAAGGGAACAAGCAATTGCACGGACACCGCCAGCACGACCCAGCTGCCTCGCTCCAGCTCTCAGGAGAGACGGCTGCCACGCTGCAGCCCATCTGAAACACTGGGCCAGCGTCGCAGCACAGCACTCTCCACCGGATCCTTCTTTCTGGAGCTCCGTTTTTCGGGGCTTCTCTGGTACAGTATGCCTCCCCAGCTCGCTCATCAATCTGTGCCAGACCACATCTTTTATAAATATCAGCGAAGTCATTACCACTCCAGCCACATTAAAGGCCACACACTCTACTGGATCCGCCATGTCACCACAGTCATCATGGTCACAACCATTGAGCGCCCTTCCATGGACTGACCATTCCCTGATTCTATCCGCCCTTACTTTGAGACCTGCAACCGCCCACAAAGGCACAAACCACCCCTCTATTACTGCAAGTCACACTCGCAAACTCACCAAAGAACTTCCCAAACCTACCATTCGCTCCTCGCTCACTCAAGTGCCCGACCGTTTTTTTTTATAGTGAAAAAAACAGTCAAGTGGAGTCAGGTGTAAATGCATGACTCTATTAGTGGGACAACTTGAGTTCTTTCTATGGTAGGTTTCCCTTATTTTCCCCATGTTATTCCCATGGCTAATATTCACTGATCCTAGTTGCCTCCTCCTCGTCTCAGTATTTGTTGGAAATGGGGAGGGGGGAGATGGGGTGAGATTGGAGATAACCCATAAAGGCTGAGGAAGAGTAGTTTGGGGTATTTTCGGCACTGGGGGAATACCATGTCTCGCCCTTGGGTATTCTCCTCCCAATGCCCCGTGGCCCTCCACTCAGGTGATCCTCCCTCGCTTGTCCACCCCCAGGGTCGAGATCCAAAAGCGATGGCACTTTCCTGGCCACCTGAATGGAAGATCCAGATGGAGTGGGTGGGAGAATACCATCAGGTTTCTCACACACCACTACCCAAAAAACCCTCCCTTGACACCACACTCCCCACCAACTACTGACCTATCACCACTGTTCGCTACCTTCTCTAAATTCTTGATCACACTGTCTACACTGAACTCGAAACCCACTTGGAAGCCCCCAACCTCCTTCTATCAGGCTTCAGATCGAAGCACAGCACTGAGGCAGCGCTCCTTGATCTTAAGATCCAGCTTGACAGCACACATGAAGCAGGAGAACTAGCTGTCCTTCTGCTTCTTGACCTGTCTGCTGTTGACCACAACATTGTATGCCAACACTTTACCTCCAACTTCAATTTCTCTAAAAATGCTGCCAGATGGGTCAGCTCCTTTCTCAGCGAGCGCACCTCCAGGATCTTTGCCGGATACGAAGCAGCAGAGCCCATCCCCATCTCTTGCAGTGTCCTGCAAGGCTCTTGGTTATCACCCACGCTGTACAACTCGTTCACAAAGCCTCTCTTTTATCACCTCGACAGTCTCGACATTCCCTACACTAACTTTGCCGACAACACCCAAATACTAAGGAAACTGACTGGAAAATACAGCCTAGACTCTGCCAACATCAATCGGGTTCATAGCGTCATTCAACTGTGGATTACACATCGCCATCTCTGCTTGAAGGATGATAAAACAGATCTCCTTATCTTGTTACCTATCGATGGCAACATCTCCCAAGTGTCTAGCCATGTGAAAACCTTAGGAGTGTACCTAGACTCAGAACTCTCTATCCAAACACAAGTCTCCAACCTTGTAGGTTGCTCATCAGCAGCCTACACGACCACGCTTATGAACTCTACTGGAAGTTTCTCTCCCCTGACAATTACCTCACGCTTGCCAGGGCTATTATCGGCAACAAACTGGATTATCGTAGCGCCATTCTGTCTGGAACCTCGACCAAAATCGTAACCAAACTTCAACTAATCCAAAACAATGACCCCCGGGAGGTCTCGCGGATGAAACAAACGGACCATGTATCCCAAGCAAGGCGTAAAAGCTCACTAGCTGCCTATCAAAGTCTGCATTGAGGTTAAAATCCTATCATCACGCACCGATGCATTCACAACCACGCACCTACCTACCTTATACAGCGCACCTCTAGAAGCTCTAAAGCTCATTGCTTGCGCTCCTCGACCAACTCTAGCAACACCGAGATTCACCAGAAATAGAGCAGGCGGAACAAGCTTCACTATCATAGCTCCCACTTGCTGGAATGCCCCACCACTGTCTATCCAAGAAGAGCCATCATACATAAACTTCAGAAAGAAACTTAAATCCGCACTATTTAACAAATATGTATAAGACTTGTCCTACCACCTCATGACTGTGGGCCTCATTACGACCCTGGCGGTAATCGCCCGTCATTACCGCCATGGCGTAATGAGCGTTTACGCCGTGGGACGATGGCGTAAAGAGCGCCACATCACGACCCATCGCGCACGAGCATTACGCCATGGCGGTAATGCAATTAACGCCATGGCGGAAAAGGCCCCTACCGGCATCGCTAAGCGAGCAAGGTGCCCTTCCGCCAGCGTAAGTAGCGGCCACCGTAATTTACGGCCACCGTAATTAGCGGCGGCCGTAAAAGGCCAAACCGGAAATAGCGCCATCGCGCCGGAACGGGAAGCAGCCCGTCGGCCATCTTTAAAAACACAATTCATCGCCATCCTACCAAACAACACCAGACCCAACCCTGACACCTGTCCCAACCAAACACCCACCCATCCAAGTTCCCGAAAATGCCAAAATCCGTGAAAAAGGCATGTGACCGCCAGCGCCAGGAGCGATTCAGCCGGGAGGAACTCTGCATGCTAGCGGAGACCCTGCAGGACAACGCAGGTGTTGTTTTCTCCCCTGAAATGACCAGGACAGCAATCGGGAAGAAGAAGGCCATCTGGGCCCTGGTGGCTGAGCGCGTCAGCGCGGTGGGGACCGTACCCCGCACCCCACAGCAGTGCCGGAAGCGCTGGGATGACCTGCGCATACGGGTCAGAGCCGTCATCGCAGCAAACCGCAACCTTGCCCAGGGAACCGGTGGAGGGTCGGAATCCCCCCTGAAACTCCAACCGTGGGAGGAGATCTGTGCAACCACCATCGGCATGGAATCCATCGAAGGCGTTGGAGGGATGGAAAGGGGAGCCCCGACATCAGGCGATGAAGGTAGGTGCCTCATACAAGACATGCCATAGTCACAGCAGTCCAATCATGTGTAGCACAAGGTTGCCCTAGAGTGTAAATGCAACACAAATCAATACTGCCCATAGCCACATGCGAGCACCACCCTGCATACACTGCTGGCACCCGCATACCTGCATCCACATACCACACTAAAAGGAGACAACCTGCATGGCACTGCCTGAAATCTGCCTCATCCACTGGCCAAAATAATGTCAACCATTGTCATTCCAAAGTCCGTAGACCCATCAATAACGCCCTCCCACCTTTGCTCCACCACAGGCACAGAATCACACCCAGAGGACCAGGACACCCCTGCGCCGAAGAGAGCGAAGTCCAACAACAACGTCCCTGCACCCTCAACCTCAGCTGCAGTGAGGCAGACCCCACGACAAGCAGGTCCCACTGCAGGCATACCGGAGGTCCCACCGGCAAGCACCCCTGTTGGCAGCAGGCCAGCAGCAGCTGCTCCACCTCCACCGACATTGCCTGCCACAGAAGGCAGGGGGTCAGCGGCCAGCAGCAACATCGGGGAGACAGCTGCTACAGCTGCATGTTCTGACTCGGACATGGAGCAGGAGGTCAGAAGCCCCACTGACCAACTACATTCCCCCTGTTTCTCAGACGCCAGCCCCCATGAGGGTGACACACAGGGGCACACTGAGGCAGAGGAGTGGCCTTCCACCCCATGCCCTGTCCACACTCCACAGGAGGGGAGCAGCCCCTCATCACTCCACCTGCACTGGCCATGGGCCAGCACGGCCAGCAGTCCCTCGAGGACATCACTCAACGGCAGCATCAACTGTCCGCAATGCTGGATGAGCATGCCGCGGAATGTGTGGGGGCTAGGTTTAGCATTGAACAGGCCACGGAGACACTAAGGGCCGAAGTGGCGCGGAGCACTGCCACCCTGAGGGATGCCATGCAGGCCATGTCCAGGGACATCTGTGCCGAACTTGCGGGCTTGCGTCGTGCGGTCACTGACCTCACCCACACAGTACAGGAGCTGCATGCACAGGGGCAGCCAGGGACATCCTCCACTGCCAGTTCTGCGCAGAGCAGCCCCGTGCGACGTTCCGGACGCAACCTGCGCTCCACAGCCAGGGGTGCCCCGGGGGCCGGGAGAGGGGGCTTGTGACGGCCTGTGGACACTGTCACAGGCATCTGTTGACACCTACATGGGGTGTGTTGGGGTGTGCAGGGGGGAGGTGGGAGGTGGGAGGGTGTGTGTTGGGGTGTGCAGGGGGGAGGTGGGAGGTGGGAGGGGGTGTGTTGGGGTGTGCAGGGGGGAGGTGGGAGGTGGGAGGGGGTGTGTTGGGGTGTGCAGGGGGGAGGTGGGAGGTGGGAGGTGGGAGGGGGTGTGTTGGGGTGTGCAGGGGGGAGGTGGGAGGTGGGAGGGGGTGTGTTGGGGTGTGCAGGGGGGAGGTGGGAGGGGGTGTGACACGACAGTTCATAGTTCCAATACACTTTTTTCTTTCAAAAAAAGAAATGTGTGGACATTTTCATTGCGTATGTGTGCTTTATTGGTGTACAGTCCACAGTGTGCATGTCCCAGAGACACACAGTGCCCCAAGTGCAGTCTCCATGCGATAAACACCAGCCGTGTGTGCTAGAAGCAGTGGTCGATGATACTTTGGCGCATGGCACGCCCCTCCTGTGCATCGCCTCCTCCATGTGGTGGCGCCCCATCTGCACCCTCCTCATCCTCATCGTCAGGTGGTTGCAGTTCTGCGTCAGGGGGCAGGGGCACATTCCGTCTGACGCACATATTGTGCAGCATGACACATGCCATGACCATCTTTGCCACCTTCTCATGGCCATACAGGAGTGCCCCACCAGACCTGCTGAGGCTTCGGAACCGTGCCTTCAGGAGGCCGAATGTCTGCTCTATGACCACACGAGTACGTGTATGTGCACGGTTGAAGTCCTCCTCGTGCTGGTTTTGCGGGTTCCGGACTGGTGTGAGGAGCCACCTCTTCAGGGGATAGGCCGCATCACCTGTATGTAGGCGAGAATGTATGTGTCAGTCATGTTGTCTGATCAGGAACATGATGTTCCACCATGGCTGGCATGGAACTGTTACCTTGGCTCACTTCTACATACACTAATTGATTCACACAATGCAACCAGTATATGCTCATTGCTGCCATGGCCTGTTTTGCATGCCATCACCCTATGTATGCAGAGGGGTTGTGTGCATTGTGAGTGCCCTTCCTCTGTCTCCGTTCTCTGTGTTACTCACAGCCAGGTGGAGTATGCATCATCCCCCCCCCCTTTCTGCCAGGTGGAGTATGCATCATCCCCCCCCCTTTCTGCCAGGTGGAGTATGCACTGGTACGTCATTCCCATGCCCACTTCCATGACATTGCACTCACCGAGTAGCCAGTATCTTGGGCCTGCATGTCGCTCCATGTAGCGTGGTATTGTGGAGTTCCTCAGGACCAGTGAATCATGGGTTGATCCGGGGAATCGGGCACAACAATGTGTGATGATCTTGTTGGAGTCACAGACCATTTGCACGTTGATAGAGTGGAACTGTTTCCGGTTGCGGTACGGTACCTCCATGGCACGTGGAACCACCAATTCCACATGGGTGCAGTCGATGGCACCAATGCAACCGGGTATGCTGGCTAGTGCATGGAAACCCACTTTGGTGTTTGCAATCTCCTGGGCAGTCCGTGGTAATGAGATGTGGTCGTCTGTGTGCTTGAGGAGGGCATCGAGCACTTGGATGAGTGTTCGTGAGAATAATGGTTGTGAAATGCCATGCAGGTGCCCCACTGTGTGCTGGTAGGTGCCTGTGGCCAGGAAGTGGAGTACAGCCACTACCTTCAGTAGGGGGGGGATGGCGGTTGGACTTTCTATCATGCTGACGATGTCGTTGTGTGTCATGTCTACGATGGCGGTGATGGTGTCCCGGTCCAAACGGTACAGGGTGTGAGGTTGTTTGGATTGGCTCTGATGCGTGGGATTGGGGGCTGCCTGCGTGGTGGCACTGGCTGTGCTGGTGGGGCTTGCTGGGCCTGCCTTGCCCTCCTTCTCCTCCTGCGTCTCCTCTGTGCTGCCTGTTGTTGTTGTTGCTGTTGTAGTAGCACATGCATTGCTATCAGGTCCTCCAGCCCCAACATTGCTAGTCGTATTGGCATCATTGTGGAGTGTGACTGGGTGTGGGTAGGGGTGGGGTGTGCTCTTTTTGTACTCCCCTGAGTCTGTATTGCCTTCACCTGTGCTGTTTCTGTGCACCTGTGGCAGCTGCATTCACATGACATTGGCCCTTTACGGTTGGTTCGCGATGGCGTTATTTGCACCATGGCGGTAAGGTACTTAGCGGCCTCGGTGATGGCGTTAGGTGCATGTCCGCTTGGGTCGGCATTTGCGTACCTTTCCGCCATGGCGCTGAGTACGGTGTGGGCGGTCGCGTGCGCGCACCCTTAGCGCAGTTAGCGGCAGCGTTAACTACGATGCCGCTATTGGCATCGTAGTTTACGGTCACGAGTCATGATCGGACCTGGCGGAAAACGATGGCGGTAACCATTTACCGCCATCGTTTTTCACTTAGCGCCAGGGTCGTAATGAGGCCCTGTATCTCCTTTAGTAACAGGTAATAGCGCTGTGATACAACAAATGTAATAAGTAAATAAACAATCTCGCTAAAACGTTTAATACTGACGTGGGTCTCCGCCAGGGATGTCTTTTGCCCCCCTGTAACAACTACTTGGTGGATAAACTTGGCAATAAACGGTCATGTCCCGCAAGATCTGGCACACGCATGTTACGTGTTTGGCTTTCGAAGACGATATCATATGAACGGACAGAACATGAGTAGGGCTCCAAGGAGTGCTCACTCAGACACAAAGATATCTACTAAATAGCAACCTGAGAATCAGCAGCCGAAAGACTGCTCTCATAGGGTGCAAAAGCGGGAGGAGGCAGGAACGGGGGCGGGGCAATGGTTAGGGCTTTGTTATTTTACGGCGCACTTGGGGTGTCCAATCACTGCTGCATTTAGCATGACTGATATTAGGAAACTAATGTCTTTGTTTTCACAGATGTAAAGGGTAAATCAGAACCTTTGCAGGCTTCCATCAATGTCCAGATTGAGATTTTGTACTGTCTTCGCCAGGAGAGAAATTAATTCATCTTTTATAATGCACTTAATACCGGAGACCTGTCCCCAGTGGCAACGTGCTCACCTTGGAAAAAAGACAACACAGAGCACCACAGGTTCGATGCCCGGGTCCGCGCTTACACATGGACGTCACCTCGGGGTGCTTATTGCGCCTCTGCGTGCATCCTGCTGGCTGCACCCTGCTTATTCTTACTGGTGTCACTAACTCCTGCTGAGTGGGTTTCATTCATTGCAACATTATGGTCTATCTCAAGCCATGATAGCGGTGCAACACGTTGCAACACTACAGGAAGCAGCGATGGCGAAGGAAGGCAGGTCTGGATATGGCAAATATAAACCAGCAACCCCTTTACATGCTATTTGCTAAGGATTTAAGCACTATAGGTGGTGCTAGCCAAAGGATTTAAGCACTATATTTGCTGCTAATCAAAGGATTTAAGCACTATATTTGGTGCTAGCCAAAGGATTTAAGCACTTTATTTGTTGCTAGCCAAAGGATTTAAGCACTATATTTGGTGTTAGCCAAAGGATTTAAGCACTACTATGGCCAAAGGATTTAAGCACCATATTTCGTGCTAGCCAAAGGATTTAAGGACCATATTTGCTGCTAGCCAAAGGATTTAAGCACTATATTTGGTGTTAGACAAAGGATTTAAGCACTACTATGGCCAAAGGAGTTAAGCACCATATTTGGTGCTAGCCAAAGGATTTGAGCACTATATTTGCTGCTAGTCAAAGGATTTAAGCACCATATTTGCTGCTATCCAAAGGATTTAAGCACTATATTTGGTGCAAGCCAAAGGATTTGAGCACCGTATTTGATGCAGGCCAAAGGATTTAAGGTCTATACTTGTTGCTAGCCAAAGGATTTAAGCACGATATTTGGTGTTAGCCAAAGGATTTAAGCACTACTATGGCCAAAGGATTTAAGCACCATATTTGGTGCTAGCCAAAGGATTTGAGCACCATATTTGCTGCTAGTCAAAGGATTTAAGCACCATATTTTCTGCTATCCAAAGGATTTAAGTACTATATTTGGTGCAAGCCAAAGGATTTAAGCACAATATTTGCTGCTAGCCAAAGGATTTAAGCACTATATTTGGTGCAAGCCAAAGGATTTAAGCACCATATTTGCTGCTAGCCAAAGGATTTAAGCACTATATTTGGTGAAAGCCAAAGGCTTTAAGCACCATATTAAGCACCATATTTGCTGTTAGCCAAAGGATCTAAGCACTATACGATATTTGCTGCTAGCCAAATATTGTAAGCACCATATTTGGTGCTAGCCAGAGGATCTAAGCACTATATTTGGTGCTAGCCAAAAGATTTAAGCACTATAGTTGGTGCTAGCCAAAGAATGTAAGCACTATATTTGCTGATAGCCAAATTATTTAAGCACCATATTTGCTGCTATCCAAAGTATCTAAGCACTATAGTTGGTGCTAGCCAACATCTGGATGCATTATTCAGGAGCACAGTGCACATAGTGAGCTGGGAGGTCTGCACCGACACTGGCTGCACCCTGTGTAGCGAGCACCACAACTGTGCAGCCAGTTCTGGTGCAGAACCCTCAGCTGACCCCTCTATGTGAAGGGTGACCGGTAACACACATCACGGGCAAGCATCAGAGCATCGTGTGGTCCAGGCATGCAGGTCTATGCAGCGACACCCCTCACACACACTATAGCACTATATTTGGTGCTAGCCAAAGGATTTAAGCACTATGTTTGTTGCTAGCCAAAGGATTTGAGCACTACTATGGCCAAAGGATTTAAGCACCATATTTGGTGCTAGCCAAAGGATTTAAGCATATTTGGTGCAAGCCAAAGGATTTAAGCATCAGAGCATCGTGTGGTCCAGGCCTGCAGGTCTGTGCAGCGACACCCCTCACACACACTATATTTGTTGCTAGCCAAAGGATTAAAGCACCGTATTTGCTGCTAGCCAAAGGAATTAAGCACCATATTTGCTGCTAGCCAAAGGATTTAAGCACTATATTTGGCGCAAGCCAAAGGATTTAAGGTCTATATTTGTTGCTAGCCAAAGGATTTAAGCACTATATTTGGTGTTAGCCAAAGAATGTAATAACTACTATGGCCAAAGGATTTAAGCACCATATTTGGTGCTAGCCAAAGGATTTAAGCACCATATTTGCTGCTAGCCAAAGGATTTAAGCACTATATTTGGTGCTAGCCAAAGGATTTAAGCAGCATATTTGCTGCTATACAAAGGATTTAAGCACTATATTTGGTGCAAGCCAAAGGATTTAAGCACCATATTTGCTGCTAGCCAAAGGATCTAAGCACTATACAATATTTGCTGCTAGCCAAATGATTTAAGGACCGTATTTGCTGCTAGCCAAAGGATCTAAGCACTATAGTTGGTGCTAGCCAAAGGATTTAAGCACCACATTTGCTGTTAGCCAAAGGATTTAAGCACTATATTTGGTGCCTGCCAAAGGATTTAAGCACTACTATGGCCAAAGGATTTAAGCACCATATTTGGTGCTAGCCAAACGATTTAAGCACCATATTTGCTACTAGCCAAAGGATCTAAGCACTATATTTGGTGCTAGCCAAAGGATTGAATCACTATATTTGGTGCTAGCCAAAGGATTTAAGCAGCACATTTGCTGCTAGCCAAAGGATCTAAACACTATAGTTGGTGCTAGACAAAGGATTTAAGCAGCACATTTGCTGCTAGCCAAAGGATTTAAGCACTATATTTGGTGCTAGCCAAAGGATTTAAGCACCATATTTGCTGCTAGCCACAGGATTTAAGCACCATATTTGCTGCTAGCCAAAGGATTTAAGCATATTTGGTGCAAGCCAAAGGATTTAAGCACGATATTTGCTGCTAGCCAAATGATTTAACCACAATATTTGCTGCTAGCCAAAGGATCTAAGCACTATAGTTGGTGCTAGCCAACATCTGGATGCATTATCCAGGAGCACAGTGCACATAGTGAGCTGGGAGGTCTGCACCGGCACTGGCTGCACCCTGTGTAGTGAGCACCACAAGGGTGCAGCCAGTGCTTGGGCAGACCCCTAAGGTGACCCCTCTATGTGAAGGGTGACGGGTAACACACACCACGGGCAAGCATGAGAGCATCGTGTGGTCCAGGCCTGCAGGTCCGTGCAGCGACACCCCTCACACACACTATAGCACTTTATTTGGTGCTAGCTAAAGGATTTAAGCACCATATTTGTTGCTAGCCAAAGGATTTGAGCACTACTATGGCCAAAGGAATTAAGCACCATATTTGGTGCTAGCCAAAGGATTTAAGCACCATATTTGGTGCTAGCCAAAGGATTTAAGCATATTTGGTGCAAGCCAAAGGATTTAAGCACGATATTTGCTGCTAGCCAAATGATTTAAGCATCATATTTCCTGCTAGCCACAGGATCGAAGCACTATATTTAGTGCTAGCCAAAGGATTTAAGCACTATATTTGGTGCTAGCCAAATGATTTAAGCACCATATTTGCTGCTAGCCAAAGGATCTAAGCACTAAAGTTGGTGGTAGCCAACATCTGGATGCATTATGCAGGGGCACAGTGCACATAGCGAGCTGGGAGGTCTGCACCGGCACTGGCTGCACCCTGTGTAGTGAGCACCACAAGGGTGCAGGCAGTGCTGGTGAAGACCCCCTCAGCTGACCCCTCTATGTGAAGGGTGACGGGTAACACACACCACGGGCAAGCATCAGAGCATTGAGTGGTCCAGGCCTGCAGGTCTGTGCAGCGACACCCCTCACACGCACTATAGCACTATATTTGATGCTAGCCAAAGGATTTAATCACCTTATTTGCTGCTAGCCAAAGGATTTAAGCACTATGCCCAAAGAATTTAAGCACCATATTTGGTGCTAGCCAAAGGATTTAAGCACCATATTTGCTGCTAGCCAAAGGATTTAAGCACTACTATGGCCAAAGTATTTAAGCACCATATTTGCTGCTAGCCAAAGGATTTAAACACCGTATTTGCTGCTAGCCAAAGGATTTAAGCATATTTGGTGCTAGCCAAAGGATTTAAGCATATTTGGTGCAAGCCAAAGGATTTAAGCACCGTATTTGCTGCTAGCCAAAGGATCTAAGCACTATATTTGGTGCTAGCTCAGCTGACCCCTCTATGTGAAGGGTGACGGGTAACACACACCACGGGCAAGCATCAGAGCATTGTGTGGTCCAGGCCTGCAGGTCTGTGCAGCGCCACCCCTCACACGCATGGATGACTTGCCAATCACCATCACTCAGTAAAGGGGAGCACCAGACAATGCTGGGTGATGCCCAACACGTTCTGAACAGCTCTCCAGGTCCTGGACCTATCATGTCACATCAAATCATATCAAGCCCATTGGCATCTATGTGCTGGTTACCGTCAGAAACCAATATGACCACAGACAGTAAATGCAGAGGTGGAAGTGGGGGGCTCTTAGTTAAAGAGGTAGGTTTTCAGCTTCTTCCTCAAGCTGTTGTACGATGGTTCACCTCGAAGGTGGAGGAGGGGTTTGTTTCAGAACGTGGAGGCATGGACGGGCAAGATGGCCACTTTGGCGACCTTTTGAGGTTGAATCTGGGGCTGCTGAGGAGATGCTTGTAGGGAGTTCTCAATGGTCTTGCCAGGGTGTGTTTTGGGAATTTGTGAGCCATGTGAAGTGGGGCATTGTTGGGTAGACATCGATGAGTAATGGAGAGGATCTTGAAGTTGATGCTGTCCTTGACCGGGAGCCAGTGGGTAGCTTTTGTGGCACCAGTCATGTGATCATGCTGACCAATGTCAAGGGCCGCTCGCAACGCATTGCTCTGAATAGTTTCAAGTTTTCTCAGGCTTTTGGCAGGCGATGTGCCTCAGAGCAGTGAATTGCAACAGTAACGTTTACGAGATACGAGCTTGTGCAACTTTGAGCCGGTTCGGAGCAGACACAACGGGTTTGTTAGCAGTGATAAGCTTAGTAGTGTATCCAGACGTGGAGGCAATATGATTCAGGTGTCGAGTCATGTTTAGTGAGGAGTCGAGGTAAACGCTGAGCGTTTTCACTCACGTAGCAACAGGAATAGTGTGCCCATCGATGATGAAGGCACTGTATGATTAGTGTAGTTCATCTAGGTGAGTCGGTGAGCCAATGAGGAGAGGCTCTGTGTTATCATCATTGAGGCAGAGGCTGCAAGTGGCCATACATGATTGTATGGTCTTGTATGTCATATTTACTCTAAGGGAGTCCTGTGTGTGGTTGCCGGTGAGCGGGGCAAGGATTAGCATGTAGTTTACGTGGTCAAATATTGGCTTAGGTTAGATACAGTACAGTGTGGGAGAGACGCAGGAGCCTTGTGGAACTCTGCAGGGCATTGGTGTGGGACACACAGAGGCTTTGTTGACAAAGACATGTGAGGTTCTGTCGGTTAGGAATGAGGCGTTCCAGTTGGCAGCGTCTGGAGAAAAGTGGGCTGAAGATGTGAGGTGGTGGCAGAGTGTTTGATGATCAACGAGGTCAAAGGCAGCAAAGAGGTTTAGGAGTAGGAGGAGGGAAAGGTTGCTTATGTCGTTAGAATCGTCTAGCTGATTCTTGAAATTCAGAAGGGCTGTTTCGGTTCCGTTATTGGAGCAGAATCCCGATTGCCGAATGCCCAAAATATGATGTCATTCTACAAATTCCTGGATTTGTAGGTAGGCGACTCTATCCATAATTTTCATAAGGAATGGGACAGTAGTGAAAGGACGTTAGTTCATGGGAATAGCAGGGTCGAGAGCCATTATTTTAGCAGGGCGGAGATCCATGATTCTTTGAGGGAGGATGGGACAGTGCCTGTGGCGAAGGAGGAGTTGATAATGGTGACGATAAGTGTGAGAAGCGGTTCGGCACATTCTTTTGTGATAGATGCTGAGCAGGTGTCTCTCTTGCATCAAGAGTCTTTGAGGCCTTCAATGATGTTGCAGAAAGAAGACACACATGGGGTGACATTTGAAGGGAGGGATTTTTCTAGGTACCCCATCCGGTGGGATGTTGGACTGGAGTTGGTGGGTGCTAGTTAGCTAGGCTTTGAACATAGCTTGCAGTAGTGATGTTTTCTTTGTGAGGGTGTCTTGGATGGTATTACATCATGAGTTGTCTTTAATGATGGTAGATGGTGGCAGCAAGGGGATCTGCAGGTGTCTGAGGATGGGGGCTAGATGACGCCTTGGTAATTCGGCCATTGAAGTTGGCAGCTTTGGCAGCGTGAGTATTTTGTCTGTACAGGAGGGAGGTCTTGGCAAAGTGAACTTAATTGGCTAGAGTGAGCTCTTTGTGCCAGGCAGTTTTGGCTGCTCTTTTTTTTACACGAGTGTCCCTGAGCTCTGGGGTGTACCTGGAGTTAAGCTGTTGGGTCTTTTGGCTTTCTGGGCTTTGATGGGGCCAAGAGGTCTACAGTGTTGCTGAACAAAGTGTTGTAGTGTTGTACCAAGGAAGCAGTATCGTTGATAGTGGGATGATCTGGGCACTGGTCAGGTGTGGGTGCTGCAAGTCAGATAAGAGGTAGGTGCGGTGGTAGGTTTGACACAGGGTGCTCTGTGTTGGCTGGGAGAGGGGAAGGTCAAGGAGATGGTGTAGTGGTCTGACCATGGGCAAGAGAGGTAGATAGGATGATAATGTTGCTTTTGTGATCCTAAATCCAGTCTAGTGTGCGGTCATGGGAGTGAGTGGGGTCGGTGACCCGTTGGGTGTAGTCTATGGCTGCCATGGAGCTGAACATCGCAGTGGCCTCGGATTCTAGGGGTCATTGTACTTGAGGTTAAGATCACCCAAAAGTAGGAGTTGGGTGGTGGGCTTAAGGTTGCATAGGATGAGTTGGGAGAAGTTGTTGTCGAATGTAGCGAGCGGGCCTGGAGGACGGTAGATGAGGTGGAGGGTGATGGTGGTGTTCGGTGAGTGTTGATGCACCTTCAGGAGAACAGAAGAGTGTGACATTCCCGTCCTTATTTGTAACAGAAGTTCTACCATACCCACTTGACCTATTGCAAATCTACACTCTTTGCCATTGCACTGACAGTCATGGGCCATTGCTTACTTGCTGCAAACGCATGCATTTTGCTTGAATTACGGGCCATGTACTTAAACCTACGTCCTCTGTTCTTCAACCATCCCTGAAACAACTCACTACGTGGCACCACTGCCCTAAGTAACTCAAAGGGTGTGCGATCCGCTAGAGAGTGAGGAGCGACATGATAGACACCGGGGCGTTTCTAACACATGCAACCCAGTTGTTCGCCACAACAATCTTCACATTATCCTTGATCACCCTAGTGGGTATCAGTTAATTTTATGAAAAGTACTCGTAGTGTTCCGCTTACCTTCCAATTGGAAGCTTGATCATGCGCGGGTAATATCTTAAATTCAAACGTGAGGCTACAATCTGAGTATTCAGTAATCAGGGGAGTTCAGTGGCCGGGGGACACGCCTATCCATATGGTCTGGGATTACTCTGCGTTGCTGTTAAAAATGTAAAAGGGTAAAGTAAGGACCAGGTCTAGCACTTTACTTAGTGGTATTAAGTATGATACAGGAAGTATAGTTCAACAGGGGAACGTCGCTATTAGACCATACCCCAGGTGCCTATTGGTAATGGGCAGTCCATAGAAATTGGAAGATTATGTTACATATAAACATGCATCTAATCAGGGCAAAGGTTTAATTTGCCTCGTGGTGGCCAGTATACTGACAAGTCCGCGTGGACGTAGTGCCATTTGTCCCATTTATCTTTTTGAATTTAGATGCTTGAGCTACAAGCCATAGGGTTCAGATTCGGGACTGTTATTAATAAAATCAAAATTTCCATGAGGAGTGCTTGGGCATGGATGAATGCGCGGGGTTCAGTCACAGTCTCAGAGAGAAGAAGATGCACCCGGAATCGCATCTACAGGTAACTGTATGACGCTGAGCCGCGTATACGTGCTGACGTCAGATGAAACATCTGATGTCCTCACGCATCTCGCTAATTATTCTTCCTGGTGGAAAAAAATGGTATAGATCCGCTTGTTGAGGAGCAGGGATCGTAAATCTTTTTCTGATAATGGCTATTTGGGGGCCAATTGGTAAGAACATGGAATGGATATCTAAGTGGCAAATTACGATCTTCCTATAGAGAAATCCCTATAAAAAAATAGTGAACTACAATCTCCATATAAAAAACAGAGGGAACAGATTGCAGGTGTCCTAGGCTGCTCAAGATCATAAGTAGCGATGGTGGAGGAACACATTCGATATGATTAATGATGCTTCCATTAAGTAATCATGTTGTCTATTCAGCATGATTGTGCTCTTAGAAGGTGTTCATGACATAGTGTGACAGCATGGGAGGATCACTCAGGGTTCATCTTATAGGAGGGCACCCATGCTCAGACTCTGGTCTGGCTGAGGTATACAGAGGGCCAGCTTTCACCATTCTGTTATATTCTGTTCATCACTTGTATAGGCTAAGTTCAATCTGATCTTTAACAGACGAATCAGGATGAGAATGCATTAAATCACTGACATTGATAAGATGCCCAAATTCAATGTGTCTTCATCACATACAAAAATAGGGATTGCTGTCTTAAGCTCTTGAGGTTGTGTTGCCTGTTGTGGTAAATCAGGGCTAGATTGGCTAACCCATAAGGAGTGTCTGTCATTGATGTAAAGACCTTGATTGTGTAAGCTAAAGTAAGATGTTATGGAGGGAACATTAGTACATTAGTTCTCACACCAGGCTGCCATTCCTTCTATTGGCATACAATTTCTTTGGAAGGGGCAGTGTGTCCCCAAGGGTTCCAATATGTTAAATACCAGGTACTTATAGGAAGACAACTAGATGGAAATCTTCATTCATTCCATGGGGACTCATACTGTCTTATTTGTCAATCCAGTAAAGTTCTCGCTTGTCAATTCTTTTGGCGTGATTGCCGCTCCGTGGGGCTCATTGGATGACCTCCAACATTTGAAATCGCAGTTGGGCTACTGTATGGTGTTTCTCAGTAAAGTGTCTAGCAACTGGAGAGCGTAGATGTTGCTTTTTTGCTCATTGAGCCTTTCTTTCATTTTCCTTGTAGTCTGGCCTACATAATAAATGCCACACGGGCAGTTGAGAGCGTATATAACCGATTTGGTGTCACATGTGGCATAATGTTTAAGTTTGATCTTGGTGCCTGTGCGTGGGCGTCTCACGTAATCTCCTTTTCTGACGTCAGACTGTGACTGAACTCTGCACGTTTAATTTTTTTAATTACAGTCCCGAATCTGAACCCTATGGCTTGTAGCTCAAGCATCTAAATTCAAATAGATGAATGAGACAAACGGCACTACGTCCACGCGGACTTGTCAGTATACTGGTCACTACGAGGCAAATTAAACCTTTGCCCTGATTAGATGCATGTTTATATGTAACATAATGTTTCCAATTTCTATAGGCTGCCCATTACCAATAGGCACCTGGGGTATGGTCTAATAACGACATTTCTCCCTTTGAACTATACTTCCTGTATCATACTTAATACCACTAAGTAAAGTGCTAGAACTGGTCCTTACTTTACCCTTTTACATTTTTAAAAGCAACGCTGAGTAATCCCAGACCGTATGGATAGGCGTGTCCCCCGGCCACTGAACTCCTCTGATTACTGAATACTCATATTGTAGCCTGACGTTTGAATTTAAGACATTACCGCGCATGATCAAGCTTCCAATTGGAAGGTAAGCAGAACACTACGAGTACTTTTCATAAAATTAACTGATACCCACAAACATAGACATGATGCTAAGATGAAACGTGATGCTAAAATGAACCATGTTCCCTTTCAGTGGAAGTTTACGCTGGCGATTCAATCTGTCAATATACCTATTGACAGAATAAAGCATAATGAGCGCTACCAGGCGATTCCACAGTTGACCTACCGTACAGCTGGAGTAGGGATCCACTCTAGGAGGAATGCTCCATATTCTGATAGATAATATTTTGCTTAGATTTTTTAATAATTTGAGATAGCTCAAGATACGTTCAACTCTGTATTGCTTAATATCCCCAGGTACACAGAATAATCCTTTAAACACTCCTGCCACGGAAATGTCTTCCGGTCCACACGCATATGCGCATTGAGGCACCTGTGAGAGGTAGGGCATCGCTCCTAAAAGTGATAACACTGGAAGCTCATGATTAACCACATGAAAACGGATATAGACTTATTTGCTTTGCAACACACAGATACCAGAAATGGAATTACAGAACTTTTGAATTTAACCACTCCTGATGAAGGAAATTGTCTTTCCGAAACACGTTGATTTTTTTTCAACATGAACAACTTCTGATGGCTTTCAAGACCTACCAATGCATCATTTTACCAATATGAAAGTAATATTGTAACTCTATTTGCATTATTTGAAGGTTGTTCGCTCCACTTTTTTTCATTGAATTAAATACTTTATTGATGATCGTAAGCTCATTGTACTAAAGTGATTACATCAAACGACTGAGTGTGGATGAAAATTTAAGATATCAATTAAGTTATTACCTAGAGGGGCTCACTTTTGGATTCCTAATAGTAGGAACCATTTTCATTAACCATTTCCATTAACTAAATCTATTACCTCATTGGATTGACTTCCAATCCAACAAAAGCGAATTGAATGCAATTTATTTATTGTTTGTTACCATACAATCTCTAGAGTGTGCAGAGGACGTAAGTGTTCCACTGACCGTGGACACTTTCCTTCTTGTTGTTCAATGTACTATGGTACCACGTGACGATGCCATTCTGTGTAAAGATGGCTGTCCAGCTTCATTTCCTGTCCCGTCCTTCCTGCTACCCAGTGATGATTTCCTGTTCCGGTGAAGTCCTTGTTGTGCTACCCAGATTAAGCCAGCGTGATCTACTGGCCTAAATTCAATCGCCTTGTCCTAATGTCCCCAGGAGAGCAGAGAGCCCACATGCAGCAATTCCTGTGCCCATGCGCAGTCCTGTTCATGATGTGCAGGTTTTGCCCAGTGCCAACAAGGGAAGCCTTTTTTTCCTAACAAAAATCTGCTAGAGAAAAATAAAAAATATGAAACACTGAGGATTGGGGGACATATTATGAGATCACTTGGGCACTATATATATTCCCCTTAAAAAAATACCCCCTCATTCTTTCCTTTTCCACCCTAATATTTATTTATATACTTCCAAAACCAGGTCTACACTTTTCCACAGACCGCCATTTTGTGCTTCTAGTGCAACAATCATAATTTGACTTCTTTATCATTGGGGTGCAGGTTATGGCTTGTTGTAGGAACCCAGCCATCAACTTTTGGCCTTTTCTGTACCTCTGAACTACAATGTAAACAAGACTTACCTTTATTTATTGACATTTAAACTTTCATAAATGGTTGCAGTTCTTTTTCTAGTGTATCTTATTATTTTAAACTCTCTAGCAATACAAAGGAAGGGTACATGTCATCTGTAGATCTATGGCGGACGGGTCGGGAGGGCGCTGTATTAGTTACAATTCTCCCACTTCTACTGCAGCATAAGAAGATGCCTGCCAATAAAATAAGGAACAGTGTTACGCTTGCAATTGTGGCGAGATGGCAATAAAATAAGGAACATTATTACACATAGAGTTGTGGCGAGATGGCAATAAAATAAGGAACATTGTTACACATAGAGTTGTGGCGAGATGGCAATAAAATAAGGAACAGTGTTACGCATGCAATTGTGGCGAGATGGCAATAAAATAAGGAACATTATTACACATAGAGTTGTGGCGAGAAGGCAATAAAATAAGGAACAGTGTTTTGTTAGGATGGATTTCTGAACTCTGACCTGGTGGGCAGAGGTTCAGAAGGCCAGCCTAGTTTCTTGGAACAGGGTAACCTTCTGGACAAGCCAGACCAATCATGGTAGCTCTGGCAAGCGGTCAAGACTAGGGGCCTCATCACGAGTTTGGCAGTAACCCTTAAATGCAGCGGTAGCGCTATTACCACCGCATTTAAGGGTCTGCCAGATCATGGCCTTGGCTGATTTCCCTCCAGCTCTGAGCGTGGGGGAAATCTGCGGCAAATTTGGTGATTTTCGGTGCTATTACCGCTGGCGGGAAATCCGCCGGCGCAAATAGCGCAAATTTCCCCATTGGGCCCAATGGGAAATGAGGAAATCCCGAATGGGCCCAATGGGGAATGGGCACTAACCGTTCCGCCAAACCCGTGATCCGGCGCTAATAGCGCCAGGGGGTTTGGCGGTAGGGCTAATAGCGCCAGCTCTAATAGTGCCGGCGTTACCGCCCAACTCGTGATGAGGCCCTAGGTCTCAGGATGGGTGAGGGGGACAGAAAGACCTCAATGAGCACACAGAGCAAAGGACACTTACAAATTACTCCCAGTCGGGTGTATATATATTAAAAATACAAATACATTATTTCAAGGCCTTTGAGTTTTCTTGGATCAAGTCTTTCCTTAGCGACAGGACTATGAGGGTGTTCTCCCATCGTCAGCGGCCGACCCGATTCCCATCCTGTGCGGAGTTCCTCAGGGCTCTTGCATATCCCTACCTCATGCAACATATTTACCAAGCCCCTTTTTGATGATCTGGGCCATCTCGTTATCACCTACACTAACTACGCAGATGATACCCAGATCCTCCTCCCACTTTCCGGGGATTACAACAAGGATTTGGCCTTGGTAAATAGAGTGTACATCATCATCCAGGCATGGATGGCATCACACGGACTATGCCTGAATGATGATAAAACAGAGCTCATCATCATAGGGACTCATTCCAATCTTAAAAAGCTAAGCCTAAACTACACCTCTTTTGAAATCGATGCTAATATCATCAAGGTGTCCAAGGAGATGAAGACACTTGGCTTTTACCTGGACTCCACCCTCTCATTCGACAAACAGGTGAAGTCTATGTCATCTGCCACAGTTTACACTTGTAAGCTCATCAGAGCAGGCAAACACTTTCTCTCAGATAACAATTGCATTATTTTAGCCAGAGCATTGATTCTATCTAGGCTCGACTATTGTAATGCCCTCTACATTGGTGCTAATAAATCTACCATCCAAAGAATTCAAATCTTACAAAATAATGCCTTGCGAGCAGCTCTTGGTGTGTCTAAAAGATCACACATAGCCAAGATCAGGTGCAGAAACTGTCTGTCCCCCCAAAACAAAAACCATTTAAAAGTGGCATCCATCAAAATCTCTGAACAATGCCGCACTGAGCTATCTCTCAGGCAAATACCAAAAAAAAGCTCAACCCGGCTAGCAAGAACCCCTAATGCCAATAGCCTCATCATACCTAGATTCAGGCTAACTAAGTCTGGGGGAGGCAGCTTCCAGGTCCCAGCACCCCAAATATGGAACTCACTGCCTCACCATTTACGCGAGGAGCAGCCCTTTCTGAAATTCAGACACAACTACATCAACGTTCTGAAGTCTGCCAACGACTAGCCCACATGCTACTATTTCACTCCTGAGACCGCCCAGTGGAGATACGTTATAGATCCGACTATTTGATGCCCATGTATACATTTTCATCTTCCCCTCTGCTAGGGACTTAACGCCTTACTAGTGTCTGTACATATGTTGTCCCCCATGTAATCTGTATATATTTTGCTCTGCATGTAATCTGCAACCTGTAACTTAAGCCTTGCATATCCTGCATTGCTGCGCCTGGCTACCTTCGGGTTTGGTGTACATTAAAAGTGAATTAAACAAACAAACAAACACACAAATCAAATCACAGTAATACTTTTAAACTAACACAATCCTATCTAAATATATATATATATATATATATATATATATATATATATATAAGAACAATGGGGTCTAAAGGGTTAATATGCAAATTGGGTCCACGACCTAAATGGGGAAGGAAACAGGCAGTGCAAATAGTCTTTAGTCCCTTCGACATCAAACACACACCTATCTGAGAGGCAGTCCAAGCCCTAAGAAGAGAGGAGCCTTATGCTCAACAGTACAAGTAGTGCAGGTGCACGGGGTAGTTCAAATGGGCAAAACAGGGTCTCTTCACAGGTCTGTAGCAGCTCAGGAAGGTGGGTGAGGTGATGAAGAATAGGTTCCCACTATTTGAGGAGGGCCTCCACTTGAGGGAAGAGTCGATTCCAAGAGTTGGGAATAGTTCACTAGTTTGCACTAGTACTGGAAAGGAGAGGGGCCCTCAGGGGCCACTTGTGCATAAAAATGGATGGAGGCGCTAGGGGCCTCCAGTTAGGGTTGTGATTACTCACTGACCCCTGGTGCACTCTGGACCAAACTTCGGCAGTCGAGTCCACTTTGGTTGCAGGTTCAAGTGCAGCAATTTGGCGACTCTGTGGCTTTCGGGCCAACGAAGCTACAATGATGATTCCCAAACAGGACAGTGGCAATTTCTCTGCTCCTGGTGGATGGATCAGGCAAGTTTCACCAAGGGCAAGAGGGGCACAAATGCAGCACACTTGCAAAGGTCATCAAGATGGCTGGGTGACACTGCAACCGTGTATACTGCGGTTCAGGCGCACTCACTTTACTCCAGGCCTGGGAATGCCAAGTGTATGAAATTAGGTGTGAGAGTGCCGTGAACACAGAGCTAGCAACGTACCAAGTTTTGAGGGACTCCATGAAACGGTGGCGGTATCAGGTCAAAAAGTCTGCATAAGCTGGTCAGCCCACTGGTTGGCCCAGGGACACTTCAGAGAGAGCTTACTTGCAGGGTTTGATGCAGGTGCCGAGAATACTTGGTCCCACTATTCCAATGGGTCAAAGCATCTTCGCACCCCTTCTAGGATGACCAGATTCAGAGGGGTCCCACGGGACGAAAGCGGGCTCAGGGTTCCAAACCTTCCAGCGGGTCACCAGTGGTTCCTCGACTCGGCTTCTTAGTTTCAGGATACTTGGATCCTATCCTTTGTTCAGAGAGAACTCCAGAGATCGACATGGTATCAGTGTTTGGGGCCTGCTATCATCCAGAATCTCCTTCGCGCCAAAACGAAGCGGACCCAATGGGAGATATGCTCACATACAGGCACTCCATACGTGGACCAATCACGGACCACGGTGGTCCCAGGCATTCACAGCACTCGAGACTCTCTGGCACCCAGGATGTGTATTGGAACCAGATGTTCCAGCCCACATTCTGGAAGCGCACACACACAAGGCATGCAGAAGCCCTCCAAAGCTTGGCGTTTCGCAGGAGAATGCATGCCCAAATAAGGAGTGACCCGAGTTGGCTCGACCTGGGAAAGGTGAAGGGCCGAGATGGTCAAAGGACAGGAAAAAAAGAACCTCGTGGCATGGCCATTTTAGAACCAGGCTACCTATTAGTGCCAACGCGGTAATCGTGGTTTACCTGGCAGGAAAGGGTTAACAATATGCAAAATGATAAGCTGCCACCAGCCCTGTCCAAGGAACATCTGCACTTCTCCTACAAAATCCTTCGAGAGCATCTGGAGCCTTTGGAAATGACTAATAGACCCAAGTGCACGTTACTGGAAAGGACTAAGGGAAACAAAGTCTCCCAGCACTGAGGGCATGTCAGTTTCCCCATAAAAAGTGAGGAAAGCCCAAAGCAGTGCAGCAGAAGGCGAGGCTCCACTGGTAAAGGCAGACTATGGTGTTTAACATCAGCAAAAATTAGGGGGTACACAACTGGAGGGAAAAATACATATACATTGGAATCTTTCCTAACAGCATACAATTGTGGCGAGATTGGCAATAAAATATAGAACATTATTAATCATAGAGTTGTGGCAAGATGCCAATAAAATGAACAGTGTTAAGCATACAGTTGTGGTAAGATGGCAATGGCGATGGCGCGCTCGATCTGCAACTAAGCAGGAATCGTACGCTCGCAATGATGCGCTGCACTTGACATTTCCATGACACGGCACACTTTATAACATTGCATTTGGCCTATATAATTTGTCCAACGACTTTAAAACTTGACTATAGAACGCACTACAAACAAGTCTCACCGTATGGCAGGCGTGTAGATCTCCTGCATAGATAGGAATTACACCCCATGCTTAACCTAAGCATAACCAAGTTGGATTTTTTCAAAATCTCCCTACATATTCGCTTGGATTATCCAGTAACACAATAATTATACGTCCTGAAGACGACCCAAGAGGGTGGAAACACATGTTGGCGTCTTGCACACATCACTTTGGACTACTTGCACCTACTGCATTGGAGACTTGCAAGTATTTCTGTTTTTCCTTTTGACCAAAGATTCATTTATGGGGAGATGTCACATCATGTCTTTCTCACGACTAATGAACAGAGATGACCTAACAACATACAGAGGAGTTATGCAGCTTCATTACATTTGTTTTATGTTACTCTTCCAATGTAATCTGTTATTGATTTTCTGTACTGGAAAGTGAGAGCAGATTGTGAGGATACCCATCAATACTTATTACACATACAATTGTGGCGAGATGGCAATAAAATAAGGAAAATTATTACACATAGAGTTGTGGTGAGATGGCAATAAAATAAGGAACATTATTACACATAGAGTTGTGGCGAGATGGCAATAAAATAAGGAAAATTATTACACATAGAGTTGTGGCGAGATGGGAATAAAATAAGGAACAGTGTTACACATGCAATTGTGGTGAGATGGCAATAAAATAAGGCACATTATTACACATGAAATTGTGGTGAGATGGCAATAAAATAACACACATTATCACACATAGAGTTGTGGTAAGAATGCAATAAAAGAAGGAAATGTATTACACATCCAATTATGGTGCAATGGCAATACAATAAGGAACATTGTTACACATACAAATATGGTGAGATGGCAATAAAATAAGGAACATTATTACACATTCAGTTGTGGCGAGATGGCAATAAAATAAGGAGCATTATTACACATACAATTTTGGCGAGATAGGGTTGTTCAGAGACTTCAGTGCTGATTGAACATAGAACATCAATTGGGGTGCAAAGAATGGCTGTATGGGGAGCACCCTCAAACACCTTTTTCTGTTCACTGAAGACTGCTTCCAACACCTACAGACTTTTCTGTACCTCGGTTAAATCCTGAAATCGTCTAGAGGTAATCTTAGACCATCCTTTCAAAAACTCAGTGTGCTAAGTTACTGATTTTCTTTCTACCACTGGCCAAAACACAATAAGCTATTGTGCACCTATCAGCAACAAAAACACAGCTATCAGCTGCGGGAACAGAAACCAACTCAACACACAGATCTTCTCCCTTAAACAAGAGTCTACCTGTTAGCGATACCCCACTTGCTCTATATCCCAACACATCCTGTTGCCCCCAGTAAACAACACCTGACCTTTTCCTAGCTTATTAAGACATTGTGGCTTAGGGGTGTCACATGGGCCCTCCTTTTCAAGTAGAACACTTTTCTAGCCCCACATCAGGAGTTATCCATGGGGCCATTGCCAGGCATCTGGTGGCATCATTAGCCGGTCCTACTTCCCAGACTTCTCTGTGTGTCAATGGGATGAATCCTGCAGAGTCATCACTGACCCCCGGCCTAAGGTCTCCTGATCCTGACCCCGTGAGTGGCATTATGAGGGGGGAACGTGCTTAGGAGAGACGTGATATTTGTTCTTTTGTGAGGATGAAGAGCCTTTAATCCCCAAATACCTGCTGGCATGCAGACACTACACAAAACCCACTGATGTTAAAACCCAAAAGATAATATATGAGAAATCACCTAAACCTATTACCGCGTTCAGAATAAGTTTTCCACTTTGGGGATAGATGGGTCACATGGTACCCCCTGACTGCGATGGTTCTGTTTTGGGTAAAAATCCTAAACTTAATGTTTTTGCACATAATACTCATATGACATCTTCTGTTTCATCTAAACATCAGTTGAAACAAAATAACTTTGGGAAACCAAAAACATGATGGACTTCAATGCCTAGAATGCCTATGGTACTTGGACGAGGAAGAGGAGTGAAGAGTTGATGGGGGTCAATAGTGATGCCAAGCAGACCGTGCGGTCTAGTCTTTCTATTCCAATCATCTGAGCAAGACATTTAAATTTAAAAAAACAGTTGCGTATGAAAAGGGCAGCAGGAGCATGACGGCCGCGGCAGAGGCTGCATTCAGAGAAGTCTCGGGGTGCTGCAGAGTGTGCGCAGCTAGAAGCGGACGCAGGGAAGAAAGTTGAGGTGGAGCAAGAAGCCCAGCTGAGAGGGAGAAGTGCTCCAGAGTGACAGAGGACTGCTCAGGCGGACCAGAGTCCCCGAAGGCACAGTGGAGCCTGGTGAGGTCTCGGGAAGTGCCACATGAGTAACAGCAGCTGCAGGAGAGCTGCCAATGGTGTTGGTGGACCGTGTAAGGATATTCATGCAAATAATAACACATGTGTACAGCTAGCTGTGTTTCCAAGGGAAGCAAAATGGGTGTCAGAATGCGTGTGAAGGGCAATGTGTTAATTGGCAGTGTTTTAAAAATGACAATAGGACTTTAGTAGCAGCCAGTAAAATGTGGTGCTCATCTTAAAAGCACTCAGCAAGATGTTGTCCGTAACAAACCGGTAAAATGAGTGTTCACTTCAAGAAACACTAAATATAACATGCAGTCATTTTAAAGTGGGTGCAAATTAGGGGTACAGATTAGCAGGGTAATGGGGTTAACCTGAAGGTAGGAAAGATAAGGGAAGTTACATGAGGCAGGTAAAATGCCACATTAGGTTTTACATAAAAAAATAGAATGCAGAAACAGACAGGGGGCCTCATTCCGAGATTGGAGGTAGTCATGGCGCTATTTGCACCATGACTACCTCCAATAACGGTACCGGCACCGGTCTCGTTCAATGGGGACTTACCGGTGTAGTCTGACGTTTGCGGGGCCGGTATGTCCCCATCGAAAAAACCATTCCCCATTCCCATTTGAGCCCCCATAGGGCTCAATGGGAATGGGGAAGTAGCTAATAACGGTACCGCAATTTGCTGTACCGTTTTTAGCTCTGAAGTCCCTTAGTGGGTCCCGTCCATAACTCCTGGTTAAACCAGGAGTTGAAGGAGGGACCCGCTAAGGGAGCTCGTAGTAGGGCGGTAAGGGATTACCGGCACCGGTCTCCTTAACGGTGCCCGGTATCCCTTACTGCCCTACTCGTAATGAGGCCCAGGGTTTCTATGTGCATATTTACAAATTAAGTATTTATATCTATGACAAACTGTATTGTGGAAATAACCTATATAACAGAATATACTAACTAAAAGCAACTAATTGTCTCAAATTAACATTGTAATGCAGTTGGTAAACACGGATGAAAATTCATTTGGTTTTAGTGCTCTTCTATGGAGAACAGAAAATATGCACAGTAGGAAATTAGATGGGTAACCGTTTCTTGTATAACTAAAGCATCCATTGTTCTGGCAGGAAATGAGCTGTTACATGAAGGCTCTTGTAATGTGATTGGTAGAAATCTGGGGGTGTTAGGACCACGTCAGGGGAGTCTGAGCAGACTTTGATGGACAGACAGAGAAGATATAGAGAGCTGAGCTGAGGGGGTTGGGTGTCAGTCTGAGATTTGGTTCCTATCTGCACACTGCGGGATGGTGTGCTCCGGGGGGTGGAGCTTGAAGACAGGGCAGAGGGAGTGTCGTCCTGGCCTCGGAGTGACTGGAATTCCAAAGGCTGTGTCCGTGAGCTGTGTAAGGTTGCGCAGTTAAGCTCCAGCAACAAGAGAAGCAGGTGGAACATAGAAGCAGACTTCAAAGATAATTGTAAGTTAGGTTAATTGAGGAGTACGTGGAATGGTGACATGTGATAAATTAGCTTAGGGTGCTAGGTTATAAAACAAAAAGCTTTATTTTTGTTGCTTTCTGTCTGCACTTGTTTAAAAGAAAAAGAAAATAAATTGCACACATGTTTGCAGACTCTTCCACGTTGCACTGTGCTTGTTTTCCTCTCTCGTGTTATCTTTTAGAGGGTCGAAGTTGTGATTTGTGTTGGTAAGAATATATGTAACTGCAATATTATGAGATGTAACATGTTTCCCTTGATTGTGTGCAATAAGAACAAATATCATAACAAAAGTAAAGCTGGTGAATTTTCTGGTTTCATTTCATGCCTCTAATGATTACTGTTTCAAGGGGAAGGAGTGGTTGGGAGGTTTTGATATTTACACCACAGTGGTAAAACATTTACCACTTTTGTTACAGCCAAAGGTAAAGTTAGGAACCAAGGAAGAATATACATATGCAAGATAAAAGGTTGTGTGTGTGTGAATGGGCTTTCTCTGCATGCTGAAGAGAAAGAGGTGCTCTTCAAGGCATATAGGTTACTGATGTAAATAAATCAGTAACAAGAGCTACATGCAATAAGTGCATTCTGTATAATCTTACTGGGTTCCCTAAAAGTGTCAGCCAAAGGTGGGTCATAATTATAAAGAGGGAAGGTTTGTCTTATCATAGAGCTGTATGATGGAAGATATGCTCACCACTAAAATTACCACTATACCGCAAAAATAAGATACCATTAAAAATTACAACCAGAATAAGATAGTTCTGAATTATTACCAAAATAGGGTAGTACTGAACGACCACCAACGGTAAGGCCAATTTGCTGCCAAAATACCCCTAAAATACCACAATACTGAAATACCACAATATCAGGAATTAGCCCCAAAGACAAAGGGCCTCATTCTGAGTAGGGCGCAAAGGGTTACCGGGCACCGTTAAGGACATCGGTGCCGGTAAACCCTTTGCACCCTACTACGAGGTTCCTTTGCGGCCCCGTCCTTAACGCCTGCTTTTAGCAGGTGTTATGGACAGGATCCGCAAAGGGACTTCAGAGCTAATAACGGTACCGTAATTTACAGTACCGTTAGTAGCACCCTCCCCATTCCCATTGAGCCGTATGGGGGCTCAAATGGGAATGGGGATTGACATTTCCAATGGGGACTTACCTGTCCAGCAAAGGTCGGACTAGACCGGTAAGTCCCCATTGAACGAGGGCGGACACGGTACCGGTAATGGTGCTAGTCATGGCGCTAATAGCGCCATGACTAGCACCAACCTCGGAATGAAGCCCAAAATCTCCTACAACCGGGAGGGTCTGGCAGCGCACCAAGTTCCTACCCACATTGAGATTGCACAGCAGCACCGGGAGACAACACGGAGATGCCAGAAAGAAGCCGATGAGTTAACCTAGAGAGAGAGATAACTACGGGGTGCTCCGTAAGAAAAAATTACAGTTCAGAGACAATTTTGAATCACGGCCAAGAGCCTATAAAGAAACGATAGAAGGGCAAAAAAGGTGCAATTCTCCTCACATGGGACATCAGTTTGGGGTAACCTGGAACCCACATTGCCATCAGCCAAGCGCCTATAAAGAAGAGATAGAAGGGCAAAAAGGGTGCAATTCTCCTCACATGGGACATCAGTTTGGGGAAACCTGGAACCCACATTGCCATCAGCCAAGAGCCTATAAAGAAGAGATAGAAGGGCAAAAAAGGTGCATTCTCCTCACATGGGTCATCAGTTTGGGGAAACCTGGAACCAATATTGCCATCAGCCAAGCACCTATAAAGAAGAGATAGAAGGGTAAAAAGGGTGCAATTCTCCTCACATGGGACATCAGTTTGGGGAAACCTGGAGCCCACGTTGCCATCAGCCAAGAGCTCATAAAGAAGAGATACAAGGGCAAAAATGGTGCATTCTCCTCACATGGGACATCAGTTTGGGGAAACCTGGAACCCACGTTGCCATCAGCCAAGAGCCTATAAAGAAGAGATAGAAGGGCAAAAAGGGTGCATTCTCCTCACTTGGGACATCAGTTTGGGGAAACCTGGAACCCACATTGCCATCAGCCAAGAGCTTATAAAGAAGAGATACAAAGGCAAAAATGGTGCATTCTCCTGTCATGGGATATTAGTTTGGGGAAGCCTGGAAACCACATTGCCATCAGCCAAGAGTCTATAAAGAAGAGATAGAAGGGCAAAAAGGGTGCAATTCTCCTCATGTGGGACATCTGTTTGGGGAAACCTGGAACCCACATTGCCAGATGCAAACAAACAGGCAACCATTGTACAGTTTTCCTTAATTGAGATGTTGGTGAGGAAAAACCTGGAACAAATATTGCCACAAACAGAGAAACCATTGATATTTGTGGGAAGTTAAAACCATTACTGGCAGTACACCAGGAGAAAAACGAGTTATATTTTATTTATTTCTTCTGCATTTGTAGGGCGTTTATACAACAAGTAAATTGTGTTTCAAAGCACCCACATGTCAACAGGAAGGGAACATGGGATTGAAAACAAAATAGACACTGGAGGATAAAGACGAACCACCTAGGCCTTGTGAGTATTCAGAATGTGCAAGTGCAGAGAGAGGGGAGGGAAAGAGGGAGTGGGGGTAAGTGTTGGAGTGTCCGTGCTTGTGGGTGAGCAGCAGATGTAAGTGCCAAGTATTGTAAGTGCTAAAGAGCGTTGACCTGCAATAAGTGGGTAAGTGCCGGCATACAGTGGCGTAGGCCAGTGGGTGCCTAGGCAAGTGTTGTGTGTAGGCAGAGGCTGAGGCGATTGGGTGTGGGAGGCCAGGGCCCTGAGGACACATAAGTGCCCTGGCCACCAATCACAGTGTCTGAGATTAGCAGAGGAGGGAAGATGGGAAGGAGGAGGTAAAAAGGAAAGTCTTGAGAAGCTTCCAGAATTTGAGGAGGTCCGGCTCAAGAAAAAGAGGAAGGGGGAGGCTGTTCCATAAGTGGGAGCCAGCTGAAGAAAGAGATCGGCCTCCGGCCCTCTGTTTAGCGAAACGCTTTACACACATAGAGATGGTATCAGAGGAATGTAGAGATCTATAGAGAGAGTATTTAGTAATAGCAAGTTGCAGATAGCGTGGTCCCAGACCCCAGGTAGCCTTGTGGATGATGCAGAGGGATTTGAATTTGATCCTTGCAGCAACCAGGAGCCAGTGAAGAGTTTTTAGAGCAGGAGAGATGCAGTCCCTGGGTTTGAGGCCAAGGGTAAGTCTTGCTGCTCTATTCTGGATTAGCAGGAAGGCGTCATAGAGAGGAAGAGGGTAGATTCAAGAGAAGGTTATTACAGAACTCAAGCTTAGATTTAACCAGGGCTCGGGTAGCATTAAGTTTCTGGGGAAAGTGAGAAAAGGGATAATTCCTTTGAGAAGGAAGAGTTGAAAGTGGGACTTCTTGGCAATATCCTAAATGTACGGGAGGAAGGAGGGAGAGGAATGTAGGGGTGAAGGGTCTAATGAAAAGGAACGAAATAAGTTGGGTGAGTTACAATATTCGTTACTTAAGTAATGAAAGGGGGAATATATGGGAGAAAGGGTCTCCAGGACCCCCCCCCCCACATTTACTCCCTCTCGTGGGGCTCTCGTGGGGCTTATGACTCGCCGGCAGCCATCTGTGTGCCTGGGCCCGGTATGCGGGATGGCTGCGGGACGATGCATGGGACCGCACGGCTCACCCTATAGCATGATACAGATTCCATTTTGTGATACACCTAGACTCCATTTTGAGCACAACAGTCTAAGCCTCAGCGGCACAAGCGGCCTGCAGGGCTGCAGCTCTCCCCCACCCGACCATGCACAGCGAGCCAGCACTCCGCTCACCCTCCTCCCCATGGCAGCTCAACTGGAGGGCTGTTCTCACGGGAGACAGGGTGCGAACATGCAACAGTACAAACACTGTATCTTTTACCTTCCGCAGTACATCATTTGACCTGCCAATGACCGGGTCTCAAGCTGGGGTCTGAGAAAAACAAAGCCACCTCTATAAAACATGATCTGTCTCCACACAAACCCCTCCACCCATAATATATGTTGTGAATAACCCCCCAACCCTGATCCCCGTTTGAAGTACCAGACATGAATTTTAAGCCTGTGTGCCGCCCAGGTTTGTCCATGTTACTAAGCCATTTGTATGAAATAGCTCCAAATCCATAAGGCCAATGGTTCATATCAAAAAGGGATGACATCTGTCTTACAACCTCTGTAATCCGACGGAGTACTCACGGCTCTTCGGGTTCTGAAAGATGTGAAGAGGTAAGAGGTGTCCCCTCAGAGGTTCAGAGGCCAGACAATCTGTGCTCCCCAGGGAGCCGCCCCCTGGGTAACCCTCTTGGGGAAGAAAACCCAGAACCTGCAGGTCTTGAGGAGGATGGAAATCTCGGTTCGTAGTGGCAGGTAGAAGGGTGGCGAATTCCCCGATAGAAGCAATAGGGGAAGAGGATCTGTAATAGCAGCAGAAAACGTTTAAGGTAGTACCAAGGGGTAAGGAGAGAGGAGAAGAAGGAGAATGAAGGAGAGATAGAGCGGAGGGCCGCCGGGACCAGGAAAAAGAGGAGAGGTAAATAAAGGCTAGGAAGGGTGAAATGTAAGCGTAGCAAAATCCGCGAGCGGCTGCAAGTCACAGAAGCTGCCGGCTAAGGCAGACCGAAGCCGGAAGGAAAGAAAGGCCGAGGACGGCAGAGAAGGTAAGCACAAGATGAAGCCGCGAACGGCAGAAAAATAAATAAAGCCGCGGATGCGGATAAAGAAGGTAGAAGAAAAAAGAGGAAGCCAAGGAAAGTGCCGAGAATCGGCTAACTAGCGACTGACCCTGAGCGGGGAAGCCGGAGGCGGAGAGGAAGAAACTAAAGGCGGTTATGCCCAAGAAAGGGAAAAAAGGAGGAGGGAGCGAGGGAGGACTCCAGAGGAGAAAAACTGGCGGGAGGCAAGTTTTACGAGCGAGCAGCTACAAGGGAGAAAGCTGAAGAGCAGAGTAGCAACGCAGTTACCTGTAAGTTCGCGGGGAATAAGTACGAACAAATGGTAGAAAGATAAGAAGGACCAAGTGGAAGAAAAAGACTAGAGGAGGCAAGTTTTACGAGCGAGCAGCTACAAGGGAGAAAGCTGAAGAGCAGAGTAGCAACGCAGTTACCTGTAAGTTCGCGGGGAATAAGTACGAACAAACGGTAGAAAGAGAAGAAGGTCCAAGTGGAAGAAAAAGGCTAGACCTGCATTGTTAGTTGATAGAAACGTTATCAAGGAGCCGCCTTCTTGGATTCCACTGAGTGTATCGTGGTTGATGTAACTTCCATTGTCTCCATAAGTTTCTACGCGTTCTTGTAACACTCTGCCCATCCCAGAACACCCACTTGAAAAGTTACCAAATGGGTGTAATTTCGAACTTGCCATTAGTAATCACAGGATAAGGTTGATGCACAATATTTTAAAAGCAAATGTGTAATATCTCCATGTACAATGTGATTCCTCATGAATACGCAAGTTTGCAAGTGAACAATTAAGTGTTGCAATATTCACAAGTCTTCTAAAGTAGTAATTACTGTCCTGAGTGATGAAACGTCATTTTAAGTAATTGTTTAACCTTTCTAATTATACGTAGAATGTTGCGGACTCTTGCCTATGTTAATGTATACACCAACCTGATTCTACCTCATGTTTTTATGGTAGCTTTTCCCATGTGTCCCCGCACCCAGATGTAAAACCATAGCCCAGTGAATGATGAGGCGCTGACAAAACCTTTTATCGATTCTGTAAACATGGTGCCCATGAAATACGAAAAGATGTAATACATAAAGTGCTCACACGATTGCACAATCTTCAATGTATATACATATATATTAATTCAATGAAAAAACTTTGTTAAAGGGACGTTATGTTTAAGTTGGCCTAATAAAAACCTATGAAATTCAAAGAAAAAACCTTGTTAAACGGACGTTATGGTTCCAAGTAAAACCGAAAACCCCCTGAAATTCGCCAGTATGGTAAGCTAAGCAACCATAACTCACGCCACCACCGTGCACTGCTAAGACAAATACCCAGAACATCAAAGATGACATCACAAATGTCATTGATGACATCACTGATGACATCACATATCTGGGCCACTTGTTTTTATTCCTTGACATATATAGGCTAGGTGGTTTTGTTCACTGGCAGTCAGAATAATTCAATTTAAAAAGGTGCTTAGCTCTCCTGCCAAAAAAAAGCCATCCAAAACCAAAATAAATGTTCCTTTAGGAACCACCTTTCACAGTTAAAAAATAGAACTAAAAAAAAATGCATTGACTCCATCTACTTTATATTTCTCAGTAAAATACATAGACGCAATAAGATTTTCCAACATTTCCATTTGCATTTTGTGTTATGCTAATGGTAATATTGTGGCGTTCATCCTCCTTTACAGGGACTGGAACGGTGGATAGAATGCCAGCAGGCCAAGTTATCAGCCCAATCTTTTCCCATATACAAATTGTTCGTTTTCGATAAAGGAACTGCTGGGTCGCACAGTGAATTCCAGGGCATCTGCATGAACTTAGGCCTAGACCACCATAAAAGATGTTATGTTACTCCTAATCGCTAGTGCAGCGTACGGGCACATGGGCCCTGGGCGATCGTCCCACAAAACAGTCACAGTGATCCAGCCGTTGACGACTACGTGCACCTGGCGAATAAAGAAGCCATCAGTAGGCATCTGGAATCCATAGCAATCGCAGTAAGGCAGCATGTAGCTATTTGGAAAACATAACAGAAAATATGTATCAACGATTAGCACGCACAGCAAACAATCTCAAAAAAGACAAAAAGAACATGGAAACTGATACACAAATCGATATGGTCATACATGACATTTTAAACAAATATTAGCGTTTAACCTGGGTGAATCTACTGATAGTCTACATACACCTAGATTCTGCACCCCCCATAACCACACAAAAATGACAACCACACAGAAAGATAGTACTTCAGTTACATTGGCAAAATTAATGTTCAGATAATAATAAATTAAAGCTTGTTCCGGTGTACAGTCCTCAAAAGCAAACTTACATGATATTCACCATCTCCATTCTCTTTGCGTAACTTAGACTACAATGCTCAATGCGCTCGCACCAAAGAATCTTCATGAACTGATTTTACATTTTCCTTACAAACCTTTGGAATGCATATCCTTATCAAATGTTCCTTATTCCAAACCTCCTCTCACTGCATTCTTACTGAATATTCCCTTTCCCTCAAGGTCAAAAAACAATTGACCCTTATAGTTTCTGTCCCATGCATGGGCTTCCTTAGCTCGCAACCAAAAAATCAAAGCTGGTGACCTTCACTCAGAATCCAAATACATTCTCACTTTGCAACAACATGGCTCAACACATTCATGAGAACTGGTACTCACATACACGTCCAGAGCTGCTGTTTCCATCAAACACTGCAGGTGGCTGCCTGAGATGCCAAACTCTAGGGGCCACCAGTCTGACTCTAATATTATTTTAAATACATTGTAACACAGATACATTAGTCCTTCGCCTGTACCTTACGCACATTATATTGAGGAACAGCTACAAATGTACGGAATAACTTTTGTGACAAAAAAACACCACTTTTTTACTTCTTGCTGCCACATCCCATCCCAGCCTCATCAACCCTCACCTTCCGAGATAGTATTTGATAAGTTTAACAAGTGCAATGTTGTGTTTATTTATATGTTTTTGCGGCGATGTCCGCGGACATCAAAACACGGATGAAAGATGGTGGGCGCATCAGATCAATCTGACGCACTTCACGCTCTTCACCATCCAATGAGTGAACGCATCACATGTCCGTGCACATGATGCACCCGATTAGCCAATCGTTATCTTGTCTGTGGAGCGAACAGCGAAGTGTGACCGCGGAGCGGACATAGATATCACTAATGTTTGAGACCTACGTTTTGATTGTTTAAAAAAAAAGTACTGGACGGATTTTCACCAAATTTGCAAAAGCACACTTTCAGGACCAAACCGCTGCTCCTGCCGCAAATTTGGTAAAACTCCATCCAGCGGTTTGATCTGTAGCCGTGCGCAAAGTTTTTCCCCCATTCAGTCTATGGGAAAAAAATTAATTTTCGGACCCCCCATATAACTTTGCCCCCCTAGACCAAACCTCACCAAACTTTGCAAAGAAAATTCAGAGTGAGCCATATACTTTTTTTGCAAAGTTTAGTGAGGATTCGTCCAGAGGGAGCGAAGTTATAAGCCACCCAAAAAGTGCTCTTCCTATGGGACTAGCAACTTAACCATAACTACACGGCCACAATTGTGGCCGTGTAATATTGGCATAATTTAGTTGTTCATTTATAATGATGTGCATGTAACCCTGTAACGTAGACACACAAGAAGCTACAAGGTCATCTCTCCCTTCCCCTGCAAAGTGCGTACTCAGCCCCCACCATCCTCCCTCCAAGGCCCGGCTGGTGATTGAAGGCCCTTGGTTTATTGATGATAGAATAACACAGATACACCTCCTTGCTTCGGGGCTGAGCCTGTACAAGGTATTTGCCCCCTGACACGCAAAGCCACCATAAAACCACTCTGTACCTCCATGTGCTGGTCACAAGAATTAAGGGCAGCAAGGCCCCGCATCCCACCATCTTTTGATGTACCAGCTATGTGCCCCCCCCGACCCAATGATATTCCAGTTCACCCTAACCTCAACTTGTCATGGCAGTAGCTATTCACTCTTGTATTAACATACCATAAAAATGTTGCGTACTACATCTAACAAGGTAGAATGATAAAGGTGCCCCAACCCATGCCCCTGATATGACACCTGGACTCATGATACTGCACACCTTTGCTAACGATGATTTTCATGGTGATGTATTGGAACAACCCAGAATTATATGCCATTTCTTTTGTGATGTTAGACTAACCACTTGTAGGATTTATATTACAGATTGAAGTAGAAGTTAGTGATGAATGTGTGTGTGTGGCCACAAGGGCAAATTTAAGCGCAGCCAAGATGTATCAAATCGGACAAGCTCCTGACCTGACACTCAACCCAGATGAGCCCAGCTGACCTAGAGGCATCATCACGACACCATGCAGAATCTCACCAATCAGGAGCGCCGAACCTCCAGATTCTATACTAGAGATGCTCCTTTGCCCAATCTCATTGAATCATGTAGTCCCTAGTTTCACCTGTCAGAGATGACGTGGATTTGTAACAAAATGTGACTGTTTGCAATTGTCTGGCAGAGCACTCTCGGAGTTTGCAGAGTCCTTTGCATGCCTTATTTTGATTTAGATAAAACTTTTTATACTTCACCCGCACTTGGTCTTGGTCTCATTCCCTTCTGGGGTGTATCCATTATTGACTCCCGTTGTAGAGTTTTAAATGCCTATTTGTGGGATACAACTTTCAGGAGTCAAAGATGACTCCAAGGTTTCTGTGGCTTCAGATGAAGGCGAAGGGGTAGAGCCCATTGAGGAGGGTCAGAGTGGGGGAAAGAAAGAGGGAGCAGGTGTCTCAATAGAAAGGATCTCAGTCTTGCTGGCATTGAGCCAGAGATCGTTGGATGTGCACCAGAACTGGATGGCAGATAGGCAGTCAGGGATGACGAAGAAGTAAGAGGGCCACCAGGGAGTTTGAAAAAAATGAAGTTGAAACACATTATTGGCAGGTGAGTAAACCAGGAAAGGAATGGTTGTTGTCAATGAGGTACACAATAATGGAGGAGAGAATCGACACTCTCCCCCGAACCACAGAAGCCAAATGAATTCGACCCTCCCACCATGGTTGGCACAGGCGCCTGATATAGTTACACGGGACACCACGTGGCAGCCAATGGGGGGAAGAGGAGTTAGGGAGAGGTTGTGGATGGGTTAGGGAAGTTAGGAACACAGGATAGAGAATAAGGGAATCTCCTAGGTTGGATAGGTAAAGGGAAGCACGGGGAAAAACCCTCCCTATCTAAGACCTGCCTAGACTCATACAAAAACCTGATGCCACTCCTTTACCGACCAAAATCCTACTCATGACTGAATTCAGGTAATACCGAAACACATCTTAATACATGTGAACATGGAGCATGGACAAACAATTATGATAGAAAGCGGTATGACACAAACAATGGGATTCGTGCCCATATATGAAGACAAAAACACATGGCACATTGGGCAAGCTTGAGCAACACATAAACATATCACTTAAACCATGAAATGACAGCGCTGGTTATTTTTTCATAGCATGTCTTAACGAGTTAGCAGCACTCGCTCTTGTGTCGTAGATTCCTGCATTAGAGTGTTCCTTGTTACACATATCTGAATAATGAGTCAAACCATAGCACACAGCATTTTGCCAGAGCTGCAGAGGTGATACAGCCTTCAATGTTTCATGAGTATGACCTCTCTGGGTGAACACAACCCCACCCGCAATATCACTGGTACTTATCTGAGTTCCGAGAAGCCCCGCAGGACTTCTCGGAGTAACTGTAGCACACCGTACTTAGACCACCAGCCTGCCCGCTCCTTCTCCTTGCACGGCGAGGACGCCGCAATCCGACGGCCAGCCTGCCCGCTCTTCCTTCGTGTCTCACGTGAGCACGAAAATGTAAAGTCAGCCGTCCATACTCGCAGCAGCAATCCTCCATCCTGCTTCCAACCGTACCCACGAAAAGAAACCACATCTGATTACGCGCCGTTGCCTTCCTTTATGCTGCCCTTAATCCAATGCAGCTGGCAATGCACACGTGCATTGAACTACATTCCTCCCATGGAGTGCTGGGAATTGTAGTCTCAGTTACCTTCAGTCAGCCTCCAACTCAGTAGGCAAATCTTGCCACTCCCCGCCGATTCCAGTCCTTATTCCTCACAGTTGTTTTCACCAAGAGAACTTTGTAGTTATAAAAAGGGTTGTGTATGAAGTTTAAATCAATCCTGGCAGGCGAGTAAACCAGGAAAGGAGCAGTGGCCTTTAAGGGGAAACTTTGTTGCTATAAAAAGCATTGAGGAAAGAAGATATTTACCTTATCATTGCTTTATCCTCCGGACAAACTATTGCGTAACAAGGGACATTCGCTGTGCTGCCCTGACAAAAGTCTTATATGGAAAGGATGGTCACAACATCAACCTAAGTAGTCATTCCAAGTACCAACTTGGAAAGACTATTATGTGGAAGAAACAGGTGCTTTGGTGTTTGAACAAATATTTTGGGAAAGAGATATTTTCTTTACCCATATGAAAGAAGTGTTGGATGAAAGAGACTTTTTTCATTGAACTGAACAGAACTTTATTGAAACAGAACTCTTTCAAAGGTCTTCCTGAATTGATTCAAGGAAGGGAATCAAACCCTGGTCGCAAGGATTGCTTTGTTGGAAACGTAAGTTTGAGTTTGAACGTTTGCACATTTTGGTTAAACTAAAAATAGACATTTACTGTGTGTATTTTGATTGTAAGAATTAGTTTGAGAGTCAGATACATTTGGACTCTTTCTTAAGCTCTCAGTGTGATAGGCAGGGGCCATCTGGTTAGGGTAGGGAGAGATAGGTGTTTATCTAATCCCCTATTTATTTTAATAAATATGTCAAAAGTTGAGATAAACCCCTCACAGTCCCAGTTGCAACCAGCCCAGCTGCCTTTCAATGGTCCTTCTGCTATAAAGGTTTATTCTTGGGTCCACAGGTTCATCGGCTGTACTGTCAGAAGTTCTCCAGGCCACAGTACTTCCGACTCGTTTGCCAGACTTCTTGCACAGTTGTTATGCTTCTTGTCATCGCGGCTGCTTAGGGGTTCGGTGTCGAGATAGGCTTGTACTTCTTCACAGGCAATATCTCACTGGATGTTCTGCCCAGAGGAAGTCACACCCTTTCATATTAATGTACTGAGAGCCACGATTCTGTGGAGATCACCTACACTTGTGTCTGATATGGTGAGCTTTGCCCCCGAGATAAGTTATGTCGCCCGTACTAAATGGCCATCTAGTGTTTGCCCTTAATATACACCTCAAGCTGCAAGGGCAGCGTTTGACCTAGCCCAGAACTGACCGGCTACTTCCCTGTCCTTTCTTCCTCTGTGTATTTCCGCAAATTGCTGCGGCAAGTGAATAGATCCCCCTATAGTGCAATTGGGAAACTGTGGTGTGACCTGAAAGGCAGATAAGGGTGTGGTGAAAATCATTGTCGGTAAAGTGGGAATCAAAATAAACCCTGACCTATCTATTTTGCTCACAGTGGCGTACCACAAAGACTGGCTACGTATTTATGTATTTGTCATAAACTCAGCAACCCCAAATGCAGAAGAAACTCGATACTGTGTTAGGATGCATGTCCTGTTGTCTCACAGGGAACTTACTATATCTGAATGGAGTCATGTTAGAGCACACTCTTACCTTTCTGTGCTGTTCCTGGAAGTACAAGTAGTTAGTAGAAGGCAATATAGTTCTCATAAATCGTTAAACATTCTCCCTAGCATCACACTCTGATCCTCTTCGCTACACTCTATGGAACCCTTTTGGCAAGGATACTGTCACAGAAGTCACAACACACTTCTATTTTCCCTGAACCACTACCCTCCTCCGACTCCTTACCTGTGGAACTGGACTTCGTGTTGTACCCAATTGGTTCTCGATATTGGTGGGGAGATGACGTCTGAAGCTTATCTCGATGGGAAGCCACAGGTGCCATCTGTAAAATGTAGCCCCCTGTGGCCCCTCCACCGAAACAGGTAAAAAAGGAGGGGAAAAAGCCTTTGGCTACAAAAAAACCCTCAGTCGGTGGAGTCCGGTTTTTGGGAGTGTGGAAAAAAATGCTGGAGCAAATGGAGCGATTCCAGTAACTGGTTGAGGAAGCTGGATGGTTTCCAGATAACAGAACGGGCAGGAGATGAAATTCCGGCAGGTACAGTAGATGTTCAATAACAACAAAGTCCTTCAAAGAGGAAGGAACGGTAGGCAGAACGGAAGCAAGTCTATCGAATAAAGAAGAAAGCGAGGAAAAGAGGGAAGAACGAGCGGGGAGGATCCCGAGCAAGAGAAACAAGAGAGAGAAAGTAAGTAGAACAGAAATGGAATGGAATGGAAAGGAAACAGAGAAAGAACGCCAAGCAGCAAAGGGGAAAAGAGCCGGCGAAGATGACTAGTGGGTCAGAGGTAAGAGAGAGAGTGAGAGAGAGTGGCACCGTCCGTGAAAAAACAGTGCAGAGCGGCGGAAAAGCACCAGAGTGCAAAAGGGGAAAATTAGCGTTGGAACAAACACACGGAAGTGTGGCAAAGCGAAACTCTGACGTTGCAATGCGCGGGTTGCTGGGAGGATGGGGAATAAGTACCTCCCAGCAATCCACACGCCGAACAGAAGAGCAGTGAAAGACTAGATCACCACCTAACGTAGAAGAAACAACGTGGTGGAACATTCAATGGCCGCCCCACCGAAATCGGTGCCCCTGTTTCCAGGACCGGGCACACATGACAGTATGCCCCCCCCCAGGCTTCCCCAGATGGTACCTATGAAACCTGGCTAGCAAAACTGGGGCATGCACATGGGAAAAGGGTTCCCACAAATCTTCAGTTCGGGGATACCCCTTCCAACCAATTAGGTATTCCAGTCTTCCTTTGTAATATCTGGTGTCATAGATGTGAGACACCTCATACTCCTCTTCAGAGTCAGCCTGCAAGTGGCTGTAATTGGGTGTGGAGTGACCAAGTGAATGGGAAAAGCAAGGTTTGAGTAAAGAGGAATGAAAGACAGGGTGTATACGTCTCAGATTATGCGGCAACCCAGGTTTATAGGCCACCGGATTAATTTTAGAGAGTATAGGGAAAGGTCCCAAAAACTGAGGTGATAGTTTAGAGGGGCGAGCCCATCTCGGGAGGAATTTGGTAGAGAGCCAAACCTTGGAACCCACGTCACAATCAGGTCCCTTCTGGCGATGTGTGTCTGCTTGTCTTTTGTACGTTTGAGCGGTAGACCCAAGGCTAGCACTGGCAGTCAAATGTGCTTCTTTGATTCTGTCAATTATGGTCTCAATGGCAGGCAAATGTGTTGGTCTTCTTGCCACCGGGTTGATATTCCTTGGATGGACCCCATAAGTACAATAGAAGGGAGACATGTTGATGGCGGAGTGTTTTACGTTATTATACCCAAATTCTGCTGTAGGGAGCAGCTGCACCCAGTTAACTTGTTGCTGATTGTGGTAGCAGCGAAGATACTGTTCCAGGATGGCATTAACCCTTTCAGTATGCCCGTTAAACTGTGGGTGAAATCCTGACGAAAGTGCTCTTTCAATCCCCAGTTGTTGACACACTGCCTTCCAGAACCGAGAGGTGTATTGCGTTCCTCTATCTGAAATGATGTTATCCGGTAAGCCATGTAGGCAGAAAATATCTCGAAGGAAAACTCTTGCCATCTCTTCTGCTGTTGGAATCTTGGGTAAAGGAGAAAAGTCTGCCATCTTAGTGTACGTTTCTATGGTGACCATGATACAGGTGCAAGAATCTGAAAGCGGCAATTCCACGATGAAATCTGTTGTGATAATTCCCCATGGGCGAGTAGGGGGAGAGCTTGTTCCAAAAGCCCAATGGGTTTGCCATATGAATATTTATTCTTGGCAAAAGTCAGACATTTTTTGACATAAGCGGTCACTTCCTTTCTGAAGTTGGGCCAATAATATGAACGCTGGATGAGATCCAAAGTTCCCGCCACTCCTCGATGACCTGACGCCGGAAGATCAGGACACCAGTGTAACACCTTATCTCGAAGGTTGCCCTCCGGGATGTAAAGAAGACCATCCTTGAACCAGAGTCCGTCTTCTTCCTTAATGCCCTCCGGCACGGATCGTTGATCTTTGCGTTCCTGAGCTGTGGCCTGTTTTATCTGCTATATAAAGGTCTCTACTGAAGAAACCACTAGTTTCTTTGGGAACATGCGTTCTGGAACAAATTCCAGAGAACTTCCTGAGGCTTCTCTTCTGGATAGGGCATCAGCCAACACATTCAAACTACCAGGGTAGTAGATAATATGAAAGTCATATTGTGCAAAAAAATGAGCCCATCTGGCCTGGCGAGAATTAATACACTCCATCATTTTTAGCACTTTAAGATTGCGATGGTCTGTGCGTATTGTAAAGGGCTGAATACTTCCCTGAAGCAGATGTCACCACTCTTCGCAAGCTTGCTTCATAGCAAGCAGCTCTTTTTCCAAAACGGAATAATTCTTTGGCAGGAATTAAGAGTCTTGGAGAGATAGGCAATTGGGTGTTCTACCCCATTCTCTTCCTGAAGTAGTACCGCTCTGATGGCTGCAGATGATGCATCCGTTTCTATGATAAATGGTTGAGTTTGATCCGGTTGTTTCAGAATAGGTGCTGAGCAAAATAATGTTTTAAGATGCTGAAAACTTCTTCCTGCTTCTTCAGTCCATTTGAATGATCCTGAGGTCTTCTTTAACAGAGAGATAATGGGCAGCACTTCCTCTGAGAAATTGGGGATGAACCTGCAATAAAAATTTGCTAAGCCTAAGAACCTTTGAATTTCTTTCACGGACGTAGGAGACTTCCAGTCGAGAATGGCAGTGATCTTCCTCTTGTCCGTGGCGATCCCTTCTTCGGAAAGAACAAACCCTTGGTACTGTACTGAAGAGACTCCAAATTCGCATTTTTCCAATTTAGCTAGTAGGTGGTTAGACTGGAGGTGTTTGAGAACTTCCAAAACATGTTGAATATGCTGAGATGGGTCTTTGGAGAATATCAAAATATCGTCCAGATATATGATCACAGAGATAAACATCAGATCAGAAAAAACTCGGTCCATAAATCTCTGGAAGATGGCTGGTGCATTGACTAGACCAAAGGGCATTACTCGATATTCATCCAACCCAAATGGGGTGCGGAATGGTATCTTCCATTCGTCTCCCTGACGTATTCGTAGTAAGTGGTGAGCACTACGAAGATCCAGTTTGGTGAATCTCTTAGCTGCCTGCACAGCCTCCAGAATATCTGTGATGAGCGGCATTGGGTACCGATCTCGGACCGTAACCCAGTTAAGGCCACGGAAGTTGATACAAGGTCTTAGTTCGGCTGAATCACATTTGGGTATAAAAAACAAGGAAGCCCCTGCGGGGGACTTGGAAGGTTGAATGAGACCATTTTGTAGGTTGTTGTCCAAATATGTTCTGAGTGCCTTCCTTTCTGTTTGGGATAGAGAAAACATGCGTCCGTAAGGGACTAGAGCATCCGGAAGAAGGTCTATTGCGCAGTCTTCAGGCCTTTGACGAGGGAGTTCCAGGGATGCTCGATCAGAGAATACTTGTTTGAATTGGGGGTATTTCAAGGGTAAGGAATGTATTCCTATAGAGTCACTCTGGAGGGTATTGGTGGCTTGGATCCTGGCGATATTGGGTTGAGACAGACAATGCTCTTTGCAATAACCGGAAATGAAAGCCAACTGATTTCGAGACCAGTCAATTTGGGGGTTATGTTTGCAGAGCCACGTAATCCCCAGAATGAAGGGAAATGAGCTGCGTTCCCCGACCTGCGAGACGATAGCTCCTCGCAGTTTTGAATAGAATGAGTCTCTGAAGCACAATAAGCACATAAGCCTCTTTCTCTGCGGCGTCTTCTCTCCTCAGCTGTAAGCGGTCCTCTAGTCATTCCTATTTGCATAGGCTCTTCCCGAGACAGAGGTAAGGAGGGTGTCGGGAGTAGGGCATGGGTCCGAATGTAGGTCTGCCTCTGAGTCTTCTGCGTTCACTTCTTCTTTCCGTGATGCGTTGTTCAATTTGAAGCACTGAAGACAACTATTCAGAAAAAGTGGAAGGTCTAGGTGTTCTTGCCAACTCATCCTTGATCTCTTCTTTAAGACCTTGTCTGAAACTTGCATATTGGGCTTGTTCAGGCCATCCTGCCTGTGATGCCAAGGTCTTAAATACAGAGATATAAGAAAGCACATCCATGGACCCTTGATGGGCGTCTAATAAGTCTTCACAAGCGGAAAATGTTATTTCTGATCTTTCAAATGTTTGTTTAAGAAGAGTCCAAAAACCTTCATAATCTTGAAGTACAGGGTCTTCTCCAATTACCAGGGGAGTTGCCCATGTCAGGGCATTGCCTGTCCTATTGGAAATGAGAAAGCCCACTTTGGCTTGGTTTGTGGCATAGAGAGTGGGTCTGAAAGTGAAGTAAACCTTACATGCATCCAGAAATTATCTCACTTTCTTGGAGGTTCTGTCATATTTTCCCGAAGATAAGGGTATCGGGGGCAATTCAGGTGTAAGCTGGGTCTCTCGATGGGTAACCATCTGTTTAAGTACTACATTTTCTGCCTTTAAGGTCTGGACTTCCTGAGAAATCTGCTGAAGTACTTGATTTTCATTCTTCAACGTTTGTACCTCCTGTGAGAGGGTATGCACTGCACACAAGAGCTCTTCTACTTGTTCTTGAGTTGCCATAGCTTGTTGGCATTGCAAACTGTCACAGAAGTCACAATACACTTCTATTTCCTCTGAACCACTACCCTCCTCAGACTCCTCACCTGTGGAACTGGACTTTGTGTTGTACTCAATTGGTTCTCGATATTGGTGGGGAGATGACATCTGAAGCATATCTCGATGGGAAGCCACAGTTGCCACAGTTGCCACCTGCAAGCTGTAGCCCCCTGTACTGAAACAGGTAAGAAAGGAGGGGAAGAAGTCGGTGGAGTCCCGTTCTTGGGAGTGTCGAAAGAAATGCTGGAGCAAATAGAGCAAATGGAGCGATTCCAGTAACTGGTTGAGGAAGCTGGATGGTTTCCAGATAGCAGCATGGGCAGTAGATGAAATTCCGGCAGGTACAGTAGATGTTCAATAACAACAAAGTCCTTCAAAGAGGAAGGAACGGTAGGCAGAACAGAAGCAAGTCTATCGAATAAAGGAGAAAGCGAGGAAAAGAGGGAAGAACGAGTGGGGAGGATCCCGAGCAAGAGAAACAAGAGAGAGAAAGTAAGTAGAACAGAAATTGGAAAGGAAAGGCAACAGAGAAAGAACGGCAAGTGGCAAAGGGGAAAAGAGCCCGGTGAAGATGACTAGTGGGTCAGAGGTAAGAGAGAGAGAATTGAGCGGCACCGTCCGTGAAAAAACGGCGCAGAGCAGCGGAAAAGCACCGGAGTGCAAAAAGGGAAAATTAGCGTTGGAACAAACACACGAAAGTGCGGCAAAGCGAAACTCCGACGTTGCAACACGTGGGTTGCTGGGAGGATGGGGAATAAGTACCTCCGAGCAATCCGCACGCCGAAAAGAAGAGTAGTGAAAGACTAGACCGCCACCTAACATAGAAGAAACAACATGGTGGAACATTCAATGGCCGCCCCACTGAAATCGGTGCCACTGTTTCCAGGACCCGGCATGCATGACAGATACTCTGTCAGTGTCTTCGCTTTCATTGATGCTCTCAACCCTTTCACTCACCACCACCATAGTTTTCAGTATGTAGCAGAAACTTTAGATGGTCTGGAAGGTCTCCCCTTCCCATTATGGAATGCAAAACAGAAAAACTAAAATACATTAAATATGAGACATTGGACGGCTAAGGGTCCCTTTCAGGGGTTGCAAGGGGTCTTGTAACAGTGCTTACATTCTTTCCTAACACATTTGGGGTATGGGTCACCTTTGGTGGTTGTGATTAGGTATTAAAAACTCAGACAAAGTCCTTGTTTGAAATTCAATTTGGGAGAGCTTCACAGGGGAAGGGGGAGGGGGGAGCACCCCATGGAGATTGTGAGGAACCAGGAATGAGACGTGGACACAGAGGACGTATGTTTGTGGTTACAAACATTTATTCAAATAATAAAGGGGTTGGGAAATGCCTCACTGTCCCTAATCTAGGAGGTATTTCACTACTTCAACCAAAAACTTAGGGTCTATAAGGTAGTGTGATGTTTTTCGCATCAGCATAGATTTCAGGCCAATAGAATGTGCTTATCACCTGCCTCTGTGTCTTGGCTGTTCCTAAGTCACCACCTGTTAAGTGGGAGTGGGCAGTCTCCAGCACCACCCTCTTGTGACTTTGAGGCACCATAATCTGGGATCTGGGAGTACCATCAGCGCTAAGATCTCCCCTATAAAGTACCCAATGCCCACCCAATGCCTTAAGAAAAATAATGGCCCCCTTTCAGTCTGCCCTCTTCTTACAATGCCACATGGAAGAAAGCCTCTGTGAACAAGGGGACATTCCATTGAGCAAAGGCTACATCTGGAATGATCACAGCTTCCTCGCCAAGGGTTTTTGATTTTACTGCCTCAGATGTATTTGAGGAACCTTCATCTGCCTCCCCAAAGCCTTTTCCCCCCTCTCTCAGTTGTATCTGCTTCTTTCATTTCCTCCATTTTGGGAAACAAAATTCTCTCCAGGATTCCCTGAGCTATTTTCTCTCCCACCTTTTTTGATATGCATATTTCCGACTGTTTTGAATTAAGACCTTCACATCACCTCTATAGTCAGGATTTATCACCTACCAGGACATCTATGCTGTATCGTCATGCTAAGCCAACGCTAGTAACTTGGGAAGGTAAATAGGACCAGGTCAGTGGGTATTAGCATTCCGTCTCCGGGTTGAACCGATTCTCCACTGCTACTGCATAGGTCGAATCCAATAGATTTTTTTCTGCAGCTACAGATGGATGAGAGGCTGGGTTACTACGTTTTTCAAATCTGAGGGTTCCCCAGTTTGTGTCAACTGAGCCAGATCCCACTCCTGACAATGAGATGCAGACACAGAGGAATCGTGGTGAACTGGAGGCTTCCAGCCCTTTAAGATGAGTAGCAATACCCTGGAGATAGATGGGGATGCAGATTGTAATCAAACATCAATAATCCAGATGACACAAATAGCTTGGCAAAGTTTGTCTATTTTAATGCAAGTATTTAAAACAGGGAGTACAACGAACATCAGCAATCGCTCGATACTCTAACTCTCAATAATTTCATAAAAAGCTGGGTTCTTATACCCATAATTGTTCATAGCTAACGTGTTGACCTGCGTCATTACCAACGTCATCCTACGTGGCAAACTACTAAAACTTATCGGGAAATGGGATTGGTTTTAAGTGAATAACTAAGTATAGGTGTTATATCTGTGTGGAGTAACAGAGAGAAATAATTGGATAGTTAACATCATGTGGGGCAACTAAGCCCTCCCCTAAAAAATGGCTACTATGAATGTCACTAAATCTATGATGTCCCATTGGCTACGCAAACTATAGGACCCCCAACTATGTGGTCCCCTACGATTGGTTGGCTACTAACACCCGTCAGTAATTTTCCACCGACGTGATCAGCACGCAGACCAAACAACCAGGTGCGGAAGAGCTTGTTTTGATACGAGCTTCCCACCAATTAAAAAATAGTCCATCATCACCTCAAGGGTTCCGCGTCAATTAGTACTTTGAAGTTGGCCTTGAGTTTGTACTGTTCTCTGGGACTTTTTAAGGAGTATGGGTACTATCTGGCTTCCATGCGTAGGTGTGATCTTTTCATCCATCCAACTTTCTTCCATCATGTGACTGGACACCACGAATTGAGCCTTTTCTTGTATTTGATTTTATTCTTCAATAGTCCTCTGACGTCTTTTGTTTTGCTTGACCTTGGTAAACAGGAGCTTTTGTTCTTTCACTTAATTGTATCCAATGTCAGCAATTCCAGTTTGATAAGACCTTGGCTTTCGTGGCTCAGCCAACTCCTTAGCTGAAATATATTCTGTTTAATTCAATTGCTTTTGTAACTGCAACACTGATTTTAGGCCTTCCTCATTGTTCAGGACTGCTTTATAGGTAGTGCAAACATTCATTCTTTATTTTAATCCATATGTATCTATGAGGAACATAGGTATATATTGGCGCTTGCCGAGGTCTAACTATTTTAAAGCATGTGGCTAGCTTCGTGATTGCTTTGCTGCTTGTGTTTCATTGCATCTGTACACATTTAAACTAAGATTCTTCATCATGTTTATGGCATAAGTCTCTTCATCTTGATCCCAAGATGTTGCGTAACCTTGGTACTTCTTTATTCCTTATAATACGGCTGCCTCTATGGTCTGGTTATCATCTATATGGAGTTGATTCAGCTTTGTATGACGTCACCTTTCATCCTTGTCTTTTAGTTTCTTTGCTTCATCAGGAATCTCATTCAAATGACCATCGTATTGTCTTGGATGTAGGTATGGTTTCCTCAATGGGTACTTCACCTCCCATATTGTCTTAGGTATAGGTATTCTTTTGGGTACTGCACAGAGCCCTTGCTCTTCTTCTTACTGGTTTATCGGTGCACTATACGTCACATACTTTGGTTCATACATTTCAGGTAATGTAGGTGGGGACGGTGGAGTAGGGTTACTTGGCTCCTCCTCTACACTCCCCCTCTGGGCGTTTATCAACCACTCTCACATCATCTGCGACATTTAGACATCCTTTTCTGAAGAAATATTTCTTGGGAATCCATATTTTGATGGCTCCCTTCAAGCATCCTGCTGTTTTCACATGCTCATCCTTGTTCCATGTCATAAGCAGGCATTGTCCACTTGGACTGCAGTAGATTAATCTTCCCACATACGTCTTATGGTCTTTTGGACACAGGAACTTTGTTCCCTCGGGTGCATGGATACTAGCCTTCACAAAGTCACTGATTTATTCATCAGTCAGATCTTTAAGCTTCCATCCTGGTTCAACATCAATCATAATCTTCATCCCTATGGCTTTCTTTGCTGTCTTCTTGCATTGTGTGATTATTATCTTGATCACACAGAATCCAAGCATCACTAATAATAATAATAAAGCTCCTTAAACTAGAACATATCTGCCATCCATTGTGGAACCCACAAGAAGAGTGATCCAGTCTAGCTGCCATCAGCAATATCTTCTACCTCTTCTATCATCTGGCCATGGAGCAACATGATTCTCCAATTTTGGCACAAACACCTTCATCCATGGCTGTGATCATGTCCAAGACATATCTGTTCTGGAGAGCCATTATTCTTACAGCTCTCAGTTCTTCTCTTATTGCATTGAATCCTTTTATAGTTGTGTTAATTGTTTGCAGCAATTCCCATATGGTGATCTGAAGCCATTTGGTATTTGCTTCAACCTGGATTCTTGGCATAAAGATCATCGTGAATGCTGATGAGGTCTGGCTGAAAAGCCTGCGTTCATATGGAATAGCATCAAAGGCTTCTATTGATTTGGCAGAGAAGTAGTTCTCTATCTTTGTTCGATGAGCATCTGCTTTCGGGAAACTATCAATGTTGAGGTCACCTTTAGGAATTACCAATGCAGGAACATGGACATTCACCAATGTGTAAATTCCTACCCAATCTTTAGGCAGTCTGATGTAGGCTTTTGATCCACAAGCCCAATAATGATCCATTATTACTGCTGTTCCAATCTTCATTCCTGGTGCATCGAAGATTTGCCCACAGTTCTGATTGCCCCCATTTTTCTGGTACCATTGTTCCTGAAGCATAACTTAAAACTTTCTAATGGTACTATCTGCAGGGGTCCTCCTCTGTCTTCGACCCATGTCAGTAGTTTAGCAAGTTTTGGCCATAATGGTTTGCACAACATTTGTGCATTCTCGATTGTGTGGTTGGTAATGACCCATTATCACCCAATCTCTGCAGATAACCACTCTGTTTTCCCATCCGTCTGGTGACAGTACTGTTCCCCAGATCTGCATTTGTCCTCTGTTCATCCATTTTCGAGTGTCTTCTGCAGATATTCCTGCAATATCAAGTTTTTTGTTCACTCCCCATTATATGCCAGCTCCTTTTACTCCAGGTTTCTCATATCTGATCACATGATTCTTAGTATGGGCTCTGTTCTTGTATTTATATCTTGAACATAGTCATCTTCGTCTGGATCTGTCTTTTCAGTTGCCCATTTAAGAGACGCATCTTGACCCATAAACTGGCCTTTGGTTTTGCAAAGTGCTATGTGTGAAAGGCAATGAGCTGTCTGGACATCAATTTCAATTGCTATGAAGATCTTTGACTTCCCCATGCTGTATGGTAGGAGTGCACATACGAAGCATTCTTCATCGACGTCCTTCTTCCAACTTCTTTCATGTGTTGGTGTCATATGTTGTTTCCCAAGTGTGCTGTGCACTCTAGATAATGATTCAGTTCATAATTGTCTTCTTGGAAGCTTCTTTTGATTCTCAAACTTTTCATGTACTTTTTCATTACTGCGTCTTTGAAAGCATCTGTATAGCTTTTTCTGGCTGGTTTATTTGCAAGAACATCCATCCGGGTTCCCTGTATATGTGCGAAAACAGCAAGATTTTCTTTATCCATCTGTCTCTTTCTGGCAACAGCTAAAAATGGCCATAGAGATTCTGCTATAATCTCTGCATGAGATCGTTTTGTGGGACTTGTGCTTGGGCCTTTCGTTACCAGACCAGTTGTGTCTTCATGCATCATTTGTGTCGGTCCAACTTTTATCACCCCTTTATTTTGACTGCTCCGCCGACCCTGTCCCCGGCGTTCAACAAGTGTTTGAAGTGGGTGCTGTGCATGATGTATTATTAATAACATCCATTTCGAGGAGAGCTACCTCCCCATTTTTTCTTGGGACAGGAATGACTATATATGGTCTAGGCTGCCTAGTAGTTGCCACACTTACCTTTTCCATCTGCTCAGAAACATATACAGGAGTCCTTGCATCATGTGCTCCTATATAAAAAGCAGTTCTCACTGTCAGTGAAAGCGATATGAGGATGAATTTAATACATGTGTAAACAATGCAGTGGTAGGTAAGGCAACATCATCTGCTTCTGGGAAAATATGTACGTCTGTCCTCTGGGGGCAACACGACATTACTGCTCACGTTACCCATCTCGATTCTTTGATGCTAAGGAAGGAAAAATACTTTTTTAATGACTCTGCATTTTTGGATTATTTCTGGAAGCCGCTGCTTTTCTTTAGCACTCGTCCTCGATCAACCAGCTGCTTTCTGGAACCAGTTTCTTCACCTGTTGCGGTGCAAATGTTCCTTATTCGTGAAAAAAGAGAATTTCTGTAAGCTTCTACAAATTCTGCTTCATTGACCAGTTGCCAATCGGTCCCTCGAATTTGCTTCAGTCCAGATAACCCTCTCCTCTTGGTGTTGCAATTCACTCCCGGGGAAATTACTCCCTTCCCCATGAATCTTTCTTTGGATTCTCTCTTAAAAATGTCACAAATGCAATTCAAAATCCTAAGGGTATGAACCTTTCTTGGGATTATCTTTTTGTATAGTTCCTTTACAATTTAGGTGCAGGTAACAAATGCCTCGTATGCACATCTGCCAGGACCTTTTTACAACACAACTCTTTATGGGAGCGGATCCCTAAGAAGCTCTTCACCTGGTATACTCTCCTGCCAGGACTTTATGTTACCAGTTCCAAAAGTGCCTGCTTCACTATCCTGCCAGGGCTTATTACAGGTTTCTCAGCTTGGGTGCAGGTGCCAGACTTGCACAGTTTCTTCGGCCTTTAGCATCCAATGGGTCAGTGACCCTTATTGCAACAGCTTCTCCGCTTTCAGGGCAGCAATTGCCTTAAATGCGCCCCAGCGTCCCACCTCCCTCACGTCGTGCCGCGAATGCTGCCACTCACCAGTGGGTTGGGAGAATGTTCAGCCTATTCTTCGCTCTCTGCCTGGTCAGTGAGGCTTATGGACAGCTTCCTGCTGTCAGCGTTGCTATAGCAGAGCTCCGGCTCTTCTGTGGCTTTTCCTCATGGACACAGCAACCCTTAAGCTTTTGGCAGCGGTTCACCTGCTCCTTCCTCTTCACTGGATTTCTACTGCTGCCATGCTCTATCTGATCTCCTTCCAACGCGAGCAGTTTGATCCTGTCAGGTAACTCTCTCTCTCTTCTGTAACAGCTGTTGGGGATTTAAAGATCCCACCATGGCACCACTCCTTCCAACAACTAGAGCGTGTTGTTGGTTTTCAGGCTTTGAGGATCTTCTTCCGTCTATCCCTCTTCCTCATCCCAGTAGTGCAACTTGAGTCATGAACATGCCGGGAATAATCGGTCATGTTTGCTGTCTCCTATCCTACATAACAATGGAGAGGATATCCCTAAAAGTGAACGGGGGTACCATGTCTCATCTGACAATGTCTTACTCCCCCTGAAGGTTGCCTCCCCCATGTGTTCCTCCCTTGCATAGCCACCTTCAGGGTCAGGATCAGGTGGCAGCCGCTGTTCCCTGGCCACATGAGGAGAGGATACTTCTGGGAATGGAGTGATGACATCATCAGATTCATCACAGGACACACAGCTGGTGTTAGGAGAAAACGTAGTAACACATCCACACTACACTCTGAGATATGTATAAAATAACATGTTCCCCTCTGCCAGTGGATAATGTGCCATCTTTTAAACCACAGCCCCAGCTCTAGAAATCGATAAGGAAGTTAATATGATGGATATTTTACTTCTCAAGTGATTGCTGCTGCAGCCCTTATTCAGTGGGTCACATAGGTGCATGCAGAGGCATAGCCAGGACTGTCTGCCACCACAGTGACATTAACATCTGTAAATGCCCACACAGTGCTGCTGATATTGGGTGAGCCTAGCCTGTCTACACGTTTGGACCCACATAAATTGCCCATTTATCTTCACAAATGAGTTTGAGATTCACAGAACCTGTTGTGTCCCCTTCCACCTTGTAGCCAGAGCCGACTTCCTCTAGTGGATCTTCACCAGCAGGGGATCATCTGGCAGGAAGGAATGGCAGGACTCTGCAGATTTCTTAGGTAGGGAAGCCTTGACCTTACCATAAACAGATCTGACAGAAGAAATCTAACACTTCACTTACTTCACTATCTTTTCATCATTCAAATGCTGGCCAACATCAGCAGATTTCAGAGGTGGAGATAAAGGGAATTCTCATGGGCCGCCCATGTGAACATCTTTTGGAGGCTGACACTAGTTTTCCTGTTAGAGGTGCTTCTGAAACTGAACAGCACAAGGGGAAGGGCATCAGGATGCTTCGTCCAATATCCTGGCAAATTGTAGCCAACTTATTCTTGATTACACTATTCCCTCTCTCCACCGCCCCTAGTGATTTAGGATGGTTTGGGCAATGTATGTTATGTTAGACATTCAGGATTGTTAGGATGGCCATATCACATTATTCATGAAATGCGACCCCTTGGTCGCTATTAATGCTAACATGGATGCCAAACCTAGGTACAAAGTCTGTCACTAAAACGTTGACCACCGTAACAGCATCTCCCCCCTGCATGCATACTCCTCCACCCACCCAGAGACAACATCAAGGATCACAAGGGGATAGGCCCCATTTTTGCAGCGAGCGAGCAGGAGAAAGTCTATTGGGAGTTTGATAGAAAGGTCCATAAATTGGAGGATGTGCTTCTTGGATTGCAGAAACAGTCTTTCCCCACGTTACTCTACAGGCAAATAATGCCACATTTACCTTACTCCTGAGCCATGCTTGAGAATTCACGGGCAAACCTGTGTTGCTTCAAAGTCATAACCAATCCTTCTTTTCCTACTTAAGCTTGCCCATGACATATTCTCTTTTACTTTATTCTAAAAATATTTTTCATTCAATACAATACAAAAATCTCTATGGGCCTCATTACAAGTTTGGCGGCAGCCATGGAGCTATTAGCTCCATGGCTGCCGCCAAACCGGGCTCCTTTACCGGGTTCCCTGAATGGGGAATTACCGGACCATTCCGAGTTCGGAGGGCCTGGTAATTCCTCCCTCAGTGAACCTGGGCCCGGACCTTCCCCATTCCCATTTGAGCCCCCATAGGGCTCAATGGGAATGGGAGAGGGAGCTCGATTACAACCGTTGTTAGCTCCCTGGTCCCCTCGTGGGACCCGGTAACGACACCTTGTTTTATCGTCCTTACCGGGTCCCACGAGGGGACCTCGTAATCATGTGGAATGGTGTTAACGGGTCCGCGTCCATTAGCGGAACCCGTTAACCCAATTCCACACGGGTCGCAATGAGGCCCTATATGTTTAAAAATGTTCTCATAATTCATTTAAACAGTTTCTAATAACCATTGACATTACACATCAACTCATAACCCAAGTACAAGTACAACTCACGTACACGTTTCTCTCTCAGTCACTCATGTATTCCCATATTATCCACATTGGCAAAAAACTCTTTTCACATTTCAGGTGATATCATACATTTTTATCACTATTACAGTATTCTTTATAAATGTTTCAACCCTATCATAAATGCAAATGTTGTTCACTGTCCCTTCTCATCCTCTCCCATTAATGGTGACACCCGGTGGGAGGCCTTTCTGGCCTCCTTCCACTCCTCCAAGGTCATCATTAATGCTCACCTGAATGGTACCATCTTGGTCCAAGGCCCTCAGGCCAACCTTTTCCTCTTTGACAGACGCGTCCCGTGCCTCATCAATTTCCTCTCCTGCTGTCCCCTCTCCCCCCCATGGCTTCCTTGCCCCCCCTGCTGTCTCCTGCTTGGCTACATTGCCCTCTCTTCTTTTCGCCCCCCCCTCTGGCTTCTTCTACACCTCCGCAAGGCATACCTCTGATCTGTACCCCCCTCAGAAGCCTTTCAAGGATGGCAACCTTCTCCATATTGCCACTCTCAATTCTCGCTCTACTGTCAAACACTTTTCTGACATCTGCCACCTCCTCAAGGAACTTGACCTTGATGTCCTCGGTCTCACCGACACATGGTTTATGGCCATCTCTGTCACAAGCTTCTCCTCCCTGACGGCTACAAGATCCTCTCCATGCCCAGGTCCAACCGCTCCGGAGGGGGTTTAGCTGTGATCTTCCCAGAGTAGATTCCTGGCTCTGTCCTTCCTACGCAGGCCTACTCCTCTTTCGAATGCCTCGTCTGCAGGCTCTCTCTCTCCTAGCCACTCTCTTACTATGGCTACCATCTATCAGCCACCGGGTCAGATCTCCACCTTCCTCTCTGAGTGGGCAGACCTCTCCTCTTCCCTCTTGGTCTCGACCACTCAACTCCTCCTTCCTTGAGACTTTAACATCCACCTGGATGCTTCCTGTCCTTCCCCTGGACTCTTTTGCAATCTCTGTGACTCTCTCTTCTCTCTCTATTCTCCCCTCTGGCCCGACTCACTCTGACAGCACACTCTGGATGTTCTGATCTCCTCAGACCTTCCCCTTTCTATCCCTCTCACCGCTCCTCGCGCCTGGAGTAATCACTTTCTCCTTTCCTCTCAGCTTACTCTCTCCACCCCTCAGGCCAAGCCAACTCCAGCACACCACCTACCTTCTCGGTTATACGACCAATGAAGCGTGTGCCAGTTGAGGCTTTCACTGCCACTTTCTCACCCCCCACCCCCCTTTGGCTGACTCACACATAAGACACAGCCCTCTCCATGCTCCACTCTGCTATCTCTGATACTCTTCATGCTCTTGCCCCTTTCATGAGGATCCGCTTGAAGCCCAAAGCCAACTCCTGGTACGACTCAGACCTCATCACCCTGCAAAGCAAGTGCAGGGTGGCTGAGAGGAAATGGCGTGCTTCCAGTACATCCCCTGACAAACTGGCCTGCCGCCTTCTATAAAGGCAATACCGGCTCTCTCTCCGCACCAAGAAGAGAGCCCTCATCCAAGTCAGCGTCTCTGCGGCATCCAACAACTCAGCCAAACTATTTAAAATCTGCAATGAGCTGGCCAATCCTTCTGCAGTCTCTACCTCTCCAGTCCCCTCCCAGGCCCTCTGCACGGCCCTGGCTTCTCATTCCATCTCCAAAACTCAGGACATCATGCCCTCTCTCTCTTCCTCTCTTCCTCTCCCCACTACTCCCCTCTCTACCCCTGGCCCTTCTGAGGCCACCCCTCCACCCCCCTTCTATGTCTTTCTCCTGTTCTCCCCATACGAGGTTTCTAGACAGGTCTGATCTATGAAAGTCTTGTCAAAACAGGTTCTCCCCTGTTCCTCCAAAACCATCAAGGACCATGTTGACACCATGGCTCCTGCTTTGGCCGACTTCTGCAACCACTCCTTTGCCACTGGAGTTTTCCCATCCTCACTGAAGCACTCCCTCATGCACCCTTTTCTGAAGAAACCCTCTGCCGACCCGTCCTGCCCAGCTAACTATCGCCCAATCTCCATCTTTCCTTTCCTGGGCAAACTCCAAGCACAGAAACTGCTCACCTGAACATCCGGGAAGACCTGCTCCCCAACCTCGATTCAACACCCTCTGTGATCTCATCTTACTTGATCTCTCTTCTGCCTTTGTCACGGTCAACCATGCCATCCTGCTCAACCGTCTACGTGATAACCTGGGTATCACTGATCAGGCCCTGTTGTGGCTGACTTCTTTCTTCTCCGATTGACCCTCCCAGGTCCAACTTGGGTCCTTCCTCTCCTCTATCTCTATCTCTACCTGTGGTGTTCCCCAGGTGTCTAACCTCTTGCCCTTCTCCAGTTGCCATATTCACTCCACACTCTCCTTCTCTCCTCACATCTCTGACGTCTCTAAGAAGTCACACTACGAGCTGCACCTGCTCAGAGGTATTCTTCCTTTGCTCTCCTTCCCCCAGAAGCTCACTGTCTCCAGAGCTCTGGTTTTCTCTAGGCTGGACTATTGCAACAGCCTCTTTCTAAATCATCCTGCTTCTACTCTCAGCCCTCTGCAACTCATCCAGAACATGACTGCGAGACTTGTCCTTGGCCTCAAGCTCAGGGTTCGTATCCCTACCGGACTGAAATCTCTGCACTGGCTCCCAGTGGCTGCAATGATTAAGTTCAAAACCCTCTGTATTGTCCACAAAGCCTTCTGGGGCCTGGGGCCTCAATACCTTCAACTCTCTCTCCTTAAATATCTTCCTTCTCTAGCCCTTTGCCCTTCCACCTCCAACTCCCTCAGGGTCAGTCGCTTCTTCAAGCAATGAGTTGGTGGTAGATCTCATTCCTTGGCTGGTGCCTCCCTCTGGAACAGCCTCTCTGCCTCTCTGAAATTGAGGAGAACCATCTCCGGTTCCAGAAGCACCTCAAGACCTTCCTCTTTGCTTCTGCTTTCACTCCTCCTCTTCCCTGCTGAATTCCTTGTTGAAACTGAAACTGCACTGGTCACCTGGCAACCCTCTGATCTTGGGCCCATGTCCCTCCCTGCCAGTTGCTCACCTGCACTGCCCCTGCAACGGGGCCTGTGCTCTGTATCCCTACAGCCCCCTACCAACACCTGACACTTGATGTCTGCACTTACCCTGGCCCTTGCCACCCCCGGCAGCACTTCTTATTTATTGTATTTATTGGTTTTGATTTTTATTTATTTTTACTGTTATCCTAAGTACTGCACTGCCACCTCCCCTCCCCCTCTCCCCTGCACCTGCACGATCTTAATGTCACCTGGCCTAATAGGATCGTTGTCTCTGTCTTCCCTTGGTTCCCCCTCACTTGCCACGTCGCACCTTGCAAGACTTGTGTATAGGCGGGTTATAAATGCCATATCATAAATAATCAAACCAACTCAGGAAGATGGCAAAGTCTTTTTACTGTTTTATTATCAATTGTCTAAAACACAGAGTTACAACAGACATCAACGGACGTCACACAGCAGTCTCTCGAAGCATTTCATAAAAATGCATACTTTTATAGTAAAAACCTGCCATACGTGATGTCATACTGCGTGGCAAATAAGAAAAACCTACAGGGTGTTGTGGTTGGCTCAAGGGGAATATCTAAGTATACTTGCTATAAGGGGTTGGGTTGTGATTGGGTCTCTAGAGTCAGCTGGGCAACCCATACCCACCCCTAGTGCATGTCATCTTCATCAGTAATTAGATACACAGTACATCATTGGCTCTCAAACTATAAGGCCTTTAGCTATATGGCCCTCTACAATTGGTTGGCACGCTCGTGCCCTTCTGCAACATTCAGCTGACTAGCAGCACCTAGGCTCATCCACCAGGTGTCAAGATGTGGGATGAACTGTGCCTCCCAACCCAATTAGCCCATTATCTCTCATCACCCACGCCTTCGGCCATGAAGATTGTCTTTGAACTTGGTCTTGCAAAGTATCCTTGCCTCTGAGAATATCAGGGAGTACGGGCACGTGGTATCCTAGTTCTGGAACTGCATGCCTAATTTCTATTTTCATCCTTGGCTCACCTGACAGATGACGGTAATTCGGCCTATTTTGCAGCATTTAAATGTCTCAAATTACTAAAACTTGACATTCATGGTGTTCTTTCTTTGCACCTTAACAAGGGATGATTCAGCGTCTCAAGTTCACTGTTCTTCAAGGATAGATAACCAGTTCTTTGGCAGCATCAGCCATGACACCAGGCCAGACATCCCTTCTCGATTTGTCCATGCTACCAGCTATTTCTCTGCTGCGACACAGCTCTCAGCCCTTCTCTTCATGAGTTTATCTTATTAAAATTGTGACACCGATGTCCCGATTCTATATAATGGCGGCTCTGCCTGCAGTCTATTCACTGAGTATAGCCAGCTTCTATGATCACTTAGTCTACTTGCGTTACTGCATCTGTACAGTTATTGAACGATTTGCATTTTCGGCCCTGCTCTTCACACGTGCAATCTTTGTATCGCCTAATGAAAGTCTACTTGATTCTTTACTTCGTCATCAGTTTCTATAAGATCCATACATTCTCTTCTTCAGCCAGTCTTCTCAGTGCGTCACGCTCGTTTCTTGTGACGTCACAAATTTCTCTTTCTCTCTTTTTCATATTCCTTTGGGGATCTCCTCCAAGAGATTGTCATCTTTTCGGGAACACATCTGATAGGGTTTTCTCAATGGATACCTTTTCTCAAAGATTCGACACAGAATAGTCACAATCGCTGGTGTCAAGCATGGCACGATTTCTGGTTTCCAACACATAGGTGGGTGGGGGGCGGGACTTCCTGCAGGGGCACTTGGATTCTCCTCTACACTCTCCCCTCTGGTTGATTCATTGATCACACCTTCACTAATCTCCACATTTTGGTATCTTCTTTTGAAGAAGTGCTTCTTCGGGGTTTAGTTCTTCATCACTCCGTTTGGGGATCCTGCGGATTTTACATGTTCATCCCCACTCCAGGTCAAGCAGCTGCTGTGTCTACTACGTATTTCTTGTGATTTCTTGGATGCAGGAACTTTGTTCCCTCAGGTGCCACAATGCTGGCCTCTATATATTTTCTGATATCTTCATCTGTCAACTCCTTGGGTCCAAACCCTGATTCAACTTCGATCATGATCTTCATTTCTACTGCTTTCTTTGCTGTCTTCTTGCAGTCTGTAATTATTATCCTGATCACACAGAACCCAAACATCAGCATCAGTAATACTGCTCCAAGAAACTTGAAGATGTTCGCCATCCACTGTGGAACCCATGAGAAAATAGACGCAAACCATCCGTCATCTGTGATATCTTCTGTCTCGTCTTCCATCTTATTGTGCAGGTTTGTCAGCAACGTCATAGCCTCTGTCAAGGTTCCATTCTCGACCTCGCAAGAAGGTATGAACATGATGGCCTGATTTTGGCACAAACTCTTCCATCGCTGTGATCATGTCAAGGACAAATATGTTCTGCAGGGTCATTAATCTTATGGCCCTCAATTCTTCCCTGATAGCATTGAATCCCTTTATGATGGTGTTGATGGTTTGCAGAAGCTCCCATCTGGTAATCTTTAACCATTTGGCATTGGCCATTGTCTGAATCCCAGGCATGAACATAGTTGTAAATATTGAGGCAGTCTATGTTCATAAGGAATAGCATCAAAGGCTTCTATGGATTTTGCTGGGAAATAATTCTATCTCTTTGTTTGATGGAGAAATTTGAGCGATCTTCTCCTTCTTTAATGCCCATCTGCTTTCAGAAATTCTCCAATGTTCAGGTCACTCTGAGGAATCACTAACTCTGGAACATGGATGAGCACCAGGGACACATCCCTCCCCAGTCCTTGGGTAGCTTCATGCAGACCCTCGACACACAAGCTCAATAATGATAATGATAATAATAATAATGATCCATCAGGACGGCTATCCCTGCTCCATTCTAGTATTGCCAACTGTAGTCTTGCAGCCTATATTATCTCCCACGTGTTTCTTTCCATGTCTTCAGAAACACAATGTCACATTTGCCAATGTGTTTGCAAACATAGGACCCGATTCATATTCTACCCATGTCAACAGCTTGGCATACTTGGCCCAAGACTTCAAACACCCATCGTTCACTCTCTGTACTTCTTGTACATATTCTGGCTTCAGTAGGTGAGCTGCACAGGACATCATTCCTTCTTCCCATCCGTTCTTCGATTTTGCTTCTCCATAGACTAAGACTTGTGTTCGTTCCCAACATCCATGCGATCCAGCTATTTCTGTCACATCAGGGCAGTACATTTTCTTCATCTCTCCAATGACCACCTCATCCTGTCCGGCTGCGGAGTACTCAAGCATCTTGCTCTTCCAATCAGGTTCCTTTTCCATCTGTGGAGTCTTGATATAATCATCCTGGAATGGAAACAACCATTTTGTTCTCCATCGCGATGTGGCCCAACTTCATTGAAAAAGACCTCTTGCCAGGCAAAGTGCGAGATGTGTCAGGCAATGTGCCTTTTACACTGATACTTCTGTGGCTATGAATATTTTAGAGGTTCCCAAAGCATAAGGTATTAGGGAACAGGGGGGCGTGGCTTGGTAGCCATGTGAAAGGACGTGCCTGTACGGGAGCTCCCGCTGATCCGTACATAATCCGACTGATACCGCGCAAGGACCGCTGTGATTTGGCGAAAATTGGAAGACTGTGTACATGAAGTCCGGCTGCACGCGAGGACACATTTTTATATGGGTTCGTAGTGCGCACGGATACTTAAGAGCCGAATAAAGCACTGGCGGCCAGACCTCGACGGATGACAAAATGGCCGCCGCCGCTTGATGAGGGGACAAAGGAGCGGTAGATCGGGACCACAACATACGTGCACCCTCTCAGCGGTACGAAGGGGGCAGCGCGACCCTGCCCATCTGGAGGGACGCTCCTGACTGGAGATATGTCGAACAAGTCTCTGAGGGCGAAGAATAAACAGCCCACGCTCGACGAATACGCCAAGACGTCGCCCGGCCTGGAGGGTGCCAGGAGCAAGGATAAGGCTCAGACCAAGGAGATGGCCGCCGGTGGTGCGAACCAGGAGGTTCTTGCTGCGATCGCGGACCTGAAGGCGACGTGGGAGACCAGGCTCCAACTTGCTGTGGCCGAATTGAAAACCGCGTTGGAACTACAGGTTGGGGCGGTGCAGGAGGACGTGAACCTCCTGAGGCAGGATGTGCGAGCCCTGGCTGAGCGCACGGAAACTTTGGAAAAGGAGATGGGCCCTACTGTAGCGGACTGCACTGCACATAAGCACGATATCCATGCCCTGGTGCAGCGGGTGGGCAACTTGGAAAGTAGGGCTGAAGAGGCGGAAGGACGTGCCCGGAGAAACAACGTTCGCATCGTGGGCCTGCCGGAGGGGGCTGAAGGCCAGAATCCCACGGAGTTTATTGAGAACTTGCTGCTGCAGGAGATCACTGGGGGAGCCCTGTCGCAGGGGTTTGCGGTGGAGAGGGCGCACAGGGCCTTGAGTAGAAGACCACCGCCGGGGAACCCACCCAGGCCTGTGATCGCCAAGATCCTCAATTATCGGGATCGGGAAAGGATCCTTGAGCACTTTCGTAAGGGGGGCACAATACGGCGAGGAGAGGCGACCATTACTGCTTACCCCGATTACACCTTGCAAGTGCAGCGCAGTCGCATGAACTTTGGGGCGGTCAAGAGGCGATTGCGGGCAGCAGGGTACAAGTATATGCTGCTTTACCCGGCTAGATTGAAGGTTTTCTTCAAGACTAAAATGCTGTTCTTTGACACTCCGGAGGAGGCCATGGAATGGCTCGATGCACAAAACTGTCCTCAGGAGCCAGATGAGCGGACGGCGGATGGAACGGGAAGAGATAAGTGATGCTGCGGGCCCGGTTGGGCTATGAACATTGGGACTGGAATATAGTCGGTATGACTCTGTTTGGTAGTGTATGCGTTAGGACTTTGAAACATGGTCCGTGTGCGCGGATACGGAAGTGCGGGAGGGGAGCCTCCGAGGGCTGGTCTTTGTACCCCAGTTTGAGTTTAGTTTAGTCACTGTGTGTGGGGTGACACCCTGTCGGGTTCTCTACTCGGGTTCCAGAGAGAACCGAACACAGGGATGCCTGAGATCCAGGGATGGAGCTGGGCAGTTGGTTGGGTTAAGGGGGTTAGGGGGGTGGGGTGGGTCAGTTTTTATATGAGCCTGGGAGAGAAACTGGGGATGGGGGCCCTTGCGGTAGGGGGGAGGCGAGTGGTCCTGGGAGAGGGATGGGAGCTACTGATGCGTCATGGGGGACCTTAGGATACTAACGTGGAACGTTAGAGGGCTTAACAGCTATCTTAAGCGTAACAAGGTCATGTTGTACCTAAAAAGACAAAGGATAGACATCGCCCTGTTACAGGAGACACATCTGACACGGGATAAGTTGGAACTGGTGGGGAGAAAGTGGAGAGGGACTGTAGTTGGATCCACATATTCTGCCTATGCTAGAGGTGTGCTGATTTGGGTTGCACCACATGTCCCGTTTAAGCTACTTGGGGAGGTGGTGGAGTCTGATGGGAGGCTGGTCATGGTAAGGGGGCTTGTGGAAAATAAAGTAGTGTGCGTTATAAATACCTATGCCCCCAACCGTGACACGGCGACATACTTCAGGACACTGACCACTAGACTGGGTGAGGGGATGGGGGGTCCTGTGATCTGGGGAGGGGATTTTAATTGTGTACTAGACCCCAAAGAGGACAGGTCAGACGACAGGGTGGACAGGCCCAGCCCGGCGGCTAGGGTACTGCAGGCGCTGCTGGTAGACCTTGGCCTGGCAGACGTGTGGAGGACGAGACACCCTGGCGTGAGGCAATATTCACATTACTCGGCCCCGCACCAGTTACACACAAGGCTGGATTACTTTTTCGCCACTCCGGACATTGTTGCGGAGTGTGACCAGATAGACTACAGGGCGAGAGTCCTTTCGGACCACTCGCCCCTGGTCATGCGTTGGCAGCTTTGTCCCCCACGTGCGCGTATTCCAACATGGCGCCTCAGGGCGGAAGCGCTCAGGGATCCAGTCTTCAGAGAAGAAGTGAGGGAGGAGATTGTTGCTTATTTTGAAACGAACACAGGCAGCGTCAAGTCGGCTGGTACTTTGTGGGAGGCCTTTAAGGTTGTAATGAGGGGGTTGCCATTGCTAAATACAAAGGATTAATGGGAGGAGTCCTGGCAGATCTGCGTAGAGCCGAGACTGAGTTGGAGAGAGAGCTGGGGGAGGGGAGGACGGACATGGAGGAGGTCATTAAACTGCAACAGAGGTGCGCAGAACATTGGGACAGGCTTTGTAACCTGAATTACAAGAAGTACATTGAGAGGTTGCATGCCGGGGGAGACAAGACGGGCAGACTTCTTGCTTGGCTGTATAAGAGCGAGACCCCAAGATCCCCGATCCGATCAGTTATCACTGAAAAGGGAGTGGAGCAGAACACCCAGGAAGGGGTGAATGGAGCATTTGCAGAATATTATCAAGCATTATATGAGGATCGAGAGGGGGGAAGCCGGGAGGATATAGAGGTAGTACTTGAAGACATAGGCCTGCCCAAGATAAGTGACGAAGAGCGAGAGGAGATGGATGCTCCGATCACTCTGGAGGAGCTGCAGGAGATTGTGCGGCAGCTGCCCACTTGCAAGGCCCCAGGAGCGGATGGGTTCCCCAGTGAATTTTATAAAGCGTATGGAGAGGAGGTGCTCCCGCCCATGCTGGAGATGTTTAATGAAGCGTTCGAGGTGGGGCGGTTGCCGGAATCACTCAGGGAGGCGATTATAGTACCGCTCCCCAAACCCAATAAACCGGGACATGATTGTGGCTCCTACCGGCCCCTGTCGATGCTGAACCAGGACAGCAAGATCCTAACAGCTGTCCTGGCGGCCAGAATGCGGAGGGTAATAGGCAAGCTGATCCATCCTGATCAGACGGGCTATGTCCCGAACAGGAATATTACCCACAATCACAGGCGCCTTCACAGGGTGGTGGAAAAGGGGGGCAGTGACGACAGCGAAATGGCAATAGTGGCGCTGGACGCGGTTAAAGCGTTCGACTCCGTCCGATGGCCATGGCTCCTGGCGGCTTTGGGGCAGTTCGGACTGGGACCATGCTACATGAGGTGGGCCGAGCTATTATATAGTGCGCCTCTGGCTAGGGTCCGTACGGGTGCAGTAGTGTCAGACAGATGGCAGTTGGGCAGAGGTACCAGGCAGGGATGTCCTTGGTCCCCAATGTTGTACATACTGGCCCTCGAACCCTTAGCAGTTTACCTCCGGCAGCAGTATGATCCGGTGGGCATAGAGGTGGGAGGAGAGTGCCATCTTATATCCCTGTATGCAGATGATATGCTGTTATACCTGAAACACCCGGAAGAGAACTTGCAGTATATCTTGGAGGTATTGGAGAGGTACGCCTGGTTGTCCGGCATAGCGGTTAACCCTCAGAAATCTGTATTATTCCCGCTGGGCAGTTATGTGGGGATACCGGCGGAGAGGTTGCCAGTGCTGCGGATTCCGTGGGTAACGAGCTCCCTCTGGTACTTGGGCATTGACGTGTATCACACGACTGAGGAAGAACACAAGTATAATACTGAACTAGCTGTGGGAAAGATTGAGAGGTGCATGAGGTTCTGGGAAAGATTGCCTTTAGCAATGATGGGTCGCGGAGCCATGCTTAAAATGGTGGTGTTGCCCAGGCTCCTGCATTACTTTAATAACATCCCGTATATGATACCTAGGAAGTTTTTCGCCAGGTTGCATAGCGTGTGTAGGAATTTCCTGTGGCACGGCACGCGCAACAGGGTCGCATTATGGAAATTGCAGAACTCTTACGAGAAAGGTGGCGTGAAGCTGCCGAACTTTGAGGCCTATTATATCGCGGCGCAACTGCAATATGTGGCCAAGTGGCTTTCAGATGAAGAGACCCCCGAACATAGGCTGCTAGGGAAAGACTGTTCCCCCTTCTATCTGCGGGAGGTGATTTGGGTGACAGGCTCATGGATGAGAGAGCGTCCTAAGATGCTGGCCCTTGGCAGGAACATATGGCGGCGTGCCTGTCGGATGATGGGTGACCCCGCGCCGTGTTTGCCGCAGTTCCCTCTGATCGCCCTGGCAAAGGAGGACGGGCAGCTGAGAACTATTATCCGGACGTATTGGGAGTCAGTGGGATTGATTACAATGGGCGACATCTGGCAGGAGGGGAACCTGATGGAGTTCGATGAACTGGAGGCAGGGTCGGGACTACACAGGGGTCAATATGTAACATATCACAGGGTGGCCCGGGAGGTCCGGAGCATGTGGCCCGAAACTACTTTGGCCGATGAACCGGATGCCACGCTGGAGACGATGTATGACGCATCAGAGGGCGGACACGAGGTCTCTAGGTTGTACGAGATGTTGATGACAAAGGTTGGGAAGGATTTAGGGCACCTGAGACTGGAGTGGGATGCAGAGGTGGGGGCCCCGATGTCGGATGGGATGTGGGAGCGTGCCCTGGGGTACCATAAAAAGGTATCGAGGAACGCCAGGTTCAAGCAGATACAGCTCTATATTACGCACAGGGCATATATGACCCCCCTCAGAATTTCCAAATTCCTAGGTAGTGGGCGCCAGGCGTGCCCCAAATGTAACGAAGAGAATGCGGACATGATACATATGTTCTGGGCGTGCCCAGTGATTGCAACTTATTGGGGTGAAGTGGCGCAGAAGCTGGCAGGAAGGGGTGTTACACTTAAGGTGGATTCAGCGTGGGCTTGTCTGCTGGGAGGGTATCCCAGGGCGCGTAAGCTTCGACATGTTGATAAACTTAAAGACCTGGCCTATGTGCTTGCCAAACGTAGGATAGCCATGGAGTGGAAGAAATGTCACAAGCCGCGAGTGGAGGTCTGGTGGCGGGATCTCCAAAAATGGGCGGAGGCTGAAACGACAGCGTGGCAAGATGGCAGTATGGCAGGCGATGGGGAAGAAATAGGCTCTCTCATGGCATGGAAGTTGTTGTTAGCTGAACTGTTTTGTGCGGGTTCGGCCTCGGCTGGACTTGAGAGCGATGAGGCCCCACCGCACGGAACGGACACTGATGGCGAACACTCTACAGGCTCATAGGGGGGAGGGATGGGGATTGCAGTGCCTTATTTTTTGTTTGTTTGGTTTTGTTGTTTGAAGTGTTTTATTTATGTTTCGTTGTAATGTTGTTTGGTTGAGATAAAATAAAAATACATTTAAAAAAAAAAAAAAAAAAAAAGGTATTAGGGAACACACATAGCAACTCTCCTTAGATGGTCTATCTCCCACTTCTCTCATGTGCTGATACCACATGTTATTACCCAAGACTGATGCATTATCTAGATAAGGGTTTATCCCTTCATTATTTTCCTCTGCATTCCTCCTAACTCTCCCATGTGCAAGGTTTGTGTACTGACCACGAAGTGAATCAAAAGCAGTTTTCATAGGGGGGAGAGCCAAAGGGACATCTGCTTTATTAGGACTAATGAGATAAAGAGAGCGAAACAGGAGAAACAGAAAGACAAAAAGAGAACTTGTACATGCATACACTATGCACAAGACCATTGAAATCCACCTCTCTTGCCATCCTGCTACTATGATATGATATGATATGATATGGCATTTGTAACGCGCCTATACACAGGTGTTTCTGGCCGTGCTCGTTCATTCCCTAAAATGCTTTTACTCCTACAGTGGCAATATATGCTCAATGATTGCAATTAACAGCCCCCTGATCACAGGGCCATTTTTAGGATCCTGTAAAAAAAGTGCGAATATCAAATTTTCTTCTGACAAGAGCAGGATAAACTTGAACGACAAATACAAAAACAGCAAACATGTTCCTATGCACATCCCTGTCAGTTAGGACCATAGGGCTATTCAAATAGGTACTCTGAGAAAGGAATCTGGATATTGCTCTCGTTTCCAATCTTTGAACTCAAAATCACATTCAGGCATATTCGTGATACATCAATACTTTTATAAAGTTCATTTTCAAAGATTCTTGTGACTCTCAGCAAAGGTTTGCACTCCTGCTATAATATCTATAAGGAGTGTCCGAATGAGTCACAGTCAAAATGCAAAATCAGCATTAAAACCTGGTTGATTTGTCGTCCTTCTTCGTCATCGATTGGGTCTGCACACACTGAAATTCTTCTTCTTGTCTCGCTTCTGGATCGGCAACAGTGGGAGGGGCGGTCTAGCAATTGTCATGGTCACGGGACCAAAGTCACAAAAACCACACAGGGGGCCCGGATGGACACAGTCCTGGAGCCTTTGGCACCAGGCGAATGAACAACAATGCACAAGAACACTTCATTTTGGCACAAGAGTGCTTTTATTATTGGAACTTTCCATGTACTTTACTTAGGAGCAGCCCCATGTGTACAATATTGGGTGTGGGGCTGCTTCTCTGGGTTGCCTTGCACGTGCTGACTCAAGGAGTGGCAGGCAAGCCAGGCCTGGTGGGTGTATCCCATGAGCTCAGCTATAGAAGCTGCTCCAAACCTAGAGGCCGGTGCTTTGCGTTATTCTGCACTTGCATGCAGCGTAATGCTCCCTGCCTCCTGGGTGAAGACTTACCTCTTGGAATCTAGCTTCCTGCCATTGCGTTTACCTTTGCGGACCTGCTCTTACCTGCACCCATCTTCTGCTGAAACCGGCACCATTATTCCATCTTCATACCTTCCGGAACGCAGAATCTTGACCTTGACACCGCAGCACGGCGCATTCCTCATCTATGAAGACAACCCCTAAAAGGAACACGAAAGACAACATTCAGTTTAAGGTTGCGCTACCATCGGACCATGCGCTCATCCTTAAACCACCACTTACCTTGTGAAAACATGAAAATAATATGAGGCCGGGAAGCCCCAAAGAAACACACCAACACAGGTTACAAAGAACATATGAGTGCTTTATTTAAAAGCTACAACAGTTACCAAGTCAATTGACAAAACGGATAGCTATTCGGCTCTCAGAGTAACGTAACGAACTTCAACGAGGGTTCGATGCATTAGTAGAGAGACCGTACATTGGAATACTTGGGTATTTTATATGATTTGTCCAGCCCTTGGCCAGCCCTCTCTCGGGTTAACCATTCTTGGGATCAGGCCTAGGGTTCCTTGCCAGGTCAATCCTATGATTTATGCATTTTGATCAGTTTCGCTGATATAGTTGTGCATTTACACATAGGTCAGCAATAGGACAAGGTCTCAGTTCGCGACCCTAACAAGTGGCCTGCAGGCATATTAATTATTCGTGTGTACGGAGGTCACAACGGCCAGAATTTTACTCAGAATGTCATTCGGCCTCCATTTTGATGTTCAGGGTGACTTCCACATTACAAGAGAACCTAAAATGGCGGCTTAATCCAAGATGGCGACTTACATTACTTTCTCTAAGGTCAAGACCTTGCTGCGGAGTCTATTCGCATGATATTTTAGACAACTTGGCGTAGGCCAATACACATATAATTGCTGAGATAGGAGGCATAATATTATTTAAATTCCGACAGACCCTCCTTTTGGCCTATGCCAAGTGCTAATATCATTTCTAATACTTTTGCAAATAACTCCATGCATTGTCGTCCATACATCCTGAATCATTGTCTGTAATGTCTATAGCCATTAGGTCATTCATCAGAACCTCTTGTAACACAAACTCTTTAGATGCTGTATTTGGGGCATACATTCTGTGCCCTACTGTGCTCACTGCTTGAGCACAACATCCCCCTAGCATTACACATATTCTAGGTAGACATTGAAAACAGCAACAAAGGAATAGAAGGATCCCCAAAATAACCAGAATGACAGAAAGCACCTTCCAACCCCAAGATCGTAAAGAATCCCAGAACCAGGTGCTAATATTCCAATCTCCTACAGGAACATGCACTTCAGAACTAAGGATATGCAAGTTCTGTATTGCTTTAAACATTGTCGGCGAGGAATCTGGTACGAAAACACAACAAGCGGACCCCACTAATTTGCATACTCCACCACGTTCTGCCAGAATGACATCTAATGCCATCCGATTTTGGAGTGCTACCAATCTTATTGTTTTTTGTTCTAGTGTCATATTGTAGAGTATGTCCGTGGTCCGGTTGATGGTTCTCTCCAGTACCCTTGCTAGTCCCCTAATGTTTTCAGAGTTTGCTATCTGTCCCCAAAAGGGCACAACTGATTTTGCTATATCTCCCAATACTTGCCCAGGGGTATCTCCGCTCTCGTCCCGCCGTGGGCGAGCCTTAGAAACCTCCAATGTACTAGCTATAAATACCCCAGGTAACAGGATTCCTAAATAACAGGTTCCCTGCCAATCCTTGGGCAACCAGGGAAATGCTGAACTACCACAAACAAAATAAATAGGCCCCCCTACATACAGAGGCCTGTTCTCTCCAGTCAAATTTACAATGTTCATACAACCTTCAAAATCTCCCATTGGCCGAGTGCCATTTCTTTGTACACAAAAGGGGACTGAATCAGGGCTATGATTTATAGAGTAGGAAGGAGGGACGGCGTCCTTATTGCCTATCGGAGCCATTTTAAAGGAAATTAGAGTTTAAAAGGGAAGAGATAGTTTATCAGACGGCCTAATAGAAGCAACATTAGGTTTACTTCTATTTGCAAAAAGCGAGCATCCCAGGGGAGTCAATTCTCGTTTCTCAAAATCATTTAAATTAGTTCCATCAAAGTTCCCTGAGATGCTATCATTCCAACGGCCAAAGAATAGTGCTCTAAGAGAGGCATAGCAAGCAGTCGTTAAAGGTAAAGGGTGAATATACCATCCTAGCCCCTTGTTCCCATGTTGCGGTAAATGGGTACAAATCCAACAATTACTCTTATTAAAAATGGCATGCGTTGCATTCATTACTATCATTAAAGTATTATTATGATACTTTCGTCTATGTTGGGAGTCTCTAGGTGACAGAGTGTGAAGGTGTACAGAGGGAGTCAAAGCAGTAGGTACAATCTCAATTGGCAGTAGAGGTTTTAGAGGGTAAATTTCTTCGAAGTACCAAAGTCCCACAGCAGTAATCACACAAATACCAATCATTATCAACACAACACAGCAATACATTTTCGGGGCCCAAGCACATTGTTCGTTGTCCGAGTTGGTCACCCCCCTATTTACAAGTCCAGTGCGGGGATTAGCAGTGGAGGTGGCAGGCATTGCAGTTTCTCAATCGACGACCCCAATGTTCGTTGCTGGCGACACTACGGTCGCGCGACTTCTTAGTCCTTCCCAACCCTAGCCAGCAGAATCCCTTTTTGCTCCTTTTGTTCGAAAGGAACTTTTCTATACAAGAGAAAACTTTCAATCACTTCTTCTTCTCACAATGCACGGAAAGACCTGTGCCGTAGTTCTATTCCCTTCGTCGAAGGTCGTACCTGGTGGTACCCAAAACTGGTTGATCCGAAAATAAGGCGTTGTCACTTCCTGAGGGAAGCGACGTATGGGAGGCGACGGAAGTCGCAGAACTTGAAACAGTGTTTTCCGGAAGTGACTTTTCAAAAGAGTGCGGAGATGAAATGGACTGTTCCCCAAGCTCCACGGGCTCAGAGAAATTCTCCGACGCACTCACAGCGCTGTTTGCTACTCCAAGATCAGAGATTGTAGCATCAGCGAGGGGTTCTGCTTCTTCTGTAACGTGTGGCGTCGGGTAAGGAAGTTTCTTGACATGCGTCGCGTGGATCCAGTGTTTTTTTCAAGCCACCCGCACTGCTGTCCGGGTGACCAACAGCACCTGGTAGGGTCCCCTCCAGCGAGGAGCGAGACAGGAAGACCTTTCGTAGGCCTTCACTAGGACCCAACTTCCAGGCTGAATATCGTGTCCTGGGCCCGTGAACCATACAGGTAAAGCTGAGTAAACCTGATGATCAATAAAATACAGGTTTTTAGTCAACTGGTTGCAGTAGTCTAAAAGCAATACATTTTCCACCTCCCTTAGGGCTTTAGGCTTTGGAAGACCACAAATGTTAGCACGTCTCCCCATCACTACCTCGAATGGAGAAAGCCCAGTCTTGGTTTGAGGTGTAGTACGCATGGCTAATAATACAATAGGTAAGGCATCTGGCCATTTCAATTTGGTATCGGCACATGTTTTTGCAAGCTTATTCTTTAAGATACCGTTATGTCTCTCTACCAACCCAGCACTTTGAGGATGTCTAGCTGAGTGAAGTCACTTTTCAATATGTAATGCTGTGCATAGCTGCAAAATTACTGCTGCAACAAAATGGGGACCATTGTCAGACCAAATTACCCTTGGGAGCCCAAATCGTGGAAAGAATTCTTTTACCATAGTCTTTGCAGTGGTCATTGCAGTAGCATCTTTAACGGGGAAAGCCTCGACCCATTTACTAAAAGCACAAATAATTGCTGCAAGAACATATTTTAGATTGTTACACCGTTCCATCTCAATAAAATCAAAGTGGATGACCTCGAAGGGAACAGAAGGGGGCCCAAAGCTTCCCCTTGCAGTTACTGTCCCCTTCCCCACATTGTGATGTAAGCAAATCATACAGTTCTGAACATATCGTTGTGCAGTCTTCACAATTTTGTCATTCACCTAAACTTGCTCTAACATTTTCGTGATCTGCTGAGCACACACATGCGTAGGACCGTGTGCCATCGTAACCATTGCCAGTACATATGAATCAGGGAGCAACCATTTTCCTTCAGATGCATCCACCCAACACCCATCATCATCTAGTTTCCCCATTCCTTCAACCCACCTTTTAGACTCTTCTATTGTGGCATCATGTTGAATATCTCGCACAGACCCAATACCCTCATCCATTACATGGGCATCTTTTGTTTCTCTTAGAGCATACATGTCTGCGCTAAGGTCTGTGGCCATTTGCCTGGCTATCTGGTCAGGGAAAGCGTTCCCTTTTTCCACATCATCTATGACCTACCGTTGTGCTGCACATTTCATGATCGCTAACTGCCTAGGAAGTGAGAGTGCCGAGAGCAATTGCACTATCAGGGGACCGTGCTGAATCTTGGTCCCATGTGAGGTTAGGAACCCTCTTTCTGACCAGAGCCTCCCACAGTTGTGGGCCACCCCAAAGGCGTACTGGCTATCAGTATATATGTTTACTATACGCCCTTCGGAGAGTTCACAAGCTCAACTCAATGATATAATCGCTAAGTTTCAACAACCGTACTCAACGTAGTAACTGCGTAAGCAGCTGTAGATGTACCAGCTGGAAGTTTGAAGCAGGAGCCATCACAAAACAGCTCCCCTTCTGCATAGTCCAAAGGAGTATCTGTAAGATCTATCCTGCCCTTCATTTCCTGTTCAGTGGTATACAGGCAGTCATGTAATTCTTCGTCACCGCAAACAGTATTTTGCGGGAAAGGTAGGAGTTCAGCCGGATTAAGAACACAACACCTCTTAATTTGAATGTGAGGGGCAAACAGAATTAATTCATACCTTGTTAGCCGTGCAGAGGTGAGGTGTTGCGTTTGGGTTTTGTTCAATAGGATATCTACAGAGTGAGGTACCATCAAAATCAAATCATGGCCTAGGACCATTCCCTCACTCTGTTTTACAGACGCGGCAGCAGCAGCGACAGCTCGCAAACATCTTGGCAAAGCGCATGCTACAGGATCAAGGGCGGAGGAGTAGTAGCCGCACGGCCTATTCTTCCCTCCGTGTTTCTGTGTTAACACAGCCAAAGCACATCCATCACATTCATGCACAAACAACACAAAGCCTTGTCATAATTTGGAGTACCCAGAACCGGTGCAGAGCATAACGCGGTTTTGAGAAGCTCAAATGATCGTTGATGTTCCGATTTCCATGGCAGTGGCAGAGAAATGCCCTTCTTCGTCAAAGCCAACATCGGTTTTATCACTAGTGAAAAGTTCGGGATCCACAACCTACAGTAAGAAGCCATACCTATTAAGGCTCTGACTTCCTTCTGTGTATTTGGAACAGACATGCCAGAAATGTGTTTTATTCTTTCAGGTGTCAATCTTCTCCCCTCCTTTGACAGGAGGTAGCCTAAATAGGCGACCTCCTGACAACAATATTGAAATTTTTTGAGCGAAGCTTTATGACCATTTTTAGCTAGATGAACAAGCAACAGTCCAGTGCCTTCTTTACAAGCACTCTCAGAGTCTGCAGCCAAAAGCAAATCATCGACATACTGAAGCAGTGTACAAGTAGGTGGCAATTCAAGGGTGTCGAGCTGCTCTTTCAAAGCTCTACTATAAATGCTTGGACTTTCAGTATACCCTTGAGGTGCCTGAGTAAATGTAAATGAGCATCCCCCCAAGGTGAACGCAAACAAATATCTACTTTCCTTATGTATAGGGATGCTAAAGAATGCGTTTTTTAAATCCACAACGCTGAAATGCGTAGCCGTAGCAGGGATCATTGTCAGTATCATTGTTACATCAGGCACAATTGGAAATTGTGGGGCGACAACTCTGTTAATAGCACGAAGATCAATTATGAACCGGTATGGGATTGCATTGTCGTTTTTCTTATATACAGGCAAAATCGGGCTGTTACATAAACTACCTGGAATCTCCTCGATCACCCCACGATGCACAAAATCGGAGACAATGCATTTCAAAGCACACTCGCCCTCAACTGATACTTTATACTGCGGAATGCGTGGTAATTTAACTCCATGTTTCAAAACTATTTTGACGGCTCAATCTGTAGTACCCCGACATCATTGTCGTCAACCGCCCATAAACATTCCGGGACAACGCTAAACTCAGGAGGCAATAGTCGAATCAGAAATTGAGAATTGGGAAGTTGCTGTGGTGAAACCGTCAGTCGTACTCCATCAGAGGAACAATGAATTACTGCATTCAATTTCTTTAACAAATTTAACCACAGCAAATTCTCTCCACAGTTCGAAGTCAGAAGAAAAGGACAATTGTCCGTAAAGGGACCCAAAGAAACAGACACCGGCGAAGAAACCAGACAAACAATTGGCATACCAGAAAACCCTACAGAAACGTTTGTTTGCCCTGACAGTGGAATGTTTGGAACCCGGGAATGATCAATGGAGCACTTCTGTGCTCCAGTGTCTATCAAAAACTGGTGTTTCCTATTCCCCACTAATAATTCAACATAGGGGCCTTTCTGATTAACGGGAATAGGTGAAGGTTCCAAACCCTGCTTCGGGCAGTCCTAATGAAATAGAGTATCGTCGGAAGGAAGCTCTTCAGAAAGATAGGCAGCAGAAGGGTGATCAAATATGTTCCTCGAGTCCACACTCGAAGTCTGATTTTCCTGTGAAAAAGGTTGCTGAGGATCTTGTAAAAACGGACCTCTATCAGGGCCCCCTGCTCCAGGGCGACCTCTAGGTCGTCTACCCATACTCCCAAACGCATTGTTTGACCTTTGTCGAAGGACGGGGCACTGTGCTCACCAATGACCTTCCTGGCGGCAATAGGCACATTCATTAATATTCACAGAACCCACAGGAGTGTTTCCTTTTCGGACATACTGACCTCTGGTCTGTGTCGTACTTCCTCCTTACAATTTGTTGTAATAATACTTTAGTCTTCAGATCTCCTTTCCTCTTCTCTATTTTCTCCTTTTCATTATTAACACGGTTCTCATAATACTGAGCCATGTGCAAAACTTCAAATTGAGATTTTGCCTGCCAAGCGCTCTCAGAGAACATAATATGTGACTGGATGTCGGGCAACAATCCACGTACAAATTTGTCCACAAACAACCTTTTCCCAGACTCTGTACCCAAGTCCTGTCCACTGAAGTCAGAAAATACCTGTTCGAATCTATTAAAGAATTCGGTGGCGCCTTCAGTTTTTCCTTGAACACAGGCCGTAAGCTTATCCCAAATAATTCTTTTCTCTGGAATTATAGTTTTTAATTTTGCGATAATTCTATCAGGCAAAGTAAGTATTACCTGAGGTGGTTTCTCACCAGCTGGTCTTTCCCCATCAACCCTAGTCATATTAGCCCACGTATCTCCCAACCCTGGCACATCGTCTATTGTCCGAACCTGCTTCCATACATCTACGGGTAGGAGTACAGGGAATAGCAAGTCAATATCACTTAAGGTGAACACAGAGGACTGCAAAACGGACTCTATCTCTTTGTAAAACCCTGTCAGATTTTTCCTGATATCGGGAACTGATTGTTTAATTGTGTTCACTTCTTGTCGTGAAAACGGGACGTGAACAAATTGCGATACATAATGCGCAAGGATATCCACAGCGGGTGCACCAGTCCCAGCGTTAGCGGGAATCTCAACCTTTGGGACAATTGTCGGAGGAACCTCTCTCATAGGCAACTGAGATATAGGTAACTCCGACCGCTTACTAAGCAACAGAGCCAGGTCGAGCGCTAAGGCAGTCGAAGAAGTGTCGGGCGAAAAGGCCCTTTTACAAATTCCCAACAACTCTATAGGACAACTAACCTTCTTCCTTACACATTCTTCCTGCAGGTACTGTACCATTACCTGAATCACCTTCCTTTGCATTTCTACTGTATACTGACTATACGTGTCATATACTTCATCTGGCGGAATCGATGAATCCGAGATCCATCGAATCGCATCTTTGGTACAAATTCGTACTTCCTCAGGTGCCGATCTACGACACGGGAGGAACCGTTTCTGTACATACATACTGTCGTCTTCATCATCCTCATCTCGTGACTTTTCAAAGTCCCTCCTATACTCAAACAATCTTTCAACATGACCATGTACTTTCTTCTCTGTGTCCCTCGAAAGTGCTAAAGCATTTAGATCCCTCACCCCTTGTGGGAGATCCGAATTTTGTAATCTACCCCACATCACACATAAATGAGTCCCCAAACCTTCGATAAAAACATTTTTCTCGGGAAAACTGTTCAAATTAGATAATGTGGAAAACACATTAACTTGATCACTTTTCTCCATACAGTGCTTAGCCCATGCAAACAATTCCCGTTTCTTGTCTGCAGAAACAGTATTACGAGTGACAATCATTGACCCCGCACCTTGATCAACTTCAGTCAATACGGGACCACTCGGGAGTGGAGGTGCAGGTAAATTTAATAAGGATGCAACTATCGGCGCAGGAGGAAGGGGTGGTGCGATAGGTGGAGGAACAACAGCTAGAGGAATAGGAACAATAGGTTGTACAGGGGGAACAGGAATAACAGCAGGGACAACAGCAGGAATGGGCAGAGCACCCAGGAGAGGATCATACGGAGGTGGCGCAGAGGCACCAGGCCTGCATTCGTTTAACAATTTTTCAATAAATTCTTCAGAAACATGGAAATCTTTGGAGGGATACATTTTCTGGATTCCGAGAGAAAAAGCCCTATCCATATTTTTAACTGACTCTGAATGTCTTTCCTTATCATATAACAACGCTTTTTCGGCATTTGTTTTATGACGGCGTGCATGTTTATCCCTACTTTTAAGCTGCTGCAATGCTTCTTTTTTCCAATTCTGCAAAACATCAAAGGCTGCAGGTCTAGCCTTCTTTTTTAGCAAGACCGATTCTAGGTATTCAATACGGGGGATCTCAAAACTACCATTGATTGGCCACTGAAATTCAGAGGCATGTCTGGTCTGTCTGTGCCAAATATCATTAAATGCTATACTTCCAATGCCATACTTACAGTATATAGTACATGCCGGCGACCCCTCCTGTGGTGCCGGGCCGCTAAATTCCAAAGATTGTCGATCGCTGCGGAACAGAGCCCTAAAGCAGCTAGACAATTTCCCAGGCATTTCACAAATAATTGGTGTTACCTGGTCAATAATTGTGTCTGCAGATACAATACGCCAAATTCAAATTGTCAGGGTTAAATTTAGAGCCGGGTCACGACTGCACCTGACCAAACCTAAGGAGGACCGTACGGTTTACCAAAGAACTTACCTAACAAATTTTACCTTGTGTTTGGTGGTTTCGACAAATCTGCCCGCCTCAAAAATGGACCCTCGTCAAGATGCCGTGTCAGACCACACGACTATCGTCCAAGGATCGGATCGTGCAGCGCTGCCGAGGTATCACGTCTCGTTTGGTCGGGCCCGCAGTATCACACCGTCCGATCCCGGTTTGATAGTCTGCGTCAACCTTCAATGATCCGGCATCAATCTTGAGGGTCCCTATTCGGGCGCCAACTGTGAAAACATGAAAATAATATGAGGCCGGGAAGCCCAAAAGAAACACACCAACACAGGTTACAAAGAACATATAAGTGCTTCATTTAAAAGCTACAACAGTTACCAAGTCAATTGACTAAACGGATAGCTATTCGGCTCTCAGAGTAACGTAACGAACTTCAACGAGGGTTCGATGCATTAGTAGAGAGACCGTACATTGGAATACTTGAGTCTTTTATATGATTTGTCCAGCCCTTGGCCAGCCCTCTCGCGGGTTAACCATTCTTGGGATCAGGCCTAGGGTTCCTTGCCAGGTCAATCCTTTAATTTATGCATTTTGATCAGTTTCGCTGATATAGTTGTGCATTTACACATAGGTCAGCAATAGGACAAGGTCTCAGTTCGCGACCCCGACAAGTGGCCTGCAGGCATATTAATTATTCGTGTGTGCGGAGGTCACAACGGCCAGAATCTTACTCAGAATGTCATTCGGCCTCCATTTTGATGTTCAGGGTGACTTCCACATTACAAGAGAACCTAAAATGGCGGCTTAATCCAAGATGGCGACTTACATTACTTTCTCTAAGGTCAAGACCTTGCCGCGGAGTCTATTCGCATGATATTTTAGACAACTTGGCGTAGGCCAATACACATATAATTGCTGCGATAGGAGGCATAATATTATTTCAATTCCGACAACCTGTTGTCAGATCATCACAGACTCATTTTTATTCCATTCGGCTTCATCTCGGGCTCCGAAGCTGCAGCTTGACCGCAACTTCTCCTATTCGGAAGAAAGCTGAAGAAAGACATTATTTAAGGAGCGGGTAACAGTTTAAAATGCCAGATCGGCACGAACAATGCAGACACTTTAAGAAACAACAGGCAAGAAGTGACCAGCGAAAGAACAAAGATACTTACCAAAACGAAGTGGCATAGTCGCAGCTGGACTGGACTGCCACGTGCGAGGGGCCAGTGAAAGAACTTGGTCCCGTAGTACAAGCGCCCCTGCCAGAAGAAGCAGGACAGAGAGCTCATCATCAATACCTACCAGGTGAGCTACTATGGGTCGGTGCATGCACACAGAAACCACGCTTTGGGAAGCAGGGTTTGAGAGGGGAAGCAGTCACAGCTTGGCAAACTCACCTAAGACTCATATTTGCACAGGAGCAGTGCTACCACTTACCGCAGCCCACAGAATACTCACAGGGGGAGAAGCCGGACAGGGGTGATCACATTGCAGGGAGGGCTGCAACTATGCCCCAACGTCCCCGCAGAGACCAGGTGAGCGTAACAATAATTTGATATCGTTCAAGTGTCATGACCACTGTCAGGGGCCACAAGCTGTGCCACAAGCAGGCTCCCACAATTACTCTAAGGGCCTCAAGACAGCAAAAAGGCTCCTGGAGCCAGTCCTGGCGCATCTGGCACCAGGCTCATTTATTGTAAGGATAAACTTACCAGGCTTACTTTCAATTGACTGCATGGGTCTTTAAATCCAACTTGGAGGCACCCACACAGCCTAGTCCTAAGAACCAAGCCATGCGGTCTAGTGTTTTGGGTGTGGCAGGCCTGGAACTACTTTCCCTGGTACTACTTTACCTGGGCTATATAAACCACACCCTGACTGCAGAACACGCTTTGCGTTATTCTGCAACCAGCAGCGTGACGCTCAACGTGTCCAGCTCCTGGTCTTCAGCATCTTCATGTAGTCCTGCAAGAACAAGAACAAGATTATTCTGTCTTACCTGAGAAAACACCATCCTGCACTCAGCATCTCAACTGGGCTGCAATCTGTGGAGACCGAGAGAAGAAGAAACATCACTCACCTGTGAGTACTAGCTTAAGGACTTCCGGCGAACCGCTACCACAGCTGCTGCTCGAACATCGCGACCTGCAATAACAAGAAAAGGAAACACAATATTAGAATGCGCGCTTCCAAAACATTGAATTCCATCAGTCTTACCTGAATTCCATCGCACTACGCCACGCTTCCATCCATGGCACCACAGCAACATCTGCAAAGGAAAAGAGACATATTCAGGTTCGCTTTCAATATTAAACAACCGCACAGCGCTGTACTTACCTTAACGGATTCTGGGGGCCAGTTTTTCATCACGCTCTCATCCACTCGCAGCATCACAGCGGCCTGTGAGGAGAAGAAGAAAACACAGTTTAGCTTTAAAAGACAATAAAGGCGCTGCACTTTGTGCTTTCTCTTACCTAGAAACGTGCCTCTCCATCCGACACGCCATCATCAAGACCTTCGCACCTGAAAAGAAGGAGATAAAGACATTAACGAATTCCCACCATAAACAGAACAAAGATTTACAATTAATAAACCTACCGCCTACCAGCAGATTCAGGGTCACAGCAGGCCTGGGCCCAAGGAAGGTGTACTGCACCAGTGAAGCAACTCAGGCAGCTCACCAACAAACGTCAAGCGCCACTGCACAAGAAACACAGGACGGATAGCTCACCCTACAAATAACTAAGATTCATTATTCAGCACTGGGCAACTACGCATCTAGGCTTCCAGATCTCAGTGCCTTCCAGACGCCCCCGGGGATATCAGGTGAGCGTAACAGAACACAAAGCCTTTAAACCTTATCCACCTGGGCGTCATGGAGACATCTGAAACTGACCAGTTAGCTCAGCTTTTGGGACAATTACGCACCGAGGTGCACGCAGCCCAGCAAGAAACCAACACCTTAAGGCGAGAATTAATAGTCACGAAAGACCGTGCTGATGAACTAATCAAACAGCTACTACAAAAACAGGCGGGGCAAGCTCCATTGCCCGGATTCGCCCCATCCGTCACCACACCATCATCAGTCAATCCAGTACAGATAACGTTGCCGGGAGCAGTATCTCTGGCACTACCAGAATGATTTAATGGAGACGCCAGAAGGTACGCAACATTCATGAACCAGTGCTGTCTCCATTTTCTTTGTAGACCTGGGGCTTTCCCAAATGACCAGGCGTGGGTGGCCTTCGTGTTATCATATTTGAGTGAACGTGCTGCAGACTGGTCGGTACCTTTGGTGAGCCGGGTTGACCTGTTACTGTTGGACTTTTGGGGTATTCAACAGGAGATAGAAAAGCTATTTGCTCGACACTTGTATGGACATGCTCTTGATAACAAACTCCTGTCCCTCCGCCAAGGAAATCAAGATTTGCTGACTTATATTGCTGCCTTTAATAGACTGGTCGTGGAAGCGGGGTGGCCTGAAGATAAAAGATTCACATTGTTTCATTGGGGCCTACGAGGAGACATCAAGGATGCCCTTGCTCAAGTGGTAGACCCACCTAAAGACTGTGCAGAGTTTATCAACCTCGTAGTGCAGTTGGACCACAGATTACAGGATCGAAGAACAGACCGAAGTAGACTCGAAAACCGTGCCATGAACGTACGTTCAAAAGACAATGTTCAACGTCCATCAGAAAATACTACAGAACCCATGCAGATTGGAGCAGTACGACCCCCTTTAACCAAGTTTGAAAGAGACAAGAGGAGACAGCTACAGTTATGCCTATATTGCGGTAAAGGTCACTTCCTCAAAGAATGCCCAGTGAAACCTCCAAGGAAGGTAGTACGCGCTACAGAGAAAGAATATGATGGAAAGGAATCGGAAAACTACCAGGCCCGGGAAGCGTAGAAGTCTGCCTGTCGAGCAAGAAGGACGAGTCACAGACCTCACATTTCACCCTACCAGTAATCTTGATCAATCATCAATGACTGTCACGGATACATGCCATAGAGGCATATATAGACAGCGGAGCAGTTGGTAATTACATAGATCGAGATCTGGCAACAGAAATGGGAATTCCCTTATGCACAAAACCAACAACTGAAAAGGTAACTATTGTTGACGGTACAGAAATTGCTTCGGATCCAGTAACCCAATGCACACCATAATTAGCCCTTCTGTGGCAGGGTGGACATCAAGAAGCAATCACATTTGACCTCATCAAAGCTCCTCAGTTCCGGTTGATCTTAGGAATGGCATGGTTGGTAACTCACAATCCCCACATAGACTGGCGTGCAAAGAGACTGACCTTTTCCGACGAATGCACCCATGCTTGCTACCCAAAATCTATACCACAGCCAAACCTGAAATCTGTTCAAGGATTAGCATCAGGCATCGCGGAGCCAATGGACACTTTACCAAGAGAATATCAAGATTATCAAGATGTTTTTCAGAAGGAACAGGCTAACACATTACCGCCACATAGGCCCTATGACTGTCAGATCGACCTGATACCTGGCGCACAGGTTCCTTGTGTTCGAATTTATGCACTACGGAAACCGAAAATCTCCACTTGAAGTCCTATCTGGATCAATACCTGGCTAATGGGTTTATCCGCCCGTCAAAGTCACCGGCAGCCTCCCCCTTATTCTTCGTACCAAAGAAGGAAGGAGATTTGAGGACTTGTATCGATTAACACGCACTTAATCAAATCACAGTAAAAAAACGCTACCCTTTGCCCCTTATCCCGGAACTTTTGGACCAAGTCAAGGATGCCCGAATCTACACCAAACTAGACCTCAGAGGAGCATACCACCTTGTACGTGTAAAGAAAGGGGATGAATGGAAAACCGCATTCCGCACCAAGTATGGCCTGTACGAATATCAGGTAATGCCTTTCAGGCTGTGCAACGCTCCAGCAGCATTCCAATATTTCATGAACGATGTATTACAGGAATTAATCTATGTCTGTGCCCTGGTCTATATTGACGACATCCTGGTGTATTCCCCCTCTGAAAAAGATCATATTGAACATGTTCGTTCAGTCCTTGCAAAACTTTGCCAGCACAAACTGTATGCTAAACTCGAGAAATGCTCCTTCCATATCACCGAAGTTGAGTTCCTTGGTTTTGTTCTCTCGCCAAAGGGAGTCAAGATAGATACACACAAAGTTGATGCCATCCTTAATTGGCTGTCACCTTCCTCACATAAAGGAATCCAAAGCATGCTTGGCTTTGCAAATTTGTATTGCTGATTCATTCCAGATTTCTCACTGATATTACACTCAATCACATCGTTAATGAGAAAAAACAACAAAAATTCCAAAGGACTGAAGAAGTGGAACAGGCCTTTCAAGAACTCTAGAAAAGATTCACCTCCTTATCAATTTTACGACATCCTCGCCCAGACCTCCCCTATGTAGTGGAAGCTGATGCGTCCAGCGTAGCTATGGGAGCAGTTCTCTCTCAAAGAGATCCAGAAACGGGCCAATTACACCCCGTGGCCTTTTGGTCACGTAAATTCTCACCACTAGAACTTAACTATGCAATTACAGACAAAGAATTGTTAGCAATAAAATCGGCCTTCAAAGCCTGGCGGCAATATCTATTAGGTGCCAGACACACCAGCACAGTAATCACAAATCACTGAAACCTTCAATACCTAAAGTCTGCAAAAGCTCAATCATCACGACAATTGAGGTGGGCTTTATTCTTCGCAGAATACGATTATGTAATAACATATCAACCGGGAGTCCGGATTGGGAAGGCCGATGCCTTATCTCGTAGGGTGTTGAAGAAAAAACAAACAGTGCCCTGTACCCAAGTGATGAATTACTGGGACTCACTACCACATTGACTCTAAGTGAACTTCAAGATAAGGTTCGATCCTAAATGAACCCCGAGATCTTGCAAAAATTGACTTTTCAAACTGAACATCACACGGTTCTGGATGGATTACCCTATGTCTATGTCTATGTCTATGTGTTTGTAACGCGCCGACAGCCCGCGGGCATCAGGGCGAGGAGAACATCTGAGAGAAGAGTCTTGTAGATCGCCATAAGAAAAAAACAGTTCGGGGAAAGAACAGGTGATCGTCTAGATACTAGTGGGAGGTCCTGACATATCTGGAGGTTATTGGAAGAGGTATGTTTTCAGAAGTTTCCTGAAGTTACCATAATTACCTTCTAATCTAAGAATCCCTGGGAGGTTGTTCCAAAATTTGGCTGTTATGAATGGGAAGGCTCGGCCCCCCCCTGCTGCTCGTTTCACCCTGGGGATAACCAGGAGGCCTGAGTCGGCTGATCTCAGGTTTCTTCTAGGTGTGTAGAGTGCGAATTTCTCTTTGAGGTATCCTGGCACCGTGCCATATAGGCATCTGTGCACGATCGTCATGGCCTTAAAATTGACTCTTTCTTCGATACTGAGCCAGTGAAGATCTTTCCTTGCAGCCGATATGTGGTTTCCAAATTTAATTTCCTTAACAATACGGACTGCCTCATTTTGCATGACCTGGCAGCGATGCAGCTCTTTCTTGGTGGCCCCCACCAATAGTGCATTGCCATAATCGAGACGGGATAGTATGATCGCTCTTGCGATGTTAGCCGCGTTTGCTTCACTTATGTAGGGTCTTATGGCTCTCAGCAAGCGCAAGTAATAAGTGTTGTTTTTGTGTAAATGGTTTACTTGCGCTTCGGCCCCTACTGAGGCTTCTACCAACATCCCAAGTGTTTTAACTTGGGGTAGGACTGAAATTTTGGCATCTTTTATACTGAAAACCTTGTATTGATCGCCTAGTTTGGTTCTGGCATGCTGAGCTCCAAAGATCATGAGCTCAGTCTTGCTGTTGTTGAGGCACATCCAATGCTTCTGCATCCAGATATCAATGGTTTTATATACCTCTTCTACTTTCGCACTATCTAGTGTGTAGTCTCCCGTCATTTCAATGGCCAGCTGCGTATCATCGGCATAGTTGGTGAAAAACACACCGATGTTTTCCAATAATTCACACAAACTACGCATGTAGACGTTGAAAAGCAGAGGGGACAGACTGTCTCCCTGCGGTACTCCAAATAGGATGAGAGCTGCTTCTGAGAAAGTGTCTCCCCAATGAATGCGTGCCCTCCTGTCACTTACTTCAGGGAACGACTATTGGCCTGATCACGACTTGGCCATTACCGCCGCGGTATTACCGCCGGCGGTAATAGCCCTACCGCCAAACTCCCCGGCGCTAATAGCGCCGGATCACGAGTTCGGCGGTAAAGTAATTCCCCATTCCCCATTGAGCCCATTCGGGAATGCCCCATTCCCCATTGGGCTCAATGGGGAATTTTCGCGCTCTTACCGCTGCGGATTTCCCGTCGGCGGTAATAGCACAAATTTTCAGCGGATTTCCCCCAGCTCAGAGCTGGGGCGAAATCTGCCAAAGCCCTGATTCGGGGGACCCTTAAATCCGGAGGTATTAGCGCTACCGCCGGATTTAAGGGTTACCGCCGAAGTCGTGATCAGGCCCAATATCTAGCAAATAAAGATCTGCAAGAGTTGGTAATGTCTGGTTATCATGATTCCTGATCGAAGGCCCTCCTGGAATTGCTAAAACGCTAGCCAAGGTTAAGCAGAATTATTGGTGGCCAACCTGGCGTGAAGACATTGCTCAATTCGTTCTTTCCTGTGGGGTATGTGCACAGAATAAATCACAAAAGCAGAAACCAGCTGGCCTTCTACAACCACTGTATATTCCACCGGCTCACTGGCATACTCTTTCTCTTGATTTTATTACGGACTTACCTCCCTGTCAAGGATTTAATACCATCTTGGTGGTTGTGGACCTGTTCTCTAAAATGGCACATTTTATTCAGTTCAAAGGACTTCCTAAAGCTACTGGTCTCGCAAAGGTATTTCTTGAACAGATAATAAAACTGCATGGTTTCCCCTCAGTCCTAATCTCAGATCATGGAAGCCAATTTGTATGTAATTTCTGGAGGAAATGCTGTACAATGGCACAAATCGATGTTCGCTTATCCACTAGCCATCACCCTGAAACGGATGGACAAACAGAAAGAACAAACCAGTCATTCGAACAATATCTATGTTGCATGCTGCATCAAGTGGAAGAGAGCAGGAAATACTTGTTATGGATAGCAGAATACGCATACAGCAACTCCATACACACCAGCACAGGACAAAGACCGTCCTACACAATATAAGGAAGACACCCACGTACCTCTGAACCAGACTCCCCCACGAGCTTGGAAATGCCAGCAGTAAAGACTCTACACACAAGTATACCTCAAGCCTTCAAAAAGGCAACTGAACAATTACAGCAAGCCAAAGACAGATAGACATTTTTTTCGGACCAACACCGGGGGAAGGCTCCCGATTACCAGATTGGGGACAAAGTCTGGTTAGCAACAAAGCATGTGCCCATTAAAGGAACCTGGACCTTTCGTCCATGATATCTAGGACTCTATACCATCAAATCTGTGATAAATCCAGGGGCCGTCAAATTGGCCTTGCCACCGAGCATGCAAATTCCCCCGGTATTCCATGCATCACTTATAAAACCTGTCCAACCCAGGACCCGAGTCATAACCCCACCAACGCCTGTGCTAGTTGATGGAGAGCCTGAATTTGAAGTTGAGGACATCCTGGATTCAAAACGTACCAGACCTAAACTATACTATTTAATGGATTGGAAAGGGTACGGGCCTCAAGACAGAACATGGGAACCAAGTGAACATATCCATGCACCACATCTGATTAAGAGATTTCACCTGAATAATCCCACCAAACCAGGACCGGACAGGAAGAATACCCTGAGAGGGGCCTTGGGAGTGAGTGCTGTCATGACCACTGCCAGGGGCCACAAGCTGTGCCACAAGCAAGTTCAAGACAGCAAAAAGGCTCCTGGAGCCATTCCTGGCGCATCTGGCCCCAGGCTCATATAAAGTAAGGAGATACTTACCAGGCTTACTTTCAATTGACTGCATGGATCTCTAAATCCAACATGGAGGCACCCACACAGCCTAGTTCTAAGAACCAAGCCATGCGGTCTAGTGTTTTGGGTGTGGCAGGCCTGGAACTACTTTCCCTGGTACTACTTTACCTGGGCTATATAAACCACACCCTGACTGCAGAACACGCTTCGCGTTATTTTGCAACCAGCAGCATGATGCTCACCGTGTCCAGCTTCTGGTCTTCAGCATCTTCCTGTAATCCTGCAAGAACAAAAACAAGATTATTCTGTCTTACCTGAGAAAACACCATCCAGCACTCAGCATCTCAACTGGGCTGCTATCTGTGGAAACCGAGAGAAGAAGAAACATCACTCACCTGTGAGTACTAGCTTAAGGACTTCCGGCGAACCGCTAGCACAGCTTCTGCTCGAACATCGTGACCTGCAATAACGAGAAAAGGAAAAACAATATTAGAACGCGCGTGCTTCCAAAACATCGAATTCCATCAGTCTTACCTGAATTCCATCACGCTATGCCACGCTACCATCCAGGGCACCAAAGCAACATCTGCAAAGGAAAAGAGACATATTCAGGTTTGCTTTCAATATTAAACAACCGCACAGTGTTGTACTTAACTTAACGGATTCCGGGGGCCAGTTTTTCATCGCTCCCTCATCCACTCGCAGCATCACAGTGGCCTGTGAGGAGAGGAAGAAGAAAACACAGGTTAGCTTTAAAAGACAATAAAGGCGCTGGGCTTCGCACTTTCTCTTACCTAGAAACGTGCCTCTCCATCCGGCATGCCAGCATCAAGACCTTCGCACCTGAAAATAAGGAGATAAAGACATTAATGAATTCCCACCAGAAACAGAACAGAGACTATCAATTAACAAACCTACCTGCCTATCAGCAGATTCGGGGTCACAGCAGGCCTGGGCCCAAGGAAGGCATACTGCACCAGTGAAGCAACTCAGGCAGCTCGCCAACCAACGTCAAGCGCCCCTGCACAAGAAATGCAGGACGGATAGCTCACCCTACAAATAACTAAGATTCATTATTCAGCACTGGGCAACTACGCATAAAGGGCTCCAGATCTCAGAGCCTTCCAGAGGCCCCCGTGGATATCAGGTGAGCGTAACATCAAGTGAAGCCAAGCTCGCCTGTCTTGGACTTTTACTGCTGAGGGGGTCATATTTTCAACAATAAAGGGTCCATTAAAATGTGGCTCTTGACACTTTCGGGTGACTTTTTTTATTAGAATGTTGTCACCAAACAAACAATTTAGATGCTGATAAAATTTCAGGAGATTTGGTTGATGGATTGTCTTCATCTGTGTTCAGAGACCGACCCTACTGATATGTGAGTTGGTCTAAAATGAAAGAGATGCTAGAGATCATAGATGTCAAATAATTGTTTAGTTCATCACCAAAAGAATTCGCTGTACTCTGGGCATCACTTCTAGTCCTCAATGGAGGTGTAAGAGCTGTTTTCATTCACCACCCTGTCACTAGTTCATGTGGGGTGAGTTGATGGTCCGAACTAGGCTGAATCCGTAGGGCATATAAGGCTAAGGGCAGATCTAGAAAATCTAGATGTTACCTCCATTGCATTGAGTCTAATTGACTTTTAGAATTGCTGAATTTAGCCTAAATGTAATATTTCGAATTTAGATGTTGCCTCCATTGCATTGAGTCAAACTGTGTCTTAGTACCGAGCCACTACTACCTTAATTGTAATCCTTCCACTCGGCACCACACCATACTTATCACGTGAACTATCAGGCCACGACATGCGGTCGCTGCCCTTTGCCACCCTCTACCTCACCCACATAGCCGTCTTAGGATCCTTATCCTTTACTGTAGGCACTCCCCCCGCTAGCACTTCTAAGACACACCACATTTACATCCTCGATTTCTACCCCACCCTTCCCTCCACCATGCTCCATTGCTCTGACCTTCCCTCGAATTCTTACCTCAATGACCCAGCTCTGTGGCTTAAGCACTTTGCCACTAAACCTACACCAAATCTTCCATGCACAATACAATATAGGAACACCAGACTTAGATCTAGACTGCCCCGACCACCTGGCGCTCAGCGCAGCCACGCTGCCCTTCTACAGTGCATCCCACCTACACCACCTAACCCCTCCTCTTCCACCACAGCTACCTCAGCACTCAAGGGAGCCCTTATCAATGCCAGATCCCTCACGGCTCACGCCCTTGACATCGCAGACCTACTCACTGTCCAAAACCTTGACTTCCTAGCCATTACTGAAACCTGGCTACATGCCGCCTCTGGCCCACACCTCGCCCTATCCATACCTAAGGGTTACGCCATTATTAGAAATGATCGACATTCCAACTTGTCTAAAGGAGGAGGAGTCACATTCATACACAGTGACAAGATCAATTGCCAATGCCCAATTCAGCTCTGCAGAATCCCTATCAGTGAAACTATCCCTCTCACCCACTAACACAGCAACACTCCACCTTATATACACATCTCCAGGACCACCTGGCTCATTCACTGACGATGTTACATCTACCTTGTCTGCCAACACGAAGCCTAATTCCCAGGTACTGCTATTAGGTGACCTCAACCTTGGCCTCCCCGATCCTAAGGACCACATGGCCACTGAAGTTGCCACACCCCCACCAACCTAGGTTTCCAGCAGCGCATTCGTGATCCTACCCACAACAAGGGCAGAACGCTCGACTGGTTAGCAGACTTTAATTGCAACACCACTGTCAGCTCCCACACTGCTTGCACCTGGTCTGACCATCACGATATTACAATCCTCATGCCAGCCACCAAACCTCAGCCCACACCTACCATAGCCCCCGCTATACCCACTAGAAATAAAAAGGACATTACCAGGGAGAAATTGCTTCCTCTCATCCTCCCTATTGTGAACATCTGTGCCATGCAGCACAAGGACCCCACCGTCTTAGTAGACACTTTCAACAGCACTCTCCTCAAAGACATTGAGAGCATAGCCCCGCTAAAAATTCACAAAGCCAAACAACAGTCCCACCTGAACTCTTGGTTCACCCCGCAGCTTAACGCTCTGTGCAAAGAAAAGCTTAAGGCCGAAGCACTTTGGAAAAGTCATCCTAGTACGACTAATAAAGCTTCCCTCATGATCACCTCACTTAACTATAAGGAAGCCATCCTTCAAGCCAAAAAAGAGACGTATAATTTACGCATATCTCAAGCAGAATCTAACACAAAAGAATTATTCAAAATTCTCAAAGAATCAGAATCCCCTTCACCTACCCCCGACTCGTGCACTAAAGACAGCACTTGGTGCAACAATATACAAAATGCACTTCTCAACAAAATAACAACTCTGCAATCTAAAATTAACGCTAAACAAAACTCTCTCCACACTCCCCTCTTAAGCAAAACCTTGCCACCTAAAACAACCACCCAGACTCTCCCTTGCCTTTCAGCTTCACGCTGCTCACCACCCTTGAGGTTGAAAAAAATCATCTGCAACTTAAAACCCTCCAATTGCCAAGGGGACTCCTGTCCAGCTCCGATCATTAAGGAATCGGCCCATGACCTCGCTCCTTTCATTACAACCTTTATCAACTCCTCATTTCAATCGGGAGTGGTCCGCAACAATTTGAAGGACGCTTGGGTCATCCTTCTCCTAAAAAAAACAACCCTAGAGCCTGAGGTCCCAACCAACTATAGGCCCATCACGACGGTCCAGTTTCTCCTAAAAATCTTAGACAGAGCAGCGTATCTAGAGATACCGAACTATCTGGAAACTAACAATCTTCTAGGCACCAGACAATCTGGCTTTAGACCTAAGCATGGTACAGAGACAGCCCTTTTAGACCTCAAAACCCAAATTGAGGATCTAAAAGACAAAGGTAAACTAGCCCTGCTACTACTATTAGACTTATCCGCTGCCTTCGACTTGGTCAACCACCAAATCCTTTGTCATCATCTGAAAACTGCAGCACACTTTTCTGACAATGCCACTAACTGGATTAAATCATTCCTGGACAACAGACATATGAGGGTATTCACCCCAACCTCCTCTGCCGACCCTGCGCCAGTCCCTTGCGGGGTCCCCCAAGGATTGTGCGTATACCTACCTTCTACAATGTTTTCACTAAACCCCTGTTTGATGTGCTTGACTATCTGGGTGTCACCTACACCAACTATGCCGATGTCACCCAGATACTCATCCCCATCACTGGTGATTACACGGTAGACTCAAAATCCTTAAATGACATATACTATGTTATTCAAACCTGGATGGCACGACATGAGCTCTGTCTTAATGACGACAAGACAGAGCTCCTCATCCTAGGTACACAGCAAAGACTTAACAAGTTGAACCCCATGTTCAGCTCCTTTAATATCGATGTAAACTCCATAAAAGTCTCCAAAGATACTAAAACCCTCAGAATCTACCTTGACACCACTCTCTCCCTCCACAGACAGACGAATGCAGTCGCAGCCGCCTCTGCCTACACATGCAAGCTGATCACAGCTTGCCGCCATTTTCTCTCTACTCAGAACTGCATAACCCTTGCTAGGACTTTGGTCATGTCCAAACTTGACTACTGTAATGCACTGTACCAAGGCACTAACCAATGCAACCTTGACAAACTCCAGATTGTACAAAATAACGCCATCAGAGCAGCCCTCAACATCCCTAGATCAGCCCACATCTCTGAAACTAGGACGAACCTTCACTGGCTGTCAGTCTCCCAAAGGATTTCACTAAAATCTCTAGCCCTGACTTACAAATGCATGAATAACCAGGCCCCTATCTATCTATCCTCATGGTTCACTCAGTATATCCCACCTCACTCACTAAGGTCTGCCCTTAGCCAGAGCCTACTGATCCCTAGATACAAGCTCCAAACAGGGGGTGGGGCCAGCTTCCCAGTTCTGGCAGCCAAACTGTGGAACTCTGTGCCTCTCACTATCAGAAACCTGCCTTCCCTAAACTTATTCAAACACAAAGCCAAACTTTTACTAGTCACCTCAGACGACCAATTGACACTTTGAAAAACCTGATTACTCATGTATTATTTGTCTAACCTGTAATGTGATCGTATTTCAATGTTCAATTTAAATGTTCTTTGTAATATCATACTGTTATGTAACCACTGTTTCAAAGATATGCACCCGGTAGCCTCCGGGCCTGGTTTGTGCTATACGAATAAAATAAATACAAATACAAATGCAATATAGCCATCCCTTTTTCAAAGTTAGCTTGATTTTGGAAATCCCTGCTTTATGGAGGCCATTGAGTCTCTCACATATACTGTTCGCTTGTGGGTGATAAGCAGAAGAAAACGTATGCTTACTACTCAATAATAGTCCTATCTGTTCAAACACTTCAATAACAAAATGTGGCCCATTATCGGATCTCAGAACTTCACACACTCCCCATCTTGGAAAGACTTCACATACCAATAACTTAGCTGTTCAAGTGGCATCAGGGTGTGTACACAGACCTGCCTCGATCCACCTAAAGAAGGGACACATCAACACTATCAGATACCTATATCTATTACACACCTGCAGCATACCAACATAATCAATATTTAAATGCTGAAAAGGACCATTCAGTTGAGGTATTACTCCTCTAATCGCTCTCAGTGTATACCCAGCAGTAAACTTTTGACACACAATGCAATTTGCTACAAAGAATGCAACATGTTCTAACAAATTTGGAATGAAACAGTCTTCCGCAATTGTTGCAGCAAGACTCACCCTAGTTACATGTGTGGGGTAGTGCAGCTGTTCAAGCACTACCTTTAATAATGCTACTGGCATCACCCGGTTTCCAGTACTATCCTGTCGCCATAATGCTTCTGTGGGGGATAAAGAACACCCCCCTCCATTTCCATAACCCCTACTCTTCCTGTGGTGCACTCCCTTGAAACTCCATTAATTGGGTCTTTGGAAAGTGATTAAACCTTTCTTGCATTACCATAATCATGACTACTTTCTCCTTGATATTTGTAGTGTCAAAACTTGAGATATCTAGGCAATATGCAACCCTTTCGGCTTCTGTGTCGGCAGCTTCGTTCCCCCAAAAAATAAAATATTTTCACTTAGTGTGTGCAGCACATGTAACAACCGCTATGACTACTGGCAGTTAAGCGTGTCCAATAAGGATGCGTGCTGTACTGGCTTGCCCTCTGCACAGAGGTAGCCCCTTCTTTTCCAACGTGCTAGCCCTGCATGTAAGTTTGATGTCACATAGGCAGAATCACTGTACACTGTGACTTCCTGCCCTTCGTGTTTCTCGAGCGTGACAATGAGAACTACCAATTCTGCCACTTGCGCTGAAAAGTGAGACGGTAGCCTGGCACTTGCTACAACTTCAAATTCTCCATTTAATCTATGCCTCACTACAGCTGCGCCAGAATGCCTTTCCCCACTCATCTGATCAATTTTTGAAGAGCCACCAATAAACAGAATTCCCCACCTTACAAAGCATTTTCTTTCACATGAGTTATATCACCATAAAATGCAACATAATTTGCACAGTCATATACGGGATCGCCTTCTGTTACAGGCTCAGCTACAAATGTGGCACGATTCACTATTTTACATCTGACAATTTTGATTGTTGGGTTCAAAATCATTACTTCATAGGAAGAAGCTCTCTGAGATGTCAATGTACCTTTGGGTTTCTCTAAAATGGCAGAGCATGCTCCACGAAGAGCGTCATAGAGAAGCCCATGACACTACTTGTAGACCTCTCAATTACAAACGCGGCGGCTGCCAGTGTCCTTTCATAAATGGGTCTAAAATCCCACTGTAATATGCTAGAGGCTTGTACCCCAATGTAGTCTTCTGTCTAAGCACTACTGTCATGACTGTTCCATTTGTGTGTGAAAGCAAATGCAAATGCAATTCCTCTGCATAATTGAGGATTCCAAAAACAGGAGCTGTGCAAATAGCTTTTTACAACTCCTCAAACCCTTCCCCCTTTTCCTCAGTCCATTCTATTGTAACCTCATTCACCTGTGCTTTCTTTAAAGCTTGTAAAAGGGGACTAGTGTAAAAATGGGACCAGTGTAAAAACTGTAGTAAAACACCAAGGCTCTAACATGATTGCATAGTCCCAAATATTGTTGCATCTGTTTTACTGTGTGAGGTTTTGCAGTTTTCATAATCGCCTCAGCTCTTTCAGGTGTCACCTTTTTTCCCGCATGTGAAATCAACTGTCCTATGTATAACACCTCTTCTTGACAATACCGTAGTTTCTCCTTGTCTACTTTGTATCCTTTGCTAAGATAGTCATTAACTGAATCGAGTCCTACCGGCACTCATCTTCTGTGGCACTACAAATTAAAATGTCATCTATGTATTGTATTTTTCAAATCAACATTGCCTAAGTCCATATGAAGGACCCTGTAAAAGATGGATGACGATTCACAGTACCCCTGGGGCAGCCTAATATGTTTCAGATGAGCTTTGGCGAAACGTAAATTAAGTCAAGTCCTGTCAGTCTTTATGCAAAGGGATTGAGAAAAACACATTTTTTCAAATCAATCACTGTGAAATGTTGTGCTTCCACTGGGATACTGCATAGTATCGTCACTGGGTTTGGAACAAGAAGAAACTCTGTCTCTACAATCTGGTTAATCATTCTCATGTCTTGTATGAATCTCCACAACCCTCCCTTTGATTTTTTGATAGGATACACCGCGGTATTGCACAATGATTCTGATAGCACCATAATACCTTGTTTCATCAGTGCTGAAATGGTCTCGAATATACCCTGTTAGGAAAGATTTCATATTTGAATGTAATTTTCCCTCTATGTGTCAACCCCCAAACTTTTTGCTGCTGTTTTACACCCTGATCTAACCTTTGCCAGAGGAGCACAGCCCTCAGCTGCACTCCTCTGGGCTTTCACTCACTTTTTATGTGGAAACTGACATGCCCTTAAGACAGTCAGTACTGGGAGACTTGGTTTCCCTTAGTCCTTTCCTCATGTTGCAGCTTTTGTGGAACATGTTACACGTGTGCAATGTAATTTACTTTACCGCACCCTTGGGTCTCTAGTCATTCCAAAGGCCCTAGAAACTCTCGCTGGACTTTTTATGAACTGTGCAGATGTGTCATGGACAGGACTGGTGGCAGCTATCGTTTTCCTGTATTTTTTAACCCGTTCTTGCCATGTAAAATGCGCTTACTGCGCTTGGCACAAATAGGTGGCCTGGCTCCAAAATGGCCATGCCACGAGGTTCTTTGTCCTGTCCTTTGGCCATCCTTCCCCTTCACCTTCCCCAGGTCGAGCCAACCCAGGTCAGTCCTTATTTGGTCATGCACTTTCCCGCGAAACCCAATGCTTTTGCGGGCTTCTGCATGCCTTGTGTTTGTGCCTCCAGGATGTGGGCTGGGATGTCTGTTCCCAATACACATCCTGGGTGCCAGAGAGTCTGGAGTGTCCTGAATTCCTGGGACCACCGTGGTCCATGATTGGTCCGCGTATGGAGTGAGTGTTTGTGAGCAGATCTCCCATTGGGTCCTCTCTGTTTTGGTGCAAAGGGAACTTTGGATAAGAGGAGGCCGAAAACACCACTACCATGTCGATCTCTTGAGTTCACACGAACAAAGGATAAGGAGCCAAGTATCCTGCAACAAGAAGTCGAGTCGAGGAACCGCTGGTGACTCGCTGGAAGGTTTGGCACTCTGAGCCCGATGTCGTCCTGCGAGACCCCTCTGCCTCTGATCATCCTAGAAGGTCTGCGAAGGCGCTTTGACCCATTGGAATAGTGGGACCAACTATTCTCGGCACCTTCATCAAACCCTGCAAGTAAGCCTCTTCGGAAGTGTCCCTGGGCCAACCAGTGGGCTGACCAGCTTACGCAGGACGTTTGCTCTGTCACTGCCACAGTTTCGAGGAAGCCCTTGAAACTTGGTATACTGCTTGCTCTGTGTCCACGACACCCTCACACCGAATTTCGTACACTTGGCATTCCCAGGTCCGAAGTGAGACGAGTGCGCCCGGACCGGAGTAAACGCAGTTACCATGTTGCCCTGCTGTGGCAACGACCTGTGCAAGTTCACTGCACTTGTGACCCCCTTGACCCTGAAGCCTGCTGCAGTGGAATTGGGCTGATTCCACCACCCGGAGCAGAGAAATCGCCCCTGTCCCGTTTGGGAATTCCCACTGTATCTCGGAAACTACCCGGTGTCGAGATGTCCTGATTGTCGCATTCGAACCTGGCAGCGAAGTGGACTGTACCAGCAAAGTGTGGGTCTGCCTCCGTCAGGGACCGGTGGGTGAGTAGTCCATACCGCAACCGGTGGCCCCTAGCGCAGGAGCCCATTTTTTACGCATGAAGTGGCCCCCGAGGGCCCCTTTTCTTTCCACAGCTATTGTGAAATAGCGGCTCTATCCCGCACTCTCAACCTGCCTCTGTCCCCAAGTGGAAGTCCTGCTTGAATAGTAGGGACTTGTTCTTCATCGACCTCATCCACCATCCTGAGCTGCTAGTGACCCTTGAAGAGACCCTATTTTGTCCATTGGCACAAGCGCGTGCATGTAATATTGAGCATAAGGCTCCGCTCTTCGTAGGGCTTGGACTGCCTCTTAGTTAGGTGTATTCTTGATGTGGAACTGGGTCTAAAGATTATGTGCACTGCCCGTTTTCCTCCCCATCTAGGTGGTCTACATATTTTGTGCTTTTTAATCCATTAGACCCCTCTGGTCTTGTATATATATTGTGGTGATTGTGATGTATTGGTTTACTTTAGTATTATTGTGATTCTTTGCTATGGTCTATGTTACAAAGGCCTTGTAATAAATGTGTCTATATTTTTAATATAACACCTGTCTGGAGTAATTTGTAAGTGTCCTTGCTTTGTGTGCTCAATGAGGTCTTTCAGTCACCCTCACCCCTCTTGAGACTTAGGGCCTCATCACGAGTTTGGCGGTAACCCTTAAATCCGGCGGTCGCGCTATTACCGCCGGATTTAAGGGTCCGCCAAATCAGGGCTCGGCGGATTTCTTCCCAGCTCTGAGCTGGGGGGAAATCCGCTGAAAATTCACACTATTACCGCCGGCGGGAAATCCGCCAGCGGTAAGAGCGTGAAAATCCCCCATTGAGCCCAATGGGGAATGGGGCATTCCCGAATGGGCTCAGTGGGGAATGGGGAATTCCATTACCGCCAAATCCGTGATCGTGATCCGGCGCTAATAGTGCCGGGGGGGTTGGCGGTAGGGCTATTACCGCCCAACTCGTGATGAGGCCCTTAGTCTTGACTGCCTGCCATAGCTACCCTGATTGGTCTGGCTTGTCCAGAGGTTACCCTGTTCCAAGAAACTAGGTTGACCTTCTGAACCTCTGCCTCTCCAGGTCGGAGTTCAGAAATCCCTCTTAACAAATCCTCATCGGCCTCTCGAGACATGGGGTACTATCTTGCTCGAGGTAAAATTTGTCCTGGCTTCAGCTGTATTTAAACTTCCCCTATTCCCTTTACTAATCCTACGTCATAAGGGCCTGTAGTCCATAGGACACTGGGCACCTTCTCCAAGTCTTCCTCAAAAAATGTTGGCCACTGCCGCATTATTGCCATTTGCTGTGGGATTTCTCTTTTCTCTATTCTTATCCAATATGTGATGCTCATAAAGAACACTACTTCATCATCTGTCGGGGCTTCTCTAAACATGTCATCATCAGTGATGTAAGTCAACCTGTACCCTTCTTCGAGAGCTATTACTGTCCTCCATGGTCTACCCTCTTCATCTGTTCCTTCAAGCATCACCATTTCCCTTTATACTGTGGCTGCTTCTAACTCTAGAGGGATTGTCTGTCCCCCCTCTTCGTCCATAGGTATCTGTGGTCTGAATAAGAATTTGTCAGGTATCCTCACAGTTTTTCCCACTAAACCAGGTAGCCATGTTAGAAGAATACTTACCCCATAAAGTAAAATCTCTGGATCTACTGGAACGCCTCGTAGAGCCATTTGCCCTGTGAATGCAAGTATAAATTCACCTACATTCAAGTAGTGTATTCCAGGAGAGAAACACACTATTCCTTTGGCAGTAAATTAAATTGTCATGTTAAGTTTTGTCATCAAATCTCTTCCTAAAATGTTAACTGGTGTCTGTCGTGAATACAACAATGGAACAGACATGTCACACTCTCCTATAGAGACTGGTAATTCATCAGTAAAAGGATCTCGACTCGTAGCTCTGCAAAACCCTTGAGTATTGATGGCAATTCCCGACATTGGATATTTTCCCTCTCGTATACTGTCATGATGCCTACCTCCAAGGAGCCAGGTCCGACCCAGCAACCCCAGAGGCAGGCATCATTCCCCCCAGGGAAGTGCCAGCGGGCCCAAGCTGGGGCCCTTTGGACACAGTCCTGGCGCCTTAGGCGCCAGGCTCATGTAGGAACCCTGTCCTGGTGCCTTAGGCGCCAGGCTCATAAAGCTAGACACGTGTTCAAGTGTTTTAATGTGCACTTACCTGATGCAGACCATGCTGCTACATCCAGGCCCTCTTGAGGCCTGAATGGAACTACTTTACCTGTGGGACTACTTTCCACCTGGGTGTGGTCGGGGAAGGATACATACCTGATCGGTGGAAGGATACATACCTGGAACTTCTTCCAAAGCTATTTAAACCACGCCCGATCAGCAACTCATGCTTCGCGTTGTTCTGCTCCTTGCAGCTGGACGCTCAACGTGTCAGCTCCTGCATCTGGACTTCAGCCACGCCTGTCAGCATCCTGGGTCACCTGCTAAGAGAGAATTGGAGAGAAAGAAGACCTTACCTGCTAAAGCTGCATCACGGAGACTTCACACCGACGATCCTGAAAAGGAAGACATCATTTTTTAAAGCATTTCGCTCCGATCGCTGCAGCGCTGCATTTCACTCACCTTTCCTGGGCGCCTCCATCTTCAGCAGCGATCATCCGGATCCGCAGCCACTTCTCAGAGCCTAGAGAGAAAAAGACAAGAACACAAGGTGAGAGAAGGAAGGGAATAGGAAAAGCTCAGTTTCCTTCTAAGACTTACCTGTTGGGTCATTCCCATTTCATTTCGGGTCCTGCCGCTTCCTGGCATTCCGGACCCCGGCCCCTATGGGGAAAAAAGACAAAGACATTGAATGAGCGAATGCAAAGACATTACCTGAACGCTCATCCAGTACTTACCTGTCATTTACTGGAACTGCACGTTTCACTTCGGGTCGGCGCCATATCTCCGGCATTCCGAACCCCGGCCCCTAAGGGGAAAAAGACATAAGCGTTAGCGCTTGCTGCAAAAAGACAATGAACATTATTATTAAGCTTGGACTTTGGAACTTGCTACAGAACTCTACAGCGCCTCACCTGAATAGTCAAGCTTATTTGAACTCCCATCAAACCTCAATCCAGTGAAGTAACTGGGTTTCAACGCGCCCCTGCATCAGAAGCAGGATGGAGAACTCATCCTTCCAGTCCCTAAGGTGAGACTTCACGGGGAATCGAGGAAGGGTATCGTGGAGGGTTGGAAGGGAGTGGGAGGCTTGAGCATTATTCCGTCAGTAGGTAATACTCCCTTTTCACGCACAGGGGAATATTCCTGCGAGCCAGAAAAGCCAGAGTAGAGGGGCCCTTCCTGTCCATCTTCAGAGTCCTGCGCTTCACCATTGAAGAAGCATCAGCACTCGAAGCCAGACCTGCGCCTCCGTGGGAATCAGGTGAGCGTGACATATACGTGAACGAGTAGCCCCAGTGTCCACTAGAAAAGAAAAATAATTGCCTCCTATCGTCACATCAACCCTTGGTTCCTCCTGGGGGTCTGGTGTCACTGATAGTACTGAACACATCAAGCCGCCCTGTGAGCTGTCCTATTGTGGGTACATGCATACCCCCATAACTGTAAAAGGGTTTCTTCCTACCACAGTGGCATTGCCTATTGTAGGTGTCAATAATTGTGCCATGTTTGCATACTGTTATGTCTGCATGGGGGCGTGTTGTGACTGCTCTTGCGGAGGATTTATTTGCACTTGCTTTGGTTGCTGTGTCTGTTGCATTTGCGGCGCTTGTGTCTGATGCACTGTCTGATCTTGGGTAAACCCTTCCCTAGTTTGTGTGCTATATGGTGGAGGATAAGTTGTCCCCCATTTTTCAGAATTGGACATTCTGTACATTCTCATGGCTCCCACATATGCATGCAATGTGCCCTGTCATCCCGCAAGTCCAGCATACACGGGAGACTGCCTGACTAGTCCCCCTTGGTTAAATATGCCTTTTGTGTTCTGATTCGCATTCTGCGCATTTTACAGCCCACCTTCATTGTTTTGGAATTCACCCCTTCCTCTTGTGCCTATACCTCTGCCTCGTGGCATGAACCCATTTCCTCCTTGGTCCATCGGGTGCTGATTATTCGCCTGCGATGCACCCACTGTTTGCTGCATTCCCAATCCTTCTCCGCTTGTCAAGACTGCCCCTTCCATGGCAAATGTTGAAATAGTTTTTCAAACCAATTTGGCTTCCTCAATTTTCCTAGCCTCATCTTTCTTCTCGTTTTCTCCTGTAATAGCTGGCAGTGATGCACTATTGTCCGCTGTATTTCAGCCCATGGCTTTGCCTCCATTCCGACTTGTTTTTCATTTGCCTTTGTACATGTTCAGGCAACCCCTGACATAAAATGTGGTAAAATATTGCCAGTGTTTTCTCTCACGGCTCGCGAGTTTCAGGCTGCCATCGCTATTGAACATCCTGAATGTAAGCAATAGGGTCTTCATCTACCTTCATCTTACGTGTCATAATTGCACCAATACCTGAAGTGTCACGCTACTGCACCCTGAGAGCCCTCCAAACATCTGCTCTGCAATTAAAAAACGGCGCTCCATCGCGCACTGTGTTTTGTGCTGTCACACACAAATACCCTGCTCTTCTACATATGTCATCAGCTTGCTCCCCAAGAATAGCTGCCAAGAGACCCTTAATGTCCCCGATGGCCAGCGTATTACCTCCTGTCATTTTTTCTAACTCATATATCCATTTACCAGCACCAGAAGTTAAACTCGTGAGCTTGCACCTTAAATTATCTTTATCCATCTGTAGCATGGAAAATACTTTGGTCTCACTCCCCCTTTTTCCAATAAGGGAAACTGCATAGCCCCTAACCCGCAGTTGGCTCCCATCGTCTGCCTATTCATGGCACGGACAATTGTCCTTGTCTGTCTCCTTACTGGTAGCGGTCTTAACCTGCTCACATATGGTGGTGATTCTCTTTTTCACTAAACGATCGCCCTCTGGGATGCTCTGGATATGCTATGGGATCTGGAGTCCTATCGTTAGGTTGCTCTAGATCTGACCATCTTACTTCTTTGTCTGTCTGCAGGCTTCCCTCGGGGGGCACACATGCTCCCTCCCTCTTCCCCGAGGAAGTATCCTCTTTCCTCATCTAACATGTCTAGTCCCCAGCTAGTGTGACTCTCATCCCCTTCACCCTATCTAAGGTCAGTCTTCTTACGGACAAGGCTCTGTGCTCGAGACTAAATGGATTTTATTCTTCTCTTCATGATTGGAAGACTAGGGACTGGTCTCCCTTCCCTCGGCTTCCAGATTTGCTACCTTCCTTTTACTCTAGATAGGCCTTATCAATCCTGTCTCTGATACTTCTTATATCAAAGTCTTCTTCTTCTAGTGCTTCTCTAGATACCCTGACGTTGTTCCCTTAAAGGAAGGAACTCTTCTATTCTGTCCCATCATATTGATGGGCTTGACCCTACTGGTTCCTTTACGAACAAGGCTAACATCAAGATCCCGCTGTCTCCTTCTTCATTCTAATTCTTCATTTAATTCTCTTTGTTTTCTTGCCTCCCTTCTGATTATTTCTTCCTTTTGCCTTTGTTCTTCTCTCCTCCCTCCTGCTCTCCTTTCCTCCTCTTCTCTTCATCTCTGTAGCCTTTTGTCCCTTGATTTCTCATCGCTCCTTGCTCTTTCTTTTGTGCTCATCTTCTTTCAACCTCGTTTCTCGCTCCCTGTCTTTTCTATCCTGTTCGTCCTTATCTTCTCTTTGCCTTACTTCCTCGATGCTTTTCCCATCTAACTTGAGTAATATCTGTCCTCCAATCCATTTGTTCTGCACAAGCGTTACCTCATCAGCTTTGCCCTTTTCCCCTTTCCATCTCTTAATCTCTTTTTCTAATTCTGTTGATGTGTGCGATCACTCACTCTTCTCTTCCTTGTCCTGTATGACCTTAAAAATCTCCTCTTTTCTCTTATTCTCCTCTAGTCTATCGTCACTACTATAAGCGGGCAGTTTGTAAATTGGTTTACTATGCCCCGTTGCCACTTTCAGTTCCTTTAAAGGATACAACCCTATTTCTTCCGCACTAGCGCCTTTCACTTCAGGCGAGGTAAGGGGAGCTGAGGGCTCAACCCCTTCCTCCTTACACTGATTAAGCATCCACTCCTCAAGTGGCGGATCGTCCCTTTCTTCTTGGTACATCTTTCAAAGCTCTAGGATCGCTAAACTTTTCTCCTAATTTCTTCCCCGTGTACAGAGCGTGCAGATATGTGGTCAAGTGTTTATACCACTTTTGACAGTGATCCCCCTTGTGGCCATGGCATGAAAATCTTATCTGCTGTGCCTTTCTCCCATTCCGCACTATACTGTTTGAGCTTGGGCATGTGCTTTGGCAATGTCGTCTTAAATAAATGCATTAGAGGAGTGTCTCCCACTGTGACAAGTCTCAATTGACTGTCAATATTTACCAGGTTTTATAAAAATACTTTCACCAATTTTTCAATAGTTTTAAAACAACAAATATGAGTGCGCTCCATCAATCGGAGCTCTCTCTGGAGCCAGGCCGCTCAGCGCTTCTCTCTCCACACAACATTTCCCGTTACTTTTAAATTACCACAACCATGTCCCCTTAATTTGCCATTCCTCTCAGTCTACTCACCATTCGGTCATTATTTGACTCAAGGCCTTCTGTATCGTCGTCTCCTCCAACCAACCACTTTTGCCTTTCGTCCACAGAGCACCCATGGAAACCAGGCAGGGATTTTGTCCAAGAGGGACCCTGCCCACCATCTTGGTTTGTCTTGCAAGATTTCTATTCCTCCACAGGAAACCCCGCGATCTTCCAGCTAGATGGTGGAGGATGTCTGATCATCCGAAATTCTGGACCTAACTGATCGATGGGTCTGAAACCATCCAACACTGCTACCACGTGAACTTAGGGCCCTGGCGGGTAGCATACCATGCAGTAGATGGGATGCAGAGTAACTCTCTACACCAAATAATCAAACCAACTCAGGAAGATGGCAAAGTCTTTTTACTGTTTTATTATCAATTGTCTAAAACACAGAATTACAACAGACATCAACGGACGTCGCAGAGCATTCTCTCAAAGCAATTAATTAAAAAATCATACTTTTATAGTATAAACTCATCAAACATGACGTCATACTATGTGGCAAATAAGAAAAACATATGAGGGGTTGTTGTTGGCTCAGGGAGAACATCTAAGTATACTTTATATAAGGGGTTGGGTTGTGATTGGGTCTCTACAATCAGGTGGACAACTCATGCCCCCCCCCCCCAGTGCAAGTCATCTTCATCAGTAATTCGATACATGGCACATCATTGGCTCTCAAACTATAAGAGCCTTCGTTATATGGCCCTCTACAATTGGTTGGCACGCTTGTGCCCTTCTGGAACATTCGGCTCACTAGCAACACGTAAGCTCATACCCCAGATGTCAGGAGGACTGTACCTCCCCACCCAATTAGCCCATCATCTCTCATCACCCATGAAGATTGTCTTTGAACATGGCCTTGCAAAGTATCCTTGCCTTTGAGAATATCGGGGAGTATGGGCACGTGGTATCATAGCTCTGGAACTGCATGCCCAATTTCTACATGTGTCAGGAGACTGCAATTCTGCCAATTTTGCAGCATTTAATTGTCTCAAATGGATACAACTTGACACTCATGGTGTTCTTTCTTTGCACCTTAACAAGGGATGATTCAGCGTCTCACTGTGCTTCAGGGATAGATAACCAGTTATTTGACAGCTCAAGCCTTGACGCCAGTTCAGACAGCCCCAGCTAATTCTCTGCTGCGACACAGCTCTCAGCCCTTCTCTTCATTGGTTGAACTTACTAAAATTGTGACACTGATGTCCAGTTTCTATACAATGGCGGCTCTGCCTGCAGTCTAATTCACTACATATAGCTAGCGTATATTATTACTTGGTCTACTTGCATTACTGCATCTGTACAGTTATTGAACAATTTGCATTTTCTGCAGTGCTCTTCACACGTGCATTCTTCGTCTCGCATATGAAAGTTTACTCGATTCTTTACTTCGTCATCAGTTTCTGTAAGGTCCATACATCCACTTCTTCAGACAGTCTTCTCAGTGCATCAGGCTCGTTCTTGTGATGTCACCAACTTCTCTTTCACTCTTTTTCATATTCCTTCGGGGATCTCCTCCAAGAGATTGTCATCTCTTCAGGAATACATCTGATATGGTTTTCTTAATGGATACCTTTTCTTGGAGATTCAACGCGGAATAGTCACAATCGCTGGTGTCAAGCATGGCACGATTTCTGGTTTCCAGCATATAGGGTGGAGGGAGGCGGGACTTCCTGCAGGGGCACTTGGCTGCTCCTCTACAAAAGAGATCGCCAGATTGAACACTCTCAGAGCCTTAGGGCCTGGAGTGCTTTCAGAGGGCTTGTTGGAAGGGCCAGCATTGCCGGTAGCCCCTAATCCAGTTCCACAGACTTTGAGTCACCTAATCCTGTGGGAGAGGGGCCAGTAGCCTCTGAGGACCCTACTTTGGTAGCAGGGAACTCAGTGATTTCAAAGTTGCCTGGCACAGTGCAGATACCTGAGGTGGAGGACCAGGTGGGCGCAGATCTGAAGGGCATGTTCAAGCTGGATGAGTTCACATGAGCTGAAGACCCAGATCAGACTGGATTCTTTAAATGCCAGAAAGAGTGTCCCACTCTGGAGGGTCTGTGGAAGCAGGTGGAGGAGCAGGATAAGGGCGAGGCCCCTGGCTTGTTCAAAGTGTACTGGGGGGATGGACTCCTGTACATTGAGCCAAAAGACTCTGAGGGTGAGGACACCAGAAGGTTGGTGATTCCCCATCCCACAGAAGGTTCCTTTTGGATTTGGTTCACCAATTTCCTTTAGCAGGTCACTTGGGAGTGACTAAGATTTCAGGCTGGTTGTCTGCACACTTTTACTGGCCACAGTTTGGCATGAAGGATAAGGAATTTGTCTGGTCCTGCCTGACTTGTCAAGTTTCTGGCAAGTCTGGTGGTGCCATAAAGGCCCCCTTAATTCCACTACCCATTGTTGGGCGGCCTTCTGAGAGAATATGCATGGATATTGTGGGTCCTTTCGATCCTCAAACCAGCTCAGGGAACAGATACATCTTGGTGGTGGTAGACCACACCACAAGATACCCTGAGTCTGTCCCTCTGAGGAGCTTCAAAGCCCCTTTGGTTGCAAAGGCTCTTCTTAATATATTCTCCCATGTTGTATCCCCAAGGAAGTCGTTTCTGACAGAGAAGCAAACTCCATATCAGCGTATATGAAGGCTATGTGGGAGTGACCTAGCGGTTCTCAACATCCATCCATCCACAAACCAATGGACTTGTTGAGCCGTTCAACAAGACCCTGGAAGGCAGGACAGGTGGCTTGGAAGAGCAACTGAAGAGAAAATGGGATATTCTCCTGCCATGCCTTCTGTTCGCCTCCTGGGAGGTGCCACAGAACGGAGCAGGGTTTAGCCCCTTTGTACTTCTGTTTGGACACATTATACGAGGTACCCTCAGTCTAGGGAAAGAGGGATGGGAAAGCAAACCCTCATCCCCTACACGAGATGTGGTGGACTATGTACTCAGCCTTCGTTCTAGAATGGCAAAGTGCGTGGAACACTCATCAAAGAACCTAAAGGCCAGTCAGGGGCTGATGAAGCACTGGCATGACCAGAAGGCCACAGTGATAGTCTATTCTCCAGGCCAGTGTGTGTGGATTATGGAGCCTGTCAAACCCAGTGCCCTTCAGGACAAGTGGACTGGGCCTTACTGTGTGCTGGAAAAGATCAGTGACGTGAATTATCTCATTGACGTGGAAGGACCTAAACAGATGTGCAGGGTCGTTCACGTCAACCGGCTAAACCCCATTATAGCCTGGATGACTTGCTCATGGCATTAGTGACTGATGGAGAGACTGAGGAGGAGACCTTTCCCCTCCCAGACCTCTTGCACACTGAAGCCACAGATGGGCTAGTTAGTTGAAGGTGTCAGCCTTGCAACTGACCTGTCAGAACAGCAACTGACAGACTGTACCCATGATGTCGACACTGGAGACAGTAACCCGGTAAAGAGTAGAATTCACTGTATGTCCGATAATGTCAGGGACACCATCAAGGAGGACGTTTCCTAGATACTGTCCCTAGGAGTGATGGACTCTGGTGCTCACACCTTGCTGTTTTGGGAGCTAAATTCTTTATTCACTTCAGGTAGGTCCTCGTTATTCTTTTTAGAGCTTGAAAAGGTTTTAATTTTTTCAAAGATTAATGTAATTCTCCACAAATTCTTGTTGAAAGTAAATTTACAATCCAAGTATTCTGAATTAATATAAGACGTGTTTTATTCACACGATATGTTGAGGCGAAAAGAAGACTCAAATGTCTGTTATGAACATACTATTGCCAGTGCATTTCGGTGCCTCGCATCATCTTCAGGGCTGTATGTTCACAATTCAGAACATCAATATTTAGCAATTGCGAGTTAATCCAAAAATATTCGCAATAACACAGGAATCACATCATTTATCAACATAATGCATGCATACCAGAATTGCATTTCCGAATTGTATGTAATCAATGGTCCGATTCATAAAGAAAAACAAAAGGAGAGTTGCAGTAAATACCACAATCCAGTGAGCGTGCTTTAAGGTTCATCCTGTGATTTCCGATTAGTGGGAGTGATTGTACCTTAGCGTTCGTGTTCTGAGTGAACGTGTGTCCTACCTCCTGGACAGGGATGTCAGAGGTCTGCCTGTAATATATTCATAGGATATTGTGGTCATCCAACCTTAGTTAGCACTCCAGTCTTCAACTGTTTGTAGATCCTGTCAGCACTTACCTCTTGCATTCTCTCCCTTCAACCTGAATGCCGTGAACCTATGCTCGCAACTAAGTGAGCACCAGAGTCTGTTAGTTGGTTTGCAGTATTGAACCTGGTAGCTCCTAGCATATACACTAACTTGTGAAGAAATAAAGAACAAACGTATACGTTTGAATGCTTTATGAGTAAAACGTAGTGCCCTCCCCTTTTCCTCTCTTCCTAGGAGTGATAGAGCCATCCCACAGCCCTGGGTTAGCCCAGTGGGACTGGTCCCTAAACAGACCAGTGGTGGGAAGACTGAAGTTTGCTTTTGCGTGGACTACAGGGGTCTCAGTTCTGTCACGTAGACAGATGCTCATCTCATTCCTCGGGCACATGGGCTCATTGATAAGCTCCGTGCTGCCAAGTACATAAGTACCTTTGACCTCACAACAGGGTATTGGCAGGTTGGCTTAACAGATGGAGCGAGAGAGAGGTCAGCATTCTCAACCACAGAAGGACATTATCAGTTCACTGTGATGCCCTTCGGATTGAAGAATGCCCCTGCCACTTTTCAGCGGATGGTTAACCAGGTTTTGTTGGGTCTGGAACACTTCAATGTCGCCTATTTAGATGACATTGCTGTCTTCAGCCACACTGGGAGGATCCTTTATCCCACCTGAAACAAGTGCTTCAGGTGCTGCAGAATGCAGGTCACACTGTCAAGGCCACGAAGTGCCAGATAGCGCAGGGCACAGCGACTTAGCTAGACCACAAGGTTGTTGGAGGTAAGAAACAACCTCTCGAAGAAAAGGTACAGGCTGTGAAGGATTGAGACATCCCCATCACACAGATGCAGGTGAGAGGCTTTCTAGGTTGCACCGGGTACTACTGGTCGTTCATCACAGGGTGTGGGACCAATGCCAAGCTCCTGAATGATGTAACCTCCAAGAAGATGCCGAAGACGGTAACTTGGACCCCTGCCTGTCAAACCTCCTTTCAGGATTTAAAGGATGGATTGTGCAGGGCCACCGTTCTGAAAGTGGCAGACTATGGTCAGGAGTTCATTACCCAGAGAGACGCCTGTGTTTTTGGGATTGGAATAGTGTTAGTGCAGCTGAACTCTGAAGGGGTAGAGCAACCTGTGCTTACATTAGCAGGTGATTGACAAAAAGGGAAAGGAACTGGGCTGTCAAAGAAAAAGAGGCTTGCGCTGTCGTGTGGGCCATAAGGAAGCTGAAACCCTACATCTTTGGGTCTCACTTTACGATCCAGACAGACTAACGACCTCTTCGATGGTTAATGACCATGCAAGGGGAGAACCCTAAGCTTTTGCGTTGGGCCATATCCCTACTGGGATTAGATATGGTCATCCAGCACAAGCCAGACTACTAGCATGGAAATAAGAAAGTCTGTTCTTACCATAACTTCAAGGGAGACCTGTGCTTTGATCAGGAGCCAAAGAGAGCTCAATAAACCAGAGAGACACTTTGTCACCCCTTACCTTTCCTGATGCAAAGCACTCTGGTTATGACCTCACGCATAACAGAAGATTGTTGGTGGAGACCCAGGATTGGTTGATTAAGGTAGGCTTAGCCTACACCAAACACTGGGGCCAATTTGCCTTAAAAAGAGGGCTGAGCCCCTCACTTCGCAGATCATCTGACCACTTTGATAGGAGTAAGAAGAAGGACTCATTTGGACCCTGGCTGAAGGTAAGGTCTGCCTTACAGCTTCCACTAGTGAAGTAAGGCCAGGATTTGCAAGAGGGGAACAAGATCCCTCCCCTAAAGATCTGCCAGGGAACAAAGGGAGATACCAAACTCAGAGCATCCATCCAGTAGCTCCATAACCAGTACCCAGCCAGCACACAAGGTGCCCTGCTAGGCTCTGCAGCAAGCTTCCTAGGCGGGAAGTGCCAGAGAATCTATGAACCAAAATAAGGGCAAGGCTGTTGCCTGCAACACTCTCCTTAGCTTTGGGCCGTCCGCCTTAGAGGACGGCATGAGTCCAGCGAAGAAGCTAGGAAGAGTGCACAGACAAGCATCAACCATTGTCCACTTTTAAGGATATTTTCGAGGCAGTCGAGCCCCTCGAGCTGCAACCGACTGCACACCAGTGACGGTTGTCCCGCCACAGTTGCTCATGCCATCCGAGACGCCTTGACCAGTGCTTCAGACCCACCAACAAGCACTGAGAACACAATTCCTGATCCCGATCTGCCATGTAGGCAAGCCTCTAGCTGCCCGGCCAGCCTCGCAAGCCGAACTGCCTGCTGCCTTATACCCGCATCTGTCTTCCATCTTGAACTGACACAGAAGCTCCAAAGCGCCCTGAAACTGACTCGACACTGATGAGCACCAAGAACTTCAACAAGCACAAGGTATATTGTGGTTCTGTACTCCTGGTCCTTTCCCTAGTGACATTTTACGACCCATTGCTCCCCTTGTGCTGAAACCAACAATCCTTGAACATTACGTTTGATTACTTTACCAACTACCCTCCTGTCAGTAGCCAGAGCACATCCCTTTCCTTCTTGAAACTGTCTGTCCTCTGTGTTCCTTTACAGGGTGGATTGTATTTTGTAGTGTGCTAGAACTGTCTGTTGTAATAATAATAAGGCAGATTTTTTTTATACAACCTTGACTGGACAGTCCTGTTTAGTGATCTCAATGTCACCTGGCCTAGTAAGATCATTGTCTCTGTCTTCCCTCTGTTCCCCCTTCCTTGCCTCGTCGCTCTTTGAAACACTTGTGTATAGGCGTGATATAAATGGCATATCATATCATATCATAGCATTGGGTAATAATTGTATTTTTGCTGTGTTGCAACTAACCAACGATCTACGATCTTGTGGAGATAAGGCTGCTGTTCTGTCTACGTTACCAAAATTGGACAAGGAGGTTTATAATTTACTTGTGTTTCCATCCTGTTCACATCCCTTCTAGTGTACTAGAGCTGTGGGGTTGATTGATGGTTTAGAAACCGATATTCATCCCTGGATCACTGGGGCACCGGAAGTTGATTCATCAGGCACCGCTGGTGCCCTGGAAGTTGATTTGTCATGCAAGCTTAAGTTGGCTCCTTTATACAGATGACCTGCTCTTGATTGGCTAAACACTGGTAGACCTGCAATGACAACTGTTTGTCCTCTGTGTTCCTTTACAGGGTGGGTTGTATTTTGTAGTGTGCTAGAACTGATGGTTGTAATAATAATAAGGCAAATATTTTCATACGACCTTGACTGGACAGTCCCTTTTAGCGATCTCAATGTCACCTGGCCTAGTAAGATCGTTGTCTCCGTCTTCCCACTGTTCCCCCTCCCTTACCTCATCGCGATTTGAAACACTTGTGTATAGGCACGTGTTAAGATGGATTTCTGAACTCTGACCTGGAGGGCAGAGGTTCAGAAGGCCAGCCTAGTTTATTGGAACAGGGTAACCTCCGGACAAGCCAGACCAATCAAGTTAGCTATGGCAGGCGGTCAAGACTTAGGGCCTCATCACGAGTTGGGCTGTAGCCCTTAAATTCGGTGGTAACGGTATTACCGCCACATTTAAGGGCTGGCCCTATCACGAGTTGGGTGCTAAAACGACTGTTTTACCTCCAGCTTTTTTCTGGAGGGGAAAATCCCTGTTTTCTGCGGGATAACAGCCGGCTGTATTAGCCCGCAGTATTAGCACCGAAAATTCCCCATTGGATCCAATGGGCCCAATTAGGAATGGGGATTTACCGTTAAGGCCCAACCCGTGATCCGGTGGTAATACCACTGGGCCGGTCGGTGCTAGGGCTATTACAGTCAGCGGTATTACAGCCGGAAATACAGCTCAACTCGTGATGAGGCCCTAAGTCTCAGGAGGGGTGAGGGTGACTGAAGGCCCTCAATGAGCACACACAGCAAGGACACTTAAAAATTACTCCCAGACAGGAGTTATATCAAAAATACAGAAACATTTATTACAAGGCCTTTGTAACTCAGACCATAGCAAAAGTATCACAGCAATACTAAGTAAACCAACACAACACTATCAATATAATGTATATAATGTATACACAAGATCATTGGGGTCCAAAAGGGTTAAATGCACAAAATATGTCTACAACCTAGATGGCAAGAAAACAGGCAGTGCAGGTAGTCTTTGGCCCCTTCCACATCGACAACACACCAAACTAAGAGGCAGTTCAAGTCCTAAGAAGAGAGGAGCCTTGTGCTCAATAGTACATGCAATGCAAGCGCACGCGGTTGTTCCAATGGGCAAAACGGGGTCTCTTCAAGGGTCTCTAGCAGCACAGGAAGGTGGATGAGGCGATGAAGAATAAGTTCCCACTATTGAGGGAGAACCTCCACTTGAAGGCAGAGGCAGTTCCAGAGTGCGGGATGGAGTCGCTAGTTCGCACTAGCAGTGGAAAGGAGACAAGCCCATAGGGGCCACTCATGCGTAGAACGGGGCCCTGGTACTAGGGGCCACTGGTTAGTGTTGGAAGTACTCACCGGTCAAAGGCAGTCTCGGACACAAACTTCGCCAGTTCAGTCCACTTCGTTTGCAGGTTCGAACGTGACAAAAAGGACGCCTCTGCGGCTTTCAGTTCCTGAGATGCATCGATGATTCCAAAATGGGACAGTGGAGATTTCTCCGCTCTGGGTGGATGAATCTACCCAGTTTCACTGCAGCAGGCTTCAGGGGCAAGAGGGTCACAAATGCAGCGTATTTGCAAAGGTCGTTGCAGTGGCAGAGCAACATGGTAACCGCGTATGCTCCGGTCCTGGCGCACTTATCTCACTTCAGACCTGGGAATGCCAAGTGTTCGAAATTCAGTGTGAGGGTGCCGGGGACACAGAGCTAGCAGTATACCAAGTTTCAAGGGCCTCCTCGAAACGGCGGCGGTGACAGAGCAAAGCAACTGGGTAAGCTGGTCAGCCCTCTGGTTGGCCCAGGGACACTTCCGAGGAAGCTTACTTGCAAGTTTTGATGAAGGTGCCGAGAATAGTTGGTCCCACTATTCTAATGGGTCAAAGCGTCTTCGCAGACCTTCTAGGATGATCAGATGCAGAGGGATCCAACGGGACGACAGCGTGCTCAGGGTGCCAAACCTTCCAGCGGGTCACCAGCGGTTCCTCGACAGCTTTGTAGTTTAAGGATACTTGGATCCTATCCTTTGTTCAGCGAGAACTCCAGAGATCGACAAGGTATGGCTGTTTTTGGCCTCCTCTTATCCAAAGTTCTCATCGTGCCAAAACGAAGAGGACCCAATGGGAGATCTGCTCACAAACACACACTCCATATGTGGACCAATCATGGACCACGGTGGTCCCAGTCATTCATGGCACTCCAGACTCTCTGGCACCCAGGATGTGTATTGGGGACAGACACCCTAGCCCACATCCTGGAGGCAAACACACAAGGCATGCAGAAGCCCGCGAAAGCTTGGCGTTTCGCAGGAAACTGCATGTCCAAAAAAGGACTGACCCGGGTCAGCTCGACCTGGGGAAGGCAAGGGGGCAAGATGGCCAAAGGACAGGACAAAGAACCTCATGGCATGGCCATTTTAAGCCAGGTCACTTATTTGTGCCGAAAACGGTTAACGTGGTCAACATGGCAGGAACGGGTTAAAAATAATGGGTCAAGATAGCTGCCACGAGCCCTGTCCATGACACATCTGCACAGTTCATAAAAAGTCCTACGAGAGTATCTAGGGTCTTTGTAATTGACCCAAGTGCACTGTACTGTAAGGTACATTGTGTACTTGTAACATGTTGCACAAAGGTTGCAACATTGGAAAAAGACTAAGGGGAACAAAGTCTGCCAGTACTGATTGTCTTAAGGGCATGTCAGTTTCCCATTAAAAGTGAGCGAAAGCCCAGAGGAGTGCAGCTGAAGGCTGTGCTTCTCTGGCAAAGTCAGTCAATGGTGTCTAAACAGCAGCAAAACATTTGGGATTGTACAAATGGAGGGAAAATTACATATAATTAAGAAATCTTTCCTAACACTCGCCCCTCCCAGACTAAGCACAGGGGGAACTAATCCACCCCTGGATGAGTTTCTTGTTCAGGTCGGTTAAACATTCTGGACAGCCCATCAGAATTGCTATGTTGGACAAATGGCCTATGCTCAATAGTGTAGTCAAAGCCGTGCAGACCTATGGACCACCTAAGCAACTTTGGCTTCTCTTCCTTCATATTCATTAGCCACTTTAAGGGCTTATGGTCAGTTTGCACAATGAAGTAGGTCCCATAGAGGTAGGGCCTCAGCTTCCTTAGGGTCCACACAACAGAGAAACACTCTTTCTCTACTGTGGACCATCTGAGCACAGGGGCCTGGCACAAGGAGTCTTAAGCTGTGGAAGGCCTTCTCACACTCTTCAGAACAAGTTACCTTCTTGGGTTTCTTCGGAGTTGTGAGGGCAGTCAGAGGGGCAGCTATGGGGCCATAGTCTGCCATGAAGTTGCGGTAATACCCAGTGAGGCCTAAGAAGGCTCTCACTTGTGTCTGTGTAGTGGGGGTAGGCCAGTCTTGTACTGCTTGTACTTTACTGGGTAGAGGCTGTATCCTCCCTCCACCTACTTCATGTCCAAGGTAGACCACTGATCCTTGTCCAATCTGGCATTTACTGGCCTTTATGGTCAGGTGGGCCTTCTGAAGAGCCTACAACACAATCCCAAGGTGTTTCACATGGTCTTCCCAGGTGGCACTCAAAACTGCTATATCGTCCAGATATGCAAGACAGAATTCATCCAACCCATTCAACACATGATTCACAAGCCTCTGGAAAGTGGCAGGTGCGTTCTTCAACCCAAAAGGCATTACCCTGAACTGGTAAAGACCTTCTGGCGTTGAGAAAGCCGTCTTCTCCTTGGCATGTTCTGCAAGGACTATTTTCCAATAGCCTGCAGTGAGGTCAAACATGCTGAGGTACTTGGAGGCACCCAAAGTATCCACCAGCTCGTCTGTTCTAGGCAAGGGGTGTGCATCTGTCTTGGTGGCAGCATTCAGAGCACTGTAGTCCACACAGAACCTCAATTCAGAAGTACCTGCCTTTGGAACCAAAACCATTGGGCTGAACCAAGGACTACTGGAGGGTTCAATCACCCCAAGATCCAACATTTTGTTGACTTCTGTCTTAATGTAAGACCTTATTTTGTCTGACATTCTGTATCCCCTACTTTTGGTAGGTACACTGTCTCCTGTGTCAATGTCATGTTTGCACCAAGGTGTCAAACCAGGGGACTGTGAGAACAAGGGGGAAAACTGCCTAAGAAAACTTTTCCCCTCAGCCTGCTGATCAGAAGTCAGGTGAGGGGCCACATGGACACCCTCAATGGAGCTTTCTGAACGACTGCCCTGGAACAGGTCAGGGAGAAGTTCTGACTCCTCTTCCTCAACATCTGAAGCCAATAGTAGTGCAGCGATTTCAACTCTCGGGATGAAAGCCTTCAGTCTATTTACATTGAAAACTTGTGGAGCCTGTCCAGCATCACTATCAGCACTGGCAGAGGAAATATTGGACATCACATCATCCATATCCTCATGGGTCCCCTGGATAAGTGCAGCGACAGACTTGCCAGTTCTGCCAGCGAGAGCAGCCCCGCCACCTTCTGCACTTTCCTCAGGAGCTATGGCACCAAGTTGTGACTCTTGACATTCCATGATTCTTTGACTCATTTCCATTTTTGTGCCTTGAGCAGGTAAACCCCTCTCAGCACACACCTTTCTTAATGTTTCGGATTTAGAAGCATTTAAGGTTAAGGTACTGGTTTCCTAGATAGGTCAATGGCCTTTTTCAGTTATGCTACAACAATTCTCTATGTGTCCTAGGTAGGAATAATTCGAAATGCCTTCACTAGTGTGCAACCCTGGATACCTTCAGTCCTATCCCACCGCTGCCACCAATTTGTTAAAATGGATTTCTGAACTCTGACCTGGAGGGGCAGAGGTTCAAAAGGCCAGCCTAGTTTCTTGGAACAGGGTAACCTCTGGACAAGCCAGACCAATCAAGGTAGCTATGGCAGGCGGTCAAGAATAGGTCTCAGGAGGGGTGAGGGTGACTGAAGGCCCTCAATGAGCACACACAGCAAGGACACTTACAAATTACTCCCAGACAGGTGTTATATCAAAACTACAAACACATTTATTGCAAGGCCTTTGTAACTCAGACCATAGCAAAAGAATCACAGCAATACTAAGTCAACACTATCAATACAATGTGCCTCATTACGAGGTGGGCGGTAAGGGTTAACGGGCACCGGTAAGGAGACCGGTGCTGGTAAACCCTTACCGCCCTATTCTGAGGTCCCTTAGTGGGTCCCACTATGGGTGCCTGGTTTTCCCAGGCGCCCTTACCGTGAGCCGCTAAGGGACCAGGGAGCTAATAACGGGCCAGCTATTAGCGAGTCCATTATTAGCTCCATCCCCATTCCCATTGAGCTCTATGGGGGCTCGAATGGGAATGGGGAATGGTTCTCGGAATTGGGGCCTTACCGGGTCCTCCAAAGTTGGAATGACCCGATAAGTCCCTATTTCGAGAACCCGGAATGCGGTAAGGGGGTAGCCATGGCGCTAATAGTACCATGGCTACCTCCTACCTCATAATGAGGCCCAATGTTTATACAAGACCATTAGGGTCTAAAAGGGTTAAATGTACGAAAATGTCTACAAACTAGATAAGAAGAAAACAGGCAGTGCAGATAGCCTGTAGGCCCATTCGACATCGACAACACACCTAACTAAGAGGCAGTCCAAGCCCTAAGAAGAGAGGAGACTTATGCTCAATAGTACATGCAATGCAAACGCACGCGGTTGTTCCAATGGGCAAAACAGGGTCTCTTCAGGAGTCTCTAGCAGCTCAGGAAGGGGGATGAGGCAATGAAGAAGAAGTTCCCACTATTCAGGGAGGACCTCCACTTGAAGGCAGAGGCAGTTCCAGAGTGCGGGATGGAGTCGCTAGTTCGCACTAGCAGTGGAAAGGAGAGGAGCCCACATGGGCCACTCATGCGTAAAATGGGGCCCTGGCGCTAGGTGCCAGTGGTTAGTGTTGGAAGTACTCACCAGTCCCAGGCGCTCTTGGACCCAAAATTCGCCAGTTCAGTCCACTTCATTTGCAGGTTTGAACGTGGCAAAAAGGACGTCTCTGCGGCTTCCAGTTCCTGAGATGCATCGATGATTCCCAAACGGGACAGTGGCGATTTCTCTGCTACGGGTGGATGAATCTACCCAGTTTCAGTGCAGCAGGCTTCAGGGGCAAGAGGGTCACAAATGCAGTGTACTTGCCAAGGTCATTGCCGCAGCAGGGCAACACGGTAACTGTGTATGCTCCGGTCCTGGCACACTCGTCTCACTTCAGACTTGGGAATGCCAAGTGTTCGAAATTCAGTGTGACGGTTCCGGAGACACAGAGCTAGCAGTATACCAAGTTTCGAGGGCCTCCTCGAAACGGTGGCATTGACAGATCAAAGCAACTGGGTAAGCTGGTCAGCCCACTGGGTGGCCCAGGGACACTTCCGAGGAAGCTTACTTGCAAGTTTTGATGAAGGTGCTGAGAATAGTTGGTCCCACTATTCTAATGGGTCAAAGCGTCTTCGCAGACCTTCTAGGATGATCAGATGCAGAGGGGTCCCACGGGACGACATTGGGCTCAGGGTGCCAAACCTTCCAGCAGGTCACCAGCTGTTCCTCGACTCAGCTTTGTAGTTTCAGGATACTTGGATCCTATCCTTTGTTCAGTGAGAACTCCAGAGATCGACAAGGTACAGCTTTTTTTGGCCTCCTCTTATCCAAAGTTCCCTTCACACCAAAATGAAGAGGACCCAATGGGAGATCTGCTCACAAACACACACTCCATACGTGGACCAATCATGGACCACAGTGGTCCCAGTCATTCATGTCACTCCAGACTCTCTGGCACCCAGGATGTGTATTAGGGATAGACACCCCAGCCCACATCCTGGAGGCACACACACAAGGCATACAGAAACGCGCGAAAACTTGGCATTTTGCGGGAAGCTGCATGTCCAAATAAGGACTGACCCAGGTCGACTCGACCTGGTGAAGGCAAAGGGGCAAGATGGCCAAAGGACAGGACAAAGAACCTTGTGGCATGGCCATTTTGGAGCCAGGCCACCTATTCGCGCCAAACACGGTTAACGCGGTTAACATGGCAGCAAAAGGTGAAAAATAATGCGAAAAGATAAGCTGCCACCAGCCCTCTCCATGACACATCTTCACAGTTCATAAAAAGTCCTATGAGAGTATCTAGGGTCTTTGTAATTGACTAGAAGACCCAAATACACTGTACTGTAAGGTACTTTGTGTACTTGTTACATGTTGCACAAAAGTTTCAACATTGGAAAAGGACTAAGGGGAACAAAGTCTCCCAGTACTGACTTTCTAAAGGGCATGTCAGTTTCCCCATTAAAAGTGAGTGAACGCCCAGAGGAGTCCAGCTGAAGGCTGTGCTTCTCTGGCAAAGTCAGTCTATAGTGTCTAATCAGCAGCAAAAAGTTTGGGGGTGGACACATGGAGGGAAAATTACATACAATTATGAAATCTTTCCTAACAGCGTGTTATAAATGTCATATCATATCATATCATATCATATCATAGGGTAATAATTGTATTTTTGCTGTGTTGCAACTAAACAATGATCCACGACCTTGCAGAGATAAGCCTGCTGTTCTGTCCGTGTTACCAAAATTGGACAATGAGGTTTATAATTTACTTGTTTGTCCAATCTGTTTGGATCCCTTCTGGGGTACTAGAGCTGTGGGGTTGATTGATGGTTTAGAAACCGATATTCATCCCTGGACCACTGGTGCCCCGGAAGTTGATTCGTCAGACACCACTGGTGGCCCGGAAGTGGATTTGTCAGACACCACTGGTGGCCCGGAAGTTGATTTGTCAGACACCACTGGTGCCCCGGAAGTTGATTCGTCAGACACCACTGGTGCCCCGGAAGTTGATTCGTCAGACACCACTGGTGCCCCGGAAGTTGATTCGTCAGGCACCACTGGTGGCCCGGAAGTTGATTCGTCAGGCACCACTGGTGCCCCGGAAGTTGATTCGTCAGGCACCACTGGTGCCCCGGAAGTTGATTCGTCAGGCACCACTGGTGGCCCAGAAGTTGATTCGTCAGACACCACTGGTGCCCCGGAAGTTGATTCGTCAGGCACCACTGGTGCCCCGGAAGTTGATTCGTCAGGCACCACTGGTGGCCCAGAAGTTGATTCGTCAGACACCACTGGTGCCCCGGAAGTTGATTCGTCAGGCACCACTGGTGCCCCGGAAGTTGATTCGTCAGGCACCACTGGTGCCCCGGAAGTTGATTCGTCAGACACCACTGGTGCCCCGGAAGTTGATTCGTCAGGCACCACTGGTGCCCCGGAAGTTGATTCATCAGACACCACTGGTGCCCCGGAAGTTGATTCGTCAGGAACCACTGGTGGCCCAGAAGTTGATTCATCAGACACCACTGGTGCCCCGGAAGTTGATTCGTCAGGCACCACTGGTGCCCCGGAAGTTGATTCGTCAGACACCACTGGTGCCCCGGAAGTTGATTCGTCAGGCACCACTGGTGCCCCGGAAGTTGATTCGTCAGGCACCACTGGTGCCCCGGAAGTTGATTCGTCAGGCACCACTGGTGGCCCAGAAGTTGATTCATCAGACACCACTGGTGCCCCGGAAGTTGATTCGTCAGGCACCACTGGTGCCCCGGAAGTTGATTCGTCAGGCACCACTGGTGACCCGGAAGTTGATTCGTCAGGCACCACTGGTTCCCCCGAAGTTGATTCGTCAGGCACCACTGGTGCCCCGGAAGTTGATTCGTCAGGCACCACTGGTGCCCCGGAAGTTGATTCATCAGGCACCACTGGTGCCCCAGAAGTTGATTCGTCAGACACCACTGGTGCCCCCGGAAGTTGATTCGTAAGGCACCACTGGTGCCCCAGAAGTTGATTCATCAGACACCACTGGTGCCCCCGGAAGTTGATTCATCAGGCACCACTGGTGCCCCAGAAGTTGATTCGTCAGACACCACTGGTGCCCCCGGAAGTTGATTCGTAAGGCACCACTGGTGCCCCAGAAGTTGATTTGTCAGGCACCACTGGTGGCCCGGAAGTTGATTCGTCAGGCACCACTGGTGCCCCAGAAGTTGATTCGTCAGACACCACTGGTGCCCCCGGAAGTTGATTCGTAAGGCACCACTGGTGCCCCGGAAGTTGATTCGTCAGGCACCACTGGTGCCCCGGAAGTTGATTCGTCAGACACCACTGGTGCCCCGGAAGTTGATTCGTCAGGAACCACTGGTGGCCCAGAAGTTGATTCATCAGACACCACTGGTGCCCCGGAAGTTGATTCGTCAGGCACCACTGGTGCCCCCGGAAGTTGATTCGTCAGGCACCACTGGTGCCCCCGGAAGTTGATTCGTCAGGCACCACTGGTGCCCCGGAAGTTGATTCGTAAGGCAAGCTATAAGTTGGCTGCTTCATGCAGATGACCTGGTCTTGATCGGCTAAACACTGGTAGACCTTCAATGCACTGAACGGGAAGCACTAACGATAAATACAGGAAAGACACAGATTTTGGTTGTGAACCCTGCCAAAATATTTAAGGTAAAGAAGTTCAAGTGGTCCTTCAGCTCCAGTATATTGGAGAGGGTGGGTTACTTCGGTTATTCAGGGTTTTGTATAACAGGACATTTTAGTACAAAAGCTGCAGCTAATATTCTCAATTGTGGGATTCACATCAAACCTTTGCTAGCGCTTCTTATGTTTTCAGACAATGAAGGAAATCCCTTCCCTAACATCCGGCGCAGAAGTTTGGGTTATGCCTGTATTTGACTTGTGGGGGCGATTGGAAGGGATAATTCTCCGCCTCTGAAACGGAGCCCCCCAATTCAGACGATTCGATTGCACTGGGCCTCCCAGATATGGAAGGTATGGGAGAGTGGAAATGGGCTCCCCTTGGCGGACGTTTATGCGAAACGGTGCGGCAGGAAGAAAAGAAACCTGTGTGGAATTCGCAGAATATTTGAATGAGTGATAGAAGCAGGCACAGAACGGTAGCCATGGGGGTTAGCGACCCCCTGAAAGTTACAAGGAACACCTGGTCACATGATTGGGTAGAGAGAAGCCCGGATAGGAAGTAACATGCAGTATTTATCATTTTAATGCAGAAGAAAAGTCTTTTAACTTGATTACAACATATCTTTTAAAATTCCGTAGTGCAAATGGAGAGAGAAATTTTTAAGATTTCGGTTACATTTAAATCCAAGACACGTCGCCCATCGAGGAACTGAGAGGACGGTTCATACTTGTAGGTTCTGCGAACAGGTCCTTGGAACATTTCTTTATAAATTGCTCGAGTTTAACGGAATTAAGAAGTCTTCATATTGGCTGTTACAGTCACCCCGCAATATTGGGAGTCCACACTTGTAAATGGAAAGCAAGGAACCTTAATATTAGCTACCAATAGATTTTAACACACATGTTTTAGTGAGAACTGTTACTGTTCACTGCGCCTTTAAAGAAAGGCTCGCCGCCCACGGGGAGGAGGGGGTAATGACGAGGTGTTTTGAGGGAGGTGTTTCGGCGCCTGTTGCGCCAGTTCCTGCATGATACAAATAAAGAAAGTTACGTTTACAATACCTCCGGCTTCGCGTCTTCATTCCTTTCACCCAGGCCCGGGTCACATCTGGCGATGAGGATCTCTCCTTGGATCCCTCCTCGCGTGCCGGAATCCTTCTTGCTGGTGTCCACACCAAGCATCCTCCATCCATCGTGGCCGGTGATCCCACCAGGCTCGTCCTCCTCCGATCCAGTACTGCTCTGCGCTCAAGAAGGGACGAGGTCCCGTCACGCGCCTCCTCCACCAACGGGGACGCGTGTTCAGGCAAGCGCACACAAGCCCTGCCTGTCCAGGAAATCCCCGTCGGCCTGCGCACCGCACGAGAAAGCACAGCAGCGTGGAGGACCGCCTGTGGCAGAGGCAGGAAGCGCCCTCCCACTGCGCCCGCCGCAGAGACGGCTCAGGGCCATCGACAATCTCCCCGGAGCTGCAACACACGTTGGAGGTGAGCAGCTACGTCACATGGAAGCTGCTCCACGCTGTTACGATTTTCTCCCCCAACTCTCCAGAGTGCACACGCGTGCTGAGCAGAGCAGCACGCATACTCCTCCTTAGCACTGCAAAGCCACATAGATCCCCTGATGTTGGCTTTCTCCAACGCTCCCTCACCTCAGTAAAGCCCAACCCTCCAGGCAACCATAGCTACCCTGGGAGCCCCTGAGCACGTGCATGCCGATTCATCCTGAGAATCAGGATCTTCTCCTCGTTCCCTCCATAGGCACTCAGCACCCTGCTGCCACAGAGACATTCAACACCCTGCAATCCCACGGCCCGTGGGGTACAACTTCACCACTACTCCCTCTCATCCAGTCCAGCATATCAGAGCAACCCAGGCTCACCACAACCTACCCGCAACCCACCAAGGGCCCTAGATGGACAGAATGGATTGAAGATTTATATCACTTCGTCAGAGGGTCAGGAGATGGTGATTCGCCCCACCTACAGGACATTTAACTTAATTTGGTAGGGGGGAGGTGAAAATGATCGTCAAAACCGTCCCAACAGCCGACCAAAACGATTTTGCCTCCCTAATCACAGCTCTCGACAGACTGCTCATAATCAAACCCAATTGAGACTACGAAAGATACCTCTTCAACCAATGCACTCAGAAACCACAAGAAACTGTTGATGAGTACATAACCCGCCTAGGAGTGAAGGGTGCCCACGGACAGTTTGACGCCTTCTCCCTAGATGAAGCCATACGCCTGCACGTCATTGAGGGGTGTTTGTCACCAACACTTAAGAAACAGTTACTGAAGAAGCCCCTCACAATCCCTGAGGTCAGCAAACTTGCTCGGATCTTTGAAAGAGAGTGGATGCTCAGGCTCCGTCTATGGCTGGCACGACCGCACCGAAGCACGACTCAACGTAAATCTTAGCGGCGATCCAACCACCCACCCCACGACAGGGGGATAGAGATGCTTAGCCATACAGACAACCCAATCAGCAAGTGCCTAGGCAACAGAGACAGTGCTACCGGTGCGGCACGGAATTCCAGCATTCGGGGTCCTGTCTGGGCCTATCACAAAGATGCGCAAACTGTGGGAAAGAGGGCCACTTCCAATCCATCTGTAGGGAAGGAAAACTGTTCCCCACCATGAGGCCCCAGGCACCCAACAGGACATCATACCATCAGCCACAGCGCAAATATGTCCAGCAGAGATTCCGCCAACCAAATCAACGACGGTATGTATGAGCTGTTGATGAGTACCATTTTCAGGACTATCCACAAAACTACGGATACCATGAACCACCTCTCCTAACAGATGAGTGTGATGGACCCCCAGAGGGGTATGCAGAAGAAGAGTACTATTACGACCCCATGGCCCCAACGAGCACCCCGTACTATGACCCAACAGCACAGGATGAGTATGTCAACCTTGTCCTGGTGTAAGAGGATTCATTTCAACACTACAGCTAAGTCCATGCCTAGTCTGGGATACTGAATGGAAACCCTTATTGATATATCTTTATGTCCAGTTCATGAGTTCTGGATGACTACCCCTATATAACACCCCTCTCTTAGAATGCCCCTGACCCCACTGAGCCAAGAAGTAGTTCTGTTTTGCAAGTTTAAAAGGTTTATTTGAGAAATAAAACAAAATATAGATACCACGCTTTTATAATAATTAATAATCGATATCGCCCTTATAAATATAATGTTAATCAACAATGGGTAATCTGACACTAGCACACTTCTTTATAATCAATGAGGAGTTGGTGTAGGATGGATAAGGCAGCGAAAATACTTTTATGATTTCAAGGGAAAAGCAATGAGGAATAAAATGCAGTACAGAAATACTTGATATGATTTTAGCAAAAGATAAGATAATCACTTTTTCTCTGGCAATTCAGCCCCCTCCCCTATGCAATGTAAGAAATGGAAGGAGATGGAAGTAACACACACAGTTCTCAGGAATGCAATCAAATACAATACGAAATTCAATTCCCACCCCAGCAAGCTTAGAGGAAACAGGTAGGAGTTTGAAACACAGGCCCAAAATGCTTTTTAAATGTGATGGCAAAGGATGGGAAAATGTGCCAACTGATTTTAATTCCCTCTAGAGATTCAGGGTAAGTGGGAGATGTGTGTTGGTATTAGTTCAGGCTCACTTTAGCAATGCTCTATGAGTTATTACCAAGTTGCAAACGGATTTTAACAAAAGAAAGAATGGAGCTGTATAGGGAGTAGGACGTTGGTTCTAGGTTCGTTGGAAAGCCTAGATTCTAAGCTTTCAGATGACAAACGGTTCCAGAGATATGAACGATTTTGTAAAGGTTGTTTTTCGGATTTAAAGTAAAACTCAAAATGACAGGTGACAGCTTGCAGCTGCAGAATTGACAGGTGACAGTTGTGCAGCTTTAAAAATGACAGATGACACGATTTCTAGGAGGCAGTTCTACTTAGGTTAAAATAGTTTGGATTAGATTATTTTAACTAAGAGATTGGTTCTGCACAGTTCTGCTAGGTACTCACAATATCAATTTGAAATAGGCCTCGCCACGGATCTGGTCAGGTTTTGGACTGGACTCCGGTTCTGGTCTCGGCACTTCACAGTGATCTGGGTCAGCTCTGCTCTGCTGGTCTAGCCTCTCTGGATTCTGGATGTAACACTGCTTTCTGGGTACTGCTACAGGTTCTGGAGATTGATGGATTTGAAGTCTGGATCTCTGGAATTGAAGTTGTCGGTCAGCATGCTCCACAGCAAATGGAATTGAATGTCTCTGCCTGTCCCAGCAATCTCTTTTTATGCGTTTTGAAAATGGGTGTGTGCCTGGGCTAGCTAAGCCTGCCCCTCTCTACTTGTCATTGGCCCAATTCTCCCCTCTCCCATGATTGGGGGAAGGAATAGGATTGTCAGCATGATGAAGTCTGTTTATGGGTCAGAGGATCCTCCCCTGGTCAGTTTGCCAACAAATCTATATTTGATTCAAATACATCCTTCCCAGATATACAATTTGTTGAAATTACATGTGCACATTATATATTCCTTATGGTCCATGCTTGTCCGCCTCTGATCTTCAAGGGGGCTTGCATTAAAAAATGACAACATTTTGCGCTTTTTAACTGGTTTTGCAATATCGGACATTTACCCAAAATTACACACATGTGCGCAAGGAGTATGGACATTAATTGATGAAGCGTCAGATTTTTAACATGCAGACATTTGGAGTGAGACCCTATTTTCCGCTAGCAACCGCCCAGAATACACCACAGGGTCCTAACGCCTCTCAAAATCTTCACAGAAAAATCACATAAATAATGATATTACTTATATAATTCTGACAAGTCCGCACTATGAGTTATCTATCTTTTTAAAATTATGCCCTGGTCAAAAAGGGGTGTGGCTTCCCACATCACAGGGTGAAATAACTGGTTTATCCACTTCCCCCAAGCTCAGCTGCTAGCAGAGGCACTGCCCCTCCCAGTTTCCCATAAGAGGAAGCCACTTTACAGCCCCCCAATATAACATTTGCCTGAGTCCAGGACAGGCCTTTGTTCAACTCCCTGTAGTCCCCAGCTGCTCCACCCCTAATCTAATCAGAGAGGTGACAACTCCTTTTGGCAATGGGAGTGACTGAACAGTCGGGGGTGGTTGTCAGGCAGAATCCAGTTTCATTAAGCCAGGTTTCAGCTAAATGTCACTTTTTGTTCCCAGTTTTCTACATTCAAATCAAAATGACAATTTTTACATATACATTAAATGATTACTTCCTTCAAGTCATTTCAGAATATAGTTTTACATTGTATCCACCTCTTAGCAAGTCTTTGGTCTGGTTTTGTTTCATTTGTTCAGTTTTACCCAAAAGTCTGGTGGTTTTAAAACGCCGGCTTTCTGATAGTGGTGAGTACTGGTAATGCAACCATTTTTGGGATTAAGAAAATGAATTCCCCACAGTTCTGAGTTGCTTTTTTTTTTTTTTGCAATCAGCGTTGCCATTCCCAATGGTTTCAGGCTACTGTGTGTGTAGCCCACTGGTGGTTTTAGGCAGTGCCCTCCTGTGCTCACAACATAGGCAAAAATGGGTGGCAGCCTATTCTTCATGTTTTCCCTGTGCACTCCCTGGGGAGTTCTGGCCATCATGATGTTTTCCATGCCAGTACTGCACAGTTTTATTGTAGGGCTTGGATGTATTGGTAAAAACATCCCATAAGCCCCCCTCTTGCGATGGCCATTCTGTCCTTTGACTGATGGATTTTGCAAGATCTGGGATGTTCGCCTCCTCTTCTTCCAATTCCATAGGTGGCACAGTTCAGCATCTTTTCCTCCCTCCAGTCGATCAATCAGTTCTCCTTGTTGATCCTGATGGGAGGATTGGGCGGTACCCCGGGCCCCTTGGGTCTCTGCTCCCGGTCTCTAGATCGTCCTCCTTGGCCAGTCTCCAGGTTTTCTTTCTCCTAGGACGACAAAGGAAAAGCGGCAATACCTATTCGTAGACATTTTTCCATCACTACTAATGGTGTGGCAGACATATACATTTTATACTTTAACATACCTAACATTTTACTTTTGAGATACAAGTTATCATTCAAAGACAGTGGGCCTCATTACGAGTCCGGCGGTAACCGCGGCGGTAAAACCGCCTGGTTACCGCCGGACTCGTATTACCATTCCGCCTCCGTGATTCCCGGAATTACCGGGGCATTACAACCCCGGTTTTCCGGGAATCACGGAGGCGGAATGGTGTAAATCCCCATTCCCATTGAGTCCTATGGGACTCAATGGGAATCGGGATCATGGAAACACTGGCAGCATCTCGTAATGCTGCCGGTGTTTCCTCGTCCGCCTGCATGCGGGAAGTGTTAAACCCGCCAGGTCAGACCTGGCGGGAACATCACCTCCCGCCTGCAGGGGTCGGGATCAGGCGGTCCGGAAACAATGGTGGCGGCGGGTTTACCACCATCGTTATTTCCGGACCGCCAGGGTCGTAATGAGGCCCAATGGCTTACAAGAGTATAATATTTTAGAGACTATATGTGGGATATTTTAGGGTTGGAACTGAATTAATCTGGAGCGGTCCCCTCTGGTATTGCAGAGGACTCCTCCAGTTGCTGCAAAGTGTGCCTGGGATGGCAACACTTTAGCTGGTTAATATGGACCCACTTGTCTTCCCCTTCCACCAGACTGCCTTTGGGGATGCAGATCTTATAGGCAACAGGGGAGATCTTGTCTATAATTTCAAACGGTCCCTTCCATGTAGGCAAGAATTTTTGCTGTTTGGCCTGGTTCCTTTGGAAATTGTAGAGATAGACCCGATCACCCACCTTATATTCCTTTCAGGTAGTTTTTAAATCATAGTGGGTCTTCATGCTCTCGGCTGATCTTTCTAGATTCCGCTGAGCATAGGCAAAAGCATGCTGAAGGTGTTTCCTTAAGTTCTCCACATACTCATGAGTTGTGGAGGCATTTATCAACGTTTGCTCTTGGGTTCTGTAGAGCAAATGCTGGGGAAGCACCATCTTGCGTCCAGTCATCAACTCAAATGGTGACATTTTGGTTGCAGATGAAGGGATAGATCTGATGGCCATTAGGACCAGAGGTAATCGGATATCCCAACTTGGCCCAGAATCTGCCACAAACTTTTTTAAGATGCTCACAATGGTTCGGTTATATCTCTCTACTGCTCCAGAAGAAGCTGGCCTGTAAGCAATATGTAGCTTTCTTTTGACCCCCAGTATCTCCCACATTTTTGTCATTACTTCACTGGTGAAGTGGGTACCTCTGTCTGACTCAATCCTTTGCGGTAGACCAAAACGGGAAAAGATGTGGTTAATCATCAGGGCAGCTGCTGTTTCTGCTTTGCAGTTTGGGGCTGGGAGACATTCCACCCACTTGGTAAACAAGGATGTAACGTCAACATGTACTTGTTTCCTTTAGACGAGCGAATCACAGGGCCTACAAAGTCGATTTGCAAATCTGACCATGGCAGTGTCATCCCCCTCTTTTGGAGAGGTGCACGGTGAGTGAGGGATGATGGCTGAAATTGTGCACACACAAGACATCCCTTCAAGTATTGGTCGAGGTCCTGCCCCATGTGTGGCCAGTATGCAACCTCTCTTAAGATTTCCAGTGTTGTGTGAAACCCCCTATGACCGGCGGTGGCTGCATCATGGGCGTGACTTAACATCAGGCTTCGGAATGAGGTAGGAACCACCCACTGATCGTGGCCAGCTTTGGATTTCCTTACCAGTGTCATGCGCCGCTTTCTCACCTGGCTTCTTTGGCCCCGCTGCCACTATCTCCTCCTTGTTTCAATGGATAAAAGAAGCCGTCATCCAGAACCCCGCGGCATGATTCAAAAGGATGGTTTGTTCTTGAAGAATCAGAGGATCTGGGTACCATCCAAACCTCTTCAGAAAGACATATTGTCCTGGTTCCATGATCACAAGACTGCAGGCCATAGGGGACAGGCGAGTACCTTGGACCTGATCAGTAGAGCTTTTTATTGGCCAAGTTTGTCTGAAGACGTTAAACGTTACGTCAGGTCCTGCAGAGTCTGCTGTCAGAGTAAAAACAACACAAAGAGACCCATAGGTCTGCTGCAACAAGATTCCATCCCGGAACGTCCGTGGAGTCATATATCTACTGATTTCATTGTGGACTTACCTTTGTCTCAAGGATGTTCATGCATAATGGTGACCATCGATTCCCTCACCAAGATGGCTCATTTCTCTCCACTCCCTGGTATACCAACTGCCGATGGTATGGCATTGGTTTTCATTAAAGATGTGTTTCGACTCCATGGTCTCCCAGACAAGATTGTATCAAACCGAGGGAGCCAATACGTCTCCAAATTCTGGAAGTCCTTATGCGCCGCTCTTAATATTCAGCGCGCATTGTCATCGCAATATCATCCCCACACCAATGGGCAGACGGAGCGGTTAAACGCCACCTTGGAACAATATTTGCGCAGCTACACCAACTTGGAACAAGACAACTGGGTGGATATGCTGCCGACGGCGGAGTTCGCATATAATAATGCCAGTCATTCCGCAAGCAGAATGTCTCCCTTCTATTGCTCATATGGATTTCATCCCCGAGCCATCATTCCCCATTTTTCCTACAAACCTGCACTTCCGGCGGTAGAGGAGGTACTAGTCCGAATAAGGGAAATCCAGGACAAAGCTAAGTTTAACCTCAGAGATAGCCTCCAGGCATACAAGAAGCAAGCCGACCGGCACCGGCAGGTAGTACCTGATTGGGAGGTGGGCTCCACGGTGTGGTTATCCACTAAATACCTTCCTAGATGGTCTCGGCCGTCTAAGCTGTCCCCCAGGTTTATTGGTCCCTATCCCATTACTGCCAAGATCAATGTAGTGGCCTTCCCCCTAAAGCTACCACATTCTCTTAGGCGGATTCACCCAGTGTTTCACGCATCACTTTTGAAGAGTGCCGAACAGTCACTAAGGGCTCGTCCTTTCCCCACTCTCTCTCACTCACCTGATACACCTGAGTATGAAGTATCCAGGTTGCTGGACTCCAGGTACCGCAAAGGGCGCCTGGAATACCTGGTGCATTGGAAGGGTTTTTCCCATGCGGAGGACTCCTGGGAACCCAAAGCACACATCCACGCTCCTGTCCTTCTCCGGAAGTTTCATTGATTATATCCCGGTAAACCGGGAGGTCTGGGCCTTGGCGGGGGCATACTGTCATGCGCCGCTTTCTCACCTGGCGTCTTTGGCCCCGCTGTCGCTTACGGACTTCCTGATTTCCGTCACGCTTGACGCTGCGTTCACTAAGCGGTCTAGTCTTTTTCCGCTTGGTTGACCGTAGCGTTATTTAACCACTCCTCTCCCTTGGTCCAGCGTGTTGCAACCTTCCACGGTCAGCTGCTTTCCTCGCTGCCGCGGTCTTGCTACACGCTGTTTACCTCTTGCTCCTTGAGCCTTACCTCTTGCACCTTCCTTTCTCTCCCCGGTCCTTCTCCGGTCCCCGCCTTCAGTTCTCTCCCTCCTTCCTCCTTTCACTCCTTCGTTCCCGGCTTTCTGCCGTTCGTTTGTTTACTTTCTTTTCCGGCGTTTTGCTGGAGTTTACATATCCTGGTGTGTCCTGTTGCTGCCTTCTCCCATTTATCATCTGCTTACACGAGCCCAGCTGCCATCAGGATACCTGACGGTTCAAGGGGTTTTTTGCCTATTCTGGGTTTTTTCCCCCTTTTTGTCCCTCCAGGGAGGGGGACACGGTCAGGGTGAATTTACACGCTCTCACTGTGGCTTCCTCTTGTGGGAGACACGCTCAGCCTCGAAAAAAGGAAAAGGACTACACGGCACATCGAACGCTCAGCCCAGTTGAGGAGGATTTCGACTCCGCAGGTGAGGAGGTTGAAGAGATAAAAAAGGGAACTACAACTGTATTAGAAGTTGGTGCTGACAGTTTGCAACGCCACAAACAACAACCATGGCAACTCCTGAGCAAGTGCAGGAACTAATTACTGCAGTACAAAGCCTCTCTCTAGAAATGCAAAATATGAAAACCGAAAACAACCTGTTAAAACAAATGGTGGCAGTGAGGGAACCCCCCAACACAGACCTGCCTCCTATGTCATTGTCTTCGGGGAAGTACGATGGTTCCCCCAAAACCCTAAAAGAATTTCTTGACGCCTGTAGGGTGTATTTTTCCTTCGGAACCCGCACCTACGCCTCTGATCATGCCAAGGTTGGATTCTTGGTGTCCAATATGACAGGGAATGCTCTTGCTTGGGCCACCCCCCTAGTCACCGGAAATGACCCTGTCCTTCAGAATTTCGATGCCTTTGTTGATTTTGTCAAACAAACCTTTGAAAGACCCGAAATTTCAATGGCAGCTGGAGAAGACTTGATGGACATTCGTCAAGGACAAGTTTATGTGCTGCCTTATATCTCCTCCTTTAAGAGATTGGCCATGGAGACGGGTTGGTCTGAGCAATCCCAATTTATTCTGTTCCGCCGAGGCCTTAGGGAAGAATTAAAAGATGAAATGGCTCACTTCCCTCGTCCTACTTCCCTGCAGGATCTGATGACGGCCGCCCTTCAGATGGAGTTCAGGATGCAAGAAAGACGCCAAGAAAGAAGAAAGACACGTACCTCCTTTTCAAGGACCTCCTCACCACCCTCAACAGCGCTCAAACCTCACGACGAGCCCATGCAAATCGGCACTACTCGCCGTTCTCTAACGCCTGAAGAAAGAAAGAGGAGAAGGGAACAGGGCCTATGTGCCTATTGTGCCTCTGATCGCCACATGGTGCATAATTGTACTGAACTAACCAAGAAACCAGCGGAAAACGCAAACCCTCGAGCCTAGTTGGGACGGGTTATCGAGGGCAGTCTTCCAGTCCCTACGTGACTATGTCTATTGATTCCTCAAACCCTTCAGAGGATTCCCGCCTGATGGTTATAACGGTTAAGGTTACTATCCATGGCAGCCCTGTAGAGACGCTGGCTCTCTTGGATTGTGGTGCCGCAGGGAACTTCGCTGACACCCTTTGGGTAGACAAAGTTGGTGCTTCACGGATAGATCGCGGACACGGCCAGAAAGTAGAAGGAGTTGACGGTACACCTTTGAGCTCAGGACTCATCGTTCAGACAACCGAACCCCTTCCTCTAACTATTTTTCAGCATTCAGAAGTCATTACTTTTGACATCATTCGAGCAGCCCATTTTCCCCTACTCTTGGGGATTACCTGGCTGCGACAACATAATCCCCATGTCGACTGGAAGTCTAATTGTTTGCATTTTAATTCCAGTTATTGCCAAACACACTGTTTTCAAGAAGCACACTACCAGGAGGTAAATATACCTCCCACTGTTCTCCCCACGAGTATAGGGGTGCATTCCATTGACAAGGTATTGGAAGAATACCCTATGGTGTTTGCGGAATCCGCCCCCATGGCATTACCACCCCATAGACCGGAGGACTGCTCCATTGAGCTGATACCCAATGCCCTGGTGCCATTTGGCTGAATGTTTGCTTTATCCAAGACTGAAAAGGACGCTTTATGAAAGTATTTGGATGACAACTTATGCAACGGTCTCATCAGACCCTCTAAGTCCCGGCGGGTGCTCCCTTGTTTTTTATCCCAAAGAGGGATTCTAAAGACCTCAGGCCATGCATCAACTACAGGGGACTCAATAAGGTAACTCGCAAGGACAGGTACCCCATGCCCCTCATTCCTGACATCTTGGAATCTGTACAGGGAGCGACAGTTTTCTCCAAATTGGATCTGCGCAATGCATATCACTTACTCAGAGTAAGTCCCGGAGATGAATGGAAGACGGCTTTCAGGACGCCATTTGACCTGTACGAATACTACGTAATGCCCTTCGGACTAGTCAATGCTCCAGCAATTTTTCAAAGGTTCATAGACCGGATATTCTCAGATTTATTGTTTATTTCAGTAGTAGTTTACCCTGACGACATACTTGTTTTTTCACAGACTATGTCAGAGCATCTGCTGCATCTCACAGAGGTCTTGGAGCGCCTTAAGAAACATCATTTATTGGCCAAACGTGAAAAGTGTGTATTTGGGGCATCTTCGGTCCCTTACTTGGGGTTTATCCTCTCACCACAAGGAGAACAAATGGATCAAAAGAAGGTAAAGGCTATTCGCCATTGGCAGGCTCCTTCCTCAGTCAAAGAGGTTCAGAGATTCCTGGGCCTAGCTAATTTTTATAGGCGTTTCGTGCCAGGTTTTTCCAACACTGTTCTACCGATTACCAACTTGTTAAAGAAGACATCTGTGCCTTTCATCTGGAGCCCTCAGGCTGAAGAGAGCTTTCAGCTCTTGAAGAAGAGCTTCTGCAGCGCTCCCATTTTATGCCAGCCGGACCAAAACAAACCTTTTATCGTTGAGACAGATGCCTCTGCCCCAGCTATAGGAGCTGTTCTACTACAAGAGCATGACAACGCGGAACACCCAATAGCTTATCTGTCAAAAACTCTCACTACTAGTCAACGGAATTATTCCGTAATTGAACGTGAACTTCTGGCCATGAAAAAAGCCTGTGAAGTCTGGAGACACCTCCTAAAGGGGTGCAGTCACCCTTTTGTAATCCGAACCGACCATAAGAATTTACAAGTTCTACAGTCAATGGAGTGCATCAATTCCAGACAAGCCCGATGGGCGCATTTTTTCTCACAATATGACTTTACCATGACTTATATTCCTGGAAGCCAAAATACTTTGGCAGATGCCCTGTCCAGGAAGTCTTTTTCCTCCCATGTTGCCTCATCCTGCCCGGAGAAGTTGTTTCCCAGGAACCGCATTGTTGCCACTATCTCCTCCTTGTTTCAACGGATAAAAGAAGCCGTCTCCTTACATCCAGAACCCCACGGCATGATTCGAAAGGATGGTTTGTTCTTGAAGAATCAGAGGATCTGGGTACCATCCAAACCTCTTCAGAAAGACATATTGTCCTGGTGCCATGATCACAAGACTGCAGGCCATAGGGGACAGGCGAGTACCTTGGACCTGATCAGTAGAGCCTTTTATTGGCCAAGTTTGTCTGAAGACGTTAAACGTTACGTCAGGTCCTGCACAGTCTGCTGTCAGAGTAAAAACAACACAAAGAGACCCATAGGTCTGCTGCAACAAGATTCCATCCCGGAACGTCCGTGGAGTCATATATCTAGTGGACTTACCTTTGTCTCAAGGATGTTCATGCATAATGGGGACCATCGATTCCCTCACCAAGTTGGCTCTTTTCTCTCCACTCCCTGGTATACCAACTGCCGATGGTATGGCATTGGTTTTCATTAAAGATGTGTTTCGACTCCATGGTCTCCCAGACAAGATTGTATCAAACCGAGGGAGCCAATACGTCTCCAAATTCTGGAAGTCCTTATGCGCCGCTCTTAATATTCAGCGCGCATTGTCATCGGGATATCATCCCCACACCAATGGGCAGACGGAGCGGTTAAACGCCACCTTGGAACAAAAATTTGCGCAGCTACACCAACTTGGAACAAGACAACTGGGTGGATATGCTGCCGACGGCGGAGTTCGCATATAATAATGCCAGTCATTCCGCAAGCAGAATGTCTCCCTTCTATTGCTCATATGGATTTCATCCCCGAGCCATCATTCCCCATTTTTCCTACAAACCTGCACTTCCGGCGGTAGAGGAGGTACTAGTCCGAATAAGGGAAATCCAGGACAAAGCTAAGTTTAACCTCAGAGATAGCCTCCAGGCATACAAGAAGCAAGCCTACCGGCACCGGCAGGTAGTACCTGATTGGGAGGTGGGCTCCACGGTGTGGTTATCCACTAAATACCTTCCTAGATGGTCTCGGCCGTCTAAGCTGTCCCCCAGGTTTACTGGTCCCTATCCCATTACTGCCAAGATCAATCCAGTGGCCTTCCGCCTAAAGCTACCACATTCTCTTAGGCGGATTCACCCAGTGTTTCACGCATCATTTTTGAAGAGTGCCGAACAGTCTCTAAGGGCTCGTCCTTTCCCCACTCTCTCTCACTCACCTGATACACCTGAGTATGAAGTATCCAGGTTGCTGGACTCCAGGAACCGCAAAGGGCGACTGGAATACCTGGTGCATTGGAAGGGTTTTTCCCATGCGGAGGACTCCTGGGAACCCAAAGCACACATCCACGCTCCTGTCCTTCTCCGGAAGTTTCACCGATTACATCCCGGTAAACCGGGAGGTCTGGGCCTTGGCGGGGGGCATACTGTCATGCGCCGCTTTCTCACCTGGCGTCTTTGGCCCCGCTGTCGCTTACTGACTTCCTGATTTCCGTCACGCTTGACGCTGCGTTCACTAAGCGGTCTAGTCTTTTTCCGCTTGGTTGACCGTAGCGTTATTTAACCACTCCTCTCCCTTGGTCCAGCGCGTTGCAACCTTCCACGGTCAGCTGCTTTCCTCGCTGCCGCGGTCTTGCTACACGCTGTTTACCTCTTGCTCCTTGAGCCTTACCTCTTGCACCTTCCTTTCTCTCCCCGGTCCTTCTCCGTTCCCCGCCTTCAGTTCTCTCCCTCCTTCCTCCTTTCACTCCTTCGTTCCCGGCTTTCTGCCTTTCGTTTGTTTACTTTCTTTTCCGGCGTTTTGCTGGAGTTTACATATCCTGGTGTGTCCTGTTGCTGCCTTCTCCCATTTATCGTCTGCTTACACAAGTCCAGCTGCCATCAGGATACCTGCCGGTTCAAGGGTTTTTTTTCCTATTCTGGCTTTTTTCCCCCTTTTTGTCCCTCCCGGGAGGGGGACACAGTCAGGGCGAATTTACACGCTCTCACTGTGGCTTCCTCTTGTGGGAGACACGCTCAGCCTCAAAAAAAGGAAAAGGACTACACGGCACATCGAGCGCTCAGCCCAGTTGAGGAGGATTTCGACTCCACAGGTGAGGAGGTCAAAGAGATAAAAAAGGGAACTACAACTGTATTAGAAGTTGGTGCTGACAACCAAACCAGCAAACCGTCTTGGATTCGGAACATTTTTGGACATTTCATCAACACTCTTAGGTCCTCTTTCCCAATGTAATCGGTATCCGTCAGGGTAAAGTTCTCAGGGTCCTCAAGGTGTTGGTAAAATTTACCATTGATTGGATCCCCTTCTGAGCTGTAATTAAATCAGCATCAGGGGTCTCCTTACTCCATTGTGCAGTTGTAAGATCATTGTGAGCATTTGTCTGGGACCTAGTGATAGCAGTGACCTGGATTTCCCCCAACAGGATCAGCTAAGTCATTTCCAGTTTTGTCTGGTCCCTCTACTTTGGAATGACCCTTGATCTTTTTCCAGTAGATGGTCATCCCATTCGATGTGACCAGATCATCAATGTTTTGGATTAACTTCCTATGTTTCAAGGGTTTGTTATTAGCACATAACATGCCTCTGGTTTTCCAATTAACCAGGTGCCCCACGAACCCGTTCCGTACATAATCCGAAGCTGTGATTATGACCAGTTCATGGAGTTGATGTTGGACAGCAGTGAGGATGGCCTGATGCACAGCCATCGATTCTGCCACCTGACTACTTCGGGGACCAATTTTGTATCCAGCGGAGGGTTCTGGTGACTCATTCACCCAAGCATTCCCTACGCCGGCCACCAGTTCTTTCTCCCCTTTGTCATCAACATGGTACGAGCATCCATCCACATAGACAGTGGGCATTCCCTCACACTTGTCTTCTTCAAAGACTTTGTGTGGGGAATTAAGGTATGCCTCCATGTTGTCCTTGATTTTTAGACTTTCGTCCTCGAGACAGTTTTCTCTGGCACAATCATGCAAGTCAGCCAAACCTTGCGCGAGGGGACTCTTCTTGTTTTGGCCATATCTGACCTCCACAGGAAAGCCTTGCATTGACAGAATAGAGGAAGTAATTCGGGAATTACTCACATTTCCGGCCCAGATTCTGTCACTTTGGAGATATTGCAGAGGCTGGTGTGGAGTCTCCACTATGATGTGTTCCCCCTGGATAAACGGGCGGTAATTCTTCAATGCCCACACCGTTGCCAGGAGTGCCTTCTCACAATCGTTGAATTTTTCCTCCACAGAGGATAAAGTTTTGCTCGCATAGGAGATTACTTTATTGACCTTGTCATGCTTTTGGTATAATACTGCCATCAAGCAAGTATTAGAGAACCCCGTCTCCAGGAAGAACTCCTTGTTTCTGACAGGGTAAGCTAGGCAAGGTGCTTGTGAGAGGCTTCTTTTGAGTTGTTTTACCGCCTCGGATTGTTCTGGACCCCATTCCCACTTGACCCCCTCCTTCAAGAGATGAATCAGGGGTCTAGTGATCTCTGCGTAGCATTCAATGAACTTTCTGCTGTAATTAGTCAATCCAAGGAGGCTCCTTAGTTCCTGCAGAGTTGTGGGGTCTTTCAGTTTCTGGAGTGCTTCCACTTTCTTTTCTTGGGGACAGAGACACTGAGGAGTAATCTCATGCCCCAAGAAATTAACACGGGTTCTACACCACTGTGCTTTCTGAAAGGAAAGTTTTGCTCCGGAGGCCCTCAACTGTGTCAGAACATAACGGATCTCCGCTATGTGTTCCTCCACAGATGAACTTTTGATGAGGACATCATCTACATAAGCCAGGTTACCCTTCGCACCCAGGTCGGGCATGGCCTTATGTAGGAAAATGTTGAATTCATTGCCGGAGTTGAGGTATCCGAAGGAAGTCCGGGTCCATGTGTACTGCTGGCCCCCAAAGGTATAAGCCAGTTTGTACTGGTCCTCCCTACTGACAGGTACAGTCCAGTATCCATTGGTCAGGTCTATTGCAGTGAATACCTGTGACCCCTGGATCTGGGCTAGCCCTTGGTCAATGTAGGGCAGAGGCCATCTGGAAGTATGGACCCGTTTGTTGTGCTCCCTAAGGTCGGCGCAGAGTCTCCACTGGCTGTTTGGCTTCAATATTCCCAGCACCGGATTATTGAAAGTGCTGTGGACTGGACAGATTATTCCCCGGGACTCTAGGTTCTTAATTATTTCAGTAAGGGACTCCATGGATGCGAGAGGCAAGCGATATTGCTTCACAAACACTGGAGTCATTCCAGGGTCCGTGGGAATTGTTGTGGTGTGGATGTCGGTGCGACCCCAGTCATATGAGTCTACCGCAAAGAGATCTTGGAAATCCAAGAAAACTTGTTTCAACTTTTGCTTCTGTTCCAGAGTCACACAGGCATCAGCTAGGTTGACTCTTTCTTCCACCATCTGCCTGGAGCCTGGAAAGACTTCTGGTTTGGCTATCTCAGCGGCCTCCTCCAGCTGGGTGGAGAAGTCCCTGGTCAGAGTGCTGATTTGGACTGGAGGCTTCCGGTGGGAAAGGCAGCCCTCATGGACCTTGAAAATCACTTCATCCCTCCTGAAGTCACAAGTCACATCTTCCTTACCATAAGGGCACGAAGTGTACACCAGGAAGTTCCCCCCATGCCGGGTGAAGATCCTGTCTGGTGTTGTTTTGTCATCACTGTCACTGTCAAAACAGTCCTTGGGGATTGGTCCTAACAGTTCATTTCCTAGATCAATGGAGAAATGTCGGTCATCAACCGCCATTCCAATAATGGTGCCTGCGGCTAGAGTAATACTCTTTAAGTCGCTGTTATCCACCTCTGTTGGAATGGTGTCATGTTCTATGTTGACTAATGGAGTTGGGTTTACCCCCAACCCTTGCTGTTGGAGAGAAGCGTTTAGATGTATGTAAGCATCAGGGTTTTGCCATTTTTGTCCTCTTTTAACTTTCACTTCCAGGGAGAATTGTCGGGTCCTTTCTGGGATGGTGACTTCCTCTTTGATCTGAATTTCAACTGCATAAGGTAGCAATTGAGCTGACCTAAATGCTTTTTCTGGATCATCAAAGCCCATGGGATTATCCGCTAATCGGGACCAAGCTTTGAAGTTTATTAGGTCCAAACTAATGGCAAAGCGGTTGAGAATGTCACTGCCTAAGTAAAAGGCGGCAGTGACGTCTCGCACGACCCAACAATTATGGACTATGCTCTTGTTGCCAATGGAGATTTTGAGCATACACCTGCTTGGCAGGAGATGTTTGGAATTGGGTGCTTCCAGGTCCATTTCCCATGTGTCTATCAGTTTGAATGCGGGAATGGCTGGATCTTTTGGGAGTTGGTGGAACATGGCTTCGCTGATGAAGCTCTTACCGTTGTTCACACACACTCGAGCGAGAACAGAGTCCTTCCCATCATTTAACTGGACAGGGATGAACAACTGCTCTCCAATTTGCTGAATATCAGCCAGGCTCTGAGCTGATTTCACATCTTTCTGGACTATAGGAGTGGGAGTTTCTGATTGTGGATTAGTAAAGAATTTCAGGGTGTTTCCTTCCAGTGTGGAATACCACCTTAAACTGGAAGGAAGGTTGATTTTCAGAAATAGAGAGAACCCCCCATCACCAGTCTGTTGTCCCACTGCTATTACTGTCACGTCTGGAATTTGGTTGTTCTGGAAGTGAAATTCTACTTGGTCAGATTTTTGTTCAACCATGTGGCAGGTGCCATTTAAACTAACATGGTTGACACTCTGTTTTAATTTTATTGGTCGGCTAGTCTGGGTCCAGAGGACCTTGTTTACGCAATCTATTAGGTGTGACAACCTTCTCAGGAGGTCATTCCCTAGTAAACAAGGGGTGCCTTCTGGAGTCACTACTATGACCGGGTGTTTCACCTTGTGTCGCCCAATTTTAATGTCCAAGTCTGCAGTCCCCTCAACGGGAATTTCCTTCCCGTCAAAGTTCTGCAATTGTCCAGGAAGAGAGGTGAGAGGAATTCGGTAATTCTCCCCCCTTCCTGCATTTAGTTCCTCAAAGGCCCTTTTGGACAGAAGGGTAGCTTGGGATCCAGTGTCCACCAGTGCCAAAATTGTACCCTGCCCCTGTACTTGTACCGGGGCATAGTATCTTCCCTCCTTCTCCTCAAGGGGGCACAGATAATGCACATTTTTGGACAACTGGTGGGCTTACTTTCTGGTTTTGGACATTGCTAGCAAAGAGATTTGGGCAGAATTCTGTGGAAAGTCTTGGGAATCTGAAAGAAAAAGTTGGCAACTGGAGATCAGACCCATTGTGGGTTCCCCTGGTTCCGGTTCTGGGCCGCCCCCCCTTTTTGGAGGCAGTCACCAGGATGGGTTTGAACCAGGGGATTTCGGTATTGTTGGTTCTGGGATGAGATGATGGGCGGCGGTGGCTCAGTCTCCACATCTCCCCAGTCTGAACTGACCTCCCTTGGGACCCATTTTTCCTTGGGAGGAGTTCCCCCATCTCTGAAGGAGAAGATCCTTTTCCCAGGATCTTCTGAGGATCCCTCTCCCTCAAATTGGAAGACCTGTACCTCCTCCACAAAGTGGGTCTGTTTGGGTCCTTTGTTTCTCGTACCTCCTCTCTGCTCCTTGGGTGGCAGACTTTCAGGGGTAGGAGATTTTGTTTCCGGTTCCTGGTTTTCCAGGGGCTGTTTACAAGTTGGGAAGGAAGCTTCCTCCAAGGCTTTACACCCCCCTTCTCCTTGTGCCTCCTCCCTGGGGACCGGTGGGTTATCGGGGTGCTGCCCCCGTCATTGTTCTGGAGCACCAGGTCCAGAGTTTGGGGCATTCTGCGGTGGCATGCTCATCTGAGGGTTCTGTTGAGCCCTCAGTATGTGACCCAGATCCCGTGCCATATTTTGGACCTGGCGCTCAAGTTGTGAAACCCGCTCAGGCTGATACGGGGCTCTATTTTCTCCCCTGGGCTGATCCCGGGAAGGGTCGCTATCCCTTCTCTGGTTGTACCCCTGATTGGGAAGATTTGGGTACCCCTCCACCCTTGGCCTCCCCTCTTCCGGATTAGGTTGTCTGGGCTCAGGGAATTGGGGAAAGAAGGATGGATAGTTTTGGGGTTGGAAATTGGGTGGATACCTGGGAAAAAAGTTCTGCCCAGGATTTGGAGAATTTCTGCCCTCCTATGGGAAGTTGGGAGGGAAGTTCCCTGGGTTAGGTGCTTGGCTGGATCCCCCCCCTGGGCTGGAGGAGTCCACACATAACCCAGGATTGGTCGGTTTCCCTTGTAGCGGGGACTTACATAGTCAGGGGAGCGGGGGACCCCATTTGTGGGACTACCTCCTCGACTCCCTGTCTGTGACTGGCCTGAGGGCCTTCTGGGCTGTGAATTATTTGGTGCAGGCAGGTTTTTAGGCCCCCCCATCTCCAAATCTAAAACGGGGGCAACCTTTACCTCTGCCACCTTGGCAGCAGCAGGGGTGCTGTTGGTTTTGGGGTTTTTCGGCGCATTATTTTTATTTTCGATGGGCTTCTGCACCTCATAGATCCGGGTAGCCTGTTCAATGACCCAGTCTAAGGATCTTTTCTCATGAAAATCTCTCACGAGCTGGGTCATTATGTATTTGGGTAAGGCATGGAAAAACGTATTGATAAATTCTCTGCTATCCGTGCGCACCATTCTGGTGGTCTGCGCAAAAGCACGCTTTAATTCTTGCACAAACTCTTGTGGGGCCTGATCCTCCCCACATTGCAAATTGTAGGCTGCCTTGCGAGCCTCTTGAGGATTTCTGTGAACAGAAAAATGTTTCAAGATGGTGCCTTATAGGTGGACCATCTTAAATGATTTTGGTCCTCCAGCCCCGCAAAGAAACTGGAGTATTCTGGGGAGAATGTCCATTTGACGTACTGGATGCAGCTACTGCTGTTCTTCAAATGGAAAGTCTCCATCATTTGCTCATAGAGCTCCAGGTGTTCCCAAACAGAATACTTGGCGTTCTTATGATAAGGAGTGATGACACTCCTGATTGCCTTTATTTGTTTCAATGGGTCCTTAAGCAAGGCCCTTTTTGCCTTATTGGCCTTTTTGGTTCGGGTAACCCTGGTCCATTCATCCTCTGACTCAGAAGCACTGCTCCCAGAGGTGCCCGTCTGATCTTCCAGGTTTTCCCGGATTCTGCGAGCCTGGGAATGGCTGGCAGAATGTGGGGACCTGGTCTCCTGTGTCCTGTAATGCTCAGAGGAGTCTTCAGATCCCTCATTGCTGCCAGGATTTGATGGGTACCCCCCCCCACTGACCTAACTGGGCTGAGGTTTTCAGGATGCCCTTAATGGGCCTACTCTCCTGGGGTTCCCCACTAAATTGCACTGTGCTTGGGTGCCCATACCCGGATGCCCGCCCATCCATTCCTGGGAGGTACTGGCCTATGAGTCTCATACTTCTAGCTGGATAGTAATCTGCCATCCCCATGGCCCTGGACTCATGTGCGCGAGGGGACATGGGGGTGGCAGAGTCCAGGGCCTGGGAGAGATGAAGGCCTCTGGTACTGGGGCTCCTGAGGTTATGCTCAGGAGTTTCTCTTTCCCAGCGCACCTCATCTCTATCCGCCCCTGCTTCCTGTTGCAATGCAAGAGCCTGTGCTTTCAGTTCCTCAGTTAAGGCCTTACTAGACTCTATCAGTCTCTCCTGCATGGCTACCTGTTGCTGGAGCCTATCATTGTGCTGGCAGAGAGCCTCATTTTCTCTCTGTGCCTCCTGATTGGTCCTGGAGTACTGGGCCAGTCTCTGCTGCAGGAGGGTTACCTCCTCAGTCCAATCCCTACTGGCCTGCTCCTTTCTTGCCAGAGCCTCCTCCACCCTCCTGGTGTGCTCTAACAAGTTCTGGTGTCCTTTTTGGAGGTCACCCAGTCCCTGGAGGGCTAGGTGATTTTCTTCCATTTTCATTTTTAAGTGGCAGACTTCCTGGCCTAATGTATCCCTTCCCTGACTAAGAGCCTGCATCTGTGCCGCCAGTTCGTCCCTTTGCCTTTGGAAGGCACCAGCTTTCTGGCGTTCCTGGTCAAACTCTGCCTGGGTATCCAGGTCTTTCAAAATCAGTTTATTGCTCTCTGCCTTCTCCCTATCTAGGTGGCTTTGCAGGGTGACTACCTGCTCGGCACATGCCCTATTGAAATCTAATTGTTGCTCCAGCTTTTTCTGGCTCTGCAGTAGGGAGTCCAAACCTTCTTGGTACTCCTTCTGCAAGGCCAGAAATCTGGTATCCTGGTCAGCCTTTTCCTGTTGCAGCACATCTATATCCTCCTTTATTTTAGTGATGTACTGTCTGCTATCATTTTCTGACTCCTGGCTCCTGAGCAGCCTCTGCTCAGAAGAGTCCAGATCAGATTGGGCCTTCTCTAACGCCATCTGTTGCCTATTTGCCAGATCTTGGCCTTCAGCACATTTGTCCTGCATGGCTCCCATATATAGATACAAATATGCTGCTATCCTGGCAATCTTATTATGTTCATCTTTGGCTTTAGGGGCCATATATAGTTCGCTCAGGGCCACATGTAGGGGACCCTGATCTCTCCATATATCTGATCCTGTTTCAGTGACCTGTTGCACGATTGCCTGCAACCAGACCGTTTGGTCCTGATGAGTCCACTCACCTCTCACAAATAGCTTATGTAAGAAGTGCTCTCTGGCTATTTTGATGTCTACCAGTGTCGTCATTCTGGAATTTGAGTTTCTTCCTGATTTACAGAAGTTTGTATTTTATTTTTGCAAAACAGACCGTTTCCTTAGAGCGTTCCTTTGAGGAGTGCTTTACAGCGTAACACAGCGTGGTGATCCGACCGGATGCATGTATCTTGTCAGTTAGCACACTGTATTAATCTGTACAAGTGATAGATCTAATCCAGAATCCCCGGCTACGAGCCCCCAATTTGTAAGAGGATTCAATTCAACACTACAGCTAAGTCAATGCCTAGTCTGGGATACTGAATGGAAACCCTTATTGATATATATTTATGTCCAGTTCATGAGTTCTGGATGACTACCCCTATATAACACCCCTCTCTTAGAATCCCCCTGACCCCACTGAGCCAAGAAGTAGTTCTGTTTTGCAAGTTTAAAAGGTTTATTTGAGAAATAAAACAAAATATAGATACCACGCTTTTATAATAATTAATAATCGATATCACCCTTATAAATATAATGTTAATCAACAATGGGTAATCTGACACTAGCACACTTCTTTATAATCAATGAGGAGTTGGTGTAGGATGGATAAGGCAGCGAAAATACTTTTATGATTTCAAGGGAAAAGCAATGAGGAATAAAATGCAGTACAGAAATACTTGATATGATTTTAGCAAAAGATAAGATAATCACTTTTTCTCTGGCAATTCAGCCCCCTCCCCTATGCAATGTAAGAAATGGAAGGAGATGGAAGTAACACACACAGTTCTCAGGAATGCAATCAAATACAATACGAAATTCAATTCCCACCCCAGCAAGCTTAGAGGAAACAGGTAGGAGTTTGAAACACAGGCCCAAAATGCTTTTTAAATGTGATGGCAAAGGATGGGAAAATGTGCCAACTGATTTTAATTCCCTCTAGAGATTCAGGGTAAGTGGGAGATGCGTGTTGGTATTAGTTCAGGCTCACTTTGCAACTTGGTAATAACTCATAGAGCATTGCTAAACGGATTTTAACAAAAGAAAGAATGGAGCTGTATAGGGAGTAGGAAGTTGGTTCTAGGTTCGTTGGAAAGCCTGGATTCTAAGCTTTCAGATGACAAACAGTTCCAGAGATATGAACGATTTTGTAAAGGTCGTTTTTCGGATTTAAAGTAAAACTCAAAATGACAGGTGACAGCTTGAAAAATGACAGATGACACGATTTCTAGGAGGCAGTTCTACTTAGGTTAAAATAGTTTGGATTAGATTATTTTAACTAAGAGATTGGTTCTGCACAGTTCTGCTAGGTACTCACAATATCAATTTGAAATAGGCCTCGCCACGGATCTGGTCAGGTTTTGGACTGGACTCCGGTTCTGGTCTCGGCACTTCACAGTGATCTGGGTCAGCTCTGCTCTGCTGGTCTAGCCTCTCTGGATTCTGGATGTAACACTGCTTTCTGGGTACTGCTACAGGTTCTGGAGATTGATGGATTTGAAGTCTGGATCTCTGGATGTGAAGTTGTCGGTCAGCATGCTCCACAGCAAATGGAATTCAATGTCTCTACCTGTCCCAGCAGTCTCTTTTTATGTGTTTTGAAAATGGGTGTGTGCCTGGGCCTACCTAAGCCTCCCCCTCTCTACTTGTCATTGGCCCAATTCTCCCCTCTCCCATGATTGGGGGAAGGAAATGGATTGTCAGCATGATGAAGTCTGTTTATGGGTCAGAGGATCCTCCCCTGGTCAGTTTGCCCACAAATCTATATTTGATTCAAATACATCCTTCCCAGATATACAATTTGTTGAAATTACATGTGCACATTATATATTCCTTATGGTCCATGCTTGTCCGCCTCTGATCTTCCTGGGGGCTTGCATTCAAAAATGACAACATTTTGCGCTTTTTAACTGGTTTTGCAATATCGGACATTTACCCAAAATTACACACATGTGCGCAAGGAGTATGGACATTAATTGATGAAGCGTCAGATTTTTAACATGCAGACATTTGGAGTGAGACCCTATTTTCCGCTAGCAACCCCCCAGAATACACCACAGGGTCCTAACGCCTCTCAAAATGTTCACAGAAAAATCACAAAAATAATGATATTACTTATATAATTCTGACAAGTCCGCACTATGAGTTATCTATCTTTTAAAAATTATACCTTGGTCAAAAAGGGGTGTGGCTTCCCACATCACAGGGTGAAATAACTGGTTTATCCACTTCCCCCAAGCTCAGCTGCTAGCAGAGGCACTGCCCCTCTCAGTTTCCCATAAGAGGAAGCCACTTTACAGCCCCCCAATATAACATTTGCCTGAGTCCAGGACAGGCCTTTGTTCAACTCCCTGTAGTCCCCAGCTGCTCCACCCCTAATCTAGTCAGAGAGGTGACAACTCCTTTTGGCAAGGGGAGTGGCTGAACAGGTTTCAACTCCTGTCGGGGGTAGTTGTCAGGCAGAATCCAGTTTCATTAAGCCAGGTTTCAGCTAAATGTCACTTTTTGTTCCCAGTTTTCTACATTCAAATCAAACTGACAATTTTTACATATACATTAAATAATTACTTCCTTCAAGTCATTTCAGAATATAGTTTTACATTGTATCCACCTCTTAGCAAATCTTTCCTTGGTCTGGTTTCGTTTCATTTGTTCAGTTTTACACAAAAGTCTGGTGGTTTTAAAACGCCAGCTTTCTGATAGTGGTGAGTACTGGTAATGCAACCATTTTTGGGATTAAGAAAATGAATTCCCCACAGTTCTGAGTTGCTTTGTTTTTTTTTTTTTGCAATCAGCATTGCCATTCTCAATGGTTTCAGGCTACTGTGTGTGTAGCCCACTGGTGGTTTTAGGCAGTGCCCTCCTGTGCTCACAACATAGGCAAAAATGGGTGGCAGCCTATTCTTCATGTTTTCCCTGTGCACTCTCTGGGGAGTTCTGGCCATCATGATGTTTTCCATGCCAGTACTGCACAGTTTTATTGTAGGTTTTCGGATGCATGGGTAACAACATCCCATACTGGACAGTGAAGAAGCCAAAGAAGCTCCAAGAATCTGTCAAGGCGAAGTCCGTCCCAACGCGGAAGTAGCAAGAACTCCTACCTCCCCTTGACGGTCTTGGCGCCTGGATTAGTTAAAACACAGGTCACCGCAACCCCCACGGGGAAAGAGGGTTAGGGTCCACGGATTAGATAGGTTTCGGGATGGTAGGATAACCGGATTGAGGTTTAGGGAGATGTTATGGATAGGGAGAGGGTTTTAGGGTCAAGTTGTTCCCAGGCTCTGACCTTCTGAGTCTGGACTACCTTCTCCTTGGTAGTTGCCTTTGTAACTCCTTGGGCATTCATTCAGTCATGTATTTACCACATGCATGCTTTACCATCAGACTGGAACCCAGCACTTGTTCTACACATTCACAAGTTTGCCCAGTCTTGGCTTTTTCTGTAAAAACACAATATTCTATCAGGCTTCTATCTACAAATCACGTCTGCCCCTTGTTAAATACACCACAAGTAAACATATGTTCAGATACAATGCTTTGGTCACATAATGCACTTAGCTCTAGTGTTCTGAGTCTTCCAGCGCGCTTCTTCCGCCCGCCGGCTCCGCAGACTGTGCGTTGCGAAACGATCTGGTCGTTGTCGATAGCGGCTCACTCCTGACAAAAAGGGAGAAAATTAGCTTTGCCCTTTCACGCCTTGTGGCCTTTCACAAATGCTCGCTACTGCGAATACTGCATAGAATGGCCCGCAACTGGCGAGCATACTGCTACGTTTGCACCCGCAACTGGCGAATGCATGTCACATGCAAAGTTAGTGGGTTAGTTAGTTCGCGAGCTTTCGCGTATCTCCCCCGCAGTGTGTAAGTTTTCTCAAAGTCACTGGTAAGCGGAGTCTCTTTCCAGTGCACACCTCCCTCTGGTTAACTTAAAAAAGCAGGCAATGTACTTATCTTTGACATCGCGGGGCCTGAAGGTGTGTCCAGTGGCGAGGGCGGCCCCGCGAGAAGTTTCACCGGAGCTCCGTGAGATGCGTCCTCTCGGCAGCAGAGTCGAGCACGGACGAGCTTTCTGGGATCGCGCATGCGCAGTAGTTTCTTCGCGCATGCGCGTTGTGTCGGGCGTTGTCCTGGGCGTTCCTGGGCTGCTGGAGCTGTAGTTTCAGGCCCGGGGCTGCTGGGAAGCGTAGTCTTCCTGGTTTTCTGTGTCCTGCACACCCTGTACCCCTACACCAAGTACATCTGCAATGGGGACAAAGGTGGCAGCGACTCAGAAACGTTCCACCCACAATCCCAGTAACCACCCTACCTTTATTCTTACCATGTGGGCGTGATGTAGGCCGTGGGTTTCTGACAGTACATCCCCTCCCTGCAGAAGGGCCAGGTTTTGTGGGATGATTGTGATGAAATAAACGTACCAATCTTGGGGCATGCACATTGGTGGCAGGTTCCCAGGACCTATCCTCAGGGCCAAACCCCACCCAATCAACCAGGTAATGCAATCTACCTCGCCTCACTCGTGAGTTCAGTATGGCCTTTACTTCGTACTCGGGGTACCCTTCTATGAGGACAGGTGGTGGTCTTTCCATGCGCATATGGGGTTTTGCTGGTTTTAGGAGCGCTACGTGAAACACAGAGTGAACCCTCATGTGGTCTGGAAGGCGAAGTCGCATCGCTACTGGGTTAACCACTTGTGTAATGCGAAACGGGCCTATGAAGCGGGGCTTCAATTTTCGGGAACCTGAGAGGTGCAAATGTCGTGTTGAGAGCCAAACCCTATCACCCACTTGATAATCCGGGTTAGCACGGCGCTTTTTGTCAGCATACTTCTTGGTTGTGTTCTTGGCTGTGATCAGGTTTTGTCGGGCCTTTTTCCAGACCTGCTTTAACTGGGCTACTTTGGTTTGTACTGAGGGCAATGCATCCGGAATTCGTTCTCCACTTGGTTGCACGAATGGGTTGTATCCGTAAGTCATGAAAAAAGGAGAATATCCTGTGGAGGCATGTTGAGAATTGTTATAGGCTAGTTCTGCTAACCACAAGAGTTCAACCCAACCCCCTTCAGTGCCATGTGTAAAACAGCGAAGGTACTGTTCTAGCGTCTGATTCAGTCGCTCAGTCTGTCCGTCGGTCTCGGGGTGGTAACTACTAGACATCTGCAACTGTATTCCTATTTTCTTACAGAAATGCCTCCAAAACCTTGACGTAAATTGCGTTCCCCGGTCCGAGACTATGTGTTGTGGTATTCCGTGCAGGCGAACGACATGTTGTAGAAAAAGATTTGCAAATTCCTCCGCCGTCGGCTGGCCGCTACTGGGTATGAAGTGAGCGAGTTTAGTAAATGAATCTATCACTACTAATATCGTGGTTTGACCCTGATCCGGGGGCAATTCAACAATGAAGTCTAATGATATGGTATGCCACGGCAGTGAGGGAGTGGGTAAAGGTCTCAATAGTCCCGCTGGTTTCTTATGATCTGTTTTATTTCGAGCACATATTTCGCAATTTGCCACATATTCTCGCACGTCTTTGTGTAAGTTGGGCCACCAATAGTGTCGTTGAAGTAATTCTTGTGTTTTGTGCACCCCCGGGTGGCCAGCCAGTGGGGAGTCATGGCACCATTTGAGGGCTTGAGCCTGTAGACTCTTAGTCGGTAAATATACTTCTTTGCCTTGGAACGGTATGCCTTCTTGTAAAGAACGTTTTAACTGTGGGTTTTCCCATTGAAGTAACTCTTTCGCTGTCATGGCATTCCCCACCTGTTCCAGCAAGGTATTGATTATGCTTCTTACGATCTTGGTTAAGGGCACAATGGGTTTTGCCGCTTCCTCAGGTCTAGGAGAAACTGATGGTTCCGGATATCTGGAAAGTATATCTGCCTTCTTATTCTCCTGTCCGGGTCGGTATGTTACCATGAAATCAAAGTCTGCAAAATACATTGCCCATCGTAACTGCCGTGGAGTGAGAGCTCTTGCTGACTTCAGGAACTGAAGATTGCGGTGATCCGTCAGCACCGTTATGGTGTGCCTTGCTCCCAGCAAATAGTGCCTCCATTCTACGAAAGCCGCCTTTATGGCTAGTAGCTCGCGATCTGCAATGGTGTAGTTTTGCTCTGCAGGGTTAAGTTTTCTTGAGTAATAAGCGACTGGGTGTAAACGTCCTGATTGGTCTCGTTGCGATAATATCGCTCCCAACGCATAGCTCGAAGCGTCCGTTTCCACCAGAAATGGTAACGTTGGATCCGGATGTAACAGAACGGGGGCTGTAGTGAACGCCTCCTTTAGTACCTTGAAACTGTGTTCTGCCTCCGTATCCCACACAAATTTTTTCCCTTTCTTGAGCAGACGGGTCATGGCTAAGCTTTTCTCCGCAAACCCCTGGATAAACCTTTGGTAGAAGTTTGCAAATCCTAGTACTGACTGTAGTTCCTTAACATTCTGCGGGGCTGGCCAATCCAGAATTGCTTGTACCTTATGCGTATCCATTTTTAGGCCTTCGGGAGAGAGTATAAAGCCCAAGAATTCCACTGTGGTGCAATGAAACGTACATTTTTCCAATTTAGCGAACAGATGGTGCTCTCGTAAACGTTGTAGAACGGATATGACATGTTGCACATGTTCTTCCTTATTCCGGGAGTAGATCAGTATGTCGTCGATATAAACAACGACAAAAATGTCTAGGAAACCACGTAGGACTTCATCCAAGAAGTGTTGGAAGGCGGCGGGTGCGTTACAGAGACCGAATGGCATGACCTGGTACTCATACAGTCCAAATTTCGTTCTGAAGGCGGTCTTCCATTCGTCCCCTTCACGCACCCGCACCGGGTGGTAAGCACCTCGTAAGTCCAACTTAGTGTACATTGTGGCTCCTCGTACTTGATCCAACAGGACCGGTATCAATGGTAGGGGGTACCGATTCTTGATTGTTATGCGGTTTATCGCACGGTAGTCGATACACGTCCTGAGATCTCCAGTTTTCTTCGGAACAAAGAATAATGGTGAAGAAACGGGAGAGGTGGAGTGACGGATAAACCCATTCTGGAGGTTGGTGTCTATATACTCTTTGAGATGTTGGTTCTCGGATTCCGTCAAGGCGTAAATCCGGCTGCACGGCAGGGCGGCTCCTGGTTCCAGATCTATCCTACAGTCAAACGAACTGTGCGGTGGTAGAGTTTCTGCCGCCTTTTTACTAAAAACATCATGAAACTCTTGGTATTCTTGTGGTAATCCCACTAGCGGCTCTCCCTTGTTTTCCTGTGTGGCCCCTAGAACCTGCACCATATGTCCCAATTGTTTCGTGCACTGTGTACGGCAGAGACTAGAAGAGAAACACACTGTTCCACGTGCCCAGTCAATCGCCGGGTTATGTAACGCCAGCCAAGGTAGCCCCAGGATGAAACCGAACTGGGGGGCGGCGATGACATCGAATTGAATGCGCTCTTTATGCCCTTGGATGTTCAAAATCATCTCCCCCGTTTGCTGTGTCACTGGTCCTGATGTCAACAGGGATCCATCGACTGATCGAACCTCCTCATGTATGTTCTTAGTGGCAACTGGTAAACCCAATTTAACAGCATAATCAGAGTCCACAAAGTTACCGGTTGCTCCTGAATCCACCATTAATGTGATGGCTTGATCCCTTTGGCGTGTCTGAAGAATTCCAGTAACGGTAACATGGGCTTTGTGTACCTGTGTCACGTTACCCAATAAATGCTTGGGGGCACTGTGATGATTTTGGCTCGGCAGATCCCCCCCCTTACTGGCGAGCATTGGCGTTTCCCGACGAAGTGGTGTTCTTTGGCTTAGCCCCACATTCCTTCACAAAGTGTCCTGACTTGCCACAGTACATACACAGCTTTTCTCTTCTGCGTTTCTCTTTTTCTTCTTTGGAGAGTGGTCCGCGGATCGTTCCGATTTGCATGGGTTCAACTTCCGAAGTCTTCTCTGTTGCTTTTGAACCAGGTGCAGCTCTTGGATAATCCGCTCTTGTCGAATACTGTTTGGTCTCCCATTTACGTCTGTCTTGCTTCCTTTCTCCTTGCCTGTGATCTAAACGTAGGGCTAACTCTATCATTCCCGTGCAGGTGGTTGGTTGCGGGTCCACCTGCACTATTAGGTCTTTCAACTCCTCCCTAAGGCCTTGATAAAAAAGGGCCAGCCTTTTTTCATGGGGCCACTCTGCTTCAACCACTAATCTGTTGAATGTTGTCACATACCAAATGAGTTCCCTACTTCCCTGCCGTAAGGCGAGTAACTCTCGGTCCCGGATCAAGGAGGCCGCCTTCCTATTAAACATTTTACCGAATTCCTCCTGAAATTCCCCCCAATCATACAGTAAAGCATCGTCTTTTTGTACTAGGGGGGTAGCCCATGCCGCAGCATCCCCCGTGAGGTAGGAAATCACGAAGGCTGTGCGGGACTGGGCCGAACGAAAGATTGTTGATTTAGTCAAGAAATGCAACTGGCATTGGGTCATAAATATGGAGAATTTTTGTGGGTCTCCCCCGTACCTTTCTGGGGTGGCTAAGGGCATGGGCAGCTCCGTGGTCACTTGAACCTGTACTGGAGTAGGGGGAGGCCCATCTGGCAGGGGTCTACCTTGTGCCGTGATTTCCTGCACACGGTGAGCTAGTGTAGCATAATCCTGCCTTGTCGCTTCTAAAGCATCTTTTAGTTCATGTAGGACGCGAGCTATGTCTTTCATGGTGCCGGAGTTCGTGCTACTTGGGCGTGTGAAAATACGTGGGTCCGTGCTTCTGTCAAGGCGAAGTCCGTCCCAACGCGGAAGTAGCAAGAACTCCTACCTCCCCTTGACGGTCTTGGCGCCTGGATTAGTTAAAACACAGGTCACCGCAACCCCCACGGGGAAAGAGGGTTAGGGTCCACGGATTGGATAGGTTTCGGGATGGTAGGATAACCGGATTGAGGTTTAGGGAGATGTTATGGATAGGGAGAGGGTTTTAGGGTCAAGTTGTTCCCAGGCTCTGACCTTCTGAGTCTGGACTACCTTCTCCTTGGTAGTTGCCTTTGTAACTCCTTGGGCATTCATTCAGTCATGTATTTACCACATGCATGCTTTACCCTCAGACTGGAACCCAGCACTTGTTCTACACATTCACAAGTTTGCCCAGTCTTGGCTTTTTCTGTAAAAACACAATATTCTATCAGGCTTCTATCTACAAATCACGTCTGCCCCTTGTTAAATACACCACAAGTAAACATATGTTCAGATACAATGCTTTGGTCACATAATGCACTTAGCTCTAGTGTTCTGAGTCTTCCAGCGCGCTTCTTCTGCCCGCCGGCTCCGCAGACTGTGCGTTGCGAAACGATCTGGTCGTTGTCGATAGCGGCTCACTCCTGACAAAAAGGGAGAAAATTAGCTTTGCCCTTTCACGCCTTGTGGCCTTTCACAAATGCTCGCTACTGCGAATCCTGCATAGAATGGCCCGCAACTGGCGAGCATACTGCTACGTTTGCACCCGCAACTGGCGAATGCATGTCACATGCAAAGTTAGTGGGTTAGTTAGTTCGCGAGCTTTCGCGTATCTCCCCCGCAGTGTGTAAGTTTTCTCAAAGTCACTGGTAAGCGGAGTCTCTTTCCAGTGCACACTTCCCTCTGGTTAACTTAAAAAAGCAGGCAATGTACTTATCTTTGACATCGCGGGGCCTGAAGGTGTGTCCAGTGGCGAGGGCGGCCCCGCGAGAAGTTTCACCGGAGCTCCGTGAGATGCGTCCTCTCGGCAGCAGAGTCGAGCACGGACGAGCTTTCTGGGATCGCGCATGCGCAGTAGTTTCTTCGCGCATGCGCGTTGTGTCGGGCGTTGTCCTGGGCGTTCCTGGGCTGCTGGAGCTGTAGTTTCAGGCCCGGGGCTGCTGGGAAGCGTAGTCTTCCTGGTTTTCTGTGTCCTGCACACCCTGTACCCCTACACCAAGTACATCTGCAATGGGGACAAACAGCGACTCAGAAACGTTCCACCCACAATCCCAGTAACCACCCTACCTTTATTCTTACCATGTGGGCGTGATGTAGGCCGTGGGTTTCTGACAGAATCCGGATCAAGATGGGCAACTGCTTATTTCACTTCCTAGTAGACTCAGTAGAATCTCCGACCCACCGGCACTCGAGCTGACCCAATCCAGAATCTTCCAGTGGGGCACTGCCATACCCCTACAGACCATTGGACACTTCAAATGCCAACTCCTCCGCAAAGGTCGGCAAACTGACACTACTATACACGTCATCATATGCCTCACCAAGGGTCGCTGCCGCCTCAGCTAAAACACAGCCTCATGTCTCGGCCTTATCGACATCAATGTGGGGGCTGACGACGTAATAACTTCAACTACGGTTCTTCAAGACTGTGAGGAGACCATGGGGGCCATCTCCCTTGTGAGTACTCGAAGTCTCATCACCACACTCAACATCATGCAGAAGTTTCCTCACCTATGCTCAGGCCTGGGAAAGCTGAAGGGCCCCCCAATCAAGCTCCACATTGACCCCTTGGCGAGACCGGTCCCGCAACACCCGAGGAGAGTCGGATGCCACCTCCAGGCAGCAGTCTTTAGAGAACTTAACCAACTGCTCTCTGTTGGCATCATCAAGCCTGCAACTGGGCCCACTCCATGGGTCTCGCCCTTAGTCATCGTGCCAAAGGAACGAGGGAGACTGCGACTTTGCGTCGACATGAGGATGGCCAACACGGCCATTCAGAGAGAAGGACACCCTAGTCCATGCATTGAGGACATGATAGGGCAGCTGAACAACGCCTGCATATTCTCCAAGCTCGACTTGATACAGGGGTACCGTCAACTAGAATTACACCCTGACTCCAGAGTAATATCGACGTTTGCCACACAGGGGGCTATTCTGATACCGGAGGTTACATTTTGGCATCTCATCCGCAGCCGAAATCTTTTAGGAAGCTGTACAACAGATCATCAGGCCAATAGCAGGCGCCCTAAACTACAGCGATGACATTCTCATTTTTGGGACATCCAAAGAGGCACACAATGCCGCCCTCCTGGCCACTTGTGAGGCAGTCTAAGCTGCCGGCCTCACACTCAACATTGACAAATGTCGATTTAGCAAATCAAAGCTGAAATTCTTTGGCCACGTTTTCTCAGGTGAGGGGATGACACCCGACCCGGAGAAAGTAGACACCATCACCAAACTTAAGGAGCCTCAACAAGTGGCCGATGTCCGGTCTTTCCTTGGAATGGCCGGTTACTGCGCCAGGTACATTTCACATTATGCCTCGATCACCGAACCGCTCAGGAAACTTCTGCAAAAGGACGCCATTTTTGAGTGGTCCCCGGCCTGCCAACAAGCCTTCAACGCGATCAAGCGAGCCCTGATGGAAGCCCATCGCCTGGCCTACTTTAACCCCTCTTGGCACACAGAGATAATTGTGGACGCCAGTCCAGTTGGCCTAGGAGCCATCCTGGCACAGACGAGCAGCGCTGAAGTCAACCCCAGGCACGTCGTAACATACACCAGCAGAGCCCTGTCCATGCCCAAATCTGCCTACTCCCAGGCTGAGAAGGAGAGCCTGGCTGCTGTCTGGGCCTGTGAACACTTTCACAATTTCATTATTTGCAAAAAGTTCACCCTGATCACCGATCACCAAGCGCTACTATCTCTGTTTGGCAATCCCTGCACCAGGATGCCCTCGAGGATAGAACGATGGGGCATCTGTCTACAGGAATACGACTACAACATTGTACACCACCCCGAGGCGACCTGAATCCAGCAGACTATCTATCTCGTCATCCGACGGACCTCCCAATTGCACGCAGAGGTGATGCATGTGTATTGACTACGTGGTGGCTAAGTCGCTCCCGACGGCCCTGTCGCTGGTAACGGTGGCGGTAGCGTCAGCAGCAGATCCCACTACCTCGCTCACCATCAGCCTGATGAACTCCAATAAATGGAAGGACTACCGACGTGTGATCTTGGCTCACCCGGGGGTGTGCAAAGAGGAAATTGAAAGATTAACCAGAGTGCAGACCGAGCTCGCTGTGAAAGACCGCAACATACTCCTGAGGGGCTGCCGAGTCGTCATCCCCGCTGCCCTCACAGCTGATGTTGTCCGAACAGCACATGAGGGACACCGAGGAGCTGAAAATACCAAAAAGCAACTACGATGCCATGTCTGGTTTCCGTTCCTTGACTCACTGATAGATGAGAGGATCAAGAACTGCCTCGCCTGCCAGTGCACGGCACCGGCAGAGCCCCCGGTGCCCCTTCAACCCACACAAATCCCAGACCATCCGTGGGAGAGGGTGGCTGCGGATTTCTACGGGCCAATGGAGTCCGGAGAGTACTTCCTTCTCCTCATCGACGAATACTCTTGATTCCCCATTGTCAAGAGACTTACCACAACAGCGTTCCTCCAACGGGCAGCTACCCTGGATGAAGTACTCAGCGAGTGGGGCATTCCCAGAGTGATAAAGTCTGACAACGGGCCACCTTTCAATGGTCACACGTTTGCAGCACTGGCTAGGCACCTAGGTTTCAGACATCTCAAGATAACACCTTGCTGGCCACAGGCGAATGGCTTGGCGAAACACTTCATGGCATCGATAAAGAAGACTCTGCAGAGAGCCCGCATAGAGGCCACCAATCCTCCTCAAGCCCTATGCCGGCTCCTGAGGGACTATAGAAACACCCCGCATGAGGCCACGAAAAAAACCCTGGAAGAACTGATGGTCCGGTACGATGTACGTATGCGCATTGTACGAAGCTCCTCGACACCTGGAGGAGCTGATGTCGAGGTGATCCAGCGGGACGCTGAGGTTAAAGAGAGAACGAAACAAAACTCAGATGCTAGACGCAAGTCACTGCCCAAGGACTTTCCGGTTGGGGATGAGGTCTTGGTGCAGCAGCCCATGGTAAGAAAAACCGACACGCGGTTTGCTTCAAGCCCCATGAAAGTCACAGCCGTGAAAGGGAGAATGGTGATGGCCCAGAACCGAGACAAAGCTGTCACAAGGAACAGTTCCCTTTTCAAACACTACCTCAAGAGAGAAGAGTGAGAATCTCCTCCACCGGAGTCAGACCCGGTACCTCAAGAGCCGCAAGACGACCTGTGGATCCAACCTGGCGGAGAAGCGAGTCAAGCGGAAATCTTCGAGAATCCCTCGACTGAGGAGGGGACCATAGTCGCCAAGAGAGACCGCAACGAGTGATCAGGAGGCCGTTGCGATGGGTCAAAGAATGTTGACCGGGACGTTTGAACTTTCATCCGGGGTGGTGTTACCGTTCACTGTGCCTTTAAAGAAAGGCCCGCCGCCCACGGGGCGGGGTTAATGACGAGGGGTTTGGCCCCTGTTGCGCCAGTTCCTGTATGGCTACGCGTCCTCATTCCTTTCCCCCAGGCCCGGGGCACAAGAATGGGAAAGGATGTGTAGGATGAAAGAAGAATGTCGCGTGTGATTGTGAAATTTCACATTTTAAGATTTAAATCATTTATCTATGAACGGGAAAATAATGTTTTCTATTGTGAAATGTTATGTTTATTATTGGTGATGATTGTGTGAATGATGTATTGTTTTCATTGTTAAAGAGTTGAAATTCAAGTCAATCACAGTAAATAAAAAAAAAAGATAATTTATAAGATTTTATAAACTCTTACTTATGACTTGAAAGAGTTTATAAGAATGCAATAAGAAAATATTTGCCATAAAAGTTCTTAGTGATTTCCCAGTAATGTCTCAAGTTCTGAGAAGTTTCTTACACGAATCTTATAAGGCATTGTTTTGCATGTGAGAGCATGAGAAACTCGCTGCTGGCGACCCACCAACAGATTATTCAAAGCGAGAACCATAACCTGCCCCCCTCCTGCCTGGCACCTCCTGTACCCCCTTTCGTGACTGTGCAAGTGTCTACCGAGCTCTCGTGCAACACATCTAGGATTGTAATATATACAACCCATCAGAAACAACACACACTACAAATCCCAGAATGCAAAGCAAAAAAACCGGCCTGCATAAGCAACCCCTGCATGTCATGGCTCAGGGGCCAGCTTGAGAATTTGGGGGTATCAAGAGACGACGCTCTAGCTTGTTGAGCGGTCACCCATGTTGCCATGGATACATGGTTCAGTTCTGGCGTTTCTTTGGCATGCTGTACTTTCGTTTTAACTTCCATGTTATATATAAGACTACAGTTACCAGAATGCAAAGCGAGAAGCAGGCCTGGATACACCGTCGATGCCCGACACCGGAGACTGTCTGATCTCTCCCTCTCTGCATGTCCCAGGCAGTCTCCCTCCCCCCCCTCCCTGCCCCCTCCCCCAGCCCAGTGCAGCTCGGTGGGTGCAGCTTCCTGCCCGGTGGGTGTGTCGGCTTTACCTGGGACATGTGAGTCAGGAAATACCTGAGCTCTCGGGAGCAGCAGCTCCGGTTTAGCGAGGGAGTGCAGGCCCCGGGGGGGGCGTGTGACCCCCCACCCCGCGGATACAGCTGCGCTTCTGGAGCAGCGGACCGGATTGCAGGCCCCAGGGGGGGCGTTGGACCCTGGAGCAGGTAGGGTACCCGCGCACTGACGGCCTCCCCCACTGGATGTCTCCAGCCTCTCCCCGTCTCTACATGTCTCTCACCCTTGTGTGTTTGTCTCTTTCTTCCTAGGTGAACTCTCCCCTTCCCTCTGCATGACCTGCCCCTCCTGTCTGCCTCCCCCTTCTCTCATCCTGTGCCGTGTGTCCCCCGGGATAGTCTCTTACTCTGCCTTTCCTCTCCCCGGCTGTCTCTAGCCTCTCCCCGTCTCTTCATGTCTCTCACCCGTGTGTGTTTGTCTCTTTCTTCCTAGGTGAACTCTCCCCTTCCCTCTGCATGACCTGCCCCTCCTGTCTGCCTCCCCCTTCTCTCATCCTGTGCCGTGTGTCCCCCGGGATAGTCTCTTACTCTGCCGTCTCTCTCCCCGGCTGTCTCTAGCCTCCCCCCTCTCTTAATGTCTCTCACCCTTGTGTGCTTGTCTCTTTCTTCCTAGGTGAACTCTCCCCTTCCCTCTGCACGACCTGTCTGCCTCCCCCTTCTCTCATCCTGTGCCGTGTGGATAGTCTCTTACTCTGCCTTTCCTCTCCCCGGCTGTCTCTAGCCTCTCCCCGTCTCTTCATGTCTCTCACCCGTGTGTGTTTGTCTCTTTCTTCCTAGGTGAACTCTCCCCTTCCCTCTGCATGACCTGCCCCTCCTGTCTGCCTCCCCCTTCTCTCATCCTGTGCCGTGTGTCCCCCGGGATAGTCTCTTACTCTGCCGTCTCTCTCCCCGGCTGTCTCTAGCCTCCCCCCTCTCTTAATGTCTCTCACCCTTGTGTGCTTGTCTCTTTCTTCCTAGGTGAACTCTCCCCTTCCCTCTGCACGACCTGTCTGCCTCCCCCTTCTCTCATCCTGTGCCGTGTGGATAGTCTCTTACTCTGCTGTCTCTCTCCCCGGCTGTCTCTAGCCTCCCCCTCTCTTCATGTCTCTCACCCTTGTGTTTGTCTCTTTCTTCCTAGGTGAACTCTCCCCTTCCCTCTGCATGACCTGCCCCTCCTGTCTGCCTCCCCCTTCTCTCATCCTGTGCCGTGTGTCCCCCGGGATAGTCTCTTACCCTGCTGTCTCTCTCTACGGCTGTCTCTTCTACCCTCTCTGTGTTTCCGACTGGGGATTGGGAGAGGGAGCGTTCGACTGTTCTGTGCTGAATTAACCCCTTTGCCACACTGGTTGGGACCGGGTCCTGCCCCCCGTCCCCCCCCCCCCCAATCACCCCGACTGGCAAAACTTGATGTTTGTGCCCACCCTTTCCCAGGGCCAGCTCTGGACTTATGCCAGGAATGTGCACTTTTGTGGTGCACTCCTGTCTTGCTCCTGCAGGGGCTGCACAGGTCGGCTGTCTAGCAGAGCTTTGCACTCTAATGGCCTATTCCAGTCGCCATCTTGATGCGGTCCCTGTGCACTCAGCAGTGCCAGGAAGGTCTGGCTAGGCTAGGCTAGGCTAGCCTGTGTATCCCCTGACCAGGCAATCTGCACCAGCAATGGCTGGTCTGCGTGCTCCTGCTGCCACCCTTGTTATGGTAACCCTTGCTCTATGCCAACATTATACATTCAATTCGGGAGATGCTACTGCGGTACTGCTTTTAACTTGGAATTGTGGGATTTTCAGTATAATCGAGAAATGTAGGACACATGTCACAGAATGCAAACTTCAAACCATGACTGGACTAGTGTCTCCTGATTGGAATGGCTACTTGTCAGCATGTATGCAGTGGACAGGTCTGGCTGCTGTCCAAGGGTGGGCATCGGAGGTCTGTTTATCCAGTGTTGCAGATGTGCCAGGCTGCCATCTTTGTTTTGGTTTAACCATCGGTGCACCAGCTCTGAATGCCACCTTGTGCCGTGAAAGGATACTTGGTGCAGTGTTCAGAATGTTCTGGCTGCCATCTTGGTGAAGGTGTCCGTATCCTGTGTCCTGCCCAGTACTCTGAAGACTGCCAATGTGTTTTGCCCTGAGTGGGAGGTTTGGGGAGTGAGATCTAAGTGTGTTTGGGAAAGAGATTGAAAGGAAAAAAGGGGGTGCGGATGAAAAAGACTACGTACAAAGCTGCTGCTGATCGTCTGGGTTATTACATTCAGGTATGTTTATGGTTGTAAACATGTAATAAACTGACCGTGTTTTGCCAGAATAAGAAGAGCTTGGTCTGGTCCCAGTTAAGAAGAGCTTGGTCTGTGGATGACGAGCGGGTGTCTATGTGCTGGTGAATCTTGCTGATTTTCTCTATGAAGAAGATGTTGATTGTGGTGGAATTTTCGATGGATTGTGGTATGGCAGGGTCGGGTAGCGTGTTGATGCAGTGCTTGCCCACTTTGAAGAGGGATCTGCTTTTGTTGTTGGCTTCTGCGATGGTGTTCTGATAAGATGCCTTGGTTGTGCTGATTAGTTTTCTATGGGTTGCTTGGAGTTCCTTGAGGAGCGCCAGGTCGGATGTGGTCCTGGAGCAGCGCCAGGTTTTCTCTTGTTTCATGATGACTCTTTTGCTGAGCCTAAGTTCTTGCGTGTACCAAGGTGCAGATGGTTTCGGTTTGCACGTGCAAAGTTTTCAGAGGTGCCTATCAGTCAATGGAGGCTGAGAGAGTGGTGCTCAGTGCTTCTAGTAGAGAGTCGCAGTTCGGTTGGGGGTGTTTTGTCCATGTGAGGTGGAGGTTGGTGAGGTCTTCCGTAAGTGCTTCCACTGGGAAGTTATTGAAGGTCCTGACGGTTTGTCTGATGGGTTTCTGCTGGGGGTGCTTGACTGGGGTGATGTGCAGGATGTTGAAAAGCACAGCCAGTTGGTCAGACCAGTCAAGCGTGAGAGGAGAGCTGTAGTGGAGGGAGAGCAGTGTGGTGCTGATTGGGTTGAGGATGTTACCTTTCTCGTGCTTTGGGTCTTTCATGTGCTCTGTGAGGCTGAGGATGTCGAGAAGGCACCGGAGAGCTTCCTTCACCGGTTTTATGACCTTGTTGCCTGGGAGGTTGAAGTCGCCTAGCAAGATGGCATGTGTTAGGCACATGTTGGTGAAGGCAGTGTTGGGTGTGTGTGGTCTGTAGATGAGATGAAAGGTGACTGTGTTCATCGGGGAGAGTGGGAAGTCGCAGGAAAGGACTTCGAAGGAGCCAATGTTGTCAACGTCAAGTCTGGTGCAGGGCCACAAGGTCTTGTGGATGAGTGTGAGGCCTCCACCTGTCTTGTTTGGGCGGCCTCCATGTTGGATACTGTAGCGACTGCGAGGCCTTCACCTGTCTTGTTTGGGCGGCCTCCATGTTGGATACTGTAGCGACTGCAAGGCCTCCACCTGTCTTGTTTGGGCGGCCTCTGTATTGGATACTGTAGCGACTGCAAGGCCTCCATCTGTCTTGTTTGGCCGGCCTCTGTGTTGGATACTGTAGCGACTGCGAGGCCTCCACATGTCTTGTTTGGCCGGCCTCTGTGTTGGATACTGTAGCGACTGCGAGGCCTCCACATGTCTTGTTTGGGCGGCCTCTGTGTTGGTGACTGCAAGGCTGCATCCTGTCTTGTTTGGGCGGTCTCTGTGTTGGATACTGTAGCGGTCGGGAACACGGATGACGTAAACCAGGTCTGAGGTTTTCCAAGATGGAGGAAACCTTCTCAAGTAACCTTGACCATAATCCTTCATTGCCCTTAAGGACCTGATAAATCGGCCCATGTGGCCCATGGGCCCTTGAAGAGGAAGATTTATAAATTGGATCAGCGATACGGCATTCTGAATGGTCTAGTGCCCAATCACCCCTGGGGATCTCAAAATGGGATCTTGTGCGTGTCTTTTTATAGAGGAGCGAGAAGTGATAACATCTGGACTCCAAGATGACATTGCTCTGGAGGCCATTATGGGGAGCTTCTATGTGCTTCAACAGTGCCCAAACATTACGTGGATTGTTGCTTGTCACCACTCGTAACAATGGGTAACTGTCTTTTTGATAGCAAGGGCTTGTCGCCCTCGAGACCAGTTCCTAACATCTTTTTTGAGGCAATCTACTCTTATTTTGAGGTCTTTTGGCACCCAGCTTCTGGTTTCTAAATCTCTTATGGTTTTACAGAGGCGCCTCTTTCTTAACCACATCTCTTCATCAAAGACGTGGTTGTGCACTGGCCGTGTGTATTGCTTAACCCCCAGAGGCTTAACTTTGTCCCATACAAAGTCTTGAAAGGCTAGTGAACTGCACTTTGTCTTGCATCCCTATAAATGCTCTCTGGAGTTCTTCCTTTAAGAATGCTCCCAAGCCTCTGTATTTAGCCAGTCTGTTTCCCCGAGCCTCTGTATTTAGCCAGTCTGTTTCCCCCTTTATTGACCATAACGGGCTGGCACTAGTCTTGCCTATTTGCGGGGCGGCCCCGGATCATTGTAACCTCTAGTCGTGCATGGTCACTGGCCTGGAAGTTGGAACCTAGTGCAGACCTCAAATATTCGGGCAGAAAGGGACACAATAGTCGAGGAGGACTTCCCCCGTGACCAAGTTCCAGATGTTGGTACATCTCCCTCTATCGCTCCATTCGCCATCATCAAGTTCCATTGCGGCAGAAACGATGTCCGTCTCCTGCCTCGGGATCTCGGGATGTCACTGTTTTTGTTTGCAGTCCATCCTGATTGGTGGTGGTAGTATTGCATATTCAATTCACCTGCCAATATAATGTCTATACCAGGATGCTCCAATTTTACCCTGGTCAAAAGATCAGGTAAGGACTCCAAGAGGCTTATGAGGTCACAACAGGCGGGGTCCAGTCTAAATTAATAACCACCAAATGTTGGACGCTTCCTAATGCTCTTAAGTCCAATTAGGCTGGCATCCAATTAGGCTGGCATACCACCATCCCTTGGACAGGGATGGTGGTACTTCCATCCCCATTGCCAGGGAACTACGGGCAGCAATCAAAAGGCCCCCTGATGGCCTCCCTCCCCCCTGGTGTAATGCCAGCTGATGCAATGTAGTAAATCCCTCTATCTGAACACAATTCAACAACCAGGTCTCTTGGAACAGTATGAGATCGTGGTTACCAAAGGTTGCCTCCTTCATGGCACAGACTTTAAATGAGCGAGAGCCCGGCATGTTCCAACCCTCAAGGCGCTATACGTTGCAAGTAAAGACGTCCCCCGTCACCCCCCACACCTAATCTGTGAAAAACTTGGGTCAGCATTTCTGGCACTAGAGACCAGGTCTTCCTAAGGGCGTCGTTCTGACCGTCCAGTCTCTCGCTTGTCATTTCTGGGCTGATTGAATTTGCAACACTCAAAGTCCGTTCTGTTTCTCCCCCCTCGGCCTTCAACCTCCCGGGGCTTGTTCTTTCCCTGGCTGGAAGCGACATATGAACATGCAGACCCTGTTTCTCGAGGGCTTTAGTGGCTGATAGAATAGCCTTAAACCCAACCCTGGTTTTTAGTCGTTCCTCTGCCAACCGAAAAGTATCTTCAATTGGGAAGCTGACAAATTCTGTGTCGTACGAAGAGCCGAGATACAAATCTGGAATCTTCTCGAGGTAAGAGAGGATAGCACCTCGATTCAGAGATTTAGGGTCCTTAGGCCTTTTAGTAAATTTTGGAATAGCAAAGGGTGCTGTTTCTTTGTTCGACCTGGTGGAAGACGGATCATTTGCTGCATCCAAGGTGCCAGGATCCATTATGTTCATTCTTCCGCCGATGAGTAAATCGGGCATTTGCCTTCGAGTCATCAGAATATTCCGCTCTCCATGGTTTCCTGAAGGAGGGGTCATCCGTCGGGGACACTTGTTGCGTATTGCCCTGAGGTACTTGCTGTTGTTCTTTAGTCCATTGAAGGAAAATTGGAGGCAATTTTACTGGCTTAGAGGTTGATGTTGGTGGATTGGTGATCAAGGATCCAGGCTCTTTTGGGATTGTTGTCCCCTATCTCCGAGCATAAACATTGGTGCCCATTTTATATATTTAGGCTTTGTCGCTCAGACCGGCTTTATCTACGTCCTGAGGTTGTTCAACAGTAGGCACCAATCAATCTTTCGTTTCCATCTGGGCAACAATACTCGCCCCGATGGTCTGCACCCTCAAGGCCTTTTGTTTTTGTAATCTCTTTATCTGACGCTTACTTTGAGGAGTTGAAAACTGTTTTCCGCCCATGTGATACCAAGGTAACTATTATAGGCCGGGAGTCGTTTGGGAGGTTTTACTCTTGTGGTTGAGGCTCGGAGAGGGCGTTAATAAAGTCAGCAGTACCTGACTTTCTGGAATGAGGAGTTTTTTGATTCTTTGTTTTTCTTTCCTCATGCTCTCTATTTGCATTTTCTTTCTTTTGGCTTCTCTATTCAGTCGGTTACTTCCATGTCTCGAGTTACTGTTAAATGTGTCTTCTATTTTGGATTGCTGTTGTCTGAGTCTAAGGAATCGCTGCCAATATCCTCCGCCACCTGCGCCATCCTCCTAAATTCCTCCAAAGCAGATTCGGAGAGAGGGGGGTTATCAAAGGTCTGGCCCCGCCTACTACTCAACAATGCGATTTCTGATTTGTCAGTTCGGCTGCTGGTTTTCTCAAAGTGCATTAACAGTTTATCAAATCCTTCCCATAGATTTTCACTCTCCGTTTTTACTGTGTAAAGGGTTTCCCGCATCAGGACCATTTCGAGACTTTGGTTTTTTGCCTCATCCCTTGAATCCTTTAATACTGGTAAGACTGAGGAATGTAGAATATTCCCCAGGCCCGCCATTGAGGATTGACAGAGGCCAGTTTACCTTGTTAATTCCATCAGGATCTCTGAGTGAGTTTGCACTTCTCCCTTCAGCAAGTCAAACACATTCACTGGGGAGTTCAGAATGAAAGACCGGGCCGATGTGGTGGAGTCGTTCAGGTTCCGATCATTTCAGGAGGGACTGGACACATGGGGCGCCGCCGCTTTTTGGACATTTTGTTTTAGATTAGGCGTAAATAGGGAGGACTGCACCATGTCCAAATTTCTATCCAGTGGCCTCATCGTCTCGTGCGATACACCTTCCATTTCTGCCTCAATTGCGGGCAGAGGGAGGGCTCCAGGTCTCCCGTAGTTCGAGATCTCCTTTTTAGGAAGGCATCCTTGATTTTCTTTGTGATGTTGATCGCAGTTATGTGTATTCCGATGGTAATATCTGGGCATGGTTTAAATCTCCCCTAGGGGTTACTCCCTCAGCTTGGTCCACTAAACTGCAGTCCTGAGCATGGTGACTTCCTCATCCATGGGCGTCACGATGGAACCTGGTGGATGTTGGGGTGCAGCTGGATTTTCACCCTGAGACACCACCGTAGGTCCTTCCCACTCAGATGCTCTCAAGTCATCAGCGAGAGACCCACTACGAAGATAGCAGGTTGTTGGTATCGTTAGGTCTTTGTCACGATCTTACAAGAGAGGCCAATCCAGCGCCCGTAGATAAGATCACAAGGCAAGGAGGATACGCGAGGTGAAGACTAAGAATTCTAGAACTATCTTCGTTTTTTGTTTATTTGCCTTAAATTATGATTTGTACGTTGTAAGGGGAACCCCTTCTAGAATCCTCTTGCCCATGTATGCCCAGTCCTGCCAGCGGCCATCCACAAACAATTAAATACAAAGAGGTCTATATGCTCCTAATTTGAAGCAGAGTTACTGACGAGGACGGGCCGTTCTTCTCGTATACCAACGCCCCCCTTTGTGATTGATCAATGTGGTTGGAAGTCACGCCGCAGCAAAAGTGTAAATCCTCGCTTGTGTAGATCTCTCCCTGTTGGTGTGCCTCCGTTCAAAGTATCCTGGCCGCGCACACTGGTGCACAGAGACACAGCCAGACACTCGGAGCACACTCCCCTTGATGTAAGAGTTAAAAGCAGAAAGGAAGAGGCAGGGCTAAGAAGGTGGGTGAGACTTGGGCCACATGTCCTAGATCTTCATGGACCTGCTCAGCAAATGATCTGCGCTTGCACCTGTCGGCTACCTTAACCTCCCACCCTCGCCAATCTCTCGATCAACTGGCATCTTCCCAGCCTGCTATAAAATAGCCTGTCGCAGCAGCGGCACTAAAGGAACCCACTGCAGACCCCCCAACACCCTCTCCTTCTGCACATCTGCCTCTCTTCTTCCCCACCACTTCAGAATCCTTGAGGGAGTTATTTTTTTACCAGACGGTCACCTGTATTGTGGCACATATTTGTACTGCCTCACCTCCAATCTGGATTTCGAAGCAAACACGCCATTTAAACTGACCTCACCCACGTCCCCAAATGTCTAATCACTGCTCAGCGCTCCCCCCTTTCCTCCATCCTCATTCTACTCCATCCCTGGAGCCTTCAACACTCTGGAGCCTCCCTCCAATCTCAAGCGTGTCATTCCTGGATTTTAAGGACATCTACTAGAACAAGTCTTCTTCTGCTCCTCGTCTTGCTCTTCCCCCATCTCTTGGAACTCTTAACACCCCCCCCCCCCCGCCCTTTCTTCCAGTTTGTGCCTCAAGGATCAGTCCAGAGCCCACACCTCTTCACTATTGCACCCCCTCCCAGGGTACACCACTCCCGTCCTGCAGCTTTCACTGGCACCTCTTCACTGATGATACCCAGATCTTAGTCCATGCCTCTTCACCAATGCACCTCCTCCCTGGGTGCACCACTGCACTGATGATACCTAGATCTTAGTCCACGCCTCTTCACCAATGCACCTCCTCCCTGGGTGCACCTCTTCACTGATGATACCCAGATCTCCGTCCACGCCTCTTCACCATTGCGCCTCCTCCCTGGGTGCACCTCTACACTGATGATACCCAGATCTCCATCCACGCCTCTTCACCAATGCACCTCCTCCCTGGGTGCTACCCAGATCTCCATCCACGCCTCTTCACCAATGCACCTCCTCCCTGGGTGTATCTCTTCACTGACGATACCCAGATCTTAGTCCACGCCTCTTCACCAATGCACCTCCTCCCTGGGTGCACCCATGCCGTCCTGCAGCTTTCACTGGCACCTTTTCACTGATGATACCCAGATCTTGGTCTCCACCCCCCCCCCTTGCACCACTGACCTTAAACTCTATAGATTCAATCACAGCCACTGCAGCCAGGATCCACCTTGGGATCAAGATGATCCGTCCGCACCCCACGCACCACTCGTCTAAATCTTTGCTCTCTGGTGCTCAGGAAACTGGACTAGTGCTCTAGTCTACTCATTGGCCTCCCCTAAACCCCTGCCCCTTCACCCCTCTAAACAAAGTTAGTGGGCCTCATAGCACCATGGTCCATGCCGGAGACCGCCATGGCGGAATGGGGAATTACCACCCCATTCCAAGGTTGGCGTGGCGGTAATTCCCCCTTTCTCCATGGCCCTTCCCCGTTCCCATTTTTGCCCCATAGGGCTCAATGGGAATGGGGAAGGCGCTAATAACGGTACCGCAAATTGTGGTACCGTACTTAGCACCAAGGTCCCTTTTCGGGTCCCTACTTTAACGGCTGGTAAAACCAGCCGTTAAGGTCGGGTCCCGCAAAGGGACCTCGTAGTAAGGCGCCAACATTTTAACGGCGCCGCAGCCTTTTACGGCACCGTTAAACACCTAGCGCCTGGGTCCTAATGAGGCCCAGTATCTTTGCTGCGCACCTCTACAACTTAACCCAGATCCTCTCCCACCTGAACACACTGGCATTGCCTACTGATGGCACCTTCACCTCCTCTCACCCCGGCCCCCAGTGCCAGGCCTGGGAGTTGGTCAAGGCCAGGCTTATGTTATACTTTGAAGCCAGTGCAAGGCGTGACTGTTGCCCCCGTTCTATCCCTCCTCAACTTGCCTCCCAGCATGCCTTCCCCAATAGTACCACACCGAATGCACATTTGTAAATTACACATATGTTCATATTGGCATAGGGCCAATTTTCTGTTATTCACACCACCTGGTTTGCCCTCACCACCTGTATGGCCGCCTCCACTGTATGTTACTGTCTTAGTACTCATGGGCCATCCCTCTGGCTGAAATGTGTTGGTGTGTGCAAATGCCACCCACGAGTGCAGGGATCAAAGGCCTTCCCCTGACTCGGATGCCAACCCAGCCACGAGGCAATAGCTAACTGTGCCCAGAATGCATGACCATAATAAACAGTGGACTTCGCCCTCTGCAAGGAAGTCTCTCACGATAAGGGCAGCTGCTTTTCTCGGCCATTGTATGGGAGTTCCATGTTTGTCTACCACCCTTCACTGGGTTCTGCCCGCGGCTTCAGTCCAGATGTTCATGCTTCCCTCTTAGGACTTGGACCCTCAAGGCAGGCAAAGGTTATCATCCGATTATCTCCCCTCCCCCCAAAAATATCCCCCTTGTTCGATCCATTTCCAACTTCCTGCTGCGCTATTGTGAAGGTAGGCACCCCTCGCACACACCCCCATCCAATCTTAGCATGTTTGCTAATTGATGCCATTCGGTGGCGTCTTCTGGCCCAATGAATGGAGGCTGGATTGCCCCCCATGGTGGTTGTCCTGGTTCATGTGTGGTCGGAGAACCCCCTTGTAACTATTGGTGCTGGGGATTTTCAGAGGCAAGGGTGGTCCCCCAATGGAGATGGACTGTAGATCTTTTGTTGGTTGTGAGATCATTGTTGCTCGGCCGCCCCTGTTTGTGCGTTGCTCATCACACAGAACTCCGCTTTGTCCCTGGTGTGATTAGTGCTGCCCACAGGACAGTCAAGGGCACCAGAAGATCCGCTTTCGTGGCTGAACCAGTGGTGGGGATCCATCAGGACCTTGAGGAGAGCTGGATCCTTGCCTGAGGTTGGGGGCCGAGCTCCTGCCAGGAGTAGGACGGCTGCTCTTCCCTTAAGGCTCACTATGCATAGGTTGGTTCTAGAACTGGTGAGAAGGCTCCGGGCAGCTGCAATGACAGCCCACCTGCTGCCCTCTATGCTGGCTTGTTGGGATCTACTGGATCTCCTGGTTCCTGCTGAGCTTTGCTGCGCTGCATTGTCCCCGGCCGCCTAGGACTGCACAGAATTTAGAAATGTGCGCTGTGGGGTTTCTGATGAGGAAAGGCTCATGAGTTCATTGGTTTCTTACAAGGGCACTGATTTGTTAGATTTTCACGAAGACTCTGTGCTGCTGTGGTGTTCTGCTCCAGTATACTAGCGATTTGCAGTTTCTGACATGGGAATGTTTTGCAGTTTCTCAAAATGGCTCAGCTGCACTGTTTCTCTCAAAAATACCATTGTGCATTTTCATACTTGAACACTGTATTGTGTTACTGATGAGATCGCGGTTAAGCACTTTCATGCAAGTCCACTGCGTTTTGTTTCTCACTGGAACATCTGTGCTGTCTCTGCTTCTCACTGGGTCCTTTGTGCTGCCTCTAGAGCTGCCTCTGCTTCTCGCTGGGTCCCTTGTGCTGCCTTTAGAGCTGTCTGTTTCTCGCTGGGTCCCTTGTGCTGCCTCTAGAGCTGTCTCTGCTTCTCACTGGGTCCCTTGTGCTGCCTCTAGAGCTGTCTGCTTCTCGCTGGGTCCCTTGTGCTGCCTCTAGAGCTGTCTCTGCTTCTCACTGGGTCCCTTGTGCTGCCTCTAGAGCTGCCTCTGCTTCTCGCTGGGTCCCTTGTGCTGCCTCTGCTTCTCACTGGGTTCCTTGTGCTGCCTCCAGAGCTGTCTCTGCTTCTCACTGGAACACCTGTGCTGCCTCTAGAGCTGCCTCTGCTTCTCACTGGGTCCCTTGTGCTGCCTCTAGAGCTGCCTCTGCTTCTCACTGGGTTCCTTGTGCTGCCTCTAGAGCTGTCTCCGTTTCTCGCTGGGTCCCTTGTGCTGCCTCTAGAGCAGTCTGTTTCTAGCTGGGTCCCTTGTGCTGCCTCTAGAGCTGTCTCTGTTTCTCGCTGGGTCCCTTGTGCTGCCTCTAGAGCAGTCTCTGTTTCTCGCTGGGTCCCTTGTGCTGCCTCTAGAGCAGTCTGTTTCTAGCTGGGTCCCTTGTGCTGCCTCTAGAGCTGTCTCTGTTTCTAGCTGGGTCCCTTGTGCTGCCTCTAGAGCTGTCTCTGTTTCTCGCTGGGTCCCTTGTGCTGCCTCTAGAGCAGTCTCTGTTTCTCGCTGGGTCCCTTGTGCTGCCTCTAGAGCAGTCTGTTTCTCGCTGGGTCCCTTGTGCTGCCTCTAGAGCTGTCTCTGTTTCTCGCTGGGTCCCTTGTGCTGCCTCTAGAGCAGTCTCTGTTTCTCGCTGGGTCCCTTGTGCTGCCTCTAGAGCAGTCTCTGTTTCTCGCTGGGTTCCTTGTGCTGCCTCCAGAGCTGTCTCTGCTTCTCACTGGAACACCTGTGCTGCCTCTGCTTCTCACTGGAACACCTGTGCTGCCTCTAGAACTGCCTCTGCTTCTCACTGGGTCCCTTTTGCTGCCTCTAGAGCTGTCTGTTTCTCGCTGGGTCCCTTGTGCTGCCTCTAGAGCTGTCTCTGTTTCTCGCTGGGTCCCTTGTGCTGCCTCTAGAGCAGTCTGTTTCTCGCTGGGTTCCTTGTGCTGCCTCCAGAGCTGTCTCTGCTTCTCACTGGGTCCCTTGTGCTGCCTCTAGAGCTGCCTCTGCTTCTCACTGGGTTCCTTGTGCTGCCTCTAGAGCTGTCTCTGCTTCTCACTGGGTTCCTTGTGCTGCCTCTAGAGCTGTCTGTTTCTCGCTGGGTCCCTTGTGCTGCCTCTAGAGCTGTCTGTGTTTCTCGCTGGGTCCCTTGTGCTGCCTCTAGAGCTGTCTGTTTCTCGCTGGATCCCTTGTGCTGCCTCTAGAGCAGTCTCTGTTTCTCGCTGGGTTCCTTGTGCTGCATCCAGAGCAGTCTCTGTTTCTCGCTGGGTTCCTTGTGCTGCCTCAAGAGCTGTCTCTGCTTCTCACTGGAACACCTGTGCTGCCTCTGCTTCTCACTGGGTCCCTTGTGCTGCCTCTAGAGCTGCCTCTGCTTCTCGCTGGGTCCCTTGTGCTGCCTCTAGAGCTGCCTCTGCTTCTCGCTGGGTCCCTTGTGCTGCCTCTAGAGCAGTCTGTTTCTAGCTGGGTCCCTTGTGCTGCCTCTAGAGCTGTCTCTGTTTCTCGCTGGGCCCCTTGTGCTGCCTCTAGAGCAGTCTCTGTTTCTCGCTGGGTCCCTTGTGCTGCCTCTAGAGCAGTCTCTGTTTCTCGCTGGGTCCCTTGTGCTGCCTCTAGAGCAGTCTCTGTTTCTCGCTGGGTCCCTTGTGCTGCCTCTCGAACAAAGTGTTTTCGTTTCTCACAGGGCATCTTTTGTCACTTAGGCCTTGTTTTGCTGGGTCTGAAGGATACCGTTTGTCTGCGCTTTGTGCCTTTACACTAGCAGTGTGCTGGTTTGTGCCTGGATAAAAAAAATGTTATTTTGAATTGTTATTGAATTGTTTTGTATAATTATAATTGTTCTTTTATGACGCGCTTAATATCAGAGATTGGTTGGTTTCTAAGCGCGGGATCGGGATTCACACCTATGCTGTGCTGCTTTGTCTTGCTTCCAATACAAATGGTGGAGGGGGAGGGGGGTGGGGGTGTGTGTTGTGGTGTCTGTGTGTCGCACAAGATAGTGCAATAGAGAGTATACCGTTTTTGACACATTTCTTTTGATTTTAAACAACGAAACATTATAGCAGTAAAACTTTGCATTTGTACGTTTCCATGGAGACCGAATGCCCACTCCTCCCTGGGACACCTCTACCCACAAGCAGTAAAATGCACATTTGAGTTTTATGAATGAAGGAAACACATTCTAAACTAAGGACTGGTATCAGAAATTGCCTGCGGGTGTTGACTGGTAGAGGATCAGGATTTCTGAGAAGACTGGTAGATTTAGAGGGGTTTATTTGCAGAGCCATTTCTTCGTGCTCCCCTTAAATCTTATTTTGTTGGGTTGAAGTCTGGGTCCTTTTGGGATTGTGTTCCAGCGGGTGGGTCCAGCAGTGGGGAAGGTCCTTAAAATCTGGCTGAGAAGTCTCTGTACCCGTTGGCTGACCTGAGCGTTCTAGTGGGGCGAAAAGTTTAATTATTATTCGGTTATTTATTAAGCGCAGACCTAGCTTCAGAAGCAACAGAATGCTTTTGCAATCATAGGGCGAAGAACACAGTGAGCAGAAAAGGGGAGCCTGGAGCTAACAGGGGAGAGCCAAGTCGGGCCGTTGGCAGCAAGGGTTCTGCAAGCAACCAAGGCAGGAGTCGGTAGGGAGCAGATCAGAGTTTCAGGCAGCGGGGTGCGGTGCAGGGTGTGTGGACCTAGGTGTTAAGGAGGAACCATTCCTTGAAGACAAAGGTCGTGAGCTCTTTCCTGAAGTGTAGAATCCATAGGGCAAGTCTGTTGAGGGGGAGGAGGTTCCAGATCTTGGAGTGCAGACAGAGAAGGCCTGTCTTCTGGGTCTATCCTTCCTGCACCATTCAAGTCTGCACATTTCCTGGTTTCTAGTGGATCACAGGTGTCCAGAGATGCTGAGTTTCTCTCTGAGGTAGCTTGTGGACTTCAGGGTGACAGCCTTGTAGATGATGCAGCATGATTTGAAGATGATACAGGCTTGCAGTGAGGGTCAAGGTGATGTGGGGACTTCACGGTGACAGCCTTGTAGATGATGCAGCAGGATTTGAAGATGATACAGGCTTGCAGTGAGGGTCAGGGTGATGTGGGGATTTCAGGGTGACAGCCTCGTAGATGATGCCACAGGATTTGAAGATGATACAGGCTTACAGTGAGGGCCAGGGTGATGTGGGGATTTCAGGGTGACAGCCTCGTAGATGATGCAGCAGGATTTGAAGATGATACAGGCTCGCAGTGAGGGTCAGGGTGATGTGGGGAGTTCAGGTTGACCGCCTTGTAGATGATGCAGCAGGATTTGAAGATGATACAGACTTGCAGCAAGGGTCAGGGTGATGTGGGGAGTTCAGGTTGACCACCTTGTAGATGATGCAGCAGGATTTGAAGATGATACAGACTTGCAGTGAGGGCCAGGGTGATGTGGGGATTTCAGGGTGACAGCCACGTAGATGATGCAGCAGGATTTGAAGATGATGCGGGCTTGCATTGAGGGTCAAGGGGATGTGGTTGAATTTGCAGAGTCCTTTCGTGATACTTGCTGCACCATGCAGAACACTTCTCAGGAGTGCAGGGCTAGTCACTGGAAGGCCTTCCATTCAGTTGGGAGAGGGCCAAGGCGTGGACAGTGGATATGAACTTGTTATCTGGGATGAAGGGCTTGATTTTCTGCCAGAGAGAAAGTTGTACCAAGCCGTTTGTGTCTTCCTTGCTATGTTCTGTTTTAACTTGAGGTGTCTGTCGATGTTCAGCCCAAGAGACTTGGCACAGGGGGCTATCTGGGGAGTGAAGCCCTGGAGGTTCATAGCAGAAAGGCAGATCTGGATGTCAGTGTGTTTGTGTTGGTCAGCAGTAGGAATTCAGTCTTGGAAGGGTTGAGCTTCAGGTAAGCCCTCGCCATCCAGGACTGGATCAAAGTGAGGCAGACCTGAGCCTCTGGATGTCTTCAATGGAGGACATCTTGAGGTATATATGCTTATTGGTGAATGTGGATCATGTGCTGAGTGAGGAGGGTGCCGAGTGGTTCCATTTGACCAGGAGGCAAGGACGACCATCACCAAGGATTTTACGAGCATAGTTTATCACCTTGATGATAGCTGTTTCTGTGCTGCATCTGGGTCTGAAGCCAGATTGGTAGGATGAATCATTGGCTTCAATGTGTTGGAGGAGTTGCGTGGCTACAGCTTTATCAAGGATCTTACCTAGGAAGGGAAGATGGATGATGGGGCGGTAGTTGCTGGGCTATTCAGGGTCCAGTGTTGGTTTCTTACAAAGCAGGAGGATTTGTCCAGTCCTGCAGGTTCAGGGAAGGTGCCTACAGTTAGGGCGCTGTTGATGATTCGGGTAAGGAAGGAGTGCTTCAGTTGGGTCTTGAGTATGGAGGCAGGGAGGATGTTGTCCACATACAATGCAGCATTGAGGGATACTAAGGTGGCAGTGAGGTCTTCTATAGTTAGTGTGTCTTAAAAGTTGTCCAGATAGTTGTGGTTTTGTGATCTGGGATGTGTAGTGTGCGGTCAGTTGTGGCTTTGGTGTCTGTGTTGATGGATCACATTGTTCTTGTTGACAAAGAGTAGATCGTGGGGGATTTTTTAATGGTGTGTGCTACGGGTGGGTCGGGCACAGGGTTGATGCAGTGCTTGATGGCTTTGAGGTCTCTGCTTTGTTGGCCTTGAGTGTGGTGTTTTGGTAGTAGTTGGCCTTGGTAATATTGATCAATCGTCTGCGTGTAGCACACAAATCCTTGAGCAGCCAATTATTTTCTTTTTTTTGGTTGATGGTTTGTTTGTTGAGGTTGAGTTTAGCAGGGTACAGAAGGTTTAGGCTTGAGGGTGCGCTATTTCACTGGTGCCATGGTGGTTGATGTTTGTGAGGGTGGCATTGAGTTCTTGGATCACCCCATATTAGGGCGAGTTGGGTGAGGTCTTCCGTGAGAGCCTCCACTGGAAGTTTTTGAAGGGTCTAAAAGCTTGTTTTCTTGCTTTCCAGTAGGTTTGATTGAGCGGTGTGGTGTGCGAAATCTCAAAGGGGAATGCCAGATGGTCCGACCAGTTGAGTCATTCGAGACCATACCAATGGAGACCAATATTTTGACTTTTTCTGTTATTTACCTTGCCGTGATACCTAAGGGACTGGGCGAGTAACAAATGTAATAAATAATAAATAAATATGATATGATATGGCATTTTGTAACGGGCCTATACACAAGTGTTTCAAGGTGCATCGAGGCAAGGAAGGGGGAACAGAGGGAGGACAGAGACGCCGATCCTACTAGGCCAGGTGTCATTCAGATCGCGCAAGTGCATGGGAAGGGGGAGGGGAAAAGTGCCTGGGGAAAGGGGAGGGGGACAGGGGAAAGGTACCAGGGGAAATGGGAGGGGGCAGTGCTGTACATAGGATCAAAACAATACAAAGAAGTGCGGCCAGCAGGTGGCAGGTGCAAGGTTAAAGCGCAGACAAGGGGTGTCTGATAAGTGCAGGTATGGGGACTGTAGGGTTACAGATACAGGCCCAAGTGCAAGGGTTGCCAGGAGGCAGTGCGGGTGTGCAACTGGACGGGCAGTGACCTGGGCCCGAAATCAGTGGGTAGCCAGGTGACCAGTGCAGTATCCAACAGGAAATAAGCAGGGGAGAGGAAGCGAGAAGGAAGAAGCAAAAAGAAAGGTCTTGAGGTACTTCAGAAACCGGAGATTGTTCTTCTCAAGTTTCAGGGAGGCTGCTCCAGAGGAAAGCCCCAGCTGAAGAAAGAGATCTACCACCAACTCATTGCTTGGAGAAGCGACTGACCCTGAGGGAGTTGGTGGTGGAGGAGCGATGAGCTCGAGTAGGAAGGTATTTATGAAGAGAGAGTTGGAGGTATTCCTCCCAGGCCCCAGAATACTTTTTGGATACTTTATGCACAATGCTCCTCACTTTTAGGGTGATACTTTTCATTGGTCGATTTACCATTTGAGTGTTTGAATGCTGATAAGATATGATGACCTACCCGACATAACCACTTAACACCTATTGCCATGGCTGACACAATTCCACCCACATCTATCTCGGTCAAGAACTTCGATACTAATACCACACCTGCTCCTAAACACTCAATCAAAGGGGTATTAATTAATGCCAGATCCCTCACGGCCCATGCACTAGATATGGTTGATCTTATCATAACACATGATCTTGACTTCATCACCATCACTGAAACCTGGCTCCATGCTACTTCAGGACCGTTACTCTCACTAGCTATCCCTGCAGGATATATCATCAGACACGACCGTAATACGAGCCAATCCAAAGGAGGTGGTATTGCTATCATCCATAAAAATTCTATAAACTTCCGCATTTCCTCTGTGCATCAAATCTCTTCAGCAGAAGTGCTGACAGCTAAATTAGCTCTCACCCCGAACCAGACTATTACGTTTCATCTAATATACAGGCCCCCGGGGACACTATCTACCTTCGCTGAAGACTTGTCCTACATTCTTGGAGACAATACTAAAACCAAATCTCAAATCATTGCACTAGGTGACTTTAACTTGGGTCTCTTAGACACCAATGATACCGCTGTCCATGCTCTTAATAGTCTGTTTACCAACTCAGGCTTCACACAACATATTAACGAACCTACACATTCCAAGGGTAGAATCCTTGATTGGTTAGCTGACCTAAATTGTGAAATTAATGTGGAATTCAACCAACCTTGTGCTTGAACAGACCACCACTGAATTACCTGTAACATCCCTGCCAGAACCATCAGTATCACCCCTGACGTTGCACTTGCGATCGACACCAGAAATAAGCGTGACATAAGCTGCGTAAAACTCCTCCCTCTAATCCTCCCGATTCTCAACGAACAGGCACTATCATGGACTGACCCTACTGTCCTGGTTGACACGTTCAATCAGACCATGCGGAAAGCCCTTCACCACATTGCCCCCTCCAAATTTAGAAAGCCTAAATCTCGAGCATACCTTAACTCTTGGTTTACACCTCAGCTAAGAAAAGTAATCCTACTGAAACAAATAAAGCTAGCATTATTCTTGCCACCTTAAATTACAAAGAAGCTATACTTCAGGCGAGAAAAGACACCTACAACAAACGCATTGAACAAGCTAAATCTAATACTTAAGAGCTGTTCAGAATACTAAAAGAGTTGGAATCCCCTGTCACCCCACCTGACACATGCACAAAAGACAGCACCTGGTGTGCTAATATTCAAAATGCACTGCTTGGGAAAATAGTTTCTCTCCAAACCAAAATCAATGACAAAAAAACAGTACCCAGTTTAACCCGCAACCTAATACCCATACAGTCAAAAACAACCTCAGCCTTGACTCATTGAAACCGATCAGCTTCTCACCCCTCTCCGTCACGGAAGTTGAAAATATTATTACTAGCCTCAAAACTTCCAACTGCCAGGGGGACCCATGCCCCGCTCTTATTATTAAGGAGGCCTCTCATGTCCTAGCTCCTTTCATTAATACTCTCATAAACTCTTCCTTCAGCACTGGGGTTGTCCCTGACAGTCTGAAGGACGCTTGGGTTATCCCGCTCCTGAAAAAAACATCATTGGATGCCAATATACCATCCAACTACAGGCCTACCACTACGGTGCCTCGATCGAGCTGCCTACTTACAGATCCAAGAGTACCTTGAATCTAACAAACTCTTGGGATTGAGGCAATCCAGGTTCCGTCCGTGTCACGGTACCGAAACTGCCCTCATTGATCTTAAAACCCAGATCGAACACCTAAAAGATGAGGGTAAACCTGCCCTTCTACTTTTACTTGACCTTTCTGCGTCTTTCGACCTTGTAAATCACCAAATACTCTGTCGACACCTCAAACTAGCGGCCCACTTCTCTGATAAAGCAACGGCCCGGATCAGTTAATTTCTGGATAACAGACCCATGAGGGTTTTCTCCCCCCCCCTGCGGCAGCTAAACCCTCACCAGTCACCTGTGGGGTACCACAAGGATTGTGCGTCTCCCCTACTTTGTACAACGTGTTTACAAAGCTACTATTCCATATTTTGGACTATCAGGGTGTCACCTTTACGAATTATGCTGATGACACCCAGATACTCATCCCTATCACAGGAGATTATACCACTGACTCTCTTGCTGTCAGTTCCATCTACCAAGTCCTCCAAGCCTGGATGGCGCAACACAGACTTTGTCTGAATGACGAAAAGACAGAGCTCCTTATCCTCGGCTCTCACCAAAGACTCAGCAGACTAGATCCCCTGTTTAAATCCTTCATTATTGAAGGCAACACCATTAAGGTCTCGAAGGACACTAAAACACTAGCCATCTATATTGTTTCCACCCTATCCTTGGTTAGCCAAACTAACGCAGTCTCCTTACACTTGTAAGCTCATCACAGCCAGTCGCCCTTTCCTATCTCCAGCCAACTGTACTACACTAGCCAGAACCCTGGTGATGTCTAAAATCGATTACTGCAATGCCCTCTATCTTGCACTAACCTCTGCAATATCAATAAGCTACAAATCATCCAAAATAACACCATCAGAGCCGCACTAAATATTCCCAGAAACCAACATATCTCGGACACCAGACGAAGCATCCGATGGCTCTCAGTAGCGCAAAGAATATCCCTGAAAACACTAGCTCACACACACATATGCCTCACGAACCAAGCACCCAGCTACTTGGCTAACAAATTCTCCATCCACACCTCCAACAGACTCCTCAGAAGTGCTCAGACTAATTGCCTATCCATACCTCGCTTCAACCTTCAAAGATCTGGTGGAACCAGCTTCCCAGTCATGGCGACGAACTCTGGAACTCGCTTCCCTACCTAAGAGCTGAAGCATCTTTCCAGACCTTCAAAAACATTGCCAAAACGTGGCTATCCGCCCGAGACTTGCCCCCTTCCACTCACTAGCCACCACTCTTGTGACTGCTTACAACCTCACCCCTTTGTAAATATGTAACTAGCTATCCTGTAATATGCGTTTATGTATATAATCGTCTTTGTAATTTTTGCATGTTTCTGTAATGCCCTTCTCTGCTCATACCATGTTGTAACCGAAGTGATGTGCCCGGATGCCTTTGGGTCTGGTGCGCTTTATAAATAAATAAATAAATACAGATACAAAGACAATGGGTCATACAAGTGGGATATTAAACTAAAACTACAGAAGTTATCTAAGTACATCTTATGCTTCACCTGATGTATCAAAGACCTAATCTGACGTCTTTCAGATTAGCTGAGTCTGAAGGATAAAAAGTACCAGTGGGTTCCCCCTCATTACCTGGTTGTATTCTCCACACGCTATACTAACTCTAAATGGGCTTATTTATACTCTACATCGCGGGTCACATCATTGTGCTTCTAAACGCAATGATATCATCACGTTTTTGCATGTCACGTCATCACGTTTGAGCGCCATGACATCACGTTCTCTTCCCGCATTTTCGCTGCCATTTAGGAATTCCCTTATATTTTGTGGCGAACCTAGCGCTTTAAAATCATGTTTTTCCCTTATGATAGTTGTGACTTTTGAGGTAATGTTTACATATTTTAGGTTTCTTGAATCACCTATAAATGTGCACTCTAGATAACTATTCGCCCTGTGTATAAATTTCGTCTTGTCTTACAAACTGAGCTCATACACATTACGAAGCATGACACTGGATCACTCAAAAACATATGAATCCAAGGCATTCTGTACTGACAGGCATATTTCAAATTCTCTGACTTTAACACATGACCGTTTTCTGTTTGTTGCTATGGCTGAAGCCAATAGGCCATCTAATTTTCTGTGTTTAAATCTGTGTTCACAGTGTCCATTAAGCAGATCCATTTTACTTCCTTTCTTCTTAGGCAGAGTTCTCTATTACCACCTCTCTGGCATAGTATCTTTTTCCAGACACAAAATTCATTACAAGTCACAGCTGGTCAGAGACCTCTTACCCTAAATGTAATTGCACATGGTTTGCACGGCTACAACATGAGGAGAAGCAGAATAAACAGGTTCCCTTTGAACTGTCGAGAACCATCTCACCCACTTTGACTTACTGGCATCATTGGAATATACTAATTTATAGGACTACCACTCCGCACTACTGGCCTCTGGCCACAGGCCACAAACCCTGAGAAAACAATTGAAACACAGGGAGTATTGGTCACTCTGGCCTTGAGCGTCACCTCACCTCACGTTTATTGTTGGTCAAAAACAAATGGCCGGATCCCTCTGCAGGCTCCCATGCACTTAAAAGAGGTTGCATCTGCCTTCTGTGAAACTACCAAGCTATAAACACCCTGGCCCATTTGTGGGCTGACCATCTGCTCAGTAAATCATTACTTCTGCTTTGGCCTCCAGTCCTGCAAAACTAGTGGTTCTCAGATGTGCCAAATTGATCTCGATGATCCCTGGATTGCAAAGTTTAATGCATTTAAAATGAAAGCACACTACGTGTAGATTTATACATTTCCAAGGTATGTATATCCGTGTGCATACATGTTTAATGACTATCGTCTCTTGTTTACAGTCGGTTCTCCGTGACCAGTCCCCTTCCTCTCATGACCTTTATGAAATGCCTCATCGTCCAGCTTCTAGGAACTTCGTAGTACACCATATCTGGATTGTGTTTATATTTAATTTGGCAACTTTGGCATTTCATCTTTCTACACCCATGCAAATCTAATTTGTATCAATTTGAATCCAAAGTAGCACTTGAAGTAACATATCCCATTCACATTTAACTACACTGGATACGTCTGAAATTGCAATATCGTGCAAATTTCATAGCACCCCCAAAAACAAATCTGGCACACGAAGCATGAACCCCTCTTCACCATTAGCAGCATGCTGGAGATTTTGCAGTTTGCCGTATAATTTGCTTCTCTTTGGCCGAGGAGTTTGAGCTCATCAGTGATGTTGTTCTCCACAGAATTCAGAATGTGTTCGTTCATGAAGAGTGGGTTTGGTGCTTTTCTGCACATTCAAACCAGACTGATTTTCATGGAATTCTTTGCTGAATCTAGTGAGTTGGACGTTGGCAGCCTTTTCCAAAATGTTGGTTATGTAGGGAATATGAGTTTTGGGTTTGGAGGGGGGTTGCCTCCTGTTATTTGGATACTGACGCTCTTCTGGATCCCTTCCTTTTTTGAGAAATGACTTGGCAAGTAGCTCCGACATTTGTTGAGAAAGGGTTTTGGTGGAATCGGTTTGTGTTGTGGATGGAGTACTTTTAAGGTTTTGCTGAAACCGTGTTGGTGAACAGAGGATCGCGCAGGAGCAACGGGCTGATCTTGGAAGCAAGACCACGCAAAGCAACAGAGGTTCGAATATTAGATCTGCACTGAACTCCAGTATTATGGGCGTTATAAAAAAAAAAAACATTACAATAAAATAAAAAAAATAGTTATTTTTGTGTGCATAGTGTAGTAGTATGTTCTGGCGGTAAGTTTGAGTGCTATTTTGTCCGAAGACGTAATAGCATTCAAGAGAAGCATGTGTCTTGCACCATTTCTCTTCCAAATGTCCAAATGTCTAGCCTTTCCTTTGAGTGAGTTCAGCTCATCGGCAAACAGTTTCTTTGGGTTGTTGTGCAATCCCTGGGGCCAGAATGTCTGTCGGGATACAGAATAAAGTGTTATATTTAGGGTTGCCGGCAGAGGCATTGCAGTGGGCAGGGGATGGCGGGGGGGCTATAGTCTCGGGTCTTTTGGTTGTAGCCCCGGATAGAAGCTTGTGGGCTACCACCAAAAGGCTGGCTAGCCAAGAGTGCTGACAGTCTTGACATTGGCATAGCCGCATGTTTTGCAGACCGAGCAACACCGCTGGTTGACGGATGCGGTAATGTCAGGAGGGAGAGAGCTTTTTTTGAAGGTTGCTGGCATTTAACCATTTTCATGGGTCTTAGTTACATATTGGGCATCAGGGCCTGGACAGCTTAGGTGTTGACCAGCACTGTCCAATGATGGCCTGAGCGTGGTGCCAGCGGGGGTCTGGTGGTCGGGCAGTTCAGTTGCTTATACGGTTCGGATTGTTTATTCGCTCTTTGAAGTTCAGATGTTTCATTGTCTCGATGCAGGGATCTGCGTGAAAAGACCCAAGAAAAAAGCCTTTTTTTTTCTTCTTTTTTTCCATTTGTCCGTATATACGGGGGAGACCCCCTGGAGCCCCTCACCATACCCCTATACATTTTTTATTAACTTTACCCATATATATATATATATATATATATATATATATATATATAATTTCCAAACGAAAATTGAGCCCAAAAGAGGGCCAAATCTGCGGAATGCACTCCCAAGAGCAGCCAGGTCCAGTGAATCCAGTCCTTAGCAAATAAAGGGCTGCACGGCAAAAATCAGGTAGCACCTAATGTTCTTTATTAATAAAAAGTGCATAGTAAAGGAGAACCTGAAGGTTACGACGCGTTTCGCGATCAACTGACCGCTTGTTCACGATAGTAGGGAAAACACAGAAAATGGACTCATAAGAACACAATTCAAACTCTATAGTTGCAATGTGTAGAATGTCTCGTAAGCACGTAACTCAAATGTAAGGAGAGAAACAATCGGCCATATTGTAGTGTCCAGATATTGCCTCATATCGACCATAATGGTCTCAAATGAAAACATTAAATAGAATGCTGAGTTTAAGGCGCCAATTTATAGATTAGATTATTGCCGCTAGCGCCACAAAGTACACCTTGGAGGGAACAGATCAAAGAGACGACAAATACCTCACGATACCCTAACGAGGTCAAAATGCAAGTTAAAGTATTATTAAAAAATAATAATAATACCCGTAGAACCGAGGGAAGGAACAGCACTAGCACGAAGTGAGGTACGCCTTGCAGATGCAAAATACAAAGAGCAATGCCGGGCTGCATAGCACCTTACTATAATGTATAAAACATGAATAGGTAGTGTGCTAAAAAAGGTCTGGTACGATATCAATAACATGCCTTCCATAATCAAAGATATAATGAAATCTGCCTCACAAAAAACATAATAATGGGGCAGGCGCAAAGGTATATTGCCGTCTCTCATCTAAGGACCCTCTAAATAAGGGGTAAACGTGCGCTAATAAAGTGACATCAATATGAACGCCTAAATCATTAGTAATATCAATCGAACCTATACATTGAGCATCGTGTATAAGATAGGGTAGAAAACGGGTTGAATCAAACACATGTAGCAATATTAGGAAAGGGATAAAGTGCTTAGTGCATGCACAGTAGTGTAAAGTGCAAAGTGCCAAGAACAAAGTGCAAAGTACAAAATACATAGCAGCAATGGTACGAAGGGTAGAGGTAAACGGGGTACAAGGAAAGGAGGGCGGGAAGGGAAGGAAAAATGCATGGGGATCAAAATTTCATTCTTTATAGCAAAGATAATACGCACAGTGCTCTACGTCCATGGGTGCACTGATCGTGTAATCATGAGATTTGAAAACCAGCCATAACTCCCATAAAACTACAAGGAGGATGGCAAAAGGGCGTGCAGCCATGGACAGCTAGAGAATGAAAAAAAAAATATGGATCCACAGTAAAGTGCAAAGTGCATAAACCATAAAATGGGCGAATTTAAAGGGCAAACACCCTTCCTGATATTCCTTAAATTTCACCTGAATAATACATACATCTAATAAAGGCCCGTTGACTCATAAATTAAAAAATCCACATATGAGAAATGAACAGAAAAGAAAATGAAAATGCAATATACATAAAAGTTCATAGTACCCTAAACATATAGTTAATGATTTAAAAATACGAGACACATGCAACACGAGTAGACTGCGTCTAAAAGAGTCCAAAGAGCACTGTGTGAAGAACAGTTTAACTCATGATTATCAATCTAACAGGATAAATATACTCCCTACTAAAATACATGTAAAGCAGGCCAACATCATTTATGAAAAAGCCACCATCAAAAAAGTATCAAAGAAATGTCCAAGCCAGGATAGAATAAAAATATTGGCAAGTGAAGACTTTGATGTCAGGGAACCCAGAAATGCAGCAATAATACATACGAAAATTACATAAAAATGTGTACTATTAGGTTCCCAAAAAAGTATATAATTCTTCATCTAGATTGTGACGCCTGGGTTTCTTGGTCTCGAGGTCCAAAATAGATTTAGTCTCCAGTTGCCTCACCAATAATTCTCGATTGCCTCCTCTTGGTGACTTAGGCACTGTAAGAATCGTAAAGAAGGAAAAACCCTTGAGTTTGCTATCATGTTGGGACTGGAAGTGCAAAGCCATCGGATAGTTAGAATCAGTGTATCTGATGGCTCGAATATGTTGAAGTATCCTTAGTTTCAACTTGCCTTTGGTACTGCCCACATACCACATGTTGCAAGGACAGTTAAGAACATATAGCACATGATCGGTATCGCAAGTAATTCTGGATGCGATCTTAATGTGAGTACCCAAGATGGGATGGGTATAGTGTGTCTTGTTGGCAGCATGGGAGCACTTGTAAAAGCCGCAAGGTTTAATATTAAGCCAGGCATTGGTTGCCACATTGTCAATGGGCTTCACAAAACTAGGAACTAAAGTGTCTTTGACTGAGGTAGACCGTCGAAAAGTAATATTAATGTGGTCTCCCAAAACGGTGTTCAAATGTTCATCAGATTTTAGAATGTGCCAGTGACGTTGCATGCCTTTGCGTATACTATGTGCTTTTGCTCCAAAAGTTAAAATGAGACGTGTCTCATTCAAATCAGTGGTACTATGTTCAGTGCCTTCCTGCAGCAATAGCTGTGAGCGATCCATGCTTCTCGCTTTCAAAAAAGATCTCTCCAGGATTTTTTTAGGGTAACCCCGTTGTTTGAAACTATTAGCTATGAGAGCGCATTCGTAATCAAAGGTTTCAATCTTTGTACAATTTCTGCGTATACGAATGAACTCACCATAGGCGATACTCCATTTGAAGGCGGTGGGGTGATTGCTCAAAGCATGTAGTGGAATATTTGAACTGGTGGGCTTTCTGTATAGACTGGTGAGCCACAGTAACAAGAATATCAAGATAAGTGATAGCAGTCTTGCTGTGGCTCTCAGTGAACTGCAAGTTCAAATCATTAATGTTAAGTATGTTAACAAAATCTAACCAGTCAGCACTGGTGCCCTCCCAGATTATAAACAAATCATCGATATATCTAAGCCAAAGGACAATTTTAGATGTAAAGTGACTGTTGCTTGGATTCCAAACTACACATTTCTCCCACCACCCCATCAACAAGTTTGCATAGGAGGGCGCAAAGATGGAGCCCATCGCAGTTCCCTGAAGTTGCATGTAGAACTGTTTATCAAAGAGGAAACAATTATTAGTAAGTCAGAAATCGATCATCTCAAGAATCATCTCGGAATGTTGAAGATAATTCAGGGAGCGTGTATGTAAAAAATATTTGCACGCCTTCAACCCATCACTGTGTCTTATGGACGTGTATAAAGAAACCACGTCTAGTGTTGTAAGTAGGAAGGTAGATTCCCATGGAATGCCATCTATACGACTCAAAAAGTCTTTGGTATCCCTCAAGTAAGAGGGCAGGGAGGTAACAAATGATACCAGAGTCTCGTCTATGAACCTAGAAGTGTGTTCTAGTAAGGCTCCACATAGTGTGACAATTGGTCTTCCAGGAGGTCTAATGAGACTCTTATGAATTTTTGGCAAAAAGTAAATAGTCGGTATCACTGGGAATTTAGGATGTAAATATAAACAAATGTCCTCGTCTAGTAGATCCTTCTCCTTCCAAGTTTGTAAAAGATGACCTAGTGTGTCACTTATGTTTTCTGATGGGTCACCAGGCAAGATAGCGTAACAGTCCTTGTTTAACAATTTTCTATGTGCCTCTTTGACATAGTCTACACGATTCTTGAGGACAATGTTCATACCTTTATCCGATGGTTTAATAATAAGGTCTGTCATCATACTCAAACGCTCCATGGTGCCTTGTTGTGATTCTGTAAGATAGATTTATAAGTCTCTCGTTGCTTCCTAATCTTTTTTAGGTCATCAATGACCAAATCCTGAAAGGCCTCGACATGACCTCCAGGATTGAATACTGGATTGAAGCGTGACTTAACTTTAAGCAAAGTCTTACCTGGCCAGGAAGTATCGACATACATGGAGGCAGATTCTTGGTCCCAAGCAGCAGTATCCAGATTGCTGTCAGAGTACAGATGTTCCAAATCTCTAAGGATAAGCGTGTCTTGAATAGAGACTTCAGTGCCCCCCTGGAAGTTAGTTTTAGCTTTGGGTTTCGGCAGATACATGGCGAAAAATTTCTTTAATCTGACTTTGCGCATGTATTTGTCAAAATCAATCCTGGTTTCAGCATATTTGTAACGTGATGAGGGACAAAAGTTGAGACCTTTTTGTAATATGTTGGTTTCGTCTGCAGTCAGGGAGTGAGAGGACAGGTTTACAAATGCCATATCCAATGTGTTCCTTTGTTTAAGTGTTATTTCTTGGTTCCAGAGCGTGTTGATCGCTCCGGCTTGTCCACTTTGGATGTGGCCTCTTTTTGGCCTCTTTGGCCCGGAGGTTTTCCTCTTCCTCGACCTCTGGCTTTCTTCCCACTGTTTAACATGCCCTCCATTCCCAACAGGCTCATCTCCTCTAAAAAATTGAGCTTTCTAGAAGGATGTTGTTCACCCTCACTTTCAATGGTATCAACATCCGAGGAGGATACGTCGGTAGGAAAATCTTCTGTGGCGCTTTCAGTTGGTTTGGGAAGGTTTTTGCATAGATTATCGAACCGTTTAGCAAAAGTCAATACTCTTCCCTGTTCGTAGTCTTGTTTGTCTCTGATGAATTTCCTTTGTTTACGTAATTGAATTTCCTCCTCATATGTTTTGTATCCAATCTCAATGCTGGTACGGAGGCTCTTTCCTTCTTCACTCTCTTCAAGTTGTTCCAGCTCATTCTCTATATCCTGAATTTTGGCTAATATTTTATGGCGATCTATACGGGCATATTTAATCAAGATATTGAGAAATGTAACTGAGCTGTTGCTGGATTCGCCCCATTCCTGCAGCATAGCTGGATCTTGTTCCTCAAAGGAGGGTGTGGTGAGTATTCGCAGACCTCTTGGAATACATACAACATCAATATAATTTTGTAAAGAATATTCCTCCCACCACTTGCTAATCTCACGTCGTCTGTATTTCTCCAATTCCCTAAGTAGTCTGATTTCAGTGTTAGGCTTGGGATCCAATGTAGGCACCTGCGATGAGGGTTTATTGACAGGTTGCATTTCACAAAAAAGTGTGGCCGCCTTGGTTTTTCTGAGGTTCTCCCTTTCAGTTTGTGATGCCATAATATAAGTGCACTGTGCTATCTGTATGCACGTAGAAGCCCTTAAACTTTAAACAATGTTAGCTCTCGAGCACAACCAATGTTATACAATGTGTGCTGTAAATCCTTAAACGGGTTATCCAATAAGCGCAGGTAAAGTAGAAAAACAGAAGCAGTAACTGAACGTAGTCCTACCTGGATAGATGTAAATTTCTTGCGTCCTCCGACGCAGAGAAAAGTCCACTCCATATCTCAGGCAAGGCACGGTAAAGCACTGCAGTTCTGTATCCACTCGACTTGAAGTCAAGATGGATAAACCGGAGCACACGAGCGAGCCCTTTGCAGGATCCAAGAGGGAAACTCCTTGTGCGCTTCAAGTGGATAGATGGGTGCAAAATCCAGCATCGTAGATCCCACGGCGCGAAAATATTTTCAAATGAAAATTGAGCCCAAAAGAGGGCCAAATCTGCGGAATGCACTCCCAAGAGCAGCCAGGTCCATATATATCCGTGTTTTTTGTCTTTTTGCCCTCTGTCTGTTTGGGTGTTTCCGGTATTGACGGCTTTATGATCAAGTTGTTGGGGCATAGTTTGATATGCCACGTGATTAGGATTCTCTTGAAGGGGATTGTTATGCTGTTTGGGAAAGGTGGGCTGCTCTAGGCAGAATCTGCTGCTGTTCCCTGGTGGTCGGTAGACTATGAGGCGCCTAACCGAGGTTTTGGCATTAATGGAGTGTCTTCAAGCTAGGTTTCAGAAGCTTTGTGATAGTGTGGCCTGGACAGTGTTGTGTCCCGCACACAGACAGTTCACTCGGTGTGACAAGGAGGCTTGTCACACCGGGAGGAACCAATGAGACGTGCGCATGTGCAGAGGGGATTTACTGTGTTCGCAGTAGTGTGCAAAATATTAGAGAAGTGAGCACCCGTTATCACAGGCTCCGTGTCCCTCATTTCCGGTGTGGCACGTGCCAGGGCCTGGAGGGCCCCGCCTGAGAGGTACCGCATAGCAGGACAAGATAGATTTTAACTGGGTAGATTGATCTTCCTCTCCCCTGCGGCTTCAGCAGTGTGTCCTCTCCCCTGCGGCTTCAGCAGTGTGTCCTCTCCCCTGCGGCTTCAGCAGTGTGAGCCAGTAAGATCTGCTCTTGCAAATACCAGGCAGTGCAGGAAGGCCAGCCAGCCTGTACACAAGTGTTTCTAGGTGCGACAAGACAAGGGAGGGAAGACAGACGGAGGGAGGACAAGACAAACGATCTTGCTTGTGTCATTCAGATTGTGCGAGAATGAGAAGGGCAAGGTGAAAGGAAGGTAGCTGAGAGAAGGGCTCGAGAAGGAAGGTATTTTGCAAGAGAGCGTTGGATGTGCCTGCCGTTGCAAATACCAGGAACTGCAGGATTGTGCCAGCCAGCATGCTCTTGCAAATACCATGCAGTGCAGTAAGGGTAGCCAGCCGGCCTTCTCTTGCAAATACCAGGCAGTGCAGTAAGGGTAGCCAGCGGCCTGCTCTTGCAAATACCAGGCAGTGCAGTAAGGGTAGCCAGCCGGCCTTCTCTTGCAAATACCAGGCAGTGCAGTAAGGGTAGCCAGCGGCCTGCTCTTGCAAATACCAGGCAGTGCAGTAAGGGTAGCCAGCGGCCTGTTCTTGCAAATACCAGGAAGTGCAGAATGGTAGCCAGCCGGCCTGCTCTTGCAAATACCAGGAAGTGCAGGAAGGCGCCAGCCAGCCACCCTGCTCTTGCAAATACCAGTAAGTGCAGGAAGGCGCCAGCCAGCTGGCCTGCTCTTGCAAATACCAGGAAGTGCAGGAAGGCGCCAGCCAGCCGCCCTGCTCTTGCAAATACCAGGAAGTGCAGAAGGGTAGCCAACCGGCCTGCTCTTGCAAATACCAGGCAGTGCAGTAAGGGTAGCCAGCCGGCCTGCTTTTGCAAATACCAGGCAGTGCAGAAGGGTAGCCAGTGGCCTGCTCTTGCAAATACCAGGCAGTGCAGAAGGGTAGCCAGCCGGCCTGCTCTTGCAAATACCAGGAAGTGAAGGAAGGCGCCAGCCAGCCACCCTGCTCTTGCAAATACCAGTAAGTGCAGGAAGGTGCCAGCCAGCTGGCCTGCTCTTGCAAATACCAGGAAGTGCAGGAAGGCGCCAGCCAGCCGCCCTGCTCTTGCAAATACCAGGAAGTGCAGAAGGGTAGACAACCGGCCTGCTCTTGCAAATACCAGGCAGTGCAGTAAGGGTAGCCAGCCGGCCTGCTTTTGCAAATACCAGGCAGTGCAGAAGGGTAGCCAGCGGCCTGCTCTTGCAAATACCAGGAAGTGCAGAAGGGTAGCCAGCGGCCTGCTCTTGCAAATACCAGGAAGTGCAGAAGGGTAGACAACCGGCCTGCTCTTGCAAATACCAGGCAGTGCAGTAAGGGTAGCCAGCCGGCCTGCTTTTGCAAATACCAGGCAGTGCAGAAGGGTAGCCAGCGGCCTGCTCTTGCAAATACCAGGAAGTGCAGAAGGGTAGCCAGCCGGCCTGCTCTTGCAAATACCAGGAAGTGCAGAATGGTAGCCAGCGGCCTGCTCTTGCAAATACCAGGAAGTGCAGAAGGGTAGCCAACCGGCCTGCTCTTGCAAATACCAGGCAGTGCAGTAAGGGTAGCCAGCGGCCTGCTCTTGCAAATACCAGGCAGTGCAGTAAGGGTAGCCAGCGGCCTGCTCTTGCAAATACCAGGAAGTGCAGAAGGGTAGCCAACCGGCCTGCTCTTGCAAATACTAGGCAGTGCAGTAAGGGTAGCCAGCGGCCTGCTCTTGCAAATACTAGGCAGTGCAGTAAGGGTAGCCAGCGGCCTGCTCTTGCAAATACCAGGCAGTGCAGAAGGGTAGCCAGCGGCCTGCTCTTGCAAACAGACATAACGCACTAATGTATTTATTTATTGTGAATTGGTTCAGAGATGAACCTTAAACCCCTTCAAATAAGAACAAAGTAAATAAAATATCCAGAATTCATCATCATCATAAATAACTGGATTGACCGACAAAAGCTAAGACAATTGAGGAAGGACTTCGTTTAAGAAGTGCACTATTGTGGGAGCGTCCAGTACAGAGTCCGCTGGGCTTGCACGGCACAGGGAGCCATGAAAGTGGGTGCCGGGGTGAGTGGGTGCTGAGAAGAATCGAGCTGAAGGATGCAGATCAGAGAGGTCCTAGTGATTGAGGAGAACCTGAGGTCCCGAAACTAGGCCAGCTAGGCCATCCATGTGAAGACCATGGCACTGCCGCTGTAATCGGAAGTAAACGAGCCCCCCCCCTTTTGACCCAAATTTAAGGGGACCGACTCGTGTACATGCGGGCACAGATGGCTCAAGGAACACTTCAGCTCATATAGGAGGTTCAAGGGTTTTTTATTGCAGGGCGTTAAGGCCATCCCTCTCGTCAAATCCCTGGGTCTTCTTTCCGTGGCGTTCTTGGCTCTGCGGCTCGGGTGGCGGTCGCATGCTGCGTAGGACGCTGATGGGTTGCTGTCCTGCTGCTGGTGGTTCTCTACTGTGGCTCTAGAAAAGGTGAAAACGTGGTTCTCGCTTTCTTCAAGAAGTATCTCTGTCTCTGTCTCTCTATCTCTGTGAGAGAGAGCGCGTTCCCCCTGATTCCTTCACCTGATTCGTATGGAAGTGTTGGTGTGGAAGGCCTTAATTATAGCGTGTAGTAGATCATCCGCCCATTTCCAGGCCTCTAATTTATCCCTTAATTTCGTTTTATTCACGCTAGCAAAGGCCTGTTGTAGATCTATGAAGGCCAAGTGTAGACTGGATTTGGCGTTCGTAGTTTGTAGTTCATTACATGTAGCAAAAAGAAGTCTAGTTCTGTCCCAACGCCTTTTGTGAAACCAGTTTGTCTTACGTCCAGGATGTTTACTTTTTTGGCCCGCACCTGTGAGTCGTTTTTGTAAATTCGATGCAAACAGGTTGCCAATTACGTTGGGCAGCGCGACGGGTCTGTAATTTTCTGGCTTTGCTCTATCTCCTTTCTTAAAAATGGGGACAATGATGGCTGTGGTCCAAGAGAGGAATCTCGCGTGAATAGCGTGGAGATAAAGCCTGACTGTCGGGTGACCCAGAGTTCTGCCCACCGCTAACTCCTGATGTGCAGCTCACACTCCTCCTCCTCTAAGGCCAGCGCACTGATGCCCGGGCCAGGCACTGCTCCTCTTGCTGTGCACACCAGACCAGCACCGCTTGGGTGCCAAATGTCTTCTCCGGCAAAACTTCTAAGATCTTCATACAAACATTCCCTCACCATCCCCACATACCAGGGCAAGAGGGCAGGTGCCTCCACTCTCTGGCACGAGCTTCCCATCATGTCACATCTTCAGAAAAAAGCTCAAAACTCACCTCTTCAACCGACATCCCCTCCCCCCCCTTCTTCTCCCGTGTTTCCTTCCCCCTCTGCATCTCATTGCCTACCCTGTCCCCTTGTAACTAGCACCCAGAGGCCTGCGGACTGGGTGCGCTTCTACAAATACCAAATCAAATAAAAAAATACAATAAAAAATGTAGCTACGCCCAGCATCGGAGAGCGGAAGCAGCCAGAGAGTCCGGCCCTCCAAAAGGGCTCCTGACTGAATGCCCGCCTGGGCCCCTAGACTGGAGCCCTTGGCTGCACACAGCGGAGGAACCCGCGAGCAGCACCGTGGGGCCAACACCTAGTCCCCGAGGGCACCTCTGCCCACTCCACCGCCACCCACCGTCCAGCGGGAGGAGTGCTCTGCTGCACATCTGGGCCTCCCATGTGCAAATAACATCTCTCCTATGATCATATCTCCTATCATATCTTCCCCCTTCATCGCCACACAATGCACTGCCGAGGAAGATCACCCCAGGGAAGGTCGGGGTTATGCTGCAGGTTTATTGTGGTCCAAGGCCCCGCCGCAGGTCCGTCCCCAAAAGCGCCGGGACCGTTAACCCCCAACCACTGTCCCTTGGCAGCCACGAGGCGGCGCTCCATGATGGGAGCCCCCACTTGCACAACAGCTCACCTGTTGAGGTGTAGGTTTTCTTAGGCAGGTGCTGCTGGTTTCTGCTTTTACTGATGGAAGTGGTGCAGCCGAGGAGTTCCTCATAGTAAGTTCAGACTGGCAGGATAGCAGGGGGGGGTGGGGAGGAGGAGAAGGGAGGGGGCGTCGCCAGGAATCACATTTAGGAGGGGCACAGAGGGGGCCAAAGACAAAAGTAGCGGGGCACAGACAAAATTAGGGGGAGAACATGGTCGTCTTAGGTAGGGGGGGCACAAGAGGGGTCACAGGGTTTCACAGGGGGGGGGCGGAACCCCACAGACCCCCAACCCCCTAGCAACACCACTGGAAGCAGGGGAGGATGGGTGGAGGAGAAAGGAAGGGAGATAAAGATGGAGGGGAAGAGAAGGGGAGGGGAGTAGGAGCAGGGGAGGATGGGAGGATGGGAGTAGGAGAAAGGAGGGGAGATGAAGGGATGGAGAGAGAGGAGAGGAAAGGACAAAGGGAGGAGCTTAACCTGGGTTCAATGTTAGTTGGAGTCTGCCATAAGGCATAGCTCTCAACTCATTAGTCATCAATAATATAGGTTCTTCCTATGTTTTTCTGTATTTTACATGCATTTATTGGCAGAATATGGCCTTCCTAATAGGTGCAATCAATGGCACAGAGAGTCTGGAGGGGAAGAGTGGACCGCACAGAAGCACAGTGCATGCAGCGATCATTCCAGAACAGCAATCCTTCCATGTGCAGTATATGCGTGGGGGGAGGGAAGTGGGGGGGGGGGGGGAATAATAACATAGGTCAGAGTCGCATTCCAGGTTGAAAAGGTGAGTTTAAGAAGCGGCTTGTAGGGCCTAGGTCTCGCGAGACTCCAGACTCAACGCGAGGGCAGAGGACTGAGCAGCTGCTTCCTGGCGCTCCTCTGCTAGGAAGCCTGAGGGTTCCTGATTCCTGCGTGAATACTAATATTAATCACAGACTTTAGGGAATGTAGCAGCAGCAGGGCTAAAGTGGAGGGTACACGCGGGTGGACGGAGTCCACCCTCCCTTTTCAGAAGGTGGACTCAGTCCCCCCCCCCCCCCCAAGCTAAAATGAGGAACACTGATGAATTGAGACCGCCATCAGGAATCCAACCGCAGCCGTCAGGTTTGCAGACAGGACACTTCACCACTGCACTATAACCTAATGAAAGTTGGCAAACAACTAAAGGTGAAATGTCTCATTTCGGTACTGCATGTTCCAGATAACACATTTGTATTGGTGCTTAGAGTTTAAAACGTGCACACATTTTAACGTTTTAAAACACTATTAGAAGAAAAGATCCTCTCTTGGTTTAGTGTTTGTTGATTTTATGAAAGACAAATGCCATTTTCAGGTGGTTATGCAAAGCCAATTTAATGACGTGTGCATATTTCACCTTGATATGCTAATTTCTGGCGACGTCACATCCCAATGCGTTTGTTGATGAGCCCCCCCCCCCCCCCCCACTTTTATTTTTAGGACTTGACCTCTGATCAGCAGTGAAGCAACTGCTGCCTGTAAATGTTTGAACCTGTAAAGAAAAGAAAATCTGTTACACCTCATACCCAGCAGTGCGTTGTATATGTTCACCACATAAATGATGACAAGGGAGTAAAAGCGGACCCTCAGCAAGCATGATGCAAGGTGCGATGCACCACTCCCAGCGCGCAGCAAGCACGATGCAAGGTGCGATGCACCACTCCCAGCGCGCAGCAAGCACGATGTAAGGTGTGATGTGCCACTCCCACCATGCAGCAAGCACGATGCAAGGTGTGATGCACCACTCCCAGCGCGCAGCAAGCATGATGCAAGGTGCGATGCCACCCCCATCGCGCAGCAAGCACGATGCAAGGTGCGATGCACCACTCCCAGCGCGTAGCAAGCACGATGCAAGGTGCGATGCACCACTCCCAGCGCGTAGCAAGCACGATGCAAGGTGCGATGCACCACTCCCAGCGCGCAGCAAGCACGATGCAAGGTGTGATGCACCACTCCCAGCGCGCAGCAAGCACCTTGCAAGGTGCGACTCCCGGCGCGCAGCAAGCACGATGCAAGGTCCGACGCCACCCCCGCGTGCAGCAAGCACGAAGCAAGGTGCAATGCACCACTCCCAGCGCGCAGCAAGCACGATGCAAGGTGCAACGCCACCCCCAGCGCGCAGCAAGCATGATGCAAGGTCCGACACCACCCCCGCGTGCAACAAGCATGAAGCAAGGTGCAATGCACCACTCCCAGCGCGCAGCAAGCACAATGCAAGGTGCAATGCCACCTCCGCGTACAGCAAGCATGGTACAAGGTGCGACGCCACCCCCACTGCTCCTGCAAGCTCCAGCCAGGTCTGTCATACCATGGGCAGAGGCGTTGCTAGGGGGGGGCTAAGGGGGCTATAGCCCCTGATGTTTTGGTTGTAGCCCCGGATAGAATCTCAGGAGTTACAACCAAAAGGCCAGCTAGCCCCCAGTCCCGACAGTTCCAACATCAGCTTAGCCCCGGGTCTTTTCCAGGCCTAGCAACACCCCTGACCGTGGGCACAGTGGGAACCGTTATTACGTACATGGATGCAGTGGGAGGTGCAGATTATACCACTCAAAGAATGAGTACTATCCTGCTCAATGCGTTCGGGGTTGAAGGACAAAGATTTTTTTCCAGCATGTAGTGATTGAAGATGATACCGATCCAAGGAGGCAGTAAAGACAATAGTCCAAAGATTCTCTGTTAAAGAGAACTCTGCTGCATAGGATCAGGTTCTGCGGCTGGAAGGAGGAGCCTACAGAACTGGTGGACGATTACATGATGAAAATGCGGCTTCTGGCTGCACTATGCAGTTTTGGAGACATTTGTGACATACTCATGGCACACATCAATAACGGCAAAGTCCACGATAAGTTTATCCTTCAAAAAGAATTGCAGCTGGACAAGGCACGTCGAAATCGCCACAGCAGCTGAAGAGGCAATGTGTAGGTGCAAGGAATGGGTGGGGAACCCACCGGCCATCTACATACATGCCATGCAGTACAGAGGGAGAAGGGAGAAACTGCAAACCGAAGCATGACAGAGACTGTCCGGCCGGCCAGCCGATGAGAGACTGTCCGGCCGGCCAGCCGATGAGAGACTGTCCGGCCGGCCAGCCGATGAGAGACTGTCCGGCCGGCCAGCCGATGAGAGACTGTCCGGCCGGCCAGCCGATGAGAGACTGTCCGGCCGGCCAGCCGATGAGAGACTGTCCGGCCAGCCGATGAGTGTGTCCGGCCAGGAATAAAGAATGTTCTAGTTGAAGGAGATTTGGCCACATCTCGGTCCCATGTAAATGGCGCGGAAAGAAAGTGACATCGGTTGGAGCGACTGCAGAGGCAAGTGATATAAATCATTTGCAGATGAGGGTAGACTTGCCGTCAGAAAGGCTAGAGAGGCAAAACCACACTGTGCCTTTAAAGTGGATGGAAAGGAAATGAGAGCGATGTCTGCCTCATGGTCAGATTTGACAATATTATCCATTCGCACCTACAAAGAAACGGTGGGAAGGAACAGGGCGGAAGTGTTGAAGACAAAACACAAGGCCACTGTTTTTGGAGATGCCTCAGTGCACCTTTTGGTGTACATTAATGGCACCATCGAGTTTGAAGGCAGGGTAAGGAAGACCAGCGTAAGTGTTGTCCGCGAATGCAAGAGGAGCACTGGTGTCGAGAGAAGAATTCCCCTGATTGGTATCTGAAGAACCAGGTAGAATTAAGAACTATGTGCACAAGATCTTGCTGATATAGAACTCGATCCCTGTAAAGCACAAAGTGAGAGCAGTACCAGCGGAGGCGAGAGGCACGTTGCAAGTACAACTCAATAAGATGGCTAAGGAGGGCACCATTGAGACGGTGGTCATCTGAGTGGATTAGCCCAGTAGTGCCGATTTTAAATAAATAAATAAAAATGACCACTCAAATGACTTGAGGGTATGGATAGATCTGCGCTGTTTGAACTTGGAAGTCATTGCAGAGAGTTTCCCTCTCCCCAGTATCAATGAGTTAATCCTTATGATGATGAAGGAGGCAACGTGTTCTTTAAGGTGGGCTTGAGAGCCGTGTACCACCAGATCTACTTACAAAAATAGTCAAGACCACTGACTGCGTTCATCCCTGTGATGCTGGTAATGCATCGGAGGGACAGGGCCTCCGTATCCTTGTATTTTACTGCTTTTTATCGTGTGTTCTGTCATGTTTTCTGCGCAGGAGTCCATGTGGGACCCCCGGTGGTGCAGCTCTCTCTTTTGGTTTGGTGTACAGACCCATGGGATACCCTTATGGCACCCATGGGTGGGGGTACAACCCTGTGCCCCTAGTGTATGTTTTTGGGCACCTGTGTGTGGCCCACAGAGCAGGGTATGGGCTGGTGGCAGCTCCATGCTGAATTTGACAGGTGCTCTGAGTATCCTCCATTTTGGGATACCCAGGCTCTGTCATTGGAATCCGTGGATTCCTGATAGGAAACAAGATGGCCCCCGTGGCCTCTTGCTTTCTATTGCCTGTTACCTTATTTTCCCAAAGTCCTGGGACGCCCTGACTCTGTCCCTTCCCACTGACTGGCTGTTGGGTGGAAGTTCCATATATGGTGTTGTTGTGAAGTCCAGGCCAGACTGGCTGGAGCCTTCCCAGTGACTGTATGTTGTGAGTACACCCTGTGGGTGGGACCTGGGTGAATGGAGTGTGTGACGAATACGCATTCTGTGTTGTGGGTGTCTAGTATCTGGTGTTTGAGACAATGACTGAGACAGCCCTGACCAAAACTGGTATGAATGCAGTGTGGAGTGTTGAATGGCTGAGTACTTGTCCCAATACACATAACTTGTTGCCAGTGTCTGAGAGGGAGGAGAATGGCCTGAAAGCATTGTATGCCTGATTGGCTGCCTGCCTGTATGAATGCCCTTCTGAGTGATTGATTTCCTAAGTGTGACCCAGCAGAATGAATGGGAGATCAACTAGTATACCTGGGGCCTCTCACTGCTAGAATTCGTGTTCAGAAGCTGAAGTCCAATCTACGACGAGTAACTGGAGTGAAACTGAAGCTTGACCTTGAAGCCCTGCTGGAAGAGAAGAATTGCTTTTGCGCTTCTTCATCAATCTGAAAGCTGCTGTGTCTCCAAGGACTGACCCAGAGAGGACCTGGTAAGGTGCCCTCTTCCCGAACTACAAGGGACCATCGTGCACCAGCTGATCTTTGCCAAAGCTCCCTGGTAGACAGACCTGTGACGGGCTGCCGACCAGAGACTGGGACTGCCGTGGAATCCCAAAGAGAAGTGCCCGGACTGTTGTGCGCCACCGTCGATGACCGCCATCGCCGACTGGAGCCACCATGCTCCCGTTGCCTAAGAACTTTCAACTCACGGACATGCTCGTCCATACCGCGGCCCGCCTTATCCCGCCGAAGAAGGCCAGGCTGCCGACGCGCCAAGGAGCATCTGGCGGTGGGTTTCCTGCCACCCAAAGACCACAGAGACGCCAACGACTCAATGCCCTTGCTGGGCCACAGTTCTTCAAACTCTTTGTGGTCCAGAACTATCAACATCGAGGTGCCCCGCATGCCTCTCCCTTGCAGGACATCTACGCTTCCCCATCGACGAGAACCGCTAGGAACGAAGCTGCCACTTCACCGCTGTAGTTCACCGTGTTCATCGCCAGATGTTTGACAACCCGTGGCTCCTGCTTTAAAGGGAGTGCACTGAAGAAGGGCTGTTGATTTCCCGACGAGGAACTCTACAACGCCAGGTACTTTGGGGTTGCTGAACTATTGGAAAGATTCTTGTGAACGATATATGGACTGGGCTTGTGATATATCTTTATTCTACAGGTTTCCTAGCTGGGGGGATCTCCACACAGGACTGTGTCTAGGTAAACAGGGCCAGTATTCTGCCTATTGTTCTAAGCAACTGCTTTCCTCTTATATCTATTGTTGGTTTTCTTTACAAACTGATTTGTGTGACATTTAACCGTACAGTTGATGCACTTTAAAGAGATCTAATAGTAATTGTGGTACCACGTAGAACTGTATATTTGCCATTATAGATAACCGAGTACAAAGTGAGTTATCATGATGTTGTACATAACCTTGAATATTAATTATATAAAGACTGTGTTTTCACCGATACAGTGTGTGGACATTCCTTTGTGGGTGCTTGGGGACTACACTGTACTTAAGAACCAGCCTGCATCACCTCCTGAGAAGCTAGGCCTTGATTGCTCAACCACGTACCAATAATAGCGAATCTTGGCTGGGGTGCTCTGTGCTTCTACTCTGTCATATATAGAGTGGAACTACAGACACCCCCCTCCAGTCTTTACAATCACCCTTTTTGTTATCAGTTTAGAAGAATGCCATTTGGTTTGTCTGCTGCATCTGCATTTCAACGAATGATGGACTCACAATTACGCAACATGGGCAATGACTCATGTTTCCATGATGACCTTCTCAATTAAACTGAAGATGTTGAAACCCATGACGTGGCACTGAGGAAGGTTCTCCCCAAGTTGCAAGAACCGGGAGTGAGACTGAGATATGATGGTGTGCTCCAGGCCAGTGAAGTGGAGTATGTGGGATATAAGATCTCAAGAGAGGGAGCATGTCCCAAAAAGAACCTGCTGCGGGCAATCGTCAAGGCTCCCTCACCAGCCAACAAAGACGAATTAAGATTGTTCTTGGGCCTGCCCGATTAATATGTGAAGTTTGTCCCCAATATCTCGGAGACCACTGCAGCATTAAGAGTGTTACTAAAAGCAGCGGAGTACGACTGATGCCAGGAGCAAAAGACTGCTTTTGAGGCAATAAAGGAAAGAATTGTGGAAGTACCATGCCTGCGATCCTTTAATCCATTGTGGAAAACCATCATCAAAACAGATGCCAGTGCGTATAGCCTAGGGGCCATGTCAACTCAAAAAAGGGAGATACCGAACATGTAACATTTGCCTCAAATGCATTGTCCAACACAAAAATAACTTCAACGGTAGAAAAAGAATGTTGGCATGCGCATTGGCAGTAGAATATTTCACAACGTATGTGTAGGGCATTAAATTCTGGTTAGTGACCGATCACGAACCACTAATTCATATGTTGAAAACGTCCACACCTAGACGGACGCACAATGCGGAAAAGTTACAGGAGTATAAATGCACATTTTCGCACATTGCAGGATGGAAGAATGCCTAAGTAGACTGCATGTCGTGGTTACCTGAGAGTAGGGAGAATGCAACCACCTTCCTCCAAGATTAATGCGTGGTTGCATCAATTGAAGAGCAAGGAATTCTTGGAAATTAGTGAGAATTAATCTGCCAACGGCTTCACCATGATTAATCTTAGAGTTGGACAGGAAAGGGAGGCCCGATGAAAGGCCCGTTCCAGAAGGATTGAGGCCAAATTGGAAAGTGGCTGGTGACATTTTTGAAACTGAGGGGACTACTGGTCAAGGGCGATCCAGTCATTCTGCCCCTGTGCATGAGAAAATCTAATCTTGTTTAGAGCTCATTCCAGGCACCAGGGACGTACCATGACAAGACTTCATGTAAGAGAGTCTTACTGGTGGCACGGCATGGATCAAAACATACGTGTCATGATGAAGAGATGACCTGAGTGCTTGAATAGTGACAAGAGATTAAATATCAAACAGGCACCGCTGATTTCCACTAAGACTGGAAGGAGTGTGGCACAAGCTGCGCCAGGACCTCAACAGCCTCCTGGAAGTGATGCTGAGGGAACACCTGTACGGTGTAGTTCTGAGAGACTACCTTTCAAAATGGGAAGAAGCTGAATTTGCACCAGACATTATTGATGTTCTCACCGGGGGATACAAAAGAGAGATTGAAAGCTAGACCATGAAGGTAAGCACAGTGCGCAGATCCAGAGATTTTGTTAGGAAGTCGTCCCAAAAAACGTATTCATTGGCTTCAATGCACAATTTATTGGTCGTAGAACAGCCGACATGTGTTTCGACCTATCTGGTCGTTATCAAGGCTGTAAATTAATCCAAATAATAACATGAGATAATGATGTGGTCATATATACAAATGGAAGGACCTGGGCAAGTAGTATAACATCCAATTTGTAAAAAAAATACAAATTATAAAGGCAAAGGAAATGTCATACCAGCGATTGGTTGAAGCCCGTAGGGAAGAACAATAATAATCCAAAAACAAAACAAAACAAAAAATCGCAGTTAATGAGAACTCATTGGACATCATTAACATAAGAGAAAAGAGCAAGATTTGAAAAATGTGCGTGTGGGAAGTTGCAAGAAGAGCAAGTTATTATGTGATGGTAAGTAAGGTTGCTGCCTGGAAAAATAAAGAGACCCTGAGTAGAGCAAACAGAAGGGTTCATGTCTTAATTTTAATAAGCAAATATAAAGTCTATTCACGACTATGGCCCTCATTACGACCCAGGCGTTGGAACATGGTGCTAATAGCACCATGGTCCATGCCGTTAACTTACCGACTCCGCCATGGCGGAATGGGGAATTGCCGCCTCATTCCGAGGGTGGCGGGGTGGTAATTCCCCATGCCGCCATGGCCCTTCCCCATTCCCATTTTTGCCCCATAGGGCTCAATGGGAATGGGGAAGGCGCTAAATACGGTGCCACAAATTGCGGCACCGTATTTAGCACCAAGGTCCCTTTGCGGGTTGGTTTTTAAAAGCAGGCGTTAAAGTGCCACCCGCAAAGGGACCTCGTAATCAGGCGTTAAGGGTTTAATGGCGCCGCCACCTTTTGCGGCGCCGTTAACCCCTTAACGCCTGGGTTGTAATGAGCGCCTATGTGTATTGACAAAAGTAATGTCCAACTCGAAACAAAATAAAATAAGAATGAGCAGACTTACCATCCGGTAGAGGTCATGCTTGAAATGGATCGGATTCTAAAAAGTGAAATTTTAAGGCAAATTGTGAAAATAATTCACAGTTGCATGTGTGTTTAGAATGCAGAATCCCAAAAATAAATTTACCTGTAGCAAGATGCTCTCAAATGTGACGGGGTCAATTCCCCATGCAAAGGTAAATGAAAACGTCCAGTCCGAGTGCGTGATTCAAGAGCCTAGTGTATTAATGGCCGCATAGCGCAAGGCGGCTGTCGTGCGCGTGACGTCACGTGCACGTCATTCGATGCGGCCCGCGAAATGAGTAAACAATAACATTACCAGAGAGAAGTAGCGGAATGCTTGTGTATCAACAATAGATCAAAGTATGGCCGAAATCGCTAAAGTGAGTACATGTGGGCAGCGTGTAATGTAGATCTGGTCTAAAATAAGTAAAAACCTAGCCCAGTGTAACTAAAATAATGCACGCGTGTCTAGGGTACATTGAGCTGTGACTGGGGTCCCTATGGAAGTTAAAGACCTCATGTAAATGATATGGATTGAATAAGAGATTCCCACAGCACACTACGAAGTCTAAAATGGTTTGTGAGAATGATTCTCAAAGCAAAGAGGGGCTGGCAGAGGGATCAGTGTTACAGAGATATGCTTACAGAATAGCATCATTATCCCCAAGTTCAATACCATTGTTATGAAATAAAATGGAATGAGCAGCGAGCTTTGGTAAGAATCCACAGTGATGAAATGCATCAAATATTGATGAAACGATATGCAAATAAATGCATTATTGGTAAGAGCAGAAGTAAAAATTGCCAATATCACACATCAATGATGCAGGGTAATTACCATAGTGTACAAAGAAAATTAATAAGCATATTGATGAAAGTTGTTGTCTATATATAAATGTTGAAAAACAAGCATAATGAATAGGTGACTCCTGGCAAGGCAAAAGGGATGCAAAGAACAGTGATTTGTCAGCCATGTATAATATAAGCGAGCATAGCGTTATTGGTACAGTAGGATCAATGGGGTACAAATGCTGAAAAACAAGCACAATGAATAGATGACTCCTGGCAAGACAAAGATCCCCCAGACCCCCAGATCCTCTTACTGTTATACAAAAGAGAGGGTCTACCCAAAGAAATTGTCAGATATTTGGGTTCAATTGGTCTCCAGCGAAATGGAGATATTCACGAGGGACAACATTAGACGAATCAAAGCATCCATGTATCACCCCCAAGCTAATGGGCTTGTCAAGAGAACCAATAGGTTCAGCCAGAGCCTCAGGTATGGACCTATTAAAAACGGTTAAGGATGCTGTAGCTGCCTACCGCCTGACCCCCAATGGGACCACCAACGGGTCTTAGTCCATATGCTGAGGGGGAGGAGAGCCACATCCATTTTGGTACCTGTCAAAAGTAAGGGAAGACGACACCATGAACATGGCGGATGTAGTACGGAGGATAAGAAAAATTAAAGAGCAAATGAAGAATTGGAGCGATGGACGAAGGCGATCTAGTCAAGATCAAATTGCCACACAAGACCAAATACCAGGGTCCAAGTTCAGCAGACCAGTTAGAGTTGTACAAAGGGGCACACACCACATATGCACACAAGATGGCTGGAAGTGGAACATGGAAAGAATGGCCATGTTCGAAAGAAGGCCCAGCAAAGACGGAGCACATACAATGAAATGAACAGTCACTCAGAGTGAGAGAGGGAGCCAACAAATGGAAAGATTCAGAGGAAGCTAGCAGGTCTGAAGCAGCTCAAGACATGCCTCTAGCACCCTAAAATGTGAAAGATCATGGGGACTGGCAGAATGAACGGGTGACTGTGCAGCCCAAGCGAGGAAATGCATCGGAAAGTGTATCACCGAATGGTGAGAGCAGAGAGATCCGGCCCCAGAGAGATCGGAGAAGATTTACCAGGTATGCTGACTTTGTGATGAACTAGTACCAATCGCTCAATGAAAGGAGGTATGCAGGGACTAGGTCTCATGAGATTTGGGCCGCCCGTAATCTCGCATGACTCCTGGCTTAACGCAAGGAGGTGGAGCGCGCGACGAAGCATGGGAAGAGCACTGGGCATCTGCTTCCTGGCACTCCTCTTGGCTAGGAGGCCAGAGGGTTTCCGATCCCCTCGTGAATACGAAGATTAGAAGTTTTTAGAAGGTTCTATGTGATATGGTTGCTGCAAAAATCCTGCTGCAAAAAAAGGTGTTTTGGTGCGGGGGGGGGGGGGTTTGGTGCACTTTCTATGCGGGGGAGACACCCCACAACCCCCACCATACTCGCTCTCCATGCAATACACAATTACCCTAACCCACCCTCCCACATATATGCATGGAAAGTGCACAAAGGCAATAAATCGTACTTTTTTTTTTGCCCTGGGATTTGGCGTGTTGGCCATATCACTGGATACAGATTAACCCCAGACTTGACAATGAAGCAGCAGTGAAGCAGCAGTGAAGCAGCAGTGAATCAACTGTTGTCTGTAAATAGCTGAACCTATAAGGGTGAAGGAGTAGAAGCGAGGGTCTGTGCAGGAGGTGGCAGGGTCGAGCGTGATTGGCTAAGACGCAGGAACGACGGGTATAAGGCGGAGAGTAGTGGGTGCTGACGTAGGCCAGCTAGGGGGGCATACATATATGTAAAGTTGAGTGATGGGAGTTTGAGGAGGATTGATGATGAATTGGGGGGATAGCTGCCAAGGGGACAGTGAGCAGCGGTGGGAGAGGGATGGTGAAGTTTATATGGCATGTCATTTGCAAAGTTGAGCATTTTATTGAGGAGGGAGACATATGAGTACAGTAGGAGGTCGAGGGGATGTGTAAAGCATTAGTGAAGTCTACTCAGCACCAGTGTAGAGAGGAGTCTCTGTAGAGTCCTAGGTTGGAAGAGGGCTTATTTTCATTTTGTTAAGTAGACGACACCTAGCAGTGGAGGTTGCAAGTTGCTTAAGAGTACGATCACTGTAGAACCCAGGGTGGTTTGAGAGAAAGATCTGTGGGGTGGGAGGACAGAGGGGAGGGGGCATTATGACGTAGGGAGATTGAGAGCATCAGTCTTGGAGGAGTTGAGCATAAGACAGCAAACTGCCACCCAGTGATGGCTAGCCCAACTGGATGTGGCGATTCAGAAAGGGGAATATCTGGGTTGTGTCTGCAGGAAGAGAAAGCTTGAAAAGGGAGGAGGTGTAGAGGTATAAGGGCAAAGAGTATGGGGCGAAGGACAGACCCTTGGGGTCTCCCACCAGGAGATGGATGGCATGCTTCATGATGTGGAGAAGGACTGGTAGGAAATGTAAGCAGCACCCTAGGCCAGACCCTTGTCATGGGTGCTTATGTGTCGGAGGGTTGTGAAGAGAGACATGGTTTACCATGCCGATGCCCTATGAGAAGTCCGGAAGGATCAGGGTAGAGTAGAACTTGGAGTGACGAGCGGCAGGTTGATGGGTAAAGACATGGCCGAGTCATTTACATGGAGCGATGGCTTTGGAATCCAGACTGGATGGCGTCATGGAGTAAGTCATGCTCCAGAAATCTGCTCATCTGGTTGAAGACCACCATTTCTCATGCTTTAGAGTAGTGAGGCAGCACCGATGCAGCAGGATAACTGGTTGCGTTGTTAGGGTGGGCAGAGGGCTTTTTGAGGATGGGTACTACAGTGGCTATCTTGAAGCAGGCAGGAAGATTTTAGATGATCAAGGCCACGTAGGACACTCTCATCCACCTGAGATTCTGGGGGGAATTAGCTGTCACAGAGCTGCCGGGAAGTGCTGCTGGTATCTGCAGTTTTCCTTGTAAATGGTACAATTGTGCAATGCTCCTAGCCATGTGAGGCCCTCTGATCCCGTGCCTGACAATGCCCTGAGGATCATTGGGTGAGATTGGTGTGCTGTTTCCCATTGGAATCAGTTCCTTGCAACCATTTGATCAGCTGACAATATTCCTAATATCAGCCACCCAAAACCAATCAACTATTTGGGGTCAGACTCTTCGTGCATCAGGTTCTCTCTTCCACAACTTGCTCCTCGTTTCCTTCGCCATGTAAGTGGACAATATAAACCTGTTGGTTCTGCCCTTTTGCGGTTCTTGCCCTGAGCCCCAGATCTATGAGGTGGTGCTGGAGCTATAAGTGGCAATAACGCCAGCGATTCTAGAGCTAGACATTGCCTCATGTATTCATTTAATGCCTAACCCTTCCTCCAGAAATGGCTTGCTGGCTTCTGCTGTGCTCGCTGGTGCCCTTGCCTCCCCTGGAACCTCATGCTGGAGGCCACATGCCATTTCTCGAGTCACAAAAGGGAAGCCTTGCCCAAGAAGTGAAGGACCGTGGCCAAGGGTGATGCCGGTTTGCCACCTGTGTGTAACTCTGCAAGGGGTAGCTCTCCTAAAGTACCAGGATGAATAATTCTACAAGGGGTAGCTCTCCTAAAGTGCCAGGATGAATAATTCTACAAGGGGTAGCTACCCCTTGCAGAGTTATCCATCCTGGCACTTTAATTCTACAAGGGGTAGCTCTCCTAAAGTGCCAGGATGGATAACTCTGCAAGGGGTAGCCATCCTAAAGTGCCAGGATCTATAAATCTACAAGGGGTAGCTCTCCTAAAGTGCCAGGATCTTTAACTCTACAAAGGGTAGCTCTCCTAAAGTGCCAGGATGGATAATTCTGCAAGGGGTAGCCATCCGAAAGTGCCAGGATGGATTACTCTACCAAGGAGTAGCTCTCCTAAAGTGCCAGGATGGATAACTCTGCAAGGGGTAGCCATCTTAAAGTGTCAGGATCTATAAATCTATAAGGGGTAGCTATTCTAAAGTGTCAGGATGGATAACTCTAAAGTGTGTAAGGGAGGCATGGTATCACAAGTAGACACTGACACAGAGTTGCAAGTTTCAAAACCTTTTTTTGTTGAATTCAAGGGGTTTGGAAAAACTCCTGTCCGGCCCTATAACTAAAATGGGACTACAGTCTTAGTCAAACAATACATGCCTATACTAGAAAAAACCTAATGTGACATATGGATATGTTTCTACAAACAGAAAAATCCATGGTGAAATGAAATGTCAGAATGGCAATATAAATCGGTATTCATTTTCGTCCCCACGCTATACAGAACGTGGTTGGATGGACCACTTGATAGCTGAACCCACTTTGGCTTGCAAACACAGTTAGGTGGCTGGCTCTTCCCTCCAGAGCCTTTTTGGCCCTTGAAATCTGAGTCACAAGTTCACAGGTTTAACCTCGGGTTCCTCTCACCCAAGTCCAGGTCATCCTTCAAGCTTCTACACATATCAGCAAAATAGTTTCTAAGTATAGTATTTGATCACGGTTCACTATAGGTTCCTCTCACTCGGGCTCAGACCTTTTCTCCTTTTGTGGGGTTCCCTTCCTCAAGCTTTCTTCACATTCTACACTATAGGTTCCCCTCAGTCGGTCTCAAACCTCCTTTCGTATTTTGATTTCACTGTCGAAGACTTTCAAAACTGGGAGGATTTTCACTGTCGCCTCCACATGACCACATTGACCCTCCTTTCTTTCTTTACTTCTACTTTACATGTTTTCCTTCAGTTCGAATGGGCCTGATTCACTAGCCTTTTCCTATGGACTTGTGCCATTATAAAATATGTCTGTGAATCAGTTCCAATGTCTTTTGGAAAATTCACTTGTTACATATGACTTGCTTTTTGAATGGGTCTCTCGGTCGGGCTCAGACCCACCTTTTGCTTTCACACATCATTGCCAAATCTAACCTGAATGTAAGATTAACAACACTGCCCACCCTAAAATCCTGCAAACTCCTAACCGCTAATTTACTGATATCCCCATGCCAAACCCTAAATATTTATCTCATTTCCAGGCCACCAGGGCCCTTAGGCTGATAATTCCTCTTCGAATAGGCCTTTTAGCGAGCAACACAAAAAGTCATCCCAGACAATGATCCTTGGTGATCTTAACCTAGGTCTTAATGACCCAGATGACAAACGAGCACAAGTTATTGCTACCATGCTTGAGGGACATGGCCTCACCCAAAAAGTTCTCACCCCCACCCACGACAAAGGGAGAATACTAGACTGGGTAGCCACTTCCAACTGCCCTACTACTATCACTAAAATTACACCCCAGCCTTGGACTGACCACTTCCTCATTAATTTCTACTTAACACTCAACAAGATGCCCAGAATTGAAAAAACAATGGCACCATCTGTTCCCACTAGATCCAGAAAAACATCACACCTGACAATATCTTACCCCTGCTCCTCCCAACCATGAATGCCCTGCCGACTGATTCTGACCCTGACACCATGGTCAAAATATACGACACCATGGCCATAGCCATGGACACCGTTGCCCCACTGAAGAACTGTAAAAGTAAACAACAATCCCACCTCAATACTTGGTTCACCCCCACCTAAAAGAACTGAGACTGGAAAAAAGGAAGCTTGAAACTGTATGGCAACACACCCCTACAGCTGAAAACAAACTTAAACTCAAACTATGCGCTACTAACTACAGGAAAGCAATCATCCAAGCTAAAAAAGACGTCTATAACGATAGAATCTCCAAAGCATGTTCCAATACAAAGGAATTATTTGCAATCCTGCGAGAACTTTAATCTCCCATACTACAACCTGATAGCGTACCCAAAGACAAGCAATGGTGTACCAATATCCAAAATGCCCTCGCAAATAAAGTGAAAACATGACAATCTAAAATTACTATAAAAAAAGCCTTGCTCCCTTTCAGCGAGACTCCCAGTACGCCCACGCCCACGCCCACACCCAAACCTAGCCTAACACCCTTCAAATTCGCTAAAGTTTCCACTCGTGAAACTGAAAAAATCATTGCCTCACTAAAACCATCCAATTGCAAAGGCGATTACTGCCCAGCCCAGATAATCAAGGATACCGCCAGAGACCTTGCCCCCTTCATCACTAAACTCATCAATGCCTCCTTCTCATCTAGCACCGTCCCAAGCAGCCTAAAAGAGTCCTGGGTTCTCCCCCTGCTTAAAAAACAAACCCTAGACCCCTCCAATCCCTAGACCACCAACTATAGGCCCATCACCACTGTCCCTTTCCTCTTGAAGATAATTGACAGAGTGGCCTATCTCCAAATCCAGAAATACCTAGAGACCAACCAACTCCTCTGCACTCGTCAATCGCGCTTCAGACCGCCACACGGCACTGAGACCGCTCTTATAGATCTTAAAGCCCAAATAGACGAGCTCAACGACAAAGGAAACACAGCTATGCTAATCCTCCTTGATCTGTCGGCGGCTTTTGACCTAGTGGACCACGCAGTACTCTGCAAACACCTAGCGTCAGCCGCCCACTTCTCAAGTGAAGCCATAGCCTGGATCCAATCCTTTCTCGACAACAGAAGCATGCGAGTCTTCTCCACTTTATACTCTGCAGACCCTATCCAGACAACATGTGGAGTCCCACAGGGCTCCTGTGTCTCGCCAACGATGTATAATATCTTTACTAAACCTCTATTCGACAAATTGGACAGACTGGGTGTCACCTACACAAATTATGCAGACGACACCCAGATCCTCATCCCCCTTTCGGGCAATTTCACTACGGATACAGCTTTAGTAAATAAAATGTATACCCTCATTCAGGGATGGATGACAACCCATGGCCTCTGCCTGAATGACGAAAAAACGGAGATCCTCATTCTAGGCTCACCTAACAACTTTAAAAAACTCGATTCCAACTACAGCTCCTTCAATATCGACGGCAATATAATCCCTGTCGCCAAAGAGATGAAGATCCTTGGTTTCTACTTGGACTCCACTTTGTCCCCAAGGAAACAACTGAACTTCCTGGCCTCATCCACTGCCTATACTGGTAAACTTATTAAAGCATGCAGACCCTTCATCTCACCAGCTAGCTGCATTATCCTAGCCAATGCACTAATCCTCTCAAAACTGGATTACTGCAATGCACTCTATGCAGGCGCCAACAAACACATCAATAAGCTTCAAACCCTGCAAAACAACGCGCTCGGAACGGCCCTGAACCTCCCAGCCAGAGAGCACATTTCGAATGTGCGCAGATATTACAACTGGCTAAAAATTAGCGATAGGATCACCTTCAAAATTGTCACACTAACATTCAAATGTCTGAACAATGCAGCCCCCCCTTACCTTAGGGATAGAATAATAAGAAAAACCGCTGCACGACCAACCAGAACAGCCAACTCTTTCTGCCTCCAAACCCCTAGATTCTGACAACAAAAAAAACAGGAGGCGATAGCTTCCCTGTGCAAGTAGCTTATTACTGGAATTCCCTAGCCTTTTAACTAAGAAGGGACCAGCCCTACAACAGCTTCAGGCACCATACCCGCACCTGGCTTCAATGCAATGACCTTTGAATCCTGAGACCATGTGCATTGTGATCTGATACCAGACATACCCCTCCACTCTCACATGTAAAATGTACATAATGTATTTACTGTTTATAATCTGTTATCCTCTATCCTTACATGTAAAGATTGTATATAATGTAATTACTGTATATAATTTATGTTACCCACAACCTGTAATCTGCGACTTGTAACCAAGCTCTAAGCATTCTTGTTATTCTGCGCGCCCAGCTACCCAAGGGTTTTCTGGCACCCGTTAAATAAACAAACACATGGGTTTCCCTTGGTTGGGCTCGGAACCTTCCCTTGCTTTTCACATGTGCCTCCCTCAGTCGGGCTCGGACCCTCCTTTCGCTCTTGCCAAATTCAACAAAACCAAGTTGAACAGTTCATGCGCTTTTCATGTAACGCTCACCTCTCACTTCCCGCTGCCTCTACAGCTTTAAAATATTTCAGAGACTTCCGATTGCACAATCTCAGTTCACCAGACCTCTCTGGTACTTTGTATTTCGTATTCACATTTCTTGATATGATATGGCATTTATAATGCGCCTGTACACAAGTGTTTCCACTCTTAGCAATGGATTCACTTTCTCTCGCAGATTATCAGTGCTCGCGTAACCTTCATCCATTGGATACTGTTGCAAGCATTTCAATTAAACACTGACCAGACTTTCTTTGCTTCCCACAACTCACCGCTCGTGTTAAGATGCTTTCCGTCTTTCGCACCTTTGATGTAGGAGTGAAGGTTGTTACCACGGCCACTTCTGCGCCTCCCCAACTTTGCTGTTCACCCGGGAGGGTGGCTGGTATCCTTGTAGCACTCGGAAGACTCTTTCTCCCTTTGGAAATAATGATCTCTCGCCAGGGGGGGGGGCCTCTGGTTCCTGCCCCTTTGGGTTAACCCCTCGGTTTGTCACTTTCCTTTGCCTGATTCGCCACAGCCCTGAAGGGATTGCTCCTTCTCATGCACTGCCTTGCTCAAAGTGTGTCTGTGTTCCACCTTTTTAACCTTGTAGGGAGACCTAATCTGTATTAGGTGTGCGTGATTAAAGTCAAGTGCCGACCCTGCCTGATCTCATTAGAGGGATATGTCCAATGTATGGCATGGGTGGTAATCCTTTCAGCCTTAGATCTCCTCTTCGTCGGCTCAGTGTTTGTGTAGGAAAAGGGTGGAATACTTAATGGAATATCCCATAAAATAGGATTGGATAGCGGTATTGGAAAGTGGGGATAGTGTGTCTTGCTATTGGGTGTCCCTCCCCCACTTTCCAAGGACCCCTCACCCAGGTGATCTTCCTGCACTTGTCCACCCCCAGGGTCTGGATCCAAAGGCGATGGTGTGCCCTGGCCCCCTGAGCAAGGGATCCCCGGGATCTGGGCAGTGAAACAGCTTCTTCTTATTCACAAGTGGTAGGATAGCTAGCTCAGAAAGGGGAGAAAATGTAATAGTAAAGCTGGGATTCCCTTACTGTGGTAATCCTTGTGCTCAAGAACTCAGTCTGACTAAGGTTTCAGGAGGTGTAAACTAAATGGGATTCACGAAGGTAACTTACGGAATGATCATGTTCCCTATGAGTCCCTAGATAGCATGCAGCCTCATGGTTATAGCAACAGCCGCTTCTTGGCGCAACCTATGGATGCAGCACCCTGCTTGCTTCTTGGTGCAACCTATGGATGCAGCACCCTGCTTGCTTCTTGGCGCAACCTATGGATGCTGCACCCTGCTTGCTTCTTGGCATCCTATGGATACAGGAATCTGCTCACTTCTTGGCAGTCTATGGATGTAGCACCCTCTCTGCTTCTTGGCAACGTCTTGGCAACCTATGGATGTAGCATCCTGTCTGCTTCTTGGCAACATCTTGGCAACCTATGGATGTAGCACCCTGCTCGCTTTTTGGCAACCTATGGATGTAGCACCCTGCTCGCTTCTTGGCAACCTAGGGATGTAGCATCCTGTTCGCTTCTTGGTAACCTATGGATGTAGCACCCTGCTCGCTTCTTGGCAACCTATGGATGTAGCATCCTGTTCGCTTCTTGGCAACCTATGGATGCATCCCCCTGCTCACTTCTTGGCAACCTATGGATGTAGCATCCTGTTCGCTTCTTGGTAACCTATGGATGTAGCATCCTGTTCGCTTCTTGGTAACCTATGGATGTAGCACCCTGCTCGCTTCTTGGCAACCTATGGATGCATCCCCCTGCTCGCTTCTTGGCAACCTATGGATGCTGCACCCTGCTCGCTTCTTGGCAACCTATGGATGTAGCACCCTGCTCACTTCTTGGCAACCTATGGATGTAGCATCCTGTTCGCTTCTTGGTAACCTATGGATGCATCCCCCTGCTCGCTTCTTGGCAACCTATGGATGCATCCCCCTGCTCGCTTCTTGGCAACCTATGGATGCATCCCCCTGCTAGCTTCCTGACACATCTACCTGCAAGTAATCCACTTCGTGGTTTTATGGTGCAGGTCTTGCTTGGACATTTTGTACTCTAGGCATTGGGTCACCAGGGCAAATAAGGATACTTTTGAAGTACTCCTACAAGTATTTCTTAACCCCTTTCTTATGGTATTTGTCAGGCTGTCTTCTTTTATCCCACTAGCTGTATGACACCCTCCTGGGTCAAGGCCTAATCTGTTATTTTATCTGGCCTGCCCCCCTCCCCCCCACCCGCCCTGAGTGACCCCATCTGTCTGGCCATGTCTCCCTTCCCTGGGTCTAGCTCTCTCTCTCAGGACATGGTTCTATCCCCTGAGTGACTCCCCCTGTCAGGCCCTGTCTCCCCTCCCTGGGTCTAGCTCTCTCTCTCAGGACATGGTTCTATCCCCTGAGTGACTCCCCCTGTCAGGCCCTGTCTCCCCTCCTTGGGTCTAGCTCTCTCTTTCAGGACATGGTTCTCTCCCCTGAGTGACTCCCCCTGTCAGGCCCTGTCTCCCCTCCCTGGGTCTAGCTCTCTCTTTCAGGACATGGTTCTCTCCCCTGAGTGACTCCCTCTGTCTGGCCATGTCTCCCCTCCCTGGGTCTAGCTCTCTCACAGGGCATGGTTCTCACCACTGAGTGACTCCCCCTGTCAGGCCCTGTCTCCCCTCCCTGGGTCTAGCTCTCTCTCTCAGGACATGGTTCTATCCCCTGAGTGACTCCCCCTGTCAGGCCCTGTCTCCCCTCCTTGGGTCTAGCTCTCTCTCTCAGGACATGGTTCTATCCCCTGAGTGACTCCCCCTGTCAGGCCCTGTCTCCCCTCCTTGGGTCTAGCTCTCTCTTTCAGGACATGGTTCTCTCCCCTGAGTGACTCCCCCTGTCAGGCCCTGTCTCCCCTCCCTGGGTCTAGCTCTCTCTTTCAGGACATGGTTCTCTCCCCTGAGTGACTCCCTCTGTCTGGCCATGTCTCCCCTCCCTGGGTCTAGCTCTCTCACAGGGCATGGTTCTCACCACTGAGTGACTCCCGCTGCCAGGCCCAGTCTCTCCTAATTGGGTCTAGCTCTCTCCCAGGGCGTGGTTCTCTCCCCTGAGTGACTCCCCCTTTCAGGCCCTGTCTCCCCTCCCTGGGTCTAGCTCTCTCTCTCAGGACATGCTTCTATCCCCTGAGTGACTCCCCCTGTCAGGCCCTGTCTCCCCTCCTTGGGTCTAGCTCTCTCCCGGGGCATGGTCCTCCCGCCTGAGTGACTCCCTCTATAAGGTCCCGTCTCCCCCTCCCTGGGTCTAGCTTTCTCCCGGGGCATGGTTCTCCCCGTGAGTGACTCCGACTGTAAGGCCACGTCTCCCCTCCTTGGGTCTAGCTCTCTCTCAGGGCATAGTTCTCCCCCCCGAGTGACTCCCTCTGTCAAGCCTTGTCTCCCCTCCCTGGGTGTAGCTCTCTCCCGGGGCATGGTTCTCCCGCCTGAGTGACTCCCTCTGTAAGGCCCTGTCTCCCCTACTTGGGTTTAGCTCTCTCCCGGGGCATTGTTCTCACGCCTGAGTGACTCCCTCTGTAAGGCCCTGTCTCCCCTCCCTGGGTCTAGCTCTCTCCCAAGGCATTGTTCTGACGCCTGAGTGACTCCCTCTGTAATGCCCTGTCTCCCCTCCCTGGGTGTAGCTCTCTCCCGGGGCATGGTTCTCCCGCCTGAGTGACTCCCTCTGTAAGGTCCCATCTCCCCTCCCTGGGTCTAGCTCTCTCACAGGGCATGGTTCTCACCACTGAGTGACTCCCGCTGCCAGGCCCAGTCTCTCCTAATTGGGTCTAGCTCTCTCCCAGGGCGTGGTTCTCTCCCCTGAGTGACTCCCCCTTTCAGGCCCTGTCTCCCCTCCCTGGGTCTAGCTCTCTCTCTCAGGACATGCTTCTATCCCCTGAGTGACTCGCCCTGTCTCCCCTCCTTGGGTCTAGCTCTCTCCCGGGGCATGGTCCTCCCGCCTGAGTGACTCCCTCTATAAGGTCCCGTCTCCCCCTCCCTGGGTCTAGCTTTCTCCCGGGGCATGGTTCTCCCCGTGAGTGACTCCGACTGTAAGGCCACGTCTCCCCTCCTTGGGTCTAGCTCTCTCTCAGGGCATAGTTCTCCCCCCCGAGTGACTCCCTCTGTCAAGCCTTGTCTCCCCTCCCTGGGTGTAGCTCTCTCCCGGGGCATGGTTCTCCCGCCTGAGTGACTCCCTCTGTAAGGCCCTGTCTCCCCTACTTGGGTTTAGCTCTCTCCCGGGGCATTGTTCTCACGCCTGAGTGACTCCCTCTGTAAGGCCCTGTCTCCCCTCCCTGGGTCTAGCTCTCTCCCAAGGCATTGTTCTGACGCCTGAGTGACTCCCTCTGTAATGCCCTGTCTCCCCTCCCTGGGTGTAGCTCTCTCCCGGGGCATGGTTCTCCCGCCTGAGTGGCTCCCTCTGTAAGGTCCCATCTCCCCTCCCTGGGTCTAGCTCTCTCCCGGGGCATGGTTCTCACGCCTGAGTGACTCCCTCTGTAAGGCCCTGTCTTCCCCTCCCTGGGTCTAGCTCAATCCCAGGGCATTGCTCTCGCGCCTGAGGGACTCCCTCTGTCAGGCCATGTCTCCCCTCCCTGGGTCTAGCTCTCCCGCGGGGCATGGTTCTCCCGCCTGTGTGACTCCCTCTGTAAGGCCCTGTCTCCCCTCCCTGGGTCTAGCTCTCGCCCAGTGCCTGGTTCTCTGCCTGAGTGACTCCCCCTGTCAGGCCCTGTCTCCCTTCCCTGGATCTAACTCTCTCCCTGGTTCTCTGCCTGAGTCAATCTCTAGTCTCTCCGTCTCCAAGGCATACGAGCCTCCTTTAACACAGTCTGTTCCTGGTGCTGAATGCTCTTTTTGGCCGAGGTTCAAGATGGTTTTCTGCAGCAATCTGAATGGGAGTAAGGCTCTGTAGTTTAGTACTCCGTTCATTCCGTTGTCTCGGGAGGATAGCTCAGGGGCAACGTGCTCGCCTTGGAAGCAAGACGATGCAGAGCACGATAGGTTCGATCCTCAGGTCCGCGCTTAGAAACTTCCTGGGTATTACGCGCGTTATAAATAACATATCATTTCATATGCTCTTGATGTGTGCTTCTCTCTCTGGCTTGCTGCTTGCCTTAGCAGGTAAAGGGGGTGAATACCCAAGGGGCCCAAACACATTGGGGTGATCTGAACTGGGCCAAGGTCGGTGCAGCCATTTGGAGAAGAACACTAGATCTCCCCGGGGGTGCACCAATACATATGATTCAGGCATGAATTGGGCCTGCTTTCCATACCGTATACATTTGCGGGTATTACAACTTTTTGCCTCCAAAGTATTCCATGTATTCGCTGTTCGATGAAAGATCTGATATATGCTCCAATTAAAGTGAAACAAAAATGATATCTTTTTATTAGGTATTTATAATGCGCCTACACAGCACAAGGTGTTTGGTGTGACTTGGATTGGATTAGCAATAGAGTGAGTATTGCACACTATCAACTCTTTTATTGCTCACCTTACGATATTAGTCCTTTCAATGTTTTACCGCTGTATTTGTGCAACCACTCATCCCGGGTTTTTAGAGCTACGTTTTTAAAGTTATGGTTACATTTCTTTTTACCAAATGAAGTCTTGGGTGCTCGCATGGAAATTGCAAGAAATACGAGATTATATAGATTTGTCATATCAAGGTCGAAACTCCGAAACACCTGATAGTAGCAGGTGAACATTTGCCATCCGTAAGAAAGCAATATTTTACTTGCCATCCGTAAGAAAGCAATCTTTTACTTGCTGTCCGTAAGAAAGCAATCGTTTACTTGCTGTCCGTAAGAAAGCAATCGTTTACTTGTCGTCCATAAGAAAGCAATCGTTTACTTGCTGTCCGTAAGAAAGCAATCGTTTACTTGCTGTCCGTAAGAAAGCAATTGTTTACTTGCTGTCCGTAAGAAAGCAATTGTTTACTTGCTGTCCGTAAGAAAGCAATTGTTTACTTGCTTTCCGTAAGAAAGCAATTGTTTACTTGCTGTCCGTAAGAAAGCAATTGTTTACTTGCTGTCCGTAAGAAAGCAATTGTTTACTTTTCATCCGTAAGAAAGCAATCGTTTACTTGTCGTCCGTAAGAAAGCAATCGTTTACTTGCTGTCCGTAAGAAAGCAATCGTTTACTTGCTGTCCGTAAGAAAGCAATCGTTTACTTGCTGTCCGTAAGAAAGCAATCGTTTACTACACGATGCACTGTGATCCCAAGTTGTGGAATCGAATGATGAATTCAAATGAAATATCCTTATGTATAGATGTTTTAAATGTCATTGATTTGGTTTTAAAGGCAGGGTGATTATATGTAGTGCATGATGTGTGCATTGTATTCAATGCATTATGTATTTTTCTAAAGGTTGATTGGTCAACCATATAGCCAGTAGATGAACACATGGGGATTAAGGTGGGGTAATTTCGACTCTCTGGGTTTCCTTACTTACCTTTTTGTTTGGAATTTCCAGTGTGGTTTTAGTGCCATGCAAGGATTGTCTGTACACGCCCTGCTGTTGAAGGGGTGCTGTTCTGGCTGAGTGGGGAGGTTCCAGCATCGCTCCCCTTGGGGCGATGCTCTGTGTACTCTACTTCCTGTTTCCAGAGAGCAGAGCTGGTGCTTACATTTGAAGCAACAGAGGGGAACCTTTTGGATTTTGTACTTGTTGGGGAGGGGCAGTGTCCGTCACCGGTCGGGGCTCTGCAATCTCTGGCCCTTTGGATATTTTGCACTATGACTCTCATGGGCCCCACCATTGACTAGCATGACTGGGCTTATGGTAGCTGCGGACAAAAACCGAAGGAGAGCCAAAGGTTGCAGATGCCTCTCTCAGAAGGTATCTCTTACAAATAGTAGGCAGGCGGGCACAGTCTGTTCATGATGTATGGATGCAGGCAGGAATGGAGCATGAGGAGGAGGAGGAGGAGGAGGAGGAGGAGGAGGAGGAGGAGTTTGCCATTTGTAAAGCACATTTATCCCATTGGTATGGCCTCAAAGCGCTTGCGGGTGAACGCTCTCGGAGGACCGAAGTCCAAGGTATGGGAACATTGTCAGAAGGATATGAATGCGTGTGTGCATTTGTCCCAAAAGAAGGTGTGTCGGATGGCCGGGCCCAAGTTAACTACCTACATCGATCAGGCCTGTAGATCAGAGCGAACGTCTCAACCTCCATTACCGTTGAGCATCAGTCTAGTCCTCCCTTTGTGTCACCTGCTCAGTCCATCTCCTTTTCTCTTTGAGAATGCCTCAGGAGCGTGTCTTGGGGGTCATTTCTGGCCTTGAAGCTTGCTCCCCACTTGACCCCATTCGTCTTCATGTGTTAAAGGAGATTAAGACAGAACTCGCCCCTACTATTACCTTGGCAGTCAACTACTCCCTTCAAGGTAGAGGTGTTCGACAGCTCTTAAATTGGCTTTGGTTTCTCCTCTTTAAAAAAAGCCTAACTTGGACCCTTCTGTTTTAGCTCATGTTCAGCCCATCTCCCCCCTAAGGCTTCTCATGAAGGCCCTTGAGGCCATTGTTACTCCTCAGTTGAGAGACCTTTTGGAGGAAACCTCAATTCTTGTTGACTATCAATCAGTGTTGTGCCCCTTGATGGGCACCAAATCAGCACTGGTCTCTGTGCTGGATGATATTACCTTGATTAGGGACCGGGGGAGGGGTGGGGGAGGAACGGCTCTCCTGATTACGCTTGACTTATCTGCGGCGTTCGACACGATTGACCATCTTACCTTGTGTCAACACCCTGAGGATGTCGACATTACCCGAATTGTCCTCCAATGATTTTCCTCCTTTTCTTTTTGTTTACCGGTGTCCTTGCAGGGTCTTGTGATTTCTAGCGCAATCTCAGGTGTCTGTGATCTATCACATTTGCAGGCTCCAGAGCCTGCAGAACTCGGTTGCCCGTGTGGTTCTGGCTCTGCCAATGTTCTGAATCCTCGCCCATCTTGGCTCAGCTCCATTGGTTGCCTCTTGAGTGCAGTGTTGAGTTTTAAGGCTCTTTGCCTGACTCATCGCGCGCTCCAGAAGCAAGGCGCTGCTTTTCTCCAGGAGAAGATTTTCACATAAACCCCAGCCACAGCAGTTTGTTCTGCGATTCAGAAAGGTTGGCTGTTGGTGCTGGGGCTTTTCTGTCGCTGCCCATCTTTTGTGGACCTCTTCCCCTCTCTTTTAGGTTAACTGTGGATATTTCTCAGGTCAAGAAATTGCTTAAAACAGCCTTATTTCCTAAATGACTTGTTTCAGCCTCTCGGCCACTAAGTTGAAGGTCGTCTCTGTTCAAGCGCCAGTAAGCCCCTGGGTGATCGTGTGCTATAGAAATTACATGACCGGACCTGACCGGAAATGTACAGTGGTAGTAGACAGTGTGCACACGGGATGTAGGCGACAGTGCAAGGCTGAGGAGAAAAGGTGCAGAGGGAGCAAGGGGGATAGAAAAGGAGCGACGTAGTGAGTATTGAATCATTTTTCAAACAATTGAATTAATTCTTTGTGTGACATTGAATGCACATTTTAACAATTAATGAAAATGCCTTCTGCCAGTTTCCATGACTGCAGACCGCGTTGGTCAATTACATCTTAGTTCTGACTGACATGTGGCAATGGTGGGAGAATGTATCGGCTGCTCCAGGCGCCCCGGGGATGCTGCGCCCTGGGTGGAGGCCCTTCTCGCCTGTGTCTGAGGCCGGCCCTTGCCTTGCCTTGCCCCTGGCTCTGCGTTCCGGTCTTTTCCTCTTTTAACTTGAGTAACCAGTCCTTGTCCTCTACGTCAGTCCTGAAGTCCCGAAAGCACCTGCTTCTGATGCTAGTCGGCGGCCGTCTCGCCCGTGGCCTTGGACACTCTGGAAGGAATGCGGCCCAGCGGCTCGTCCTTGCGGGTGTGGACAGGGTGCGGGTTCCTCATAGTGGCCTGGCAGGTGAGGACAGGGTGCGGGTTCCTCGTGGTCGCCTGGCAGGTGAGGACAGGGTGAGGGTTCCTCGTGGTCGCCTGGCAGGTGAGGACAGGGTGCGGGTTCCTCGTGGTCGCCTGGCAGGTGAGGACAGGGTGCGGGTTCCTCGTGGTCGCCTGGCAGGTGAGGACCGGGTGCAGGTTCCTCGTGGTCGCCTGGCAGGTGAGGACCGGGGGCGGGTTCCTCGTGGTCACCTGGCAGGTGAGGACAGGGTGCGGGTGCCTCGTGGTTGCCTGGCAGGTGAGGACAGGGTGTGGGTTCCTCGTGGTTGCCTGGCAGGTGAGGACTGGGGGCGGGTTCCTCGTGGTCGCCTAGCAGGTGAGGACAGGGGGCGGGTTCCTCGTGGTCGCCTAGCAGGTGAGGACAGGGGGCGGGTTCCTCGTGGTCGCCTGGCAGGTGAGGACTGGGGGGCGGGTTCCTCGTGGTCACCTGGCTGGTGAGGACAGGGTGCGGGTTCCTCGTGGTCGCCTGGCTGGTGAGGACAGGGTGCGGGTTCCTTGTGGTCGCCTGGCAGGTGAGGACAGGGGGTGGGTTCCTCGTGGTCGCCTGGCAGGTGAGGACTGGGTGCAGGTTCCTCGTGGTCGCCTGGCAGGTGAGGACAGGGTGCGGGTTCCTCGTGGTCGCCTGGCAGGTGAGGACAGGGGGCGGGTTCTTCGTGGTCGCCTGGCAGGTGAGGACAGGGGGCGGGTTCCTCGTGGTTGCTTGGCTGGTGAGGACTGGGTGCGGGTTCCTCTTGGTCGCCTGGCAGGTGAGGACTGGGGTTGGGTTCCTCGTGGTCGCCTGGCAGGTGAGGACTGGGGTTGGGTTCCTCGTGGTCGCCTGGCAGGTGAGGACTGGGTGCAGGTTCCTCGTGGTCGCCTGGCAGGTGAGGACAGGGGGCGGGTTCCTCGTGGTCGCCTGGCAGGTGAGGACAGGGTGCGGGTTCCTCGTGGTCGCCTGGCAGGTGAGGACTGGGTGCAGGTTCCTCGTGGTCGCCTGGCAGGTGAGGACTGGGTGCAGGTTCCTCGTGGTCGCCTGGCAGGTGAGGACAGGGGGCGGGTTCCTCGTGGTCGCCTGGCAGGTGAGGACTGGGTGCAGGTTCCTCGTGGTCGCCTGGCAGGTGAGGACTGGGTGCAGGTTCCTCGTGGTCGCCTGGCAGGTGAGGACAGGGTGAGGGTTCCTCGTGGTCGCCTGGCAGGTGAGGACAGGGGGCGGGTTCCTCGTGGTCGCCTGGCAGGTGAGGACTGGGTGCAGGTTCCTCGTGGTCGCCTGGCAGGTGAGGACTGGGTGCAGGTTCCTCGTGGTCGCCTGGCAGGTGAGGACAGGGGGCGGGTTCCTCGTGGTTGCCTGGCAGGTGAGGACTGGGGGCGGGTTCCTCGTGGTCGCCTAGCAGGTGAGGACAGGGGGCGGGTTCCTCGTGGTCGCCTGGCAGGTGAGGACAGGGTGCGGGTTCCTCGTGGTCGCCTGGCAGGTGAGGACAGGGTGCAGGTTCCTCGTGGTCGCCTGGCAGGTGAGGACTGGGTGCAGGTTCCTCGTGGTCGCCTGGCAGGTGAGGACAGGGTGAGGGTTCCTCGTGGTCGCCTGGCAGGTGAGGACAGGGGGCGGGTTCCTCGTGGTCGCCTGGCAGGTGAGGACTGGGTGCAGGTTCCTCGTGGTCGCCTGGCAGGTGAGGACTGGGTGCAGGTTCCTCGTGGTCGCCTGGCAGGTGAGGACAGGGGGCGGGTTCCTCGTGGTTGCCTGGCAGGTGAGGACTGGGTGCAGGTTCCTCGTGGTCGCCTGGCAGGTGAGGACTGGGTGCAGGTTCCTCGTGGTCGCCTGGCAGGTGAGGACAGGGTGCGGGTTCCTCGTGGTCGCCTGGCAGGTGAGGACAGGGTGCGGGTTCCTCGTGGTGTTTATTGGACTCACAGCTGGCTGTGACACGGGCATTACCGTGATTGCATTTCTCTGCTCCGCCCTCCTTCGGTGCGTGCTGTCGCCAGGACAGGAAAAACCTGCCCTGGGTGGGGGCCGGCGGGCGGGCGGGCAGATGAGGACACACCCGCCTTAGTTATGTGTCTACTTTTTATTTGCATGTTTCTGACCTTGTGGTTTGCTGAGAGGTGAAACCTTCCCTGTGTCCCTTTCTTGCCAATCCTAGTGGATGCATCACAGATGTCCGACGCTTGACGGAACAGCTCCGCGCTCGCTTTCTGTTAAGCTCCTTACTGTTTGACATCATGTGTATGAGCCGCGAAGATAGCTCAGCAGGTTGAGCGCTTACGCTGAAAGCCAAAAGCGGGAAGGAACCAAGGCTTTGAAATGCACATCCGCATGGGGCAGAGGGGGCAGGGGCAGGGGGGGGTGGCAGCAGAGTGGGCAGGGGCACAGGGGCAGAGGCAGGGGCAGTGGGGGTGGCAGCAGAGAGGGCGGGGGCACAGGGGAAGAGGCAGGGGCAGGGGCAGGGGCAGGGGCAGTGGGGGTGGCAGCAGAGAGGGCAGGGGCACAGGGGCACAGACAGGGGCAGTGGGGGTGGCAGCACAGGGGCAGGGGCGCAGGGGCAGGGGGGGTGGCAGCAGAGAGGACAGAGGCAGAGGCAGTGGGGGTGGCAGCAGAGAGGGCAGGGGCGCAGGGGCAGGGGCAGAGGCAGTGGGGGTGGCAGCAGAGGGGGCAGGGGCAGTGGAGGAGGCAGAGGCAGAGGCAGGGGCACAGGGGCAGGGGCAGGGCCAGAGGCAGTGGGGGTGGCAGCAGAGAGGGCAGGGGCAGGGCCAGAGGCAGAGGCAGTGGGGGTGGCAGCAGAGAGGACAGGGGCAGGGGCAGGACCAGAGGCAGAGGCAGTGGGGGTGGTAGCAGAGAGGACAGGGGCAGGGGCAGGGCCAGAGGCAGAGGCAGTGGGGGTGGTAGCAGAGAGGACAGGGGGGCAGGGGCAGGGCCAGAGGCAGAGGCAGAGGCAGTGGGGGTGGTAGCAGAGAGGACAGGGGCAGGGACAGGGGCACAGGGGCAGGGGCAGGGCCAGAGGCAGTGGGGGTGGCAGGGGCAGCCATAGATCTCTCTACGAGTGCTGCGGGTGGGGCTTTTTGCATATTTTTTTTGTTTTTGAAAGTTAACTGGAGGCAACCACCCTTTCGAGAGCGGGGTACGGGGGCGGGGGGCAGAACTTCATCTCGATGGCCCCTTATTAACGCTTATGTGCAGGGCTCCCCGCTTGTTTCCTTTATTAAGGGGGTGAAGGTACACTTTTGCCCCAGGAGGTGTCATTACAGAAAGTGAGGCTGGTATCAGACGGACGTCTGGGCCTTTTTGTTTTTTTATGACAGTCTGTCTTCCAGCAAAACTAAAGTGATGGGTGCGCGGCTTTACATGAAAGCAAACCCCTAGAATTGCTCTGGGCGTCCTTCATTCAAACATACTAATTCCTGGACCAAGACTGATTAGCAACTGCCCCCTGGTCTTCAGTAATGTGCCAGCGGGGAGGGCTGCCGGGAGCAGTGCACGTGGGCATGATTCATTATGGCATCCGTCGCTTTTCAGTGCAGAGGAGACCGCCTTGAAGACCTTGCGCTGTACCCAATTCATGCACCTTGCGTCACGTTGGCCACTTGCCCTCCAGAATGCCACCTGTCCTCTTATCCTCAAGAAAGCAACCCCGCAGAATAGATGATTGAATGTAATGTTTAAGGTAGCTCAAGTGGCTGGCGCACCTGCTGCAGAGAGATCTGAATGCAAGTTCTGGGTCACAAGGTGGACTCCTGGATGTGTTGGCAAATCATGTCTCCCCTTCCGACCTCAGTGCAGGGAGTGCGCCCCTGCCCGGGAAGAGATGGGCGAGCAGCTGCTAGTGGGGTGAAGCCCAAGGATAACCTGGCGTGTGCTACATAATTCTGGTGAGCAATGGAATCTTCAGAATAGCATCAGCTAGCCTTGTGGTGCCCCCTCAAAGGTGGGGGCCCTGGGCAAGTACCCCTTTTGCCCTCCCATAAAAACGTCTCCAAATAGAGGTCCTGCTTACCTCCCCAACACTACCTCTGGGTACCTGGGGCCGTCCCTCCACCCCTCCACAGGGTCAAAATCGGCGACGAGTCTTTCAAATGGGAGTGGACTCTGTGTGCCTGTTAAGCTGGCGCGCCGCTCAGGGGCAGGGGCAGGGACAGGGGCACAGGGGCAGGGGCAGGGCCAGAGGCAGAGGCAATGGGGGTGGCAGCAGAGAGGACAGGGGCAGAGGCAGTGGGGGTAGCAGAGAGGACAGGGGCAGTGTCCGGGAACAGGGCTTGCTCCTCAGCCATCCATGAGCTTGGTGGTTCTCGTGCAGAAGGAACGTTTAGTTCTCCTCCCGCGTTCCCTAATGATATTACAGTGCTTCTCTATCCTCCCTGCCCCCCCTCCCCCACACCACCCCACCAGGAGCCTACGAGGGACACACAAGTCAGCCGTTAGCTTTCAAGCGCTGTACGCTTCTGCTCAAAGGTGGGTGGGCCAATTGGAAGGTCTGTATCAGAAATCTCCTTTCTTCCGGCTTTGATAACCAATGTTTGCCCACAATCAAGTTGGATCGTTCTCCATCTGAACAAGTACTTCCATCCATGAATCCGTCATGCCAAGGACTGCTGCAAAAATACGAATCTGTCTTTTGCCATCAACAGGAACTCTTCAAACTATGTCCATAAGAGGGCACTTCATCCTGGAGGAGTTCCCATGAGCCGCAAAGCACCCTCAGCGACTGCCCGCAAGGACTTCACAGAACTTCTGCCAAAGTCACCTCATCCTTGGAAGGCATGGTCCAGTCCTGTAGTTCTTATTCGCAAACCTTATGGGAACGTCCTTCATCTCCGCGAGGAAGGCCCCAGCCTTACCAACAACAAAGAGACGGACATCCTCCACTTGGAGATTTGGGATCCAGACACATATCGACGAGCGGTGTTATAGCCCCTGATTGTGTATTTCAGGGCACAAGGGAGGGCGCCCTTTGGACTTTCTTGAGCTGCTCCTCCAAAGGATCATGGCACACTCTCTGGCAGGGAATTGTGAAATGTCCTCTTCTTCCAGGACGACCTTCTAGTCCGTGGACTCTGTCTCTCTTGTGGAGATACCGCAGGACGTTCTGGTGGATGAACCACCGAGCGAGTAAGTGAGGGTTCTCGGGGTAAGGTTGGCATCTTGACCATGCTGCGGGTGGCCCACCGAGCGAGTAAGTGAGGGTTCTCGGAGTAAGGTTGGCATCTTGACCATGCTGCGGGTGGCCCACCGAGCGAGGAAGTGAGGGTTCTCGGGGTAAGGTTGGCATCTTGACCATGCTGCAGGTGATCCACCGAGCGAGGAAGTGAGGGTTCTCGGGGTAAGGTTGGCGTCTTGACCATGCTGCGGGTGATCCACCGAGCGAGTAAGTGAGGGTTCTCGGAGTAAGGTTGGCATCTTGACCATGCTGCGGGTGGCCCACCGAGCGAGGAAGTGAGGGTTCTCGGGGTAAGGTTGGCGTCTTGACCATGCTGCGGGTGATCCACCAAGCGAGTAAGTGAGGGTTCTCGGAGTAAGGTTGGCATCTTGACCATGCTGCGGGTGGCCCACCGAGCGAGGAAGTGAGGGTTCTCGGGGTAAGGTTGGCATCTTGACCATGCTGCGGGTGACCCACCGAGCGAGGAAGTGAGGGTTCTCGGGGTAAGGTTGGCATCTTGACCATGCTGCGGGTGACCCACCGAGCGAGGAAGTGAGGGTTCTCACGGTAAGGTTGGCATCTTGACCATGCTGCGGGTGATCCACCGAGCGAGGAAGTGAGGGTTCTCGGGGTAAGGTTGGCATCTTGACCATGCTGCGGGTGGCCCACCGAGCGAGGAAGTGAGGGTTCTCACGGTAAGGTTGGCGTCTTGACCATGCTGCGGGTGATCCACCGAGCGAGGAAGTGAGGGTTCTCGGGGTAAGGTTGGCATCTTGACCATGCTGCGGGTGATCCACCGAGCGAGGAAGTGAGGGTTCTCGGGGTAAGGTTGGCATCTTGACCATGCTGCGGGTGATCCACCGAGCGAGGAAGTGAGGGTTCTCACGGTAAGGTTGGCGTCTTGACCATGCTGCGGGTGGCCCACCGAGCGAGGAAGTGAGGGTTCTCACGGTAAGGTTGGCGTCTTGACCATGCTGCGGGTGATCCACCGAGCGAGGAAGTGAGGGTTCTCGGGGTAAGGTTGGCATCTTGACCATGCTGCGGGTGATCCACCGAGTGAGGAAGTGAGGGTTCTCGGGGTAAGGTTGGCATCTTGACCATGCTGCGGGTGATCCACCGAGCGAGGAAGTGAGGGTTCTCGGGGTAAGGTTGGCATCTTGACCATGCTGCGGGTGGCCCACCGAGCGAGGAAGTGAGGGTTCTCACGGTAAGGTTGGCATCTTGACCATGCTGCGGGTGGCCCACCGAGCGAGGAAGTGAGGGTTCTCACGGTAAGGTTGGCGTCTTGACCATGCTGCGGGTGATCCACCGAGCGAGGAAGTGAGGGTTCTCGGGGTAAGGTTGGCATCTTGACCATGCTGCGGGTGATCCACCGAGCGAGGAAGTGAGGGTTCTCGGGGTAAGGTTGGCATCTTGACCATGCTGCGGGTGATCCACCGAGCGAGGAAGTGAGGGTTCTCGGGGTAAGGTTGGCATCTTGACCATGCTGCGGGTGGCCCACCGAGCGAGGAAGTGAGGGTTCTCGGGGTAAGGTTGGCATCTTGACCATGCTGCGGGTGGCCCACCGAGCGAGGAAGTGAGGGTTCTCGGGGTAAGGTTGGCATCTTGACCATGCTGCGGGTGGCCCACCGAGCGAGGAAGTGAGGGTTCTCGGGGTAAGGTTGGCGTCTTGACCATGCTGCAGGTGATCCACCGAGCGAGGAAGTGAGGGTTCTCGGGGTAAGGTTGGCGTCTTGACCATGCTGCGGGTGATCCACCGAGCGAGGAAGTGAGGGTTCTCGGGGTAGGGTTGGCATCTTGACCATGCTGCGGGTGGCCCACCGAGCGAGGAAGTGAGGGTTCTCGGGGTAAGGTTGGCATCTTGACCATGCTGCGGGTGATCCACCGAGCGAGGAAGTGAGGGTTCTCGGGGTAAGGTTGGCATCTTGACCATGCTGCGGGTGGCCCACCGAGCGAGGAAGTGAGGGTTCTCGGGGTAAGGTTGGCATCTTGACCATGCTGCGGGTGGCCCACCGAGCGAGGAAGTGAGGGTTCTCGGGGTAAGGTTGGCATCTTGACCATGCTGCGGGTGGCCCACCGAGCGAGGAAGTGAGGGTTCTCACGGTAAGGTTGGCGTCTTGACCATGCTGCGGGTGATCCACCGAGCGAGGAAGTGAGGGTTCTCGGGGTAAGGTTGGCATCTTGACCATGCTGCGGGTGGCCCACCGAGCGAGGAAGTGAGGGTTCTCGGGGTAAGGTTGGCATCTTGACCATGCTGCGGGTGATCCACCGAGCGAGGAAGTGAGGGTTCTCGGGGTAAGGTTGGCATCTTGACCATGCTGCGGGTGGCCCACCGAGCGAGGAAGTGAGGGTTCTCGGGGTAAGGTTGGCATCTTGACCATGCTGCGGGTGGCCCACCGAGCGAGGAAGTGAGGGTTCTCGGGGTAAGGTTGGCATCTTGACCATGCTGCGGGTGGCCCACCGAGCGAGGAAGTGAGGGTTCTCACGGTAAGGTTGGCGTCTTGACCATGCTGCGGGTGATCCACCGAGCGAGGAAGTGAGGGTTCTCGGGGTAAGGTTGGCGTCTTGACCATGCTGCGGGTGGCCCACCGAGCGAGGAAGTGAGGGTTCTCGGGGTAAGGTTGGCATCTTGACCATGCTCGGTCTTCAGAAGGGTTTCTGCCCAATGGGACACATGTCGAAGTTCTCCAGAATGCCCTGCTCCGGATCAAGTTGGAATCATAAGTGGGCAGTTTCCTTAGATCGATCAGATCGATCGATGCTTTTCCACAAAGAAAATAACCCTTCGCAACTGCATGGAAGGAGACAAAGCTCTAAAAAGCAATAACCCAAAGAAATGGTGCTCCGGGACGTATTCCAGGGAACAAGGCCGAGAAATGCAATCGCAGACTCGGTACCAACAGCCTCTTGCGTTGAAGCCTGGGACGAGCGACCGAGATCACCACAAATTACTTTCCAAAAGGCTCCCAGTTCCAGTCATGTCGCAGGGGGTATCGGGTGCATTTGTGTCGGACCCTAACCCCCTCATCAGTCTTGCCACCATGGGGCGCACTGCCTGCCTTTCTTACCCCAATCATTGTTTTATTTAAAGCCAGAGGTTGCGTGTGTGCGTGTGTGCGTGTGTGTGTACATGTACATGGCTTGGCATGGTTCAGTGCAAGCCTACAGCCCCGTAATATTTATCCAGTGACCTTTCATGGAATGTGGGGTTCCCTGTTATTCCTGGGGGGGCGGGGGGGTCTTTGAATGTCATGCCTGAAGCAAGGCATGTGCACTGCGGACTGTAGGATGATTGAAAAGACACATTCGCCAACAACAGGAAGGGGGAGTAGGTTATTGGACGGAGACTTGAGGGTGCCAAGAATCAGTTCTGGCTGCAAATGGGTTGGATGGCGCCTCCAGGGCAATGGTCTCTGCCTGTAACTGGTTTATGGTTATTGTTTTATGGGTGCTGTGAAGGCATCAGGATTAAGACGCAGACGACAGATTCAAATGTGCACTCAAAAGTTTTATTTAACTAAAATGCAGGATGGATGAAAGCCTAACTTGTCCTTTGCTAAGGTGGGATTTCCCAACCTAAAGAAAACTAAGGACAGTCTGAGTCGGAATGTCCAGAGCACATTTCTATACTTGCCCTTACAACTAACTGCTTACAATGTGTAGGGATGTCAGCAGCAACATAAATGGTATTTGAAATAAAGTTCAGAGCGTCTTCCAGCTCTTGGCATGTAATCGGCTTCCCCATCCCCAAGTGCAAAAGAGTTCACAAGATATCGGGGTTCCCTTCCCCAAGAGTTCAAATCTTCGAGCTTTTGAAAACAACACAATTCCTTGGGACACTTCCCAGTTCTCTTGTCATCCGCACTTTTCACAGGTTCACAAAGATACATCTGCTCCTTGACTTCAAAATCACACAAGTGGCTGATGCAAAAAACAAGCTTCTTTATGGATACTTTCCTGGGCGTTTTCCAGAAAGGGGGGAACTCGGTCTCGGCGCAGTTGTGGGTGGCACGGTCCACCCATCGCAGGTCACGCAACCAATACCCCCACTTGACTGCTTTCCATCAACTATCGGCCACTACTTTCATTTGGCAGTGAGGCTTGGTTTATTCACCAGTGTCACACTCTTCTGACACTGTACCGTGGCTTGGTTGCCCACCATGCACTTTGTTACACTCTGTTCTTCTGTCTTTTGCCAATACAGGTTTTCCCTTAACCTGCAGTTCCTTGAACTCTTTTACTTGCTTTCTTCTCTCATACCCTTCTTGGTATTCTCTTGGCTTTGCCAACACTCGTGTCTCAAACAATGAATGAATTCCGTGGTATTTACAACTTGCACCACCCTGCTTTCATTCTATTCACCTGTACTCGTATCTTGCTTTTGCTCTATACAGCATTCAAAAGTGCTTATGTCTTTCAATTCGTTCAGTACACAAAACTATGTTTTAGCCTTCAAAAGCGCTAATAACTCAGTTCATTCGGTTCTGTAAAGCACTTGTTTCGGTATTCAAAAGTGCTTTTACCATTTTCCGTTCATTCAATATTAGAGAGGCCTTGTTTCAGGCTCACAGTGCACCCTGGTAGGAGTGTTTCCCTGTTTTCACTCACCGGCTCCAAGTGGCAGCTCCCTTCGGCTTCCCTTTGCTCCTCGCAATGTTTTCTAGCTTCCCGTGACTCTGCTCTACGTTTGTGGAGGCATTAGAGAGCACTGCTTGCAGCAACTGGAGTGCTTTGTTGCCCCCTGGCTCCCAGTGCGTGGCTCCGGCAAGGAGGGCTTGCAGGGCTTCCAGACCCTCTTGCGGCCATCCTCTGGCACGGCATCCTTCTCTCTTGCTCAACACGGCTCCCGTGTCTCCCGCTCACCTTTCTCTAGCTCACTTCGGTGTTCCTCTTCTTGCTTTGCAGGAAGGCTTTTTGTACTCATTGGAATTGTAAAATAACCACAGGTGTTGGTCATTCAGTTCCATTGCCTGACCCTAGTGAAACTCATCAGCTGGACATGCCTGGCTGTTCCATCGGTGCAACTCCATAGCCCTCTTCTTCGTCTCAGTGCCAGAGTGGTGTTTGGGGATATCTGAAGTAAATGAAGTGTGTATAACTCTGTATTGATTCTTCCTCATCGTGGTACTTGATTGATAGGTGTCTGTATTAACAATATAAGGCTGACATGTGTTTATTTCATCCAAATGATGTGTCCTCCTAGTTGGTCTCTTTCTCGTGCGGTGGTGTTTTTGGGAGACATTTTGGAGGGAAGAAAAGGGAAATGGCTGCCAGTAGCCTACACAGACTTGAGGGACAGAAGGTTCATTCTGAAATGGAAATGGGGGATACCATGTCTCACCTGAGGACGTCCAGTCCGCACTCCCCATGTTCACTACACACAAGGGATCCTCCCTCGCATATCCACCACCAGGGTCGGGATCCAAAAGCGATGGCCTTTCCCTGGCCACCTGAGAGGAGGGTCCATGGGGGACGGGGGGACCTTGGGTTGCGTCTTTCATGGGTGTCATATGTATGTTCTTCTCTTGTGATCTCTGTGTATTGGGAACTGAGCATGTGCGCAGCCATCCTTCCCCTGTGACCCAGTTATGGCCCTCGGACCCCAAGGCAGAAATTATTAGAATAGCCACTCTACCCTCCCACCCAAATTTTGAGTCTTTCCAAGTGCTTGCATATGGCTCCATGTTAAAATCATTTCGATGTTAGGGTGAGGTTTGTGAAAAATGAAGGGAGCAGCAAGAATATATGTATTATGTACTTGGAGGTTCAAGTATAACACTCTTTTATCGCAGATGTATTTGTCACATGTACTATCTGTGGTCATGCCTGTGTTCCCAGCATGCTCTTTGATTTTATGCAGATAAGGCTGGAACCCTAACTGGTTCGATCTGTCCCCTTCACCGATTATCATAGGAGTATTTCAAAGGGGTACAGCATAGTGTTCCAGGCTGTCACTATAGAACACTAACATCAAAAGCTCTGGTGGGTTGTGGTTATGAATTAATCTTTAACCAATGGCATTGCTCTGGTCTACCTTCAACACCCTCATTTTTCAGCCAGTCTGTGCCATCACAGAAGGGGACCAGCCATTTGAAAGCCAACAGGAACAAATTAGCCTGACTAAGTGCCCCTGAGTGTTTGCTTTGTTGGTGCCACTTTTTTTTTAACCAGGAGAATGTTGTGAATAGGGCGCATCAGCACCCTAATGTTATTAATTGCGCTCTGCCACCGCAGGTGCATTTAATAACAAAGGGGCACCTGCCGCGTCTTCTGCCACTACGCCAGCCCTTGAAAGACTCCCCCGAGCTGGCGTGGCGAGGGGCTAATGGTGCCCTTTTGCTATTAAATGCGCCCATGGCAGAGGGGCGCATTTAAAAACAATAGGGTGCTGATAACCGCCTCCTATTGTTGTTAAATGCGCACGCAGCGGTGGGAGCATTTAATAGCAAAAGGCAGCCTGCCGCGCCTTCTCCCACAACGCAAGCTCGGGGAAGCCCTTGAAAGACTCCCCTGAGCTGGCATGGTGGGGGCTAATGGTGCCCTGGGGGGCTTGGTGCCCTGGGTGGTCACCCGGCCCACATCCCCCTAAGGCCGGCTCTGTATTTGACCTTCTAGAGCCTTTCTGGGCCAGCACCCAGCAGGCCGGAAACCATCGCAAAAGGCACGTGCCTCGCACATCCCGAGTGCCACTGAGTGCTGTTTGCTGGTCCAGTGGGGTGGGGACGGGGGCAGGAGCATCCTTCTGTTCGTTTAGGGCTTCTGTGCAGATGCACGTAGGATTTCCTTTGGGATAGTGATACACTTCACAAAAATAAAGTTGCTCAAATATGGTCTACAATTTGATAGAAGTATTTGAAGTATTAATTTGTTTTAGGGTGTGACCCCAGAGTATACCTAGCGGATTTCACCCTCATTTAATATCTTGAAAATGCATAAGAAAGAAAATTTAACTTCAGCCAAGAAGGATGCACTGGCCGCTCCTTTCATTCTTACTAAGAGAAGCGTGATGGCATGTCACGTGCATGTCATGGTGCTCCTCCCAGCTAGCTCAGTGGCAAGCGATAGCATGTCACGTGCGCTCATGCTTCCTCCCCCCCCCCCCAGCTAGCTCAGGGGCAAGCGATGACACGCGCTCGTGCTCCTCCTCCCAGTTAGCTCGGGAGCAAGCCATGGCATGTCACATGTGTTGGTGCTCCTCCCTCCCAGCTTCTCCACCATGGAATAGTCTCCACTTCGGATGGTGAATCTAAGTTGCCCTGACCGATGGGTGGGGAAGTTTAATGTTGGGAGCGAGATGAATCGGGGATCAGGGGGCAGTGACATCACTTGACATGACGAGCTCCCCTTTACTACTACTCGGAGGATTGTGTGTCATTGCCTCAGGAAATCCGTAAACAAATCGTGGGGATGGATGTTTTTGACCATGTGTTGGCTATAACTGACTCTAGTCTACCATTGAGCCAAACCCCCTTTGAGGGGAGGACTGATGTTCACAGTACCTTACCAATATGCTCTGATGGGCAAGACTGTATATAGGCTGAACTGAAGGAACAAACAAAATACCTAAGCAACATTTTTACCCAGCTACCGACCCCGAGTGCCTGGGTTCCGGTTCCCGTGACCGGGCTGATCTGTCAATTGGAACTAATGTTGGTAGTTAATCCATTCTTTCCTCAGCTACTCCATTAGTGATTCATGACTTAGCCCGAATCACTACTCCATTAGTGATGCATGACTTAGCCCGCATCACTACTCCATTAGTGATTCATGATGTAACCCGAATCACTGCTCCATTAGTGTTTCATGACTTAGCCTGAATCACTAGTGATTCATGACTTAGACTGAATCACTACTCCATTACTGATTCATGTCTTAGTCTGAACCACAACTCCATTAGTGATTCATGACTTAGTCTGAATCACTACTCCATTAGTGATTCATGAATTAGCCCGAATCACTACTCCATTAGTGATTTATGACTTAGCCCGAATCACTAGTGATTTATGACTTTGCCCGAATCACTAGTGATTCATGACTTAGACCAAATCACTACTCCATTAGTGATTCATGTCTTAGTCTGAACCACAACTCCATTAGTGATTCATGACTTAGCCCAAATCACTACTCCATTAGTGATTCATGACCTATCCAAAATCACTAGCGATTCATGACTTGGACTGAATCACTACTCCATTAGTGATTCATGACTTAGCCCGAATCACTGCTCCATTAGTGTTTCATGACTTAGCCTGAATCACTAGTGATTCATGACTTGGACTGAATCACTACTCCATTACTGATTCATGTCTTAGTCTGAACCACAACTCCATTAGTGATTCATGACTTAGCCCAAATCACTAGTGATTCATGACTTTGCCCGAATCACTACTCCATTAGTGATTCATGTCTTAGTCTGGGAAGAAACTGCAACTAAAGGCTTATTGGAAATGGCGGCGACTGCACAGGGACCTCTGGGCACGGATGTTCCTGTGCGGGTGGGGCTGTATTCTGATCAAGGGGGACGTGGTAATACTCTCCTATATAGAAGTAAACAACGAAAAAGAGTACAATAAAGTAATGCCAATGGATTTTCGGAAGGTTTCCAAGAAATCCTCCCTAATGTTTGCACATTATGGCGAGAGAAGTTGAAATGGACAACATTGATCTGGTAAATTTGGATGGCTCGATTTCAAGTGAGTAGAGGGATGCCCCGGGCCCCCCATTAGTGATATGATAGGTTATTTATAACGCGCCTAATACCCAGAGGTTTCTAAGCACGGACCCAGCGATCGAACCTGTGTTGCTCTGTGTCGTCTTGCTTCCAAGGCGAGCACGTTGCCGCTGAGCTATCCTCCTTGGAGTGCAGAGAAATACTGTTCCCAAGCGGGTGGGGGGTCCAGGAGCTGATCTTTGGGGAAAGTGTAACAAGCAGAGAGGTCTCCTAGGACCCTGAAATTGTATGCAAAGGATACCCTGACCAATGCAATGAAACATAAGGGGGCGAGTAGGGGATCGAAGGAGGGGGTTAATGACAACCAAGAGGGGAAGAACACTAATGTCTTTGAACTCTTTAAACCACCCAGGATCTCCAACGTCTGGGGAAAAAGGTCCAGCGTATTGGTTCCTCGGGTCCCTGCGGCTCTTACAAGTATTCCACCTAGGTCAGGAGGGGCCCTGATAGATAAAAGGGGGCAGTACATGGGGGCAACGGACCTCTGTTAGTTGGGGAAGCCTCTGAGACTCTTACGGAAGGAACAATGAAGACTTTGAACAGCTGGTGCAGAAGGGACCTATTGCTATAGAGGATAAGAAGGGCGAGAAGTGGAGGGGGGGTCGTGGGATCTGGAGAGGGAGCCCGGGAGGCGAGGAATGAAACTGGAGGTGGAGTGATGATGGTCAAGTGTACTAATCAAGAGAAAGAGGGTGTTCGCACCTTATTTTCATGAAAAACCATTGTTTCCCGGAAGGTGAGGGGGGTGTGCGGATGATGGGGCCGTGACCCAAGAGGCTTCAGTTCTTTTGACAGATAGGAAACCCTCGTCGTTACCAGGAAGCACTCCTTGTTCCCCACGATTGAAGTTCCTGTGCCTCTTTGGGTACAACTGAAAATAAGACCAGCGCAAAGGTTCTAGAATCCACACTGAATGAGGTTCAATTGAGAGACACCCACTTCCCAGAGGACCCCAGCCTATTGCTTTACTATATGTTTGACGTTGGGGGCCCGGACTCCTTAAATAGGTGGAGAGTTCGGGCATTATTGAATGAAATTCCGGGAGAAAGACTTCCAACGACATTAGACTGGTGGACTTCATCCACCCGAGAGGTATGACCATTTTAGACTGGTCATCTCTTCTCGGATGGTGTATGAGGCACTGCTAGGACAGTTTTTCTGAATTCCAACTAGGGGCTTAGTAAAACCATTCAACTGAGGCAGTACAAGACTCCACTCTTAGGATAAGGCTGTAGCACCTGAATGCATAGTAGCGTAGACGGAGCAGTCAGGCTTATTTTAGGAGGGAGAGAGGGCTGTAGAATCAGTACAAGTGAAATTGTCATACACATGATCCAAAGAAACACTGAAACACTGTATTGTAAAAATAAAGGATGTATTTAAATACAGGCAGGCCCAGATAAATCTAGAAGTAAGTATGAAACCACAGTATGAAAACACAACACTGTACTTGAAAGCAGACAGACCCAAGTATAAACCTTGTTTGAAATACCTAACAGTACTAGGGAAGTCAAAACCATTTCATACACATTTTGTATAGGTCAAGCCTATTCTTGGGAAGTAAAAACCAATGGTTACTTTTTACAATTACAGTCAGTAATGCAAGGACAGTAGACCCTACCAGTTATACACTGACTCTTAGTACAAATCATGTAATCCGTCAACTGGACAATATACTTTTGATAACTAGTAAAACACCTATTTTAGGTGCAGTAAAAACCTATAACTACTTTTGTCACAACACAAAGTTAGTTATACTAGGTGAGTAAAACCTAAGGATGTCGTGTACAATTACAGGCACTTTTGAAACCAGGGAACCCCAGATTGAGGTAAGCAGTAACTCTTAACTTATTTTGGATGGCACACAGCTAACACAAGGTACGTAAAACCCACATATTTTGTTTAACCTCAAAATGGAGGGGGAAGTAAACCCCAATGTTACACTTTACCGAATAATTATTCTAGGTAGGCAACAACCTAAGTCAGACTTATTAAGGACAGGCTAGCAGCAAGTCAGGGGGAAGCAAGACCCAGGCGGGGGACACTCATACAGTTATCCTCAAGGGACTAATCTGGTGAAACCAACACTTTAATTTTGGGAAGAGGCACAACCTAATCACAGGAGAGTAAAATACCTTCACATCTACGTTCTATTAGACTGGCAAAATAGTGGCTAAGGAAGAAAAGATGTTAACCATACTTTTAAGAATAGTGCATCACACATTCAAGATCAGTAAGAACGTTTGTAACTGTTCACTCTTAGAATTACAGTTACCAACAAACTCTTTACAAGTAAATAACTTTGAAACACTTATTTTCTTTTCTAGGCAGAAGTCCCAATCCCTTGACAGTCTTTCCCTTATTCTTGGAGCATGAGTGTTCTCAGTGGCAGAAGGGGGGTCACTAGGACTAGTGACCAACAGGTAGTGTCAGAATTGGTTCTTTAGTAGCAAAAGTCAGTTTCCTTAGGAAAACTGGGCAAACAGGTAAGTACTGTACTTTAGAGTTAGAAGAGTGTCCAGGGGCTTCACAGGAGACACCCTAGCATGATTCTACCAGTGTGACTGTGTGTACTGGATGCAGGACCTCCCAATCACAGAAAACGCCACATAGCTGCACAGAAATCCTAACAGATTTTGCAACAGGAGAACTTCAGGGTCTGCAGGCAAATACCCGGTCAGTGGATTCCTTGTCCTGGTGACTGAAAACAAGACCTCAGAAGGGACTTTGCAGCAGTGATCGATGAAGAAGGCTCTAGACAAGGTTTCCCTTGTGGCTGAATGCGGTTCTGCAGATTTGGTGCCTTTTCAAGGAGCACAGAAGGAGACAGAAAATTGCGGTTGAATTCTCTAAAAGGTCCAGCACTCTTCTGAGGGGACATTTTGGATGCCATTCTTGTCTCTGGAGATCCACCAGGATGCCCACCAAGTTTCAGTGAGATTCAGAATTCGGAAGACTGTGCACCGCACAATGGCTTGAGGTTCCAGGGTATTGGGGTATTGCAACAATGCAAGGTCACAGCAATGCGTGGGATGGCTCAAAATGTAGCTCAAAATGTAGGTCTTCTTGAGTCTAGTGGGTCTCACCAATCTGGGTCATGCTTGCCATTTCCGGAGATCACAGGTCAATTGGAAGGAAGGGCTAGAGCAGGCTCCGGTTACACAGCAGGCTCTCCGGTCGCTGGAAATTGTCTCAGCCACTTTTCCTTCATCTTCCTCTTTGGTTTACGTTCCAGTGGTCGACATATCTTCAGCTTCCAGGTTCGCAGCATTTATCAGGAATTACAGCCCAACCTCTGCATTCTCTCCCTGCATTTTACAAGAAGGGGCGGTCTAGTTGTCCAATCAGGACAGCCAGCCCCCCCACTGGGATTTGTCCCCATTCAAGCAAGGCGTAAGACAAAGGGCTGGGGAGTTTTGGACTCCACCCTCACTTCCTGCTCTCACAGACCGACTGGAGCCTAGGCGGGGAGTCCAGGGGACTCCCGCCCAAGATACAAAACACACAAAGGAATTTCCCGCGCTGGAGGTCAGGCAAAGGAAAACGAAATGACAAGAAACCCTAAAATGGTGAACAAAAGTTCAGGGACCATTTTGGCAAAGATGGTTTGACGCCATTTTTAAAAAGGTGGCTCCCGCGGTTAACGTTTTCAGAGCTGCGAACAGCCGCGGTAGATGCAAACCATGGAAGTTCATTATGAAACCACTGTCACCAGCCATTGAAGATAAACCTGTCACTGTAACAGAATTGGTAGATTATTTTTTTTTTAAAAAAAAAATTAAATTATTTGTGTTTAGCCACATATAGTCTTTTACAAGAGTGAAGGTCGCAGCTTCGAGAATGTGCTTTGAATTGTACGTGTCGCGTCGTTTGCACTTGGATTTCACACGTTTATTTTCTCGAAGGCAGCATTTAAAATCTTTACTCCTGCGATTGTCCATCTGGTGTTAGATAAGACGGGCCCACCAGGTTGTTTCTTCACGAAGATCGCAGGTAGAAAACAGAGGTAGTTGGTAGACATTCCTTGCTTCTAACATTGCTGGACATGACAACATCAGGTGTCTGATGGATTCCAGTTTATCATTCTCTGGGCAAAGTCTTAATTCGTTTGAGTTAGACTGGGATCTTCTTTCCAAGATTTCACAAGTCGGGAGGAGATTAAGCCGCACTCTCATGAAGATTCCTCTTAGCTTTTTATCAGGAAATGTTGTGTTGTATTCCAGCAATATTGCTGTTGGTGGAAGGTGGGCCAGTGATTTGCTGCTTGCTGTTTTGTCCAGAATGGTTGACCAATCGTGGTCCTCCATCTTCTGTTTTACTCTCATCGGGTTGGATATCAAAATTTCCACCGATGCAATCGTCTCCAGGAGAGATTTTTTTCTTTTCCACCCAGGTATTTAGCATGCAACAGGTTCCTTTGGACATTTCATCGGTGATCAGTCTGTAGACTGGCGGGCTGTCTGACATAAAGGTCTTTCTAAAGAGCTGCATACTGGTATGGTCTACCATTGCCGATAGTGAGAGCAGCCCTAGCTCCTGTCGGATTGCTGCGATGGGTGGTGGAATTCGGTAGATTCAGGACGGATCTCCAGAGAAAACATTCTAGCTTGGCCCATATTTTTGGAGGGATAGCCAGACTAGCATCCATTCCGTATATCGTGGCAGGAATCACTTTGGATTTATAGAATTGGATGGCGGGGAGGAGTGAAAATCTGCCAAATTTTCTAACGATTAGTCGGGTTTGTGCTGTTAGATTACAGACTTTGTCCCAGAGAGCTAGCTGCATTCCTGCATCTACTTTTGAGCAGTCGATCATTACTCCAAGGTATTTGAAGTGGGACACTTGTTCGATTTTGGTTCCGTCCACAAACCAACAGGGCTTCGAGTTTTTCTTTGGCGCTTTCTCTAAAATCAGAATTTTGGTCTTGTCCTTGTTTATTTCTAAATTGTTCTGCTCGATATACTGGACCAGGTTATTTAGCTGTCTCTGAAGTCCAACCGGTGTTTGGTCCAACAAAATAAGGTTGTTGGCATAAAGTAGGCATGAGACTCCTGTGCTTCCCAGATTAGGAGGGAATGCTCGTACCGTTGTTACAGTCTCTTGGTAGTCGCCCAGGAAAGCAATAAACAGGGCAGGGGCCAACGGATAGCCCTGTTTTACTCCTTGATTCGAGGGGATTTACGAAGAGAGGAAACCTTGCCGGCTAAGCCTTACTCTCATGTTTGTGTTTGAATGGAGGGCGATGAGGGGGCCCAGTATGGATGCTGGACACTTCTACGCTCTGAGTTTCTTCCACAGTTTCTCTCGATCTACCCGATCAAAGGCCTGGGTAAGATCGACGAATGCTAGTTACACTTTCGGGGCACCAACCATGATCTTACTCTTGATGATGTTTAGTAACATTATGTTGACAGAGGTATTCACATTTTTTAGGAATCCCGTTTGGAAAGGGACTGTGAAAGGCGCAAACCTAGCCCAAGCTTGGAATCTTTCGAGGAGCAGGGTTGCAAAGATCTTTCCAATAACATCCAGCAGGGCTATCGGGCGATAATTGATCGGATCTTCTCTGACGCTTTTCTTGAAAATTGGTACAATAACCGCTGTGGTCCAAGATGATGGAATTGATTTTTTCATCTTTGCATCAGGTGAATATCTGACTAACTAGCGACGCCCACTCCTCCCGGGTAGCGTTTGAAGTCTATATTTGTCAGTCCATCGGAGCATGGTGCTCTAGATGATTTTAAATTCTTGATGGTTTTTCGGATGTCATCTTTATCGGAGAGATCTTCCCATTGAGTAATGTTTGGCTTGTTCTCGATTTGCTTAGAGACACTCGGAGGTTTAAAGAGTGCCGTGAAGTGGGTTACCCATTTTGTTCCAGTAACCGAATTTGTGAGGGCTTCGCTAGGCTGATTTACGGATGGATGAATAAGAGACCAGAATTCTCGAGTTTTCCTGCTACTCAGGATTTTGAGCATATTTTCAGAGTCCTGCTGGTATAGAGTCGCACGGTAGCCCCTAAGCCATGCTTTATAGGTTCTGGTCTCAAAAGCAAGGGCCAATCTTGTTTCCCACGTGTTGCTTCACAGCGGTCCTTTGCAGCTTTCTTAAATTTCACCTCTTGACCACAAGCATTTTGTTATAGCCATCTTTTGTTGGCAGGGCTGCGTTAGATCTTAAATTTTGGTCCACTCTGTATTTGAGTAGTAAAGGTTGGTAATTGGGCCTTATTCCGAGGCTGGTGCAAAGGGATTACCGGCACCGGTAAGGACACCGGTGCTGGTAATCCCTTTGCGCCCTATTCCGAGGTCCCTTTGCGGGTCCCGCTAAGGCCGCCAGGTTTTACCAGGCGGCCTTAGCAGGAGCCGCAAAGGGTCCAGGGAGCAAATTGCGGTCCCGTTATTTGCACCTTCCCCATTGAGCCCTATGGGGTCTGAAATGGGAATGGGGAATGGTATTTTCAATGGGGACTTACCGGTCCCGCAAAGGTCCGAATAGACCAGTAAGTCCCCATTAACTGAGGGTGGACTCTGTACCGTTATTGGAGGCAGCGGAATGAGGCACAGTGACTCAAGGTATCAGCCCTTCCATGGTGGTTGGTGTAGCTTGTAGACTATACTTTCTGGTTAAATAGAGTATGTCCGAGGTGTCACGACCATAGGCACTGGCCTTGGCATTTGGGGTCTCTGGCCCTCGCCACAGTGTTCCGGCAAGGCCCCAATCATGCCCCTCTCGGCTGTCCTGGAGCCAGTCCTGGAGCCTTTGGCGCCAGGCTCATATGGCAGGTGGAGTTTCAGTTGGGGAATGGACCAACATGGCTGCCCCCGCAAGGTTCAGTGTGGAACTGCACCATGAAGTGTAGCATCTAGGGTGTGGTCCGCCCTGGAGGCACCTGGGATACCTGCTGGCTATTTAAGCCACGCCCGAGCTGAGGCACGCGCTTTGCGTTGTTCTGCACTTGCAGCGGGATGTTCACCGAGACATGCTCGCAGCATCCTTGGCCTGCATCTACAAGGGAGAAGAAGAACACCATTATTCCTCCTTACCTGTTCAGCAACCAGCTCCTCAACTGCTCCAGAGTCTTCTCAGGAGCTCGTCCTCAGCCGCAAGTAACATCCTAGGGAGGAGAAAAAAGAAGAGGACAATTAGTAAGCGTTCGTCTTCCGATTCTGTCGCCTTTCAGACTCGCGCTTACTTACCAAGTCTCCCCTGGAATTCGACAACGGTCCAGACATCTTCCACACTACGTTCCGTTTCCATCTGGCCGCATTTCTTCCAGGAACTTCTCGGCGACCTGCAAGGAAGAATAGCACAGGTTAGTCCGATTCAAAAAGACACTCATAGCGCTGCGCTTCGCGCATTCCTTACCTTCTCGAGCACCGCCAACTCCATCTGCTCGATGTCTTCATCATCCCTTCTGCATCTACGAGAGAAGGAGAAGGTTACCAGGGCACCTACTAATACAGACACATACTCTTGAAGAACTAAAGACTTACCTCAAGAGCGGAGTCACAGCAGGACTGGACTCCCGGGCCCACGCCAGTGAAGTAACTTGGCCGTAAGGTGCCCAGCCACGAGGCACCCCTGCACAGAACTGCAGGACGGAGAGTGCACCTTATCGAAATGCAAGAATAGACCCACGGCAACGCAAGTCCCCAGGGGAGGGGGGAATCCAACTCAGAAGCTATCCAGCCGAGTCGGGTGGCGTCCCTGTGGATACAAGGTGAGCGTTACAGAGGACGAAAGTATAAATCGAGTTTGTTGCTGATTCAGCTTGATGTTCTGGTTCCAAGATGGTATTTATGTATGACAGGCACTCCAGGACACAGATAGCAAGTTGTGATCGCTGGCTTCAGTTCTTTGGATCGCAAAATTTGTGATTAGAGGTACCATATCATGTGACACAAAGATATAGCCCAAAGTCGCAAATGATGAATCTTGTTCCAAAGTCCGGATGAAAGGCCCGTTATTCGGGATTGAGGCGGCATTGTGAACGTTTTGAGAATTCATCAAGACCAGCCACGCCAGTCCGCGGTCCTTAGCACCTGATCTTTGAATGGTTAGTTGAGCAGGCTTTGTAGATGTTGAACATTTGGTGTTGAAGTCCCCACATATGATTATATTTGGTGGCTGATAGTCCAGAAGGAGCTCCTTGATCATTTCAGCCAATGATGTGCAAAAACTGTCATTCGTAGTTCGCTGTGGATTCCAGTACAACGTTATAATAGCTAGTTTGTTAGTTTCAGGCTTCAAACTCTGAGCTTTGCAATGTCCCCATGTAAGGAGAACCACAAGGTGGCCGCAAGCTCCAGATTTTATTTTAATGATGTTAATGCCGGAGTCAGCTCGAACCACCAAGAGAAGACCGGACGAGGGTCGGCCAAGCAGACCTTTTAAGGGCCGGAGAGATGATCACTGTAAAACCGTTGAGCCGGCCGGTCCTCCAGCCATGTCTCTTGTAGACAAAGGATACTGAGGACTCCCAGGTTTGTTTCACTAGGTCGAGTGAGGTGGAGGCGTCCTCTGGTATTCCATGATCCCATTGTCAGTGAGGAGTGGCTGTACTTGGCGTTGGCATTCGCAGATTTATCCCTAAAACTTGATGTTGAGTTCTGTGGTGGCTATTACCTGGTCGTGGGTTCCAGGGCTTTTGGTAACCAAGCCAGAGACCTTTACGCACATTTGTGGGCTTGTCTTTGATTGATGGATCAATCTTCTGAGTGACAGTGCCTTCTGCACTCATCTTAGGGGAAGTGTATTGCGTCAATCTTGGGATCACATTATCATTGAAGGGGCGTTCAGAGTTGCTCCCTGTTCTAGGCGGGGAACCAGTGCGTGTGCGTCTACGTCTAGGGCTGGGCCGCCTTGCATAGGAGTCAGAGTGATGATGCTGAACCAGGTCACTGGGTTTGTGTTTAGACGAGCTGACCGTTTGGTCCGTAAATGAGCGGGGATGCCGGTCTGATCTCAAATCTTTGTAAACTCTTTGGTTCTAGACGTGTATCGAGTGTTTCTAAGCGCAGATGAACTAGTGGTCGGGACCCTCAATTGGCTTTGCTTTGCAGATTCAAATTCAGTGAGCCGGAAACCCTTTTTTTTCAAGATCTTTATAGACTTCTGATGAGAGGGACTGGACCGCACTTGCTTTAATATGCGGGTAGACCTTGGCTCTCCGTTCTCTGTGATAGGGTTCTATCAAAGTGAAATTGTCACTTGTCAATGCTCTTAGTTTGCTTATTGTCGATGGGAGGTACAGCACTGTTCGTCTGTTCAAAACGAAATCCTCCTTTGCAGCCAATGTTTGTTCTAGTTAAAGGTTCTCGTGGGTACAGAGGATATCCCTTTTCGCTTCTTGTGAATGTAGCTCCTATCAGAGTCCTTCTCATGGTTCCGAAGAACCTTGCGGTTACTGCCATCTGCTTGTTCTGATGCCACCTGCTCCTGATCTTTTCTTGATCTTCTCGGGTCCGGAACTGGTGTCTGGATAGCACAGATGCTGGAGGTTTTCCCTTTCCCGGTGGGCGAGGTAAGACTGTAGTCATGATTTGATCTTTTTGGGACAATCATTTTTGTGCTAAGGACTTTGGGTGACAGGTCAAGGTCGATTGTCGCTCTATTCACCGGGGACGAGGAAGGCGGAGCAAAAGGGTCTTGTTCATGGTCCAAGTGTAATGATGGATCCATGAGTACTTTGTTAGCCATAAAGTCCTTGGCGGTGATCGTAGATTTCACCAAGTCCACTACTTCACCCTCTGGATTTCATTTTTTTCACCACGGTTTGGGTGTTAGCGTGGCACTTGTCGACATCCAATCTCATGCCACGTTTGGACTGCTTATCTTCACCTACCTCTCGTGAATCTTCTGTTGCTAAAGATAGCAATACTTGTCTTCTGCTGTTTTCTTTTTTGTTTTCCGATTTTCAAAATCTGAAAACCCAAAGTCGATTCCACAATTACTTTTGACCCTGTCTTGGGCTCCGGAGGTTGTTTTCTTCATATCTTTGGATGGAAGTTGACAAGGTCTTGCCCTGCTTCTCGGTGATGGACTGCCAGCTCTGAGCCTTCTGGGCTTTCGTTATTGTCGCTGTCCGGGACACTTCAGGGGATTGGGCTCCTGAAATCAAATTGCATTGGACTCCTCTACTTGCCAAACCCTGGTTGGGGTTGAGATGGTGTAGAGTCCGCTTGTGCCATCAAAGGCTGTCCTTCACTCTCTGGCTTCTTATGCTCGTCAGAAGAAGTAGGATGTTTAGGATTCTGTTCCTGTTGCAAAGACTGGAGCTTTTTTTTCTAGCTGCCCCTGATGGTCCACCACTCTTTGCTCCATGGCCGTGATGTATCCTCCTAAGAAAATAAGCTTCAAGTGCATCATCGCTATGATGGTACTTTGGTCTTTGAGGGAATCATTGACTGCCTCATACAGTTTACTGACGGGGCCAAGGTGATAGTCACTGTTGACATAATAGTCAGGAAGTCTGGTTTCTTTGAGGGGGTGTCTCTGGGAGCTGAACCGGGGAAATCACTCAATCTACGCTTTTTAGTTGGACTGATTAGCACCGAACTTCGACGGTGGGTAGGACTGAGGATTTGGTTGAACGAGTCTCGATACCTTTGTCTGCCAGTGGTTGGCATCAATTCTAAAGGTTTTTTCTCTTGATGCGCGATGGAGCAGATTGTTCTGTAAGTTATCGGGTGATTTTATTTAATTTTATTTTATTTATTTATTTTTTAAAAATGACACCCATAAAAAAGAGTTAAAGTTTAGGTGAGTGTGGAAAAAGGTTCCCACTCACTGACATATTAATGAAAAATATCCCACTAGTAAAGCAAAAAGTTCTGGGGTTGAACCAGGAAAGGAAGATTTACCCGTTCTGTGCAAATCTTACCTAACAGGCACTTGTAAGGGAAGTTCATGATGTCCATGCACTGGGCTACGACATGCTACCTTTTCTAGAAGGTCCTCCCTATCAGAGGATTAGGCGGGTCCTGCACGGTCCTGTATGATTTTATTTTGAAATTTGTTTATTGGCATTTAGTTCGGGTTACAAAACAACACCATCAGCGGATGCATCTGTCAATATCAAATGAGCAAATTTCCACATAGTACAGCCGCATCTTAAACAGTAACTACAAACAACAAATTAACTTTAACCGTCTCCTTAGTCGTCTTGAACAATGTTCTGCTGGTCTCCGACAGGGTGGATGTTTGGGTTATGGGGGGGGGGCAAAACCAGTTCAGGAGCCTTCTTGGGCCGTGGTGGTTTAGTTCCAAGTAACTTAGTTGGCCGCATGGATCTGCTATTCGCCCTGGCGAGTTATTCAAGGAGGTTTGTCGTCTGGAGAGTGGAACAGTTTTACCATGGTGTCTTTCCATGCAGTTAGTGCCATGCTCGAGTCTTCGGAAGATCTGGCTATGCTATCCTCCCAGGCCCTTGTTTCGGCGTTCGCCCATTTCTTAAGTTCTTTATGCCATACCGTGAAGATCGGACCTGTGGGCTTTTTCCATGACATGGCCATAGTTCTTTTTGCCAATATGCACACTAAGTCCATCAGTTTAACTGAGTGCTTGAATTTAGCTAGTCTGGGGTAGGTTCCCAAAAGGCATTCTTGCGGAGTCCATGTGTACCTGGTCAGACCCGCCTTTTCACACGTGTGCTTTATTTTTGACCAGAGGGTCTGAGTTTTGGTGCAGTTCCAGAGCATATGGATCAGGTTTGCATTATCCGACCCGCACCAGGTGCAGTTCGGTTGTGTAGAATTGTTGAATATAGCCAATTTGCTTGGGGTTAGGTAGGTGCGGTATAATACATTTATCTGGATCAGTCGAAATCTGTGGTTTCTAGAGACCTCCCTAGGGAACACCAGTGCCCTATCCCATTCCTTATCTGACATCTCCAGTCCCATGTCCGTTTCCCACTTAGACCTAAGTACTGCACTCCGGGGGTTAGGAGTGTCGATTAGGTGACCGTATATTTGGGACACCACCCTCCCGCCTTCTCCGAGATTGTATAGTAGTGTTATGAAGGGGTCCATTTCCGGTTCCTCTGGCCAGGTTACCCATTTTATTCGTGCTATTTTTCGAATCTTCTGGTACCAAAGGTATTGGCCAGAGGGGATACCATCTTCCGCTTGCAACATGGGGAATTCCCGGAAGGTTCCCTCAGCGTATAGATCTCCCCAAGTGTATACCCCTTTCCTTTCCCAAAGTCTGATATTATGCAGATCGGTATCGGCCTTGTCCTGCCCCGAGATTAATGGCATTTCCGGGGAGTATGGCTGCTTTAGTTGCATGACCGACTCGGTTCTATGCCAAATTTTCCTACCCAGGGTCACCAAAAAGGGTGCATTGCGTAGCAGGTTTTGGGGGGCCCAAATCAGTTCTTTCAGTCTTACCGGAGATATCATGTCCTGTAGCAGGGGAGTTTCAGACGTGATCTCGTCTGCTAGCCATTTAGTTACAAAGCCCAGCTGGGCAGCAAGGTAATATTTCTCTAGATTCGGTAGTTGAATTCCCCCTTGCTTGTATGGTAGAACCAATGTGGATAGGGCAACCCGGTGTCTACCACTTCCCCATAAAAAGTCCCGGATTATTGCATCAAGTAATAGAAAGAAGGGTTTAGTGATGTAGAAGTGCACATTTTGGAACCCGTATAAGAATCTAGGAAGAACAATCATTTTAACTATAGAGGCCCTACCCATCATTGATAGAGGTAGCTTAGCCCAGAAACCCATGGATTTACGTAGTCCCGGGAGTGCAGCCCTCGTGTTACATTCATGCATTAGCTCTGGGGTGTGCATTATCTGGATCCCGAGGTAACGGAATGAAGTGGTTTGCCAATTTATGCCTACCGAAGGAAGTTCTTCAGCAGACCGACCCTTTAGTCCCGCTAGCGGAAACAGGCAGGACTTGGTTTTGCTGAATTGTATGCCCGAGACCTTCGCATAATTATCTAGGACTTCCAGCATTGTTGGCACATTAAGAAGAGGGTTGTTGACATATATAAGCACATCATCGGCATATAAAGAAACAATGTGGTCTACCCCGCCTATCTTTATGCCTGCGTCAAAAAACTGCCTTCTAAAGTAAATAGCTATGGGCTCCAGACCTAAGATATAAAGCATGGGTGAGAGAGGGCAGCCCTGCCTAGTTCCCCTACAGATGTCCCAGGCCTCTGACACATATCTCCCAGATTTTAGTCGTGCTCTCGGTTTATTATACAGGATCTTAATCCACCTAATGAACCCCTGGCCAAAGCCGAATCCTTCCAGTACTGCCACCAGCCACTCCCAATAAATAGAATCGAATGCCTTAATGGCGTCTAAGGACAGTAGTGCATAACATTCCTGGCTTGTGTCGGTTTGAGCTATTATGTGCTGGAGCCTGCGCAGATTCATGGTCGTGTTACGACCAGGCACAAAGCCGTTCTGGTCCGTATGTATTATGTCTCCAATTACTCTGGATAGCCTCTTAGCTAGAATTGATGTAAGTATTTTAACGTCATAATTAAGCATAGCAAGGGGGCGGTAAGAGTCGCACCTATCTGCGGGTTTATTAGGCTTGAGCATTGGGACGACCAGAGTTTCCCTCATGCTGTCCGGTAGGGTCCCCCTTTCATAAGATTCCAAGAAGACTTCATGTAATAGCGGTGTTAAGGAGGGTTCATATGCCTTGTAAAATTCCGGAGGCAGCCCATCGCTGCCCGGGGCTTTACATGTAGCCAGGGATCTAATTGCCTCAGTTATGTCCTCGGGTGTGATGTCCATGTCTAAGGTCTCAGATTGTGTGGGAGTTAGTTTAGGCAGGCCGATCTCATCAAGAGTATCTAGTATTTGGTCTTGGGGGACTCGATCAGTGTGAGAGTATAATTGCATGTAGAAACTCGTAAAAGTATCATTAACACCCTGTTGAGTGTTGTGAGTTTCATCAAATTCATCCCGCAGTGTGGTGGTTATGTGTCTGGGGTGTTCTTTCTTGCAGAGCCAAGCTAGTAACCGGCCAGGTTTGTCTGCTTCTGCGTGTGCTTTGTTTGTTCTAGCGACAAAGTCAAATTTAGCTAATCTGCTCCATGCTTCAGCGCAATTCTCTCTAAGCGTACTAAGTTCTTCTTCCCTCTTCGGGGTGTCTGTGGGGGCAGCTTCCAGATTCACTATTTCTTGTTCCTTCCTGCTTAATTCGCTGCGCAATAGTTTCCTGATGCCACCCGCCTTGGCAATGACTTCTCCTCGCGTTACTACTTTTAGGGCATCCCATAGAGTACTGACGTGGTCTACGCTCCCAGTATTTTCTGATATGAAATTGTCTATGGACTCATGTAGCTCCTCTTTAAATGCCAGATCTTTCAGGGCTTCCACCGGCATTCTCCACATGGGGATGGGAGGTTTTGGGCCAATGTGATTCCATTCCATTAGGAGTGGAGAATGGTCTGAGATGGTCCTTCCCAGATATTGCGCATCCCCTATCTGAGGTAAGTGCTCTCTACCCACAAAGAAATAATCTAATCTAGTATGAAGGGCATGTGGAGACGAGAAGTACGAATAACCTCTTTCCTCTGGGTGTATTTCCCGCCAAACATCTGCCAGATCTAGTTCATCAGTCATAGCTTTCAGGGACGTGGTGGCAGTGGAGGGCCCCCTTGTTGGAGGCCAGGACCTATCCAGCGTTGGGTTGTGGACACAATTGAAATCACCCCCCCATATAAAGAAGCCATTCCTATATTGTAGCATTTTGGTACTCAGCTCCCTCAAGTGCGTAGGGATATTGTGATTGGGGAAGTACGAATTCACAATACATATTTCCATCTGCTCAAAGGTCCCCCATATTACCACATATCTGCCTTCTGGGTCTTTTTCCATCTTGGTGAGTCGGAACGGTACCTGGGGGTTGATCCAGGTGTAAACCCCTCTTGCAAATCTGGAGTAGGAGGCCCCAAAGCCCTGTCCCACCCAATGTTCCCTGATCTTCGCCTCTGACTCGGCAGTGCAGTGCGTCTCTTGTAGCAGAGCTATATCCACTTTTTTCCTATGCAGGTAGGATTTAATCCTATTTCTGCGGAGATAGGTGCCCAGGCCCCGCACATTCCATGTCATTATCCTGAATTGACCAGCCATAATGGTTTCAGAAGGGGTCCGGGGTCAATCCACCACTCATAGGGGCCATCTGTTAACTTGGCTGAGTCCCCACGAAGTTCCCCTAGCTGTAGGTTCAAACCCATCAAGTCCTCTATTTCCACCCTCTCATCCCTTATCCTCATATTGACGTTCGGAGACTTACCAACTTTCTCAACTTTCATCTCAAAGGATGTGTTAACCAAAGGGAACAACAAATAACTGCCCCCAGCAGTTGTTTCAAACTCACAACGCTCGGGGGCTCCCGAGCCTCCGGGGCCTCTCCAGGCCTTTCGGTACGGGTGGTGTGTAGGCATTCGGCCAACAACGTATTGGGTGGGGCGGGTCGCTGGTGTTCCTGCACTTGGGCCCTCGTGCTCCTGCCCAATTAAGACTTCTGTTCGTTGCAGCGTTAATTCAGGCTCCACAGACAATGTCGTGATTGCTTAGTGTCGTGATCCTTTTCTCAGGCAGTTCCAATCGTTCCTTTATCGCTTGTTTCCTTTTTCAAGTTTTTCCGTGTCATCGGCGAGGTTGTTGTGTTCAAGCCACATATTTGCAGCCGCCGGAGTTTCAAGGAAGATTGCCTTCCCTTTGTGCAGTATTTTGAGTCTGGCTGGGTACAGCAGCATATACTTCAGATTGTGTTCCCGTAATTTAGCTTTTATCGGTACGAAGGAGTTCCGCGCTCGTTGCACCGTGGGGGTGTAATCAGGGTATATGACTATTAGAGAATCGTTCCTTCTGATCTCTCCGCCTTCTCTTGAGAACCGCAATATTACCTCTCTATCTCGGAAGTTTAAGATTTTAGCTATTATTGGGCGTGGGTGTGAACCAGGTGGCGGCCTTTTCTGGAGAGACCTGTGGGCCCGTTCCACAGAGAATCCCTGGGTGAGATTGCCTGCTCCAATTTCCTGAAGTAGCAGCGATTCGATGAACTCAGTGGGGTTCAGGCCCTCCATGTCTTCCGGAATCCCGAGAATTCGAACATTATTGCGGCGGGCACGTCCCTCCGCGTCCTCGGAGCGAGATTCCAGTCTAGCCACTATTGATTCCAGTTCTTGGACTTTCGCCTTCAGTTCACACGTGTCCTCACTGGTTTCTTGTAGGGAGGCTTCAGTTTTGGTCACCCTTTCCGTCAGGTTGCGGGCATCTTGCCTCATTAGCTGTATGTCTGACCTGATTTCTCCTATCTTATCTTCCATGGAAGTTCGTAGGGCCGCAATAGCCTGCAGGATTTGAGTGTCTCGGGGGTCTGCCACCAGAGTGGGTGTCTCTGTTGGGGGAGTGATCTCCTGCGTTGGTTGCTGCCTTTGCAAAGTCGTTGTGAAGGCGTCCATCGTCACAGTTTTTGATCTGTTCTTCGGAGGCGACATGGCCCGGTTTGGGGGAGCCAGACTTGTATTCCACGCTATGAGCTTTATCCTGTGACCAGAGGTTTGTTTCGGGTGGCCCTTGTTCGGGCGGAATATGGTTTCAGGTCCAGTGCGGATCCCATATCTAACCCGCCGGGCTTTATGAGCTGTGTTTGGCCTCTAGTTTTCGTATTTTGTGCCTCCGGCAGGCGGGGTGGGAGCCCTACCTCTTGGGCACACGTGTGATTATTCAATTCTCCCCAACCGTTAGATGCCTCCGGCGGTCCCGTCTGTTCTTTTGCCCTGGTGAGATCTGTGGCACTGTGGGGCGGTATTTGGGTTAGTAGGGAGCAGTGCAACAGACTGTTGTGGGTTCCCGGATGATGATGATGCGTCCGGCCCCAGCCGCCTAGTCCAGAGGCTCGCCTGGCGTATTACTCAGCCCGCCAAATTTCAGGCATAGAATTACCTTCTGTGAATCCTCCGTATTGTGGGTGCTTTGTGGTACCTTCTACCGGTTACGACAACCAGATGCGGTTCACCTTCAGCCTCCAACCGATGGGACCGTGTTGCGAGGAGTTATCCGTTGATAGCACTCGCGGTCTCCCGACCAGACGACTCGGCGATCCTCTTAACGGGTGCCGGCAGGGGTGGGCACCGAGCGGTCCGCTCCGTCCCTGCTTCAGTGCACCGCTGGGATTCCCCGCTACCTCCTGTGCTTATCCGCCAACTGGGATCTCCTCTCGCGTTCAGTACGTCGTGTATGCACCGAGGTCACAACGCTCGTGCCGGTGTTAGTCGTGCTTCGTTTCGGCTGCTCGCAGAGGGGCCCGAGACGACAGCCACATCCAGCCAGCTCGCCGGCACTCTAGTCCGTCTCACTGTCGCGGCACTCCGTCAGCCTCCGTGCTGGGAGCCGCCATCTTGGGTGCCACCGGGGTGCCTTTTCGATGCTCCGTTTACTGCGTTGCTGGTGCCGATTTTTTCCAGCGACACGGTCAAGTGTGGCAAAAGGGTTCTCCTGCGAGCACGTTGATTTGTGTCTCGGATCTTTTAGTTCAGACGCCGTTATATCGGCCGTTGTAGGATCATGGGCAGGAGCACGGCGGGTTGCTGACTTCACTCCATGCGTGCAGGCCACGCCCCCCACGGTCCTGTATGATGCAGGTAGAGGTCATGTTGTCACACAAGGGCCACAGGTAATGAGATACTGACTGTGATGCTGGAAATGCATCGGAGGGACAGGGCCTCTGTATCCTTGTCCTTTACTGCTTTTTATCGTGTGTTCTGTCATGTTTTCCGTGCAGGAGTTCATGTGGGCCTCCTGGCGTTGCATCTCTCTTTTGGTTTGGTGTACAGACCCCTGAGATACCCTTATGACACCCATGGGTAGGGGTGCAACCCTGTGCCCCTAATGTATGTTTTTGGGCATCTGTGTGTGACCCACAGAGCAGGGTACAGGCTGGTGGCAGCTCCGTGCTGAAATGACTGGTGCCCTAAGCGTCTTCCATTTTGGGATGCCCAGGCCCTGTCATTGGAATCGGTAGATTCCGGATGGAGACAAAATGGCCCTCATGGCCTTCCATCACCTGTTACCTTGATCTTCCTGAAGTCCCGGGAAGCCCTGCCTCTGTCCCTTCCCCCTGACTGGCTGTTGGGTGGGAATTCCGTATATGGTAGTGTGGAGAAGTGTCGACCAGACTGGCTGGAGCCTTCTCAACGACCGTATGTTGTGGGTTAACCCTGTGGGTGGGACCTGGGTGAATGGAGTGTGTGATGAATATACATTCTATGTTGTGGCTGTCTGGTATCTGGTGGTTGACACAATGGTTGAGACAGCCCTGCCCGAAACCGGTATGAATGCAGCTTGGAGTGTTGAATGGCTCAGTACTTGTCCCAATACACATAACTTGTTGTGAGTTTCTGGAGAGAAGTGAATGGCCTGAATGCCCTGTGTGCCTGATTGGCTGCCTGCCTGCATGAATGACCGTAGTCATGATTGGATGCTTGAGTGTGACCCAGCGGAATGAATGGGAGATCAACAGTATGGGCCTCATCACGAGATGGGCGGTAACACCGGTGCTATTAGCGCCGGCGCTAATAGCCCTACCGCCAAACCCCCTGGCGCTATTAGCGCTGGATCACGGGTTTGGCGGAATGGTTATTGCCCATTCCCCATTGGGCCCATTCGGGAATTCCTCATTCCCCATTGGGCCAATGGGGAAAATTCACGCTATTACTGCCGGCGGATTTCCCGCTGGTGGTAATCGTGCTGAAAATCGGCAAATTTGCAGCGGATTATCCCCCAGCACAGAGATGGGGGAGGGGGGGAAATCCGCCAAAGCCATGATCTGGTGGACCCTTAAATGCAGCGGTAATAGCGCCACCGCCGCATTTAAGGGTTACCGCCAGACTCGTGATGAGGCCCTATATCTGGGGACCTCTCACTGCTAGGAATCGTGTTCAGAAGCCGAAGTCCACTACGACGAGTAACTGGAGTAACTGAAGCTTGATCTTGAAGCCCTGCTGGATGAGAAGAATTGCTGTTGCTCTCCTTCGCAATCTGAAAGCTGCTGTGCTTCAAGAACTGACCCAGAGAGGACCTGGTAAGGCGCCCTCTTCCCGAGCTACGAGGGACCATCGTGCACAGCTGATCTTTGCCTAAGCTCCCTGGTAGACAGACCTTTGACAGGCTGCTGACCCGATACAGGGATTGCTGAGGAACTCCTAGGAGAAGCGCCCGGACTGTTGTCCGCCACGGTCGACGACCGCCATCGCCGACTGGAGCCGCCGTGCTCCAGTCGACGACCGCCATCGCCGACTGGAGCCGCCGTGCTCCCGTTGCCTAAGAACTTCATTGATCCTAGGACACTCTCGTCCGCATCGTCGCTGCTGTATCTGTCTGGAGAAGGCCTGACCGTCGATGCGCCAAGGAGCATCCACCAGTGGGTTTCCCGCCACCCAAAGACCAGAGACGCCAGCGACTCGACGCCCTTGCTGGGCCACAGTTCTTCAACTCTTTGCAGTCCACAACTATCAACACTGAGGTGCCCCGCACGACTCTTCTTGGCAGGATGTTTACGCTTCCCCGTCAACGAGCACCGCTAGGAACGACGCGGCCACTTCACCGTCGTAGCTCGACCTGTTCTCCGTCAGACGTTCGACCCATGACTCCTGCCTGAAAGGGAGGACACTCGAGAAGGACCGTCGATTCCCAGATGCGGAACGCTACAACGCCAAGGTACTTTGGGGTTGCAGAACTATTGCAAAGTCTAGTGTGAACAATATATGGACTGGGCTTGTGATGCATCTTTGCTTTACAGGTTGCCCAGGTGAGGGGGGGGGGATCTCCACACAGAACTGTGTCTAGGTAAACGGGGCCAGTATTCTGCCAATTGCTCAACCATCTTGCCTTCCTTCCTCTCTCTACTGCTGGTTTCCTCTTTATTCTGATCTGTGTGCCATTCTGACCGTATGCACTTTAATGAGATCTAATAACGTTAGTGGTGCCACTTTAGAAAATGTCTATATTTACCATTGCTGATTTTCGTAGTACAAAGTGAGTTATCATGATATTGTATATACCTTTGAACATAAATTATATAAAGACTGTGTTGTAACCAATACAGTGTGTGGACATTCCTTTGTGGGTGCTTGGGGACTACACTGTACTTAAGAACCAGCTTGCATCACCTCCTGAGAAGCGAGGCCTTGATTGCTCCACCATAGCTACCAAATGGAGAATCTTGGCTGGGGTCCTCTGTGCCTTCCCTCTACCATATAGAGAGCGCAAGTACAGACCTCCCCCCCTCCAGTCTTTACAACTGGTGGCAGCGGTGGGATGCTTATGGTTTTAAGACTGTGTATAACCGTGTCATTTACGAAGAATATCTGCACTTTGTTAAATTAAGGTTTAGTTGTGTACAAGATAACTGCATTAAAAGCAATGGAATCTATTGCGAATGGTAAATTGACTCGGATGAGCTTAGAGGCTCTCCAGAGTGCTTGTGAAGCCAGGGAATTAGACTTTGTGGATAAGTCTAGGGCTAAGCTGATAGCTGCCCTGGTGGACTACCAGATCGATTGTGAAACTCTTGAAGGGGGGGGATGCAACCAATGAGGACTCTACCCCGGGGGTTGTCGCTGAAACTGATTCTGGGAATGCCACCATTCCTGCTGCCTCTGTTCGAAACCCCAGCAGTTCCTTAGAGCTTGAGTTATTAAGGATGAAATTGGCCTTTGAATATCGCAAGTTGGAAATAGATGCTGAGCTTAAGAAAGAGGAGTTGGCACAGCAAGTGGAACTCAAAAATAGGGATCTTGAACTCAAAGACAAGGACACTGAATGTCAGCTAATCCAGTTAGAGAAAGCTCGAGTGGAGACTTCAGCGAAACCAGTTGAGTGTCATGTCCCCAGCAACCAAGTTCATGAAAGATTTGGTTGGTGTGTATGCGGAGGGTTCTGATATCCTCCAATGGATTGAAGCATTTGAAATGGCTTGTGCAAATCACGATGTTGACAAGAGAGATTGGGCTAAGCTTTTTTAAGCAGAGTGTCTCAAACTCTATATGACTGTATTCTGAAACTGAGTGTGGAAGAGAGGGGTCAGTATGAGTGCATGAAGTCTGCCTTAATCGCCAAGTTTGGCAAAACGCCTATCCAATATCATAAACGGTTCAGGGATTTTAAGAAACGAGAGAGTGTCTTGGATTGAATGGGTGAGTGCTGTGCACATGAACATGATGGGGTGGATTGATGGTTACAAAGTGAAAACGTTTGTTGAATTGTCTCGCCTCTTGTTTTTTGAGCATTTTTCGGAAGCCTGTTCACCAGAGCTGCGTCAGTATGTTGTTGACAAGAACATTTTGGACCCCTTTAAGCTGGCTAGGTTGGCTGACAAGTGGGTCTCCCACCGGGTGTCCTCTAAGGACTCCAGTGGGAAGGACAAGGACAAAGAAAAGGGGGCCTCTCAGACTGCTGAGGAGTCCCAAAAGCAGTCAGTCGGGTAAACCAAAACCCTCATCTCCGAAGACCCAAAAATCTAGTGGGGATAAGTCCTATGTGAATGGGAGTAAGATTAGTGGTCTGCCTGCTGCAAAGCAGGGTCCCAGTGGCTCCAGTACCGTACCCCGCACTCCTGGCACTTGTTGGGATTGTGGGGTTCTGGACCACCGAAGGGGTGACCCCAAGTGTAAGAGTAAGGCACTTGGAGTCCAGGCTGCCAGCCTGACCTACCCCTACTTCGTACCTGAGGTGGAGGCCACTGTCCTCGCCTCCTCTACTGGGATCACCTTTGGTGCTCCCGTAGAGATTTCCTTAGTGTCCCTTGGGGCCTGGGACCAGTACGCAGAAGTACTGGTGACTATCCCACAAAACACTCGTAGGTTTTTGAGAAGTGTCCTCTTGAATGGCCAGCCTTCTACTGGTTTGAGACACACTGGGGCAAGCATGACAGTGGTGGACATGACCCTGCTCAAGCCAGAGGACTATGTAGGTGCTCCTTTGAGAACCACCAGGTTAGCTGGTGGGCCTCCCAAATTATCGCCTGTAGCCTTAGTCAACATTACGATTGGAGACAAGACAGCAAAGCTTCCGGTCCTGGTTCAGGATAACGTGCCTGCGAACATTTTATTGGGAAACGATTTGGTCGAGTTGGGTATGATCACGATGGTCTACCCATGGCTGCTGGGCAGTCACCCGACCGCAGGTCCCACAGGGTCCGGCTGTGAGCCTGGCACCCTTGCCGATGGGGAAACCCAAGGCACGAAGGAAACGGAAAAGTAATAAGGCCACCTCTGTGGAGGGAGCCCCTGCTCTTCCTGCTGTTACGACAGTACCCATTGGGATCCATGCTCCAGACAGGCTGGGTCCAGTGGTGAATCCTGTCTCGATTCCTGTGGAAGAAGAGCCAGAAGACTTTCCTGTGGGAGAGGCTCTCAACCCAGAGGATCATCCCGACCTTCAATGCTTCTTAGCTGAAGGGGGACCCTCCCGAGCGGACTTCTGTAAGGGACAGAGAGAGTGCCACTCTTTCGAGGGTCTGAGGAAACAGGCCCTGTCCCAGGCACAAGGAGAAGTGCCTAGGACATTTTGGATTTATTGGGAGGGTGAGCTCCTTGTTAGTGAGCCCACTGAGCCTGGTGCCCTTAAGAGGTTGGTGGTACCCCAGGTTTACAGACCCTTCCTGCTGCAGTTGGCGCATGAGGTGCCCTTAGCTGGTCATCTTGGGACCAAGAAGACGAAGCAGAGGATCTCAGCCCATTTCTACTGGCCTCGAATGGGAGCAGAAGTGGAGTCCCACTGCAGGACCTGCCCAACTTGTCAGTTGTCTGGCAAGACTGGAGGCAGTCATCTCCCCACGGCAACCATTGCCAGTGGTTGGCACACCATTTGTGAGGGTGGGCATCAACATCGTCGGTCCCCTTGACCCTCCTACGTCGGGTGGACATCGGTTCATCCTAGTCTTGGTAGATCATGCCACCAGGTACCCTGAGGCTATACCCCTTTGGACGGTTACGGCCAAGGTGGTTGCCAGGGCTCTCCTGGGCATTTTCACCCGTGTTGGATTCCCTAAGGAGGTTGTCTCCGATAGAGGATACAACTTCATGTCGAGTTACATAAAAGCATGTGGAAAGAATGTGGAGTAACTTAAATTCTCCACCTCTTACCATCCCCAGACCAACGGTTTGGTTGAGAGATTTAACAAAACTCTCAAGGGCATGTTAGGCGCTTTGGAAGAGCCCCTCAGGAAGAAGTGGGATCTTCTCCTGCCATGCCTGCTGTTTGCTTACAGAGAGATACCTCAAGAGGGTGTTGGTTTCAGCCCCTTTTAGTTACTCTTTGGACATCCCGTGAGGGGGCCACTCGCCTTGATCTGAGAAGGTTGGGAGGCCACCCCTTCAGGTCCCGCCAAGCAAGTGGGGGACTATGTGTTAGGCCTCAGACGGAGGATGACACAGATGATGGGTCAGGCAACAGCAAATCTCAAGGCCATCCAGGAATTGAATAAGTACTGGCATGACCTTAAAGCATCACAAGTGGATTGGACTCGGGACAGGAGGTCCTTGTGATGGAGCCTACCAAGCCTCGGGCTTTGGCAGATAAATGGAGTGGACCCTTCAGGATCATCTCCAAGATGGGCGAGGTCAACTATCTGGTTGATGTGGGAGCCTCTGGGGTAGCCCCTCAGGTATTCCATGTTAACAGGCTCAAGCCTTTCCACAGGCGGGCCGAAGTCTCATGTCTCTTGACGCAGAACGCGGATCAGAACTGGCGGTGGTTAACGCTCTCCTTACGAGACTCAATGCCAGAAATAAAAGGGCTGACAGATCAGCTTTAGCCCAGCTGCCGCTCCATCTGTTATTTCCTGGGATACCTGGGCTCTTCATGCCCCGAATGATGTCGCCATCTTAGTATGTCCACAATCATCCTTTTTCTTGGAACATATTTGGGCGCCCCTCCAGTACATGAGGGTTATGACATACGGATGGAATTGGCAACTAAAGGTTTAATGGCGGCGGCTTTAGAGCGTTGCATCATAGACACTTGAAGAAGGGCTTATCATTGGCAGTAGCTATTGAGCTGGAATCCAAGCGTGTTTTTCACTATATTTTGTTAGTAAACATTTCCTGGAATCCATTAGGGAATTTAAGTCGTACGCTGAGCGCTATGTTGGGACAGTAGTTTATTAACACCCCGCGGGGGATGGTGTGGTCGGGGGCAGTTTGCTGGTGATTTCAATGTGGAATGGAACTCAACAACTCCTTTAGGGCTGGACCACCTACAGCTCGAAGGATTTGAGTGGGGGCGGGGTGGTTCCAATGTAGAGGTCAGCAATCATTTTGCTATGTGACCTGCTACAAAAAGGAAACTGGTCCAGCGTGGACTTTGGCATGAGGCGTAGCTGAGTCGGGATAATGTATGTGTGGTGAATATCTTCAAGGAATCGAGCAGAGGGCCCGCTACGTGGTCTTGTAGGAAAGGTAGCTCTACCATTGATTATATATTTCTTTCAAAGAACCTGCTTGTTCTTTCACTGTACTTTGGGTCTAGAGGAAATTGGAAGGGGAAGAGAAGTGTCTCTTATATCCTTGCATGTGAATGTCAAAGGTTCTCGGGTGTCCTGGCACGATGGAAATACTCTCAAACTGAGATTTTGGGAGCTCAACCCTGGAGGCCAAGCTAATCACAAATGCATATAGTATGTGTGGCCCTTATTTAAAAGCTACTATCGATAATGTAGGGAAAGGGCCTAATAAGCACCTGTTGAGTCGCTCTCGCAATCACAGGTTTGATTCTGAGATACAGAATAATACACACATGACGCGCAGGGTGATCCGAGCTTTCCAGAAGGTTCCGGGGAACCTGGACCAAAGGCTCAAAGTGGTTACGAAAATACAACAGAGGTCTAAACATTGGATCAAATCACATTGTGCCATGATGTACCAACAAGATGGGGAAGCTCTGATGACGGCCCTAAAAGATGCCAACGCCCGACAGGTTTGGCTGCTAATAAACGCCCTGGAGGTGAACCTAATATCCATGCAGACCAAACTTATATCTGATGGGGATGGGCATGGACACCTTTTGAGCCTATATGGGTTGGAGCCTATTTCTGATGGGGATTGGCATGGACACTTTTTAACCCAATATGTGTTGGAGCATAGGATTGGTATGGACCCTTTTTGAGCCTATATGGTTGGAGCATATTTCTGATGGGGGATTGCATGGACCCTTTTTGAGCCTATATCGTTGGAGCATACTTCTGATGGGGATTGGTATGGTACCCTCTTTGAGCCTATATGGTTGGAGCATACTTCTGATGGGGATGGGCATGGACACCTTTTGAGCCTATATGGTTGGAGCATACTTCTGATGGGGATTGGCATGGACACTTATTGAGCCTTTTTGGTTGGAGCATACTTCTGATGGGGATGGGCATGGACACTTTTTGAGCCTATATGGTTGGAGCCTACTTCTGATGGGGATGGTCATGGACACCTTTTGAGCATATATGGTTGGAGCATACTTCTGATGGGGATGGGCATGGACACTTTTTGAGCCTATATGGGTGGAGCATACTTCAGATGGGGATGGTCATGGACACCTTTTCAGCCTATATGGTTGGAGCTTACTTCTGATGGGGATTGGCATGGACACGTGTTGAGCCTATATGTTTGAAGCATACTTCTGATGGGGATGGTCATGGACACCTTTTGAGCCTATATGGTTGGAGCCTACTTCTGATGGGGATGGTCATGGACACCTTTTGAGCCTATATGGTTGGAGCCTACTCCTGATGGGAATGGTCATGGACACCTTTTGAGCCTATATGGTTGGAGCATACTTCTGATGGGGATGGGCATGGACACTTTTTGAGCCTATATGGTTGGAGCATACTCCTGATGGGGATGGTCATGGACACCTTTTGAGCCTATATGGTTGGAGCCTTCTTCTGATGGGGATGGGCATGGACACTTTTTGAGCCTATATGGTTGGAGCATACTTCTGATGGGGATGGTCATGGACACTTTTTGAGCCTATATGGTTGGAGCATACTTCTGATGGGGATGGTCATGGACACCTTTTGAGCCTATATGGTTGGAGCATACTTCTGATGGGGATGGGCATGGACACTTTTTGAGCCTATATGGGTGGAGCATACTTCAGATGGGGATGGTCATGGACACCTTTTCAGCCTATATGGTTGGAGCTTACTTCTGATGGGGATTGGCATGGACACGTGTTGAGCCTATATGTTTGAAGCATACTTCTGATGGGGATGGTCATGGACACCTTTTGAGCCTATATGGTTGGAGCCTACTTCTGATGGGGATGGTCATGGACACCTTTTGAGCCTATATGGTTGGAGCCTACTCCTGATGGGAATGGTCATGGACACCTTTTGAGCCTATATGGTTGGAGCATACTTCTGATGGGCATGGACACTTTTTGAGCCTATATGGTTGGAGCATACTCCTGATGGGGATGGTCATGGACACCTTTTGAGCCTATATGGTTGGAGCCTTCTTCTGATGGGGATGGGCATGGACACTTTTTGAGCCTATATGGTTGGAGCATACTTCTGATGGGGATGGTCATGGACACTTTTTGAGCCTATATGGTTGGAGCATACTTCTGATGGGGATGGTCATGGACACCTTTAGATGCTATATGGTTGGAGCGTACTTCTGATGGGGATGGTCATGGACACCTTTTGAGCCTATATGGTTGGAGCCTACTTCTGATGGGGATGGGCATGGACACTTTTTGAGCCTATATGGTTGGAGCCTACTTCTGATGGAAATGGGCATGGACACTTTTTGAGCCTATATGGTTGGAGCCTACTTCTGATGGGGATGGGCATGGACACTTTTTGAGCCTATATGGTTGGAGCATACTTTTGATGAGGATGGGGATGGGCATGGACACTTTTTGAGCCTATATGGTTGGAGCCTACTTCTGATGGAAATGGGCATGGACACTTTTTGAGCCTATATGGTTGGAGCCTACTTCTGATGGGGATGGGCATGGACACTTTTTGAGCCTATATGGTTGGAGCATACTTTTGATGAGGATGGGGATGGGCATGGACACTTTTTGAGCCTATATGGTTGGAGCCTACTTCTGATGGAAATGGGCATGGACACTTTTTGAGCCTATATGGTTGGAGCATACTTCTGATGGTGATTGGCATGGACACATTTTGAGTCTATATGGTTGGAGCATACTTCTGATGGGGATGGTCATGGACACCTTTTGAGCCTATATGGTTGGAGCATACTTCTGATGGGGATGGGCATGGACACTTTTTGAGCCTATATGGTTGGAGCATACTTCTGATGGGGATGGGCATGGACACCTTTTGAGCCTATATGGTTGGAGCATACTTCTGATGGGGAATGGGCATGGACACCTTTTGAGCCTATATGGTTGGCGCATACTTCTGATGGGGATGGGCATGGACACCTTTTGAGCCTATATGGTTGGCGCATACTTCTGATGGGGATGGGCATGGACACCTTTTGATCCTATATGGTTGGAGCATACTTCTGATGGGGATGGGCATGGACACCTTTTGAGCCTATATGGTTGGTGCATACTTCTGATGGGGAATGGGCATGGACACTTTTTGAGCCTATATGGTTGGAGCATACTTCTGATGGGGATTGGCATGGACACCTTTTGATCCTATATGGTTGGAGCATACTTCTGATGGGGATTGGCATGGACACCTTTTGAGCCTATATGGTTGGAGCATACTTCTGATGGGGATGGGCATGGACACTTTTTGAGCCTATATGGTTGGAGCATACTTCTGATGGGGATGGGCATGGACACTTTTTGAGCCTATATGGTTGGAGCATACTTCTGATGGGGATGGGCATGGACACTTTTTGAGCCTATATGGTTGGAGCATACTTCTGATGGGGATGGGCATGGACACTTGTTTAGCCTATATGGTTGGAGCTTACTTCTGATGGCGATGGTCATGGACACCTTTTGAGCCTATATGGTTGGAGGCTATTTCTCATGGGGATGGGCATGGACACCTTTTGAGCCTATATGGTTGGAGACTATTTCTCATGGGGATGGGCATGGACACCTTTTGAGCCTATATGGTTGGAGCATACTTCTGATGGGGATGGGCATGGACACTTTTTGAGCCTATATGGTTGGAGCATACTTCTGATGGGGATGGGCATGGACACCTTTTGAGCCTATATGGTTGGAGCATACTTCTGATGGGGAATGGGCATGGACACCTTTTGAGCCTATATGGTTGGCGCATACTTCTGATGGGGATGGGCATGGACACCTTTTGATCCTATATGGTTGGAGCATACTTCTGATGGGGATTGGCATGGACACCTTTTGAGCCTATATGGTTGGAGCATACTTCTGATGGGGAATGGGCATGGACACTTTTTGAGCCTATATGGTTGGAGCATACTTCTGATGGGGATTGGCATGGACACCTTTTGATCCTATATGGTTGGAGCATACTTCTGATGGGGATTGGCATGGACACCTTTTGAGCCTATATGGTTGGAGCATACTTCTGATGGGGAATGGGCATGGACACTTTTTGAGCCTATATGGTTGGAGCATACTTCTGATGGGGATTGGCATGGACACCTTTTGATCCTATATGGTTGGAGCATACTTCTGATGGGGATGGGCATGGACACTTTTTGAGCCTATATGGTTGGAGCATACTTCTGATGGGGATGGTCATGGACACCTTTTGAGCCTATATGGTTGGAGCATACTTCTGATGGGGATGGGCATGGACACTGTTTGAGCCTATATGGTTGGAGCATACTTCTGATGGGGATTGGCATGGAAACCTTTTGAGCCTATACGGTTGGAGGCTATTTCTCATGGGGATGGGCATGGACACTTTTTGAGCCTATATGGTTGGAGCATACTTCTGATGGGGATTGGCATGGACACCTTTTGAGCCTATATGGTTGGAGGCTATTTCTCATGGGGATGGGCATGGACACTTTTTGAGCCTATATGGTTGGAACATACTTCTGATGGGGATGGGCATGGACACCTTTTGATCCTATATGGTTGGAGCATACTTCTGATGGGGATTGGCATGGACACCTTTTGAGCCTATACGGTTGGAGGCTATTTCTCATGGGGATGGGCATGGACACTTTTTGAGCCTATATGGTTGGAGCATACTTCTGACTTCTGATGGGGATGGGCATGGACACTTTTTGAGCCTATATGGTTGGAGCATACTTCTGATGGGGATGGGCATGGACACTTTTTGAGCCTATATGGTTGGAGCATACTTCTGATGGGGATTGGCATGGACACCTTTTGAGCCTATATGGTTGGAGGCTATTTCTCATGGGGATGGGCATGGACACTTTTTGAGCCTATATGGTTGGAGCATACTTCTGATGGGGATGGGCATGGACACCTTTTGATCCTATATGGTTAGAGCATACTTCTGATGGGGATGGGGATGGGCATGGACACTTTTTGAGCCTATATGGTTGGAGCATACTTCTGATGGGGATGGGCATGGACACCTTTTGAGCCTATATGGTTGGAGCATACTTCTGATGGGGATGGGCATGGACACTTTTTGAGCCTATATGGTTGGAGCCTACTTCTGATGGGGATGGGCATGGACGCTTTTTGAGCCTACATGGTTGGAGCATACTTCTGATGGGGATGGGCATGGACACTTTTTGAGCCTATATGGTTGGAGCATACTTCTGATGGGGATGGGCATGGACACCTTTTGAGCCTATATGGTTGGAGCATACTTCTGATGGGGAATGGGCATGGACACTTTTTGAGCCTATATGGTTGGAGCATACTTCTGATGGGGATTGGCAAGGACACCTTTTGAGCCTATATGGTTGGAGGCTATTTCTCATGGGGATGGGCATGGACACTTTTTGAGACTATATGGTTGGAGCATACTTCTGATGGGGATGGGCATGTACACCTTTTGATCCTATATGGTTGGAGCATACTTCTGATGGGGATGGGCATGGACACTTTTTGAGCCTATATGGTTGGAGCATACTTCTGATGGGGATGGGCATGGGCACCTTTTGAGCCTATATGGTTGGAGCATACTTCTGATGGGGATGGGCATGGACACTTTTTGAGCCTATATGGTTGGAGCATACTTCTGATGGGGATGGTCATGGACACCTTTTGAGCCTATATGGTTGGAGCATACTTCTGATGGGGATGGGCATGGACACTGTTTGAGCCTATATGGTTGGAGCATACTTCTGATGGGGATTGGCATGGACACCTTTTGAGCCTATATGGTTGGCGCATACTTCTGATGGGGATGGGCATGGACACCTTTTGATCCTACATGGTTGGAGCATACTTCTGATGGGGATGGTCATGGACACCTTTTTATCCTATATGGTTGGAGCATACTTCTGATGGGGATGGGCATGGACACCTTTTGAGCCTATATGGTTGGAGCATACTTCTGATGGGGAAGGGCATGGACACTTTTTGAGCCTATATGGTTGGAGCATACTTCTGATGGGGATGGGCATGGACACCTTTTGAGCCTATATGGTTGGAGCATACTTCTGATGGGGAATGGGCATGGACACTTTTTGAGCCTATATGGTTGGAGCATACTTCTGATGGGGATTGGCATGGACACCTTTTGAGCCTATATGGTTGGGGGCTATTTCTCATGGGGATGGGCATGGACACTTTTTGAGCCTATATGGTTGGAGCATACTTCTGATGGGGATGGGCATGGACACCTTTTGATCCTATATGGTTAGAGCATACTTCTGATGGGGATGGGCATGGACACTTTTTGAGCCTATATGGTTGGAGCATACTTCTGATGGGGATGGGCATGGACACCTTTTGAGCCTATATGGTTGGAGCATACTTCTGATGGGGATGGGCATGGACACTTTCTGAGCCTATATGGTTGGAGCATACTTCTGATGGGGATGGTCATGGACACCTTTTGAGCCTATATGGTTGGAGCATACTTCTGATGGGGATGGGCATGGACACTGTTTGAGCCTATATGGTTGGAGCATACTACTGATGGGGATTGGCATGGACACCTTTTGAGCCTATATGGTTGGCGCATACTTCTGATGGGGATGGGCATGGACACCTTTTGATCCTATGTGGTTGGAGCATACTTCTGATGGGGATGGTCATGGACACCTTTTGATCCTATATGGTTGGAGCATACTTCTGATGGGGATGGTCATGGACACCTTTTGAGCCTATATGGTTGGAGCATACTTCTGATGGTGATTGGCATGGACACATTTTGAGTCTATATGGTTGGAGCATACTTCTGATGGGGATGGTCATGGACACCTTTTGAGCCTATATGGTTGGAGCATACTTCTGATGGGGATGGGCATGGACACTTTTTGAGCCTATATGGTTGGAGCATACTTCTGATGGGGATGGTCATGGACACCTTTTGAGCCTATATGGTTGGAGCATACTTCTGATGGGGATGGGCATGGACACTTTTTTAGCCTATATGGTTGGAGCATAATTCTGATGGGGATGGTCATGGACACCTTTTGAGCCTATATGGTTCGAGCATACTTCTGATTGGGATGGGCATGGACACTTTTTGAGCCTATATGGTTGGAGCTTACTTCTGATGGTGATGGTCATGGACACCTTTTGAGCCTATATGGTTGGAGGCTATTTCTCATGGGGATGGGCATGGACACCTTTTGAGCCTATATGGTTGGAGGCTATTTCTCATGGGGATGGGCATGGACACCTTTTGAGCCTATATGGTTGGAGCATACTTCTGATGGGGATGGGCATGGACACTTTTTGAGCCTATATGGTTGGAGCATACTTCTGATGGGGATGGGCATGGACACCTTTTGAGCCTATATGGTTGGAGCATACTTCTGATGGGGAATGGGCATGGACACCTTTTGAGCCTATATGGTGGGCGCATACTTCTGATGGGGATGGGCATGGACACCTTTTGATCCTATATGGTTGGAGCATACTTCTGATGGGGAATGGGCATGGACACTTTTTGAGCCTATATGGTTGGAGCATACTTCTGATGGGGATTGGCATGGACACCTTTTGATCCTATATGGTTGGAGCATACTTCTGATGGGGATTGGCATGGACACCTTTTGAGCCTATATGGTTGGAGCATACTTCTGATGGGGATGGGCATGGACACTTTTTGAGCCTATATGGTTGGAGCATACTTCTGATGGGGATGGGCATGGACACTTTTTGAGCCTATATGGTTGGAGCATACTTCTGATGGGGATGGGCATGGACACTTTTTGAGCCTATATGGTTGGAGCATACTTCTGATGGGGATGGGCATGGACACTTGTTTAGCCTATATGGTTGGAGCTTACTTCTGATGGCGATGGTCATGGACACCTTTTGAGCCTATATGGTTGGAGGCTATTTCTCATGGGGATGGGCATGGACACCTTTTGAGTCTATATGGTTGGAGCATACTTCTCATGGGGATGGTCATGGACACCTTTTGAGCCTATATGGTTGGCGCATACTTCTGATGGGGATGGGCATGGACACCTTTTGATCCTATATGGTTGGAGCATACTTCTGATGGGGATTGGCATGGACACCTTTTGAGCCTATATGGTTGGAGCATACTTCTGATGGGGAATGGGCATGGACACTTTTTGAGCCTATATGGTTGGAGCATACTTCTGATGGGGATGGGCATGGACACTTTTTGAGCCTATATGGTTGGAGCATACTTCTGATGGGGATTGGCATGGACACCTTTTGATCCTATATGGTTGGAGCATACTTCTGATGGGGATTGGCATGGACACCTTTTGATCCTATATGGTTGGAGCATACTTCTGATGGGGATGGGCATGGACACTTTTTGAGCCTATATGGTTGGAGCATACTTCTGATGGGGATTGGCATGGACACCTTTTGATCCTATATGGTTGGAGCATACTTCTGATGGGGATTGGCATGGACACCTTTTGATCCTATATGGTTGGAGCATACTTCTGATGGGGATTGGCATGGACACCTTTTGAGCCTATATGGTTGGAGCATACTTCTGATGGGGAATGGGCATGGACACTTTTTGAGCCTATATGGTTGGAGCATACTTCTGATGGGGATTGGCATGGACACCTTTTGATCCTATATGGTTGGAGCATACTTCTGATGGGGATGGGCATGGACACTTTTTGAGCCTATATGGTTGGAGCATACTTCTGATGGGGATTGGCATGGACACCTTTTGATCCTATATGGTTGGAGCATACTTCTGATGGGGATGGGCATGGACACTTTTTGAGCCTATATGGTTGGAGCATACTTCTGATGGGGATTGGCATGGACACCTTTTGATCCTATATGGTTGGAGCATACTTCTGATGGGGATTGGCATGGACACCTTTTGATCCTATATGGTTGGAGCATACTTCTGATGGGGATTGGCATGGACACCTTTTGAGCCTATATGGTTGGAGCATACTTCTGATGGGGAATGGGCATGGACACTTTTTGAGCCTATATGGTTGGAGCATACTTCTGATGGGGATTGGCATGGACACCTTTTGATCCTATATGGTTGGAGCATACTTCTGATGGGGATGGGCATGGACACTTTTTGAGCCTATATGGTTGGAGCATACTTCTGATGGGGATGGGCATGGACACCTTTTGAGCCTATATGGTTGGAGCATACTTCTGATGGGGATGGGCATGGACACCTTTTGAGCCTATATGGTTGGAGCATACTTCTGATGGGGATGGGCATGGACACCTTTTGAGCCTATATGGTTGGAGGCTATTTCTCATGGGGATGGGCATGGACACTTTTTTAGCCTGTATGGTTGGAGCATACTTCTGATGGGGATGGGCATGGACACCTTTTGAGCCTATATGGTTGGAGCATACTTCTGATGGGGATGGGCATGGACACCTTTTGAGCCTATATGGTTGGAGGCTATTTCTCATGGGGATGGGCATGGACACTTTTTTAGCCTGTATGGTTGGAGCATACTTCTGATGGGGGTGGAGTGGGGACAGACTTTTGATTATTGCAACCAGTTCTTGTAGAGCTGCCGGTCGCAGCCAACTCAGGAATGTGACATTGCAAAGTCATGTGGATTTAGGGTCTATTTAGTTTAAGGGTATTATGATGACTAGAGCTACTCCCATGTCGTCATATGTGGTTCCTAATTACAAAAAGGGCAACAGATTATCCCCCCGGAATTACCATCCCATGGCCCTGCTTGACCCTTTATCTTCATAAAATCCCAGCGGAATCGGCTCAGCCTTTCATCCTCGCTGGAGAGGTGTGTTTGCACACCAGTGTGGGCTGCTCCGCAGCAGCTGGAGAGGGGTCACGTGGTGTTTACCTTTCACAGGGAGCAGTGAGGTGCTGCTCAGTGGGTGAGCTCTGTGCGGAGTCAGGGCCCAGGAATCCCGGAAGCGTCTCGAGGCGATGATGCACCCGCCACTCAGCCTCGTGCCTGTCTGCATCGGCACCCCCATCGCAGGGGGTCCTGCTGTCTGCACAGCTGGGGTTGCAGCCGCAGAAGAGGGTCCCAATGCTCTGCCTCAACCGAGACCACCCTCCTGCTGCAGGGCCGCAGCGAGCTCCCCCCCGCCCCCCCACCTACCTACAGGGCCTCAGCAGAGAGCGTCCAGCTGTCTGCAGGGCCTCAGCAGAGAGCACCCAGCTGTCTGTAGGGCCCCAGGGCCACTGCAGAGAGCGTCCAGCTGTCTGTAGGGCCTCAGCCGAGAGCGTCCAGCTGTCTGCAGGGCCTCAGCAGAGCGCGTCCAGCTGTCTGCAGGGCCTCAGCAGAGCGCGTCCAGCTGTCTGCAGGGCCTCAGCAGAGAGCGTCCAGCTGTCTGCGGGGCCTCTGCAGAGAGCACCCAGCTGTCTGTAGGGCCCCAGGGCCACTGCAGAGAGCGTCCAGCTGTCTGTAGGGCCTCAGCCGAGAGCGTCCAGCTGTCTGCAGGGCCTCAGCAGAGAGCGTCCAGCTGTCTGCAGGGCCTCAGCAGAGAGCACCCAGCTGTCTGTAGGGCCCCAGGGCCACTGCAGAGAGCGTCCAGCTGTCTGTAGGGCCTCTGCAGAGAGCGCCCAGCTGTCTGTAGGGCCTCTGCAGAGAGCGCCCAGCAGTCTGCAGGGCCTCAGCCGAGAGCGCCCAGCTGTCTGCAGGGCCTCAGCCGAGAGCGCCCAGCTGTCTGCAGGGCCTCAGCCGAGAGCGTCCAGCTGTCTGCGGGGCCTCTGCAGAGAGCGCCCAGCTGTCTGCGGGGCCTCTGCAGAGAGCGCCCAGCTGTCTGCGGGGCCTCTGCAGAGAGCGCCAAGCTGTCTGTAGGGCCTCAGCAGAGAGCGTCCAGCTGTCTGCAGGGCCTCAGCAGAGCGCGTCCAGCTGTCTGCAGGGCCTCAGCAGAGCGCGTCCAGCTGTCTGCAGGGCCTCAGCAGAGCGCGTCCAGCTGTCTGCAGGGCCTCAGCAGAGAGCACCCAGCTGTCTGCGGGGCCTCTGCAGAGAGCGCCCAGCTGTCTGCGGGGCCTCTGCAGAGAGCGCCCAGCTGTCTGCAGGGCCTCAGCAGAGAGCACCCAGCTGTCTGTAGGGCCCCAGGGCCACTGCAGAGAGCGTCCAGCTGTCTGTAGGGCCTCTGCAGAGAGCGCCCAGCTGTCTGTAGGGCCTCAGCAGAGAGCGCCCAGCAGTCTGCAGGGCCTCAGCCGAGAGCGCCCAGCTGTCTGCAGGGCCTCAGCCGAGAGCGCCCAGCTGTCTGCAGGGCCTCAGCAGAGAGCGTCCAGCTGTCTGCGGGGCCTCTGCAGAGAGCGTCCAGCTGTCTGCGGGGCATCTGCAGAGAGCGCCCAGCTGTCTGCGGGGCCTCTGCAGAGAGCGCCCAGCTGTCTGCGGGGCCTCTGCAGAGAGCGCCAAGCTGTCTGTAGGGCCTCAGCAGAGAGCGTCCAGCTGTCTGCAGGGCCTCAGCAGAGCGCGTCCAGCTGTCTGCAGGGCCTCAGCAGAGAGCGTCCAGCTGTCTGCAGGGCCTCAGCAGAGAGCACCCAGCTGTCTGTAGGGCCCCAGGGCCACTGCAGAGAGCGTCCAGCTGTCTGTAGGGCCTCAGCCGAGAGCGTCCAGCTGTCTGCAGGGCCTCAGCAGAGCGCGTCCAGCTGTCTGCAGGGCCTCAGCAGAGAGCGTCCAGCTGTCTGCAGGGCCTCAGCAGAGAGCACCCAACTGTCTGTAGGGCCCCAGGGCCACTGCAGAGAGCGTCCAGCTGTCTGTAGGGCCTCTGCAGAGAGCGCCCAGCTGTCTGTAGGGCCTCAGCAGAGAGCGCCCAGCTGTCTGCAGGGCCTCAGCCGAGAGCGCCCAGCTGTCTGCAGGGCCTCAGCCGAGAGCGCCCAGCTGTCTGCAGGGCCTCAGCAGAGCGCGTCCAGCTGTCTGCAGGGCCTCAGCAGAGAGCGTCCAGCTGTCTGCGGGGCCTCTGCAGAGAGCACCCAGCTGTCTGTAGGGCCCCAGGGCCACTGCAGAGAGCGTCCAGCTGTCTGTAGGGCCTCAGCCGAGAGCGTCCAGCTGTCTGCAGGGCCTCAGCAGAGAGCGTCCAGCTGTCTGCAGGGCCTCAGCAGAGAGCACCCAGCTGTCTGTAGGGCCCCAGGGCCACTGCAGAGAGCGTCCAGCTGTCTGTAGGGCCTCTGCAGAGAGCGCCCAGCTGTCTGTAGGGCCTCTGCAGAGAGCGCCCAGCAGTCTGCAGGGCCTCAGCCGAGAGCGCCCAGCTGTCTGCAGGGCCTCAGCCGAGAGCGCCCAGCTGTCTGCAGGGCCTCAGCCGAGAGCGTCCAGCTGTCTGCGGGGCCTCTGCAGAGAGCGCCCAGCTGTCTGCGGGGCCTCTGCAGAGAGCGCCCAGCTGTCTGCGGGGCCTCTGCAGAGAGCGCCAAGCTGTCTGTAGGGCCTCAGCAGAGAGCGTCCAGCTGTCTGCAGGGCCTCAGCAGAGCGCGTCCAGCTGTCTGCAGGGCCTCAGCAGAGCGCGTCCAGCTGTCTGCAGGGCCTCAGCAGAGCGCGTCCAGCTGTCTGCAGGGCCTCAGCAGAGAGCACCCAGCTGTCTGCGGGGCCTCTGCAGAGAGCGCCCAGCTGTCTGCGGGGCCTCTGCAGAGAGCGCCCAGCTGTCTGCAGGGCCTCAGCAGAGAGCACCCAGCTGTCTGTAGGGCCCCAGGGCCACTGCAGAGAGCGTCCAGCTGTCTGTAGGGCCTCTGCAGAGAGCGCCCAGCTGTCTGTAGGGCCTCAGCAGAGAGCGCCCAGCAGTCTGCAGGGCCTCAGCCGAGAGCGCCCAGCTGTCTGCAGGGCCTCAGCCGAGAGCGCCCAGCTGTCTGCAGGGCCTCAGCAGAGAGCGTCCAGCTGTCTGCGGGGCCTCTGCAGAGAGCGTCCAGCTGTCTGCGGGGCATCTGCAGAGAGCGCCCAGCTGTCTGCGGGGCCTCTGCAGAGAGCGCCCAGCTGTCTGCGGGGCCTCTGCAGAGAGCGCCAAGCTGTCTGTAGGGCCTCAGCAGAGAGCGTCCAGCTGTCTGCAGGGCCTCAGCAGAGCGCGTCCAGCTGTCTGCAGGGCCTCAGCAGAGAGCGTCCAGCTGTCTGCAGGGCCTCAGCAGAGAGCACCCAGCTGTCTGTAGGGCCCCAGGGCCACTGCAGAGAGCGTCCAGCTGTCTGTAGGGCCTCAGCCGAGAGCGTCCAGCTGTCTGCAGGGCCTCAGCAGAGCGCGTCCAGCTGTCTGCAGGGCCTCAGCAGAGAGCGTCCAGCTGTCTGCAGGGCCTCAGCAGAGAGCACCCAACTGTCTGTAGGGCCCCAGGGCCACTGCAGAGAGCGTCCAGCTGTCTGTAGGGCCTCTGCAGAGAGCGCCCAGCTGTCTGTAGGGCCTCAGCAGAGAGCGCCCAGCTGTCTGCAGGGCCTCAGCCGAGAGCGCCCAGCTGTCTGCAGGGCCTCAGCCGAGAGCGCCCAGCTGTCTGCAGGGCCTCAGCCGAGAGCGCCCAGCTGTCTGCAGACCCTCAGCAGAGAGCGCCCAGCTGTCTGGGGGGCCTCCGCAGAGAGCGCCCAGCTGTCTGCGGGGCCTCAGCAGAGAGCGCCCAGCTGTCTGGGGGGCCTCCGCAGAGAGCGCCCAGCTGTCTGCGGGGCCTCCGCAGAGAGCGCCCAGCTGTCTGCGGGGCCTCCGCAGAGAGCGCCCAGCTGTCTGCGGGGCCTCGGCAGAGAGCGCCCAGCTGTCTGCGGGGCCTCGGCAGAGAGCGCCCAGCTGTCTGCGGGGCCTCAGCAGAGAGCGCCCAGCTGGCTGTAGGGCCTCAGCAGAGAGCGCCCAGCTGGCTGTAGGGCCTCAGCAGAGAGCGCCCAGCTGGCTGTAGGGCCTCAGCAGAGAGCGCCCAGCTGGCTGTAGGGCCTCAGCAGAGAGCGCCCAGCTGGCTGTAGGGCCTCAGCAGAGAGCGCCCCCAGCTGACTGTAGGGCCTCTGCAGAGAGCGTCCAGCTGTCTGCGGGGCCTCTGCAGAGAGCGTCCAGCTGTCTGCGGGGCCTCTGCAGAGAGCGTCCAGCTGTCTGCGGGGCCTCTGCAGAGAGCGTCCAGCTGTCTGCGGGGCATCTGCAGAGAGCGCCCAGCTGTCTGCGGGGCCTCTGCAGAGAGCGCCCAGCTGTCTGCGGGGCCTCTGCAGAGAGCGCCCAGCTGTCTGCGGGGCCTCTGCAGAGAGCGCCCAGCTGTCTGCGGGGCCTCTGCAGAGAGCGTCCAGCTGTCTGCGGGGCCTCAGCAGAGAGCGTCCAGCTGTCTGCAGGGCCTCAGCAGAGAGCACCCAGCTGTCTGTAGGGCCCCAGGGCCTCTGCAGAGAGCGTCTAGCCGTCTGCAGGGCCTCTGCAGAGAGCATCCAGCTGTATGTAGGGCCCCAGGGCCACTGCAGAGGGCACCCAGCTGTCTGTAGAGCCTCAGCAGAGAGCGTCCAGCTGTCTGTAGAGCCTCAGCAGAGAGCGTCCAGCTGTCTGCGGGGCCTCGGCCGAGAGCGCCCAGCTGCCTGCGGGGCCTCGGCCGAGAGCGCCCAGCTGCCTGCGGGGCCTCGGCAGAGAGCGCCCAGCTGCCTGCGGGGCCTCGGCAGAGAGCGCCCAGCTGTCTGGGGGGCCTCAGCAGAGAGCGCCCAGCTGTCTGTAGGGCCTCAGCAGAGAGCGTCCACCTCGGCAGAGAGCGTCCAGCTGTCTGCAGGGCCTCAGCAGAGAGCGTCCAGCTGTCTGCAGGGCCTCAGCAGAGAGCACCCAGCTGTCTGTAGGGCCCCAGGGCCTCTGCAGAGAGCGCCCAGCTGTCTGCGGGGCCTCTGCAGAGAGCGCCCAGCTGTCTGCAGGGCCTCTGCAGAGAGCGTCCAGCTGTCTGCAGGGCCTCAGCAGAGAGCACCCAGCTGTCTGTAGGGCCCCAGGGCCACTGCAGAGAGCGTCCAGCTGTCTGTAGGGCCTCAGCCGAGAGCGTCCAGCTGTCTGCAGGGCCTCAGCAGAGCGCGTCCAGCTGTCTGCAGGGCCTCAGCAGAGAGCGTCCAGCTGTCTGCAGGGCCTCAGCAGAGAGCACCCAACTGTCTGTAGGGCCCCAGGGCCACTGCAGAGAGCGTCCAGCTGTCTGTAGGGCCTCTGCAGAGAGCGCCCAGCTGTCTGTAGGGCCTCAGCAGAGAGCGCCCAGCTGTCTGCAGGGCCTCAGCCGAGAGCGCCCAGCTGTCTGCAGGGCCTCAGCCGAGAGCGCCCAGCTGTCTGCAGGGCCTCAGCCGAGAGCGCCCAGCTGTCTGCAGACCCTCAGCAGAGAGCGCCCAGCTGTCTGGGGGGCCTCCGCAGAGAGCGCCCAGCTGTCTGCGGGGCCTCCGCAGAGAGCGCCCAGCTGTCTGCGGGGCCTCCGCAGAGAGCGCCCAGCTGTCTGCGGGGCCTCGGCAGAGAGCGCCCAGCTGTCTGCGGGGCCTCGGCAGAGAGCGCCCAGCTGTCTGCGGGGCCTCAGCAGAGAGCGCCCAGCTGGCTGTAGGGCCTCAGCAGAGAGCGCCCAGCTGGCTGTAGGGCCTCAGCAGAGAGCGCCCAGCTGGCTGTAGGGCCTCAGCAGAGAGCGCCCAGCTGGCTGTAGGGCCTCAGCAGAGAGCGCCCCCAGCTGACTGTAGGGCCTCTGCAGAGAGCGTCCAGCTGTCTGCGGGGCCTCTGCAGAGAGCGTCCAGCTGTCTGCGGGGCCTCTGCAGAGAGCGTCCAGCTGTCTGCGGGGCCTCTGCAGAGAGCGTCCAGCTGTCTGCGGGGCATCTGCAGAGAGCGCCCAGCTGTCTGCGGGGCCTCTGCAGAGAGCGCCCAGCTGTCTGCGGGGCCTCTGCAGAGAGCGCCCAGCTGTCTGCGGGGCCTCTGCAGAGAGCGCCCAGCTGTCTGCGGGGCCTCTGCAGAGAGCGCCCAGCTGTCTGCAGGGCCTCAGCAGAGAGCGTCCAGCTGTCTGCAGGGCCTCAGCAGAGAGCACCCAGCTGTCTGTAGGGCCCCAGGGCCTCTGCAGAGAGCGTCTAGCCGTCTGCAGGGCCTCTGCAGAGAGCATCCAGCTGTATGTAGGGCCCCAGGGCCACTGCAGAGGGCACCCAGCTGTCTGTAGAGCCTCAGCAGAGAGCGTCCAGCTGTCTGTAGAGCCTCAGCAGAGAGCGTCCAGCTGTCTGCGGGGCCTCGGCCGAGAGCGCCCAGCTGCCTGCGGGGCCTCGGCCGAGAGCGCCCAGCTGCCTGCGGGGCCTCGGCAGAGAGCGCCCAGCTGCCTGCGGGGCCTCGGCAGAGAGCGCCCAGCTGTCTGGGGGGCCTCAGCAGAGAGCGCCCAGCTGTCTGTAGGGCCTCAGCAGAGAGCGTCCACCTCGGCAGAGAGCGTCCAGCTGTCTGCAGGGCCTCAGCAGAGAGCGTCCAGCTGTCTGCAGGGCCTCAGCAGAGAGCACCCAGCTGTCTGTAGGGCCCCAGGGCCTCTGCAGAGAGCGCCCAGCTGTCTGCGGGGCCTCTGCAGAGAGCGCCCAGCTGTCTGCAGGGCCTCTGCAGAGAGCGCCCAGCTGTCTGCAGGGCCTCAGCAGAGAGCGTCCAGCTGTCTGCAGGGCCTCAGCAGAGAGCACCCAGCTGTCTGTAGGGCCCCAGGGCCTCTGCAGAGAGCGTCTAGCCGTCTGCAGGGCCTCTGCAGAGAGCATCCAGCTGTATGTAGGGCCCCAGGGCCACTGCAGAGGGCACCCAGCTGTCTGTAGAGCCTCAGCAGAGAGCGTCCAGCTGTCTGTAGAGCCTCAGCAGAGAGCGTCCAGCTGTCTGCGGGGCCTCGGCCGAGAGCGCCCAGCTGCCTGCGGGGCCTCGGCAGAGAGCGCCCAGCTGCCTGCGGGGCCTCGGCAGAGAGCGCCCAGCTGTCTGGGGGGCCTCAGCAGAGAGCGCCCAGCTGTCTGTAGGGCCTCAGCAGAGAGCGTCCACCTCGGCAGAGAGCGTCCAGCTGTGTGCAGGGCCTCAGCAGAGAGCGTCCAGCTGTCTTCAGGGCCTCAGCAGAGAGCGTCCAGCTGTCTGCAGGGCCTCAGCAGAGAGCGTCCAGCTGTCTGCAGGGCCTCAGCAGAGAGCGTCCAGCTGTCTGCAGGGCCTCAGCAGAGAGCGTCCAGCTGTCTGCAGGGCCTCAGCAGAGAGCGCCCAGCTGTCTGTAGGGCCCCAGGGCCTCAGCAGAGAGCGCCCAGCTGTCTGTAGGGCCCCAGGGCCACTGCAGAGAGCGTCCAGCTGTCTGTAGGGCCTCAGCCGAGAGCGCCCAGCTGTCTGCAGGGCCTCAGCAGAGAGCGTCCAACTGTCTGCGGGGCCTCTGCAGAGAGCGTCCAGCTGTCTGCGGGGCATCTGCAGAGAGCGCCCAGCTGTCTGCGGGGCCTCTGCAGAGAGCGCCCAGCTGTCTGCGGGGCCTCTGCAGAGAGCGCCCAGCTGTCTGCGGGGCCTCTGCAGAGAGCGCCAAGCTGTCTGTAGGGCCTCAGCAGAGAGCGTCCAGCTGTCTGCAGGGCCTCAGCAGAGCGCGTCCAGCTGTCTGCAGGGCCTCAGCAGAGAGCGTCCAGCTGTCTGCAGGGCCTCAGCAGAGAGCACCCAGCTGTCTGTAGGGCCCCAGGGCCACTGCAGAGAGCGTCCAGCTGTCTGTAGGGCCTCAGCCGAGAGCGTCCAGCTGTCTGCAGGGCCTCAGCAGAGCGCGTCCAGCTGTCTGCAGGGCCTCAGCAGAGAGCGTCCAGCTGTCTGCAGGGCCTCAGCAGAGAGCACCCAGCTGTCTGTAGGGCCCCAGGGCCACTGCAGAGAGCGTCCAGCTGTCTGTAGGGCCTCTGCAGAGAGCGCCCAGCTGTCTGTAGGGCCTCAGCAGAGAGCGCCCAGCTGTCTGCAGGGCCTCAGCCGAGAGCGCCCAGCTGTCTGCAGGGCCTCAGCCGAGAGCGCCCAGCTGTCTGCAGGGCCTCAGCCGAGAGCGCCCAGCTGTCTGCAGGGCCTCAGCAGAGAGCGCCCAGCTGTCTGCAGACCCTCATCAGAGAGCGCCCAGCTGTCTGCGGGGCCTCCGCAGAGAGCGCCCAGCTGTCTGCGGGGCCTCCGCAGAGAGCGCCCAGCTGTCTGCGGGGCCTCCGCAGAGAGCGCCCAGCTGTCTGCGGGGCCTCCGCAGAGAGCGCCCAGCTGTCTGCGGGGCCTCGGCAGAGAGCGCCCAGCTGTCTGCGGGGCCTCGGCAGAGAGCGCCCAGCTGTCTGCGGGGCCTCAGCAGAGAGCGCCCAGCTGGCTGTAGGGCCTCAGCAGAGAGCGCCCAGCTGGCTGTAGGGCCTCAGCAGAGAGCGCCCAGCTGGCTGTAGGGCCTCAGCAGAGAGCGCCCAGCTGGCTGTAGGGCCTCAGCAGAGAGCGCCCAGCTGGCTGTAGGGCCTCAGCAGAGAGCGCCCAGCTGGCTGTAGGGCCTCAGCAGAGAGCGCCCCCAGCTGACTGTAGGGCCTCAGCAGAGAGCGCCCAGCTGTCTGCGGGGCCTCAGCAGAGAGCGTCCAGCTGTCTGCGGGGCCTCTGCAGAGAGCGTCCAGCTGTCTGCGGGGCCTCTGCAGAGAGCGTCCAGCTGTCTGCGGGGCATCTGCAGAGAGCGTCCAGCTGTCTGCGGGGCATCTGCAGAGAGCGTCCAGCTGTCTGCGGGGCCTCTGCAGAGAGCGCCCAGCTGTCTGCGGGGCCTCTGCAGAGAGCGCCCAGCTGTCTGCGGGGCCTCTGCAGAGAGCGCCCAGCTGTCTGCAGGGCCTCTGCAGAGAGCGTCCAGCTGTCTGCAGGGCCTCAGCAGAGAGCACCCAGCTGTCTGTAGGGCCCCAGGGCCTCTGCAGAGAGCGTCTAGCCGTCTGCAGGGCCTCTGCAGAGAGCATCCAGCTGTATGTAGGGCCCCAGGGCCACTGCAGAGGGCACCCAGCTGTCTGTAGAGCCTCAGCAGAGAGCGTCCAGCTGTCTGTAGAGCCTCAGCAGAGAGCGTCCAGCTGTCTGCGGGGCCTCGGCCGAGAGCGCCCAGCTGCCTGCGGGGCCTCGGCAGAGAGCGCCCAGCTGCCTGCGGGGCCTCGGCAGAGAGCGCCCAGCTGTCTGGGGGGCCTCAGCAGAGAGCGCCCAGCTGTCTGTAGGGCCTCAGCAGAGAGCGTCCACCTCGGCAGAGAGCGTCCAGCTGTCTGCAGGGCCTCAGCAGAGAGCGTCCAGCTGTCTGCAGGGCCTCAGCAGAGAGCGTCCAGCTGTCTGCAGGGCCTCAGCAGAGAGCACCCAGCTGTCTGTAGGGCCCCAGGGCCTCTGCAGAGAGCGCCCAGCTGTCTGCGGGGCCTCTGCAGAGAGCGCCCAGCTGTCTGCAGGGCCTCAGCAGAGAGCGTCCAGCTGTCTGCAGGGCCTCAGCAGAGAGCACCCAGCTGTCTGTAGGGCCCCAGGGCCTCTGCAGAGAGCGTCTAGCCGTCTGCAGGGCCTCTGCAGAGAGCATCCAGCTGTATGTAGGGCCCCAGGGCCACTGCAGAGGGCACCCAGCTGTCTGTAGAGCCTCAGCAGAGAGCGTCCAGCTGTCTGTAGAGCCTCAGCAGAGAGCGTCCAGCTGTCTGCGGGGCCTCGGCCGAGAGCGCCCAGCTGCCTGCGGGGCCTCGGCAGAGAGCGCCCAGCTGCCTGCGGGGCCTCGGCAGAGAGCGCCCAGCTGTCTGGGGGGCCTCAGCAGAGAGCGCCCAGCTGTCTGTAGGGCCTCAGCAGAGAGCGTCCACCTCGGCAGAGAGCGTCCAGCTGTGTGCAGGGCCTCAGCAGAGAGCGTCCAGCTGTCTTCAGGGCCTCAGCAGAGAGCGTCCAGCTGTCTGCAGGGCCTCAGCAGAGAGCGTCCAGCTGTCTGCAGGGCCTCAGCAGAGAGCGTCCAGCTGTCTGCAGGGCCTCAGCAGAGAGCGTCCAGCTGTCTGCAGGGCCTCAGCAGAGAGCGCCCAGCTGTCTGTAGGGCCCCAGGGCCTCAGCAGAGAGCGCCCAGCTGTCTGTAGGGCCCCAGGGCCACTGCAGAGAGCGTCCAGCTGTCTGTAGGGCCTCAGCAGAGAGCGTCCAGCTGTCTGTAGGGCCTCAACAGAGAGCGTCCAGCTGTCTGTAGGGCCTCAGCAGAGAGCGTCCAGCTGGCTGTAGGGCCTCAGCAGAGAGCGTCCAGCTGTCTGTAGGGCCTCTGCAGAGAGCACCCAGCTGTCTGTAGCACCTCTGCAGAGAGCGTCCAGCTGTCTGGGGGGCCTCAGCAGAGAGCGCCCAGCTGTCTGGGGGGCCTCAGCCGAGAGCGCCCAGTTGTCTGGGGGGCCTCAGCCGAGAGCGCCCAGCTGTCTGCAGGGCCTCAGCAGAGAGCGCCCAGCTGTCTGCAGGGCCTCAGCCGAGAGCGCCCAGCTGTCTGCAGGGCCTCAGCAGAGAGCGCCCAGCTGTCTGCAGGGCCTCAGCAGAGAGCGCCCAGCTGTCTGCAGGGCCTCAGCAGAGAGCACCCAGCTGTCTGTAGGGCCTCAGCAGAGAACGCACAGCTGTCTGTAGGGCCCCAGGGCCACTGCAGAGAGCGCCCAGCTGTCTGTAGAGCCCCAGTGCCACTGCAGAGAGCGTCCAGCTGTCTGTAGCGCCTCAGCAGAGAGCGTCCAGCTGTCTGTAGCGCCTCAGCAGAGAGCGCCCAGCTGTCTGTAGAGCCTCAGGCAAGAGCGTCCAGCTGTCTGTGGGGCCTCAGGCAAGAGCGTCCAGCTGTCTGTAGAGCCCCAGGGCCACTGCAGGGAGCGCCCGGCTGTCTGCGGGGCCTCAGGCGAGAGCGCCCGGCTGTCTGCGGGGCCTCAGGCGAGAGCGCCCGGCTGTCTGCGGGGCCTCAGGCGAGAGCGCCCGGCTGTCTGCGGGGCCTCAGGCGAGAGCGCCCGGCTGTCTGTAGGGCCTCTACAGAGAGCACCCAGCTGTCTGTAGCACCTCTGCAGAGAGCGTCCAGCTGTCTGGGGGGCCTCAGCAGAGAGCGCCCAGCTGTCTGGGGGGCCTCAGCCGAGAGCGCCCAGTTGTCTGGGGGGCCTCAGCCGAGAGCGCCCAGCTGTCTGCAGGGCCTCAGCAGAGAGCGCCCAGCTGTCTGCAGGGCCTCAGCAGAGAGCGCCCAGCTGTCTGCAGGGCCTCAGCAGAGAGCGCCCAGCTGTCTGCAGGGCCTCAGCAGAGAGCGCCCAGCTGTCTGCAGGGCCTCAGCAGAGAGCGCCCAGCTGTCTGTAGGGCCTCAGCAGAGAGCGCCCAGCTGTCTGTAGGGCCCCAGGGCCACTGCAGAGAGCGCCCAGCTGTCTGTAGAGCCCCAGTGCCACTGCAGAGAGCGTCATGCTGTCTGTAGCGCCTCAGCAGAGAGCGTCCAGCTGTCTGTAGCGCCTCAGCAGAGAGCGCCCAGCTGTCTGTAGAGCCTCAGGCAAGAGCGTCCAGCTGTCTGTGGGGCCTCAGGCAAGAGCGTCCAGCTGTCTGTAGAGCCCCAGGGCCACTGCAGGGAGCGCCCGGCTGTCTGCGGGGCCTCAGGCGAGAGCGCCCGGCTGTCTGCGGGGCCTCGGCCGAGAGCGCCCGGCTGTCTGCGGGGCCTCGGCCGAGAGCGCCCGGCTGTCTGCGGGGCCTCGGCCGAGAGCGCCCGGCTGTCTGCGGGGCCTCGGCCGAGAGCGCCCGGCTGTCTGCGGGGCCTCGGCAGAGAGCGCCCAGCTGTCTGCAGGGCCTCGGCAGAGAGCGTCCAGCTGGCTGCAGGGCCTCAGCAGAGAGCGCCCAGCTGTCTGCAGGGCCTCAGCAGAGAGCGCCCAGCTGTCTGCAGGGCCTCAGCAGAGAGCGCCCAGCTGTCTGCAGGGCCTCGGCAGAGAGCGTCCAGCTGGCTGCAGGGCCTCAGCAGAGAGCGCCCAGCTGTCTGCAGGGCCTCAGCAGAGAGCGCCCAGCTGTCTGCAGGGCCTCAGCAGAGAGCGTCCAGCTGTCTGCAGGGCCTCAGCAGAGAGCACCCAGCTGTCTGTAGGGCCCCAGGGCCTCTGCAGAGAGCGTCCAGCTGTCTGCAGGGCCTCTGCAGAGAGCGTCCAGCTGTCTGTAGGGCCCCAGGGCCTCTGCAGAGAGCGTCCAGCTGTCTGCAGGGCCTCTGCAGAGAGCGTCCAGCTGTCTGCAGGGCCTCTGCAGAGAGCGTCCAGCTGTCTGCAGGGCCTCTGCAGAGAGCGTCCAGCTGTCTGCAGGGCCTCTGCAGAGAGCGTCCAGCTGTCTGCAGGGCCTCAGCAGAGAGCGCCCAGCTATCTGCAGGGCCTCAGCAGAGAGCGTCCAGCTATCTGTAGGGCCTCAGCAGAGAGCGTCCAGCTATCTGCAGGGCCTCAGCAGAGAGCGCCCAGCTGTCTGTAGCACCTCAGCAGAGAGCGTCCAGCTATCTGCAGGGCCTCAGCAGAGAGCGTCCAGCTGTCTGCAGGGCCTCAGCAGAGAGCACCCAGCTGTCTGTAGGGCCCCAGGGCCTCTGCAGAGAGCGTCCAGCTGTCTGTAGGGCCTCTGCAGAGAGCGTCCAGCTGTCTGCAGGGCCTCAGCAGAGAGCACCCAGCTGGCTGCAGGGCCTCAGCCGAAAGCGCCTAGCTGGCTGTAGCGCCTCAGCCGAGAGCGTCCAGCTGTCTGCAGGGCCTCAGCAGAGAGCGTCCAGCTGTCTGCAGGGCCTCAGCAGAGAGCGTCCAGCTGTCTGCAGGGCCTCAGCAGAGAGCACCCAGCTGTCTGTAGGGCCCCAGGGCCACTGCAGAGAGCGCCCAGCTGTCTGTAGGGCCTCTGCAGAGAGCGCCCAGCTGTCTGCAGGGCCTCAGCAGAGAGCACCCAGCTGTCTGTAGGGCCCCAGGGCCACTGCAGAGAGCGCCCAGCTGTCTGTAGGGCCTCTGCAGAGAGCGTCCAGCTGTCTGTAGGGCCTCTGCAGAGAGCGTCCAGCTGTCTGCAGGGCCTCAGCAGAGAGCGTCCAGCTGTCTGCAGGGCCTCAGCAGAGAGCACCCAGCTGTCTGTAGGGCCCCAGGGCCACTGCAGAGAGCGCCCAGCTGTCTGTAGGGCCTCTGCAGAGAGCGCCCAGCTGTCTGTAGGGCCTCAGCAGAGAGCGCCCAGCTGTCTGTAGGGCCTCAGCAGAGAGCGTCCAGCTATCTGTAGGGCCTCAGCAGAGAGTGCCAAGCTGTCTGTAGGGCCTCAGCAGAGAGCGTCCAGCTGTCTGCAGGGCCTCAGCAGAGAGCGTCCAGCTGTCTGCAGGGCCTCAGCAGAGAGCGTCCAGCTGTCTGCAGGGTCTCAGCAGAGAGCACCGAGCTGTCTGTAGGGCTCCAGGGCCACTGCAGAGAGCACCCAGCTGTCTGTAGCGCCTCAGCAGAGAGCGCCCAGCTGTCTGCAGAGCCCCAGTGCCACTGCAGAGAGCGCCCAGCTGTCTGTAGAGCCCCAGTGCCACTGCAGAGAGCGTCCAGCTGTCTGTAGCGCTTCAGCAGAGAGCGCCCAGCTGTCTGTAGAGCCTCAGGCAATAGCGTCCAGCTGTCTGTGGGGCCTCAGGCGAGAGCGTCCAGCTGTCTGTAGAGCCCCAGGGCCACTGCATGGAGCGCCCAGCTGTCTGCGGGGCCTCAGGCGAGAGCGCCCAGCTGTCTGCGGGGCCTCAGCCGAGAGCGCCCGGCTGTCTGCGGGGCCTCGGCCGAGAGCGCCCGGCTGTCTGCGGGGCCTCGGCCGAGAGCGCCCAGCTGTCTGCGGGGCCTCAGGCGAGAGCGCCTAGTTGCCTGCGGGGCCTCAGGCGAGAGCGCCTAGTTGCCTGCAGGGCCTCAGGCGAGAGCGCCTAGTTGCCTGCAGGGCCTCAGGCGAGAGCGCCTAGTTGCCTGCAGGGCCTCAGGCGAGAGCGCCTAGCTGCCTGCAGGGCCTCAGGCGAGATCGCCTAGCTGCCTGCAGGGCCTCAGGCGAGAGCGCCTAGCTGCGTGCAGGGCCTCAGGCGAGAGCGCCTAGCTGCCTGCAGCACCTCGGCAGAGAGCGTCCAGCTGTCTGCAGGGCCTCAGCAGAGAGCGCCCAGCTGTCTGTAGAGCCCCAGTGCCACTGCAGAGAGCGTCCAGCTGTCTGTAGCGCCTCAGCAGAGAGCGTCCAGCTGTCTGTAGCGCCTCAGCAGAGAGCGTCCAGCTTTCTGTGGCACCTCAGCAGAGAGCGCCCAGCTGTCTGTAGAGCCTCAGCAGAGAGCGCCCAGCTGTCTGCAGGGCCTCAGGCGAGAGCGCCCGGCTGTCTGCAGGGCCTCGGCCGAGAGCGTCCGGCTGTCTGCAGGGCCTCGGCCGAGAGCGTCCGGCTGTCTGCAGCGCCTCGGCAGAGAGCGCCCAGCTGTCTGGGGGGCCTCGGCAGAGAGCGCCCAGCTGTCTGGAGGGCCTCGGCAGAGAGCGCCCAGCTGTCTGGGGGGCCTCGGCAGAGAGCGCCCGGCTGTCTGCGGGGCCTCGGCAGAGAGCGCCCGGCTGTCTGCGGGGCCTCGGCAGAGAGCGCCCGGATGTCTGCGGGGCCTCGGCAGAGAGCGCCCGGCTGTCTGCGGGGCCTCGGCAGAGAGCGCCCGGCTGTCTGCGGGGCCTCGGCAGAGAGCGCCCGGCTGTCTGCGGGGCCTCGGCAGAGAGCGTCCGGTTGTCTGCAGGGCCCCTGCAAAGAGCGTCCGGCTGTCTGTAGAGCCTCAGCAGAGAGCGTCCAGCTGTCTGTAGCGCTCCAGTGCCACTGCAGAGAGCGTCCAGCTGTCTGTAGAGCCCCAGGGCCACTGCAGGGAGCGCCCGGCTGTCTGCGGGGCCTCGGCCGAGAGCGCCCAGCTGTCTGCAGGGCCTCAGCCGAGAGCGCCCAGCTGTCTGGGGGGCCTCAGCAGAGAGCGCCCAGCTGTCTGGGGGGCCTCAGCAGAGAGCGCCCGGCTGTCTGGGGGGCCTCGGCCGAGAGCGCCCGGCTGTCTGCGGGGCCTCGGCCGAGAGCGTCCGGCTGTCTGCGGGGCCTCGGCCGAGAGCGTCCAGCTGTCTGCGGGGCCTCGGCCGAGAGCGTCCGGCTGTCTGCGGGGCCTCGGCCGAGAGCGTCCGGCTGTCTGCGGGGCCTCGGCCGAGAGCGCCCGGCTGTCTGCGGGGCCTCGGCCGAGAGCGTCCGGCTGTCTGCGGGGCCTCGGCCGAGAGCGTCCGGCTGTCTGCGGGGCCTCGGCCGAGAGCGTCCGGCTGTCTGCGGGGCCTCGGCCGAGAGCGTCCGGCTGTCTGCGGGGCCTCGGCCGAGAGCGTCCGGCTGTCTGCGGGGCCTCGGCCGAGAGCGTCCGGCTGTCTGCGGGGCCTCGGCCGAGAGCGTCCGGCTGTCTGCGGGGCCTCGGCAGAGAGCGCCCGGCTGTCTGCGGGGCCTCGGCCGAGAGCGCCCGGCTGTCTGCGGGGCCTCGGCCGAGAGCGCCCGGCTGTCTGCGGGGCCTCGGCCGAGAGCGTCCGGCTGTCTGCGGGGCCTCGGCCGAGAGCGTCCGGCTGTCTGCGGGGCCTCGGCCGAGAGCGTCCGGCTGTCTGCGGGGCCTCAGCAGAGAGCGCCCGGCTGTCTGCGGGGCCTCGGCCGAGAGCGCCCGGCTGTCTGCGGGGCCTCGGCAGAGAGCGCGAGAGCGCCCGGCTGTCTGCGGGGCCTCGGCAGAGAGCGCCCGGCTGTCTGCAGGGCCCCTGCAAAGAGCGTCCGGCTGTCTGCAGGGCCCCTGCAAAGAGCGTCCGGCTGTCTGCAGGGCCTCTGCAGAGAGCGTCCAGCTGTCTGTAGCGCTCCAGTGCCACTGCAGAGAGCGTCCAGCTGTCTGTAGAGCCCCAGGGCCACTGCAGGGAGCGCCCGGCTGTCTGCGGGGCCTCGGCCGAGAGCGCCCAGCTGTCTGCAGGGCCTCAGCCGAGAGCGCCCAGCTGTCTGGGGGGCCTCAGCAGAGAGCGCCCAGCTGTCTGGGGGGCCTCGGCCGAGAGCGCCCGGCTGTCTGGGGGGCCTCGGCCGAGAGCGCCCGGCTGTCTGCGGGGCCTCGGCCGAGAGCGTCCGGCTGTCTGCGGGGCCTCGGCCGAGAGCGTCCGGCTGTCTGCGGGGCCTCGGCCGAGAGCGTCCGGCTGTCTGCGGGGCCTCGGCAGAGAGCGCCCGGCTGTCTGCGGGGCCTCGGCCGAGAGCGCCCGGCTGTCTGCGGGGCCTCGGCCGAGAGCGCCCGGCTGTCTGCGGGGCCTCGGCCGAGAGCGCCCGGCTGTCTGCGGGGCCTCGGCCGAGAGCGCCCGGCTGTCTGCGGGGCCTCAGCAGAGAGCGCCCGGCTGTCTGCGGGGCCTCAGCAGAGAGCGCCCGGCTGTCTGCGGGGCCTCAGGCGAGAGCGCCCGGCTGTCTGTAGAGCCCCAGGGCCACTGCAGGGAGCGCCCAGCTGTCTGTAGCGCTTCAGCAGAGAGCGCCCAGCTGTCTGTAGAGCCTCAGGCAAGAGCGTCCAGCTGTCTGCGGGGCCTCAGGCGAGAGCACCCGGCTGTCTGCGGGGCCTCGGCCGAGAGCGTCCGGCTGTCTGCGGGGCCTCGGCCGAGAGCGTCCGGCTGTCTGCGGGGCCTCGGCCGAGAGCGTCCGGCTGTCTGCGGGGCCTCGGCCGAGAGCGTCCGGCGGGGCCTCAGCAGAGAGCGCCCGGCTGTCTGCGGGGCCTCAGGCGAGAGCGCCCGGCTGTCTGTAGAGCCCCAGGGCCACTGCAGGGAGCGCCCAGCTGTCTGCGGGGCGTCAGGCGAGAGCGCCCGGCTGTCTGTAGAGCCCCAGTGCCACTGCAGAGAGCGTCCAGCTGTCTGTAGCGCTTCAGCAGAGAGCGCCCAGCTGTCTGTAGAGCCTCAGGCAATAGCGTCCAGCTGTCTGCGGGGCCTCGGCCGAGAGCGCCCGGCTGTCTGCGGGGCCTCGGCCGAGAGCGCCTGGCTGTCTGCGGGGCCTCGGCCGAGAGCGCCCAGCTGTCTGCAGGGCCTCAGGCGAGAGCGCCTAGCTGCCTGCAGGGCCTCGGCCGAGAGCGCCCAGCTGTCTGCGGGGCCTCGGCCGAGAGCGCCCGGCTGTCTGCGGGGCCTCGGCCGAGAGCGCCCGGCTGTCTGCGGGGCCTCGGCCGAGAGCGCCCGGCTGTCTGCGGGGCCTCGGCCGAGAGCGCCCGGCTGTCTGCGGGGCCTCGGCCGAGAGCGCCCGGCTGTCTGCGGGGCCTCGGCCGAGAGCGCCCGGCTGTCTGCGGGGCCTCGGCCGAGAGCGCCCGGCTGTCTGCGGGGCCTCGGCCGAGAGCGCCTAGCTGCCTGCAGGGCCTCGGCAGAGAGCGTCCAGCTGTCTGCAGGGCCTCGGCAGAGAGCGCCCGGCTGTCTGCGGGGCCTCGGCCGAGAGCGCCTAGCTGCCTGCGGGGCCTCGGCCGAGAGCGTCCGGCTGTCTGCGGGGCCTCGGCCGAGAGCGTCCGGCTGTCTGCGGGGCCTCGGCCGAGAGCGTCTGGCTGTCTGCGGGGCCTCGGCCGAGAGCGTCCGGCTGTCGTCGGGGCCTCGGCCGAGAGCGCCCGGCTGTCGGCGGGGCCTCGGCCGAGAGCGCCCGGCTGTCTGCGGGGCCTCGGCCGAGAGCGCCCAGCTGTCTGCGGGGCCTCGGCCGAAAGCGCCCGGCTGTCTGCGGGGCCTCAGCAGAGAGCGCCCGGCTGTCTGCGGGGCCTCAGCAGAGAGCGCCCGGCTGTCTGCGGGGCCTCAGGCGAGAGCGCCCAGCTGTCTGCGGGGCCTCAGGCGAGAGCGCCCGGCTGTCTGCGGGGCCTCGGCCGAGAGCGCCCGGCTGTCTGCGGGGCCTCGGCCGAGAGCGCCCGGCTGTCTGCGGGGCCTCAGCAGAGAGCGCCCGGCTGTCTGCGGGGCCTCAGGCGAGAGCGCCCGGCTGTCTGTAGAGCCCCAGGGCCACTGCAGGGAGCGCACAGCTGTCTGCGGGGCGTCAGGCGAGAGCGCCCGGCTGTCTGTAGAGCCCCAGTGCCACTGCAGAGAGCGTCCAGCTGTCTGTAGCGCTTCAGCAGAGAGCGCCCAGCTGTCTGTAGAGCCTCAGGCAATAGCGTCCAGCTGTCTGCGGGGCCTCGGCCGAGAGCGCCCGGCTGTCTGCGGGGCCTCGGCCGAGAGCGCCCGGCTGTCTGCGGGGCCTCGGCCGAGAGCGCCCAGCTGTCTGCAGGGCCTCAGGCGAGAGCGCCTAGCTGCCTGCAGGGCCTCAGCCGAGAGCGCCCAGCTGTCTGCGGGGCCTCAGCCGAGAGCGCCCAGCTGTCTGCAGGGCCTCAGGCGAGAGCGCCTAGCTGCCTGCAGGGCCTCAGCCGAGAGCGCCCAGCTGTCTGCGGGGCCTCAGCCGAGAGCGCCCAGCTGTCTGCAGGGCCTCAGGCGAGAGCGCCTAGCTGCCTGCAGGGCCTCAGCCGAGAGCGCCCGGCTGTCTGCGGGGCCTCGGCCGAGAGCGCCCAGCTGTCTGCAGGGCCTCAGGCGAGAGCGCCTAGCTGCCTGCAGGGCCTCAGCCGAGAGCGCCTAGCTGCCTGCGGGGCCTCAGCCGAGAGCGCCCAGCTGTCTGCGGGGCCTCAGCCGAGAGCGCCCAGCTGTCTGCGGGGCCTCGGCCGAGAGCGCCCGGCTGTCTGCGGGGCCTCGGCCGAGAGCGCCCAGCTGCCTGCAGGGCCTCGGCAGAGAGCATCCAGCTGTCTGTAGGGCCTCAGCAGAGAGCGTCCAGCTGTCTGCAGCGCCTCGGCAGAGAGCGCCCGGCTGTCTGCGGGGCCTCGGCCGAGAGCGTCCGGCTGTCTACGGGGCCTCGGCCGAGAGCGTCCGGCTGTCTGCGGGGCCTCGGCCGAGAGCGTCCGGCTGTCTGCGGGGCCTCGGCCGAGAGCGTCCGGCTGTCTGCGGGGCCTCGGCCGAGAGCGCCCGGCTGTCTGCGGGGCCTCGGCCGAGAGCGCCCGGCTCTCTGCGGGGCCTCGGCCGAGAGCGCCCGGCTCTCTGCGGGGCCTCGGCCGAGAGCGCCCGGCTGTCTGCGGGGCCTCAGCAGAGAGCGCCCGTCTGTCTGCGGGGCCTCAGGCGAGAGCGCCCGGCTGTCTGTAGAGCCCCAGGGCCACTGCAGGGAGCGCCCAGCTGTCTGTAGCGCTTCAGCAGAGAGCGCCCAGCTGTCTGTAGAGCCTCAGGCAAGAGCGTCCAGCTGTCTGCGGGGCCTCAGGCGAGAGCGCCCGGCTGTCTGTAGAGCCCCAGTGCCACTGCAGAGAGCGTCCAGCTGTCTGTAGCGCTTCAGCAGAGAGCGCCCAGCTGTCTGTAGAGCCTCAGGCAATAGCGTCCAGCTGTCTGCGGGGCCTCGGCCGAGAGCGCCCGGCTGTCTGCGGGGCCTCGGCCGAGAGCGCCCGGCTGTCTGCGGGGCCTCGGCCGAGAGCGCCCGGCTGTCTGCGGGGCCTCGGCCGAGAGCGTCCGGCTGTCTGCGGGGCCTCGGCCGAGAGCGCCCGGCTGTCTGCGGGGCCTTGGCCGAGAGCGCCCGGCTGTCTGCGGGGCCTCGGCCGAGAGCGCCCGGCTGTCTGCGGGGCCTCGGCCGAGAGCGCCCGGCTGTCTGCGGGGCCTCGGCCGAGAGCGCCCGGCTGTCTGCGGGGCCTCGGCCGAGAGCGCCCGGCTGTCTGCGGGGCCTCGGCCGAGAGCGCCCGGCTGTCTGCGGGGCCTCCGCCGAGAGCGCCCGGCTGTCTGCGGGGCCTCCGCCGAGAGCGCCCGGCTGTCTGCGGGGCCTCCGCCGAGAGCGCCCGGCTGTCTGCGGGGCCTCCGCCGAGAGCGTCCGGCTGTCTGCGGGGCCTCAGGCGAGAGCGCCCGGCTGTCTGTAGAGCCCCAGGGCCACTGCAGGGAGCGCCCAGCTGTCTGTAGAGCCCCAGTGCCACTGCAGAGAGCGTCCAGCTGTCTGTAGCGCTTCAGCAGAGAGCGCCCAGCTGTCTGTGGGGCCTCAGGCGAGAGCGCCCGGCTGTCTGTAGAGCCCCAGGGCCACTGCAGGGAGCGCCCAGCTGTCTGTAGAGCCCCAGGGCCACTGCAGAGAGCGTCCAGCTGTCTGTAGCGCTTCAGCAGAGAGCGCCCAGCTGTCTGTAGAGCCTCAGGCAATAGCGTCCAGCTGTCTGCGGGGCCTCAGGCGAGAGCGCCCGGCTGTCTGTAGAGCCCCAGGGCCACTGCAGGGAGCGCCCAGCTGTCTGTAGAGCCCCAGGGCCACTGCAGGGAGCGCCCAGCTGTCTGCGGGGCCTCAGGCGAGAGCGCCCGGCTGTCTGCGGGGCCTCGGCCGAGAGCGCCCGGCTGTCTGCGGGGCCTCGGCCGAGAGCGCCCGGCTGTCTGCGGGGCCTCGGCCGAGAGCGCCCGGCTGTCTGCGGGGCCTCGGCCGAGAGCGCCCGGCTGTCTGCGGGGCCTCGGCCGAGAGCGCCCGGCTGTCTGGAGGGCCTCGGCAGAGAGCGCCCGGCTGTCTGGAGGGCCTCGGCAGAGAGCGCCCAGCTGTCTGGGGGGCCTCAGCAGAGAGCGCCCAGCTGTCTGGGGGGCCTCGGCAGAGAGCGCCCAGCTGTTTGGGGGGCCTCGGCAGAGAGCGCCCAGCTGTCTGGAGGGCCTCGGCAGAGAGCGCCCAGCTGTCTGCGGGGCCTCGGCCGAGAGCGCCCAGCTGCCTGCGGGGCCTCAGCAGAGAGCGTCCAGCTGTCTTCAGGGCCTCAGCAGAGAGCGTCCAGCTGTCTGCAGGGCCTCAGCAGAGAGCGTCCAGCTGTCTGCAGGGCCTCAGCAGAGAGCGTCCAGCTGTCTGCAGGGCCTCAGCAGAGAGCGTCCAGCTGTCTTCAGGGCCTCAGCAGAGAGCGCCCAGCTGTCTGTAGGGCCCCAGGGCCACTGCAGAGAGCGTCCAGCTGTCTGTAGGGCCTCAGCAGAGAGCGTCCAGCTGTCTGTAGGGCCTCAGCAGAGAGCGTCCAGCTGTCTGTAGGGCCTCAGCAGAGAGCGTCCAGCTGTCTGTAGGGCCTCAGCAGAGAGCGTCCAGCTGTCTGTAGGGCCTCAGCAGAGAGCACCCAGCTGTCTGTAGCACCTCTGCAGAGAGCGTCCAGCTGTCTGGGGGGCCTCAGCAGAGAGCGCCCAGCTGTCTGGGGGGCCTCAGCCGAGAGCGCCCAGCTGTCTGGGGGGCCTCAGCCGAGAGCGCCCAGCTGTCTGGGGGGCCTCAGCCGAGAGCGCCCAGCTGTCTGGGGGGCCTCAGCAGAGAGCGCCCAGCTGTCTGCAGGGCCTCAGCAGAGAGCGCCCAGCTGTCTGCAGGGCCTCAGCAGAGAGCGCCCAGCTGTCTGCAGGGCCTCAGCAGAGAGCGCCCAGCTGTCTGTAGGGCCTCAGCAGAGAGCGCCCAGCTGTCTGTAGGGCCCCAGGGCCACTGCAGAGAGCGCCCAGCTGTCTGTAGAGCCCCAGTGCCACTGCAGAGAGCGTCCAGCTGTCTGTAGCGCCTCAGCAGAGAGCGCCCAGCTGTCTGTAGAGCCTCAGGCAAGAGCGTCCAGCTGTCTGTGGGGCCTCAGGCAAGAGCGCCCAGCTGTCTGTAGAGCCCCAGTGCCACTGCAGAGAGCGTCCAGCTGTCTGTAGCGCCTCAGCAGAGAGCGTCCAGCTGTCTGTAGCGCCTCAGCAGAGAGCGTCCAGCTGTCTGTAGCGCCTCAGCAGAGAGTGCCCAGCTGTCTGTAGAGCCTCAGGCAAGAGCGCCCGGCTGTCTGCGGGGCCTCAGGCGAGAGCGCCCGGCTGCCTGCGGGGCCTCGGCAGAGAGCGCCCAGCTGCCTGCGGGGCCTCAGGCGAGAGCGCCCGGCTGCCTGCGGGGCCTCAGGCGAGAGCGCCCGGCTGCCTGCGGGGCCTCGGCAGAGAGCGCCCGGCTGCCTGCGGGGCCTCAGGCGAGAGCGCCCGGCTGCCTGCGGGGCCTCAGGCGAGAGCGCCCGGCTGCCTGCGGGGCCTCAGGCGAGAGCGCCCGGCTGCCTGCGGGGCCTCAGGCGATAGCGCCCGGCTGTCTGCGGGGCCTCAGGCGAGAGCGCCCGGCTGTCTGCGGGGCCTCAGGCGAGAGCGCCCGGCTGTCTGCGGGGCCTCGGCCGAGAGCGCCCGGCTGTCTGCGGGGCCTCGGCCGAGAGCGCCCGGCTGTCTGCGGGGCCTCGGCCGAGAGCGCCCGGCTGTCTGCGGGGCCTCGGCCGAGAGCGCCCGGCTGTCTGCGGGGCCTCGGCCGAGAGCTCCCGGCTGTCTGCGGGGCCTCGGCCGAGAGCTCCCGGCTGTCTGCGGGGCCTCGGCCGAGAGCGCCCGGCTGTCTGCGGGGCCTCGGCCGAGAGCGCCCGGCTGTCTGCGGGGCCTCGGCCGAGAGCGCCCGGCTGTCTGCGGGGCCTCGGCCGAGAGCGCCCGGCTGTCTGCGGGGCCTCGGCCGAGAGCGCCCGGCTGTCTGCGGGATCGGCCGAGAGCGCCCGGCTGTCTGCGGGGCCTCGGCCGAGAGCGCCCGGCTGTCTGCGGGGCCTCGGCCGAGAGCGCCCGGCTGTCTGCGGGGCCTCGGCCGAGAGCGCCCGGCTGTCTGCGGGGCCTCGGCCGAGAGCGCCCGGCTGTCTGCGGGGCCTCGGCCGAGAGCGCCCGGCTGTCTGCGGGGCCTCGGCCGAGAGCGTCCGGCTGTCTGCGGGGCCTCGGCCGAGAGCGTCCAGCTGTCTGGGGGGCCTCGGCAGAGAGCGCCCGGCTGTCTGCGGGGCCTCGGCAGAGAGCGTCCGGCTGTCTGCGGGGCCTCGGCAGAGAGCGCCCAGCTGGCTGTAGGGCCTCAGCAGAGAGCGCCCGGCTGTCTGCGGGGCCTCAGCAGAGAGCGCCCGGCTGTCTGCGGGGCCTCAGGCGAGAGCGTCCGGCTGTCTGCGGGGCCTCGGCCGAGAGCGTCCGGCTGTCTGCGGGGCCTCAGGCGAGAGCGTCCAGCTGTCTGCGGGGCCTCGGCCGAGAGCGTCCAGCTGTCTGCAGGGCCTCAGCAGAGAGCACCCAGCTGTCTGTAGGGCCCCAGGGCCACTGCACAGAGCGTCTAGCTGTCTGTAGGGCCTCTGCTGAGAGCGCCCAGCTGTCTGTAGGGCCTCTGCTGAGAGCGCCCAGCTGTCTGTAGGGCCTCTGCTGAGAGCGCCCAGCTGTCTGTAGCACCTCGGCAGAGAGCGCCCAGCTGTCTGGGGGGCCTCGGCAGAGAGCGCCCAGCTGTCTGGGGGGCCTCGGCAGAGAGCGCCCAGCTGTCTGGGGGGCCTCGGCAGAGAGCGCCCAGCTGTCTGGGGGGCCTCAGCCGAGAGCGCCCGGCTGTCTGCGGGGCCTCAGGCGAGAGCGTCCGGCTGTCTGCGGGGCCGCAGCAGAGAGCACCCATATTAACTCGCATCACCACCCAAGCTTTGTTGCTCAACGTTTCAAACAAAAAGCCCTTCTTCAGGTTTCTGGGAAATCAAAAAATGTAACAATATTAATTCTTGGATTCAAACCGCAATAGCTCTCAAAAAAAAAAGAGTACACCTGTCCTGCAAAGAAGGGCAGAAGAGTGCATGCAAAGTGATTTAAGAAGCAGTCTAAAAATCCTGGCCTCACACTTATGCTTCACACCGGAAGTGAGAGCACTCGACCCTGTCTGGTATGAAAAAAATACTTAAACATACCCTACTGGCACGTGACTCTGCGTCTATAACTTGCTTCTAAAATAAGTGCTAACATATGTCCCCCTCAAAGATTCTTCGAGTTCCGCATGTCTCGGTGGTAGTCGTCTCTTTCTTGCAGAATGTGAGGCCGGTTCTGATGGGTTTCACTGCTTTGTGGGTTGTCTTAGGCCCACTCTTATGCAGGCAGCAAGTGGGGATTTCATGTTGTCGTCTTATTCCGCTTTTGGGTTCTGTAACGCGTTCTCTGATTGGTTAAGGCTCTTCTCCGCCATAGATTAAACTTCAGAGACCCCTAATTAGATCCACCAAATCCCTGGACATGGTCATTGCTTGGTGATGTAGAGACGCGCTGCCGCTTCTTGAGCGCGTTCCTGGTGAACCTCACCAGGTGTGGGAATGGGCCAGATCTCTTCTGGGATAATCCCCTCTGCCTTTCTCTTGCACGCGTTCCTGGTGAACCTCACCAGGTGTGGGAATGGGCCAGATCTCTTCTGGGATAATCCCCTCTGCCTTTCTCTTGCACGCGTTCCTGGTGAACCTCACCAGGTGTGGGAATGGGCCAGATCTCTTCTGGGATAATCCCCTCTGCCTTTCTCTTGCGTGTGTTCCTGGTGAACCTCACCAGGTGTGGGAATGGGCCAGATCTCTTCTGGGATAATCCCCTCGGCCTTTCTCTTGTCCGCGTTCCTGGTGAACCTCACCAGGTGTGGGAATGGGCCAGATCTCTTCTGGGATAATCCCCTCTGCCTTTCTCTTGTCCGCGTTCCTGGTGAACCTCACCAGGTGTGGGAATGGGCCAGATCTCTTCTGGGATAATCCCCTCTGCCTTTCTCTTGCGCGCGTTCCTGGTGAACCTCACCAGGTGTGGGAATGGGCCAGATCTCTTCTGGGATAATCCCCTCTGCCTTTCTCTTGCGCGCGTTCCTGCTGAACCTCACCAGGTGTGGGAGTGGGCCAGATCTCTTCTGGGATAATCCCCTCTGCCTTTCTCTTGCGCGCGTTCCTGGTGAACCTCACCAGGTGTGGGAATGGGCCAGATCTCTTCTGGGATAATCCCCTCGGCCTTTCTCTTGTCCGCGTTCCTGGTGAACCTCACCAGGTGTGGGAATGGGCCAGATCTCTTCTGGGATAATCCCCTCTGCCTTTCTCTTGTCCGCGTTCCTGGTGAACCTCACCAGGTGTGGGAATGGGCCAGATCTCTTCTGGGATAATCCCCTCTGCCTTTCTCTTGCGCGCGTTCCTGGTGAACCTCACCAGGTGTGGGAATGGGCCAGATCTCTTTGGGGATAATCCCCTCGGCCTTTCTCTTGCACGCGTTCCTGGTGAACCTCACCAGGTGTGGGAATGGGCCAGATCTCTTCTGGGATAATCCCCTCGGCCTTTCTCTTGCACGCGTTCCTGGTGAACCTCACCAGGTGTGGGAATGGGCCAGATCTCTTCTGGGATAATCCCCTCTGCCTTTCTCTTGCACGTGTTCCTGGTGAACCTCACCAGGTGTGGGAATGGGCCAGATCTCTTCTGGGATAATCCCCTCTGCCTTTCTCTTGCACGCGTTCCTGGTGAACCTCACCAGGTGTGGGAATGGGCCAGATCTCTTCTGGGATAATCCCCTCTGCCTTTCTCTTGCACGCGTTCCTGGTGAACCTCACCAGGTGTGGGAATGGGCCAGATCTCTTCTGGGATAATCCCCTCTGCCTTTCTCTTGCGTGTGTTCCTGGTGAACCTCACCAGGTGTGGGAATGGGCCAGATCTCTTCTGGGATAATCCCCTCGGCCTTTCTCTTGTCCGCGTTCCTGGTGAACCTCACCAGGTGTGGGAATGGGCCAGATCTCTTCTGGGATAATCCCCTCTGCCTTTCTCTTGTCCGCGTTCCTGGTGAACCTCACCAGGTGTGGGAATGGGCCAGATCTCTTCTGGGATAATCCCCTCTGCCTTTCTCTTGCGCGCGTTCCTGGTGAACCTCACCAGGTGTGGGAATGGGCCAGATCTCTTCTGGGATAATCCCCTCTGCCTTTCTCTTGCCCGCGTTCCTGGTGAACCTCACCAGGTGTGGGAATGGGCCAGATCTCTTCTGGGATAATCCCCTCGGCGTTTCTCTTGCACGCGTTCCTGGTGAACCTCACCAGGTGTGGGAATGGGCCAGATCTCTTCTGGGATAATCCCCTCGGCGTTTCTCTTGCACACGTTCCTGGTGAACCTCACCAGGTGTGGGAATGGGCCAGATCTCTTCTGGGATAATCCCCTCGGCCTTTCTCTTGCACACGTTCCTGGTGAACCTCACCAGGTGTGGGAATGGGCCAGATCTCTTCTGGGATAATCCCCTCTGCCTTTCTCTTGCACGTGTTCCTGGTGAACCTCACCAGGTGTGGGAATGGGCCAGATCTCTTTGGGGATAATCCCCTCTGCCTTTCTCTTGCACGCGTTCCTGGTGAACCTCACCAGGTGTGGGAATGGGTTGTCCGCGTTCCTGGTGAACCTCACCAGGTGTGGGAATGGGCCAGATCTCTTCTGGGATAATCCCCTCGGCCTTTCTCTTGCGCGCGTTCCTGGTGAACTTCACCAGGTGTGGGAATGGGCCAGATCTCTTCTGGGATAATCCCCTCGGCGTTTCTCTTGCACGCGTTCCTGGTGAACCTCACCAGGTGTGGGAATGGGCCAGATCTCTTCTGGGATAATCCCCTCTGCCTTTCTCTTGCACGCATTCCTGGTGAACCTCACCAGGTGTGGGAATGGGCCAGATCTCTTCTGGGATAATCCCCTCAGCGTTTCTCTTGCACGCGTTCCTGGTGAACCTCACCAGGTGTGGGAATGGGCCAGATCTCTTCTGGGATAATCCCCTCGGCGTTTCTCTTGCACGCGTTCCTGGTGAACCTCACCAGGTGTGGGAATGGGCCAGATATCTTTGGGGATAATCCCCTCTGCATTTCTACTCTGCCTGTCTCGGGGAATCTCGTCAAGTTTCTTTCCTTATGAATGCAAATGATGACTTTTTTTCACATTATTTTGACAATCCTTTGTTTAGCCATAAAACCCCAATGCTTGGCAATGATTGATTTATTCATTACATTTGTAGAGCGCGCAAACATCCCTTGGGCATCGAGGCGCTGTTACGTGCGGGGCACTTCGTTACAACGTAGCTACAGTTGGGAAATGCCATTTGCACGTACATTAATACATTCGTGTACAGAGTCGAATTATAAATACATTTTCAAGTTTATCAGGAGATGCAGGTGATTGTGGGGTACATTAGGCAAACAGCACAGTTTTCATGGCTTTACGGAACGCCATGAGAGATACCTCACCTCGAAGTGTAGGAGGTAGAGCATTCCAGTGTGTGGGTGTGAGGTAGGGGAAGCTGGCGCCACCTGCTCCTAGCTCTTTTTACCATGGGTACGCTAAGCACGTTGGCATAGCGAGTTCTAGTTGGCCTAGTGGAGGTGGAAGGGTGGATCCTTTGCAGTAGGTAGTCGGGTGCGGAGAGGTCGATGCGCGTATGAGTCCGTGTCAATGCTGTGAATATGATCCTCTCTTTTATTGGGAGCCAGTGGGCTGATTTTCTGGCGGCCATGATGTGTTCTTTTGGAGATGCCTTGAGCTGCCCGGAGCGCATTGTTCTGGATGACTTGTAGTCTTTCCAGTTTTTTTGTGGCTGTCCCTAAAGAGAGTACATTACAATAGTCTAGTCTTGAGCCAGTAATGGCTCTGGCTATATTGGTGCAGTTTTCCTTGGAAAGGAAAGGCCTAGCTGCGTTAATGAGTTTAGCATGGTACGCCGCTGCGGAGGCAATTGCATTGACTTGTCTATTCATGGATAGGTTAGAATCCAGATAGACTCTGAGGGTTTTGACTGTGTCGGATACTGGGATTTTAATAGTCAATGGTGAAATGGCTAAACTGTGGGTCAAGGTTTTTAAGTGTGTCAGAGGATCCTACCAGTAGGAGTTCTGTCTTGTCAGAGTTGAGGCAGAGTCAGTTGGTTGCCATCCATGCCTGGATAGTGTTGTAGATATTGTTGAGTGTAGTGGAGTCTGTATCATAGTTGCCTGTGAGGGTGATGAGGATCTGAGTATCGTCCGTGTAGTTGGTGTAGGAGATACCCAGTGCATCAAGGATGAGGGAACGCGGGCGAGTAAAGATGTTGTAGAGAGTGGGAGAGAGGCAAGGTCCTTGAGGCACTCCACAGAGCATGATGGTGGGAGAGGCGGAGGCTGAGTCAGAGAATACTTGCATGGTCCTACCTTGCAAGAAGGAAGTGAACCAGGCCGTGGCGTCAGGGGAGAATTTAGCCGTGGAAGAGAGGTGGTGGCATAAAACGTTATGGTCTACGAGGTTGAATACAGCAGAGAGGTCAAGGAGTAAGAGTAGGGCTGGTTTACCTAGGTCTCTGGCATCGTCCATCTGTTTTTTTAGGTCCAGTAGGGCGGTTTCAGTCTCGTGCTTTGGGTGAAAACCAGATTGACGTAGCCCTAGGAGCTTGTTTTCTTCAATGAAGTGTTGCACCTGCAAGTAGGCTGCTTTGTCCAATGTCTTGAGTAAGAAGGGGACGGTGGTGATGGGCCTGTAGTTGTTGGGAGAGGTAGGGTCAAGCGTAGGGTTTTTTACGAGGGGGCAGACCCAGGCTTCCTTGAGACAGGGGGGGGACATTTCCTGTGGCAAAGGAGGCCTTGACGAATGATGTCAGGAATGGTGCGAGGGCATCAGCACAGTCCTTAATAATTGTGGCAGGGCAGGAGTCACCCTTACAATTGGATGACTTTATGGTTCGCATGAGGTTGATCATGTCTCGCTCCTGTATGGCCTTGAATGAGAATAGAGGGGAGGTGTCTGGAGAGGGAGGAGGGGTGGGGGTAGGAGTATTGGGAAGCAAGTGTTTAGTTGAATGTATTTTGGTTTGGAGTAAGCTCAGCTTGTTACGTATGGCTGTTTGAAACACAACGCTTTATCTTTGGTGAGGTTCTGGGGGGCAGGGGTTGGGGTCTCCAACTCTCTGACAATAGGGAAGATTTATTTTGTATTAGATTTGGCTGCAGACATTCTGGATTCAAAGGATTTGGCTTCGGCATGAATAATTGCTTTCTTGTACTCTTTCGATCGGGCGTTAAAGTCAAGTTTGTCTTTGTCAGAGTGGGAGGTTTGCCACCGTGCAAGGGCGACCCGTTTTGCTGTACAGAGTGGGAGGAGGTCAGGGGTGAAGGCCAGGCATTGGAGTGGCTAGAGGGTTTAGATTTGCGAGGTTCAAGCGGGGCAATGGAGTTGACTGCTGATTTGATAGCGACATCATAGGATGGGGCAAGGGTCTCTGGGTCCTTGGATAACGGTGGTCTGAATGCTGGGCCCTGGAGGAAGGGTAGTGACCTTTCTTTATAAGTTGGCGGGAGCATCATGCAAGGGCTGGTGGGAGGGGCTGAGGTACTTGTGGGGGGGGGAGGCTAAATGTGATAATGTGGTGGTCAGACCATGGGGTGGGGGTTTTACCTGTGATGAGGAGTGGGCAGTTGTGCTGGGCAATCCAGTCCAGGGTTCTGCCTAGAGTGTGGGTAGAGTCAAAGGTGGTGTTCTTGAATCCTAGGGTCTCAAGGGCTGAGTTGAGCGACTTAGCTGCTGGTTCCTTGGTGTCATTGAGGCCTAGGTTAACGTTGCCGGGTAGGATGACTTTGGAAGGTTTCTTAAGGTTGTCTGTCAAGAGGTAAATGAGGGAAGCCTGAAAGTCGCCTAAAGGACCTGGTGGGCGGTAGACCAGGTGTATTGGCAATGGTGCAGTGATGAGAGAGGCTGAGATTGAACTGGAGGTAGTCGCTGTTCTTGTTCATGGATTTCTCCATCTTTCTAACGGGTAGGCAGTCTTTGGCTATTAGCGCTACGCCTCCACCTTTAGATGGGCAATCTTGTCTGATGATAGCATAGCCTGGAGGGAGTGGCAGAGAGAGTGCAGGCCCTGAGGCTTCATGCAGCCATGTTTCCGTGACCACGAGAAGGTCTAGGTTGCGGGTGGTGATGAGGTCATGTATGTCTAAGGCATGTGCATTAATCGACCGGGCATTGACCATGGCACACTTGAGATGCGCCACAAAGCCCTTGGGCTGTTGTGCGCTTTAAAAATATGAATAAATAAAATGTGTTCTGAGGTGACTGGGGGGGGGGCAAGGGCGGGCGGGACGTGGTGAGCGGGGCGGTGGGCGCCTCAGTGGTCCCATTTATGGGGGGAGAAGACACAGGTACAGATGCATTCAGTACATTGCAATTCAAAATAGGGGTAACGGGGGGGGGGTAGAACAATGTGGCATCACAGTATTTGTATTGGGGTCCCCTCTTTCAGGGGTGGGAGACACGGGTACAGTGGCATTCGTTACTTTGCAATGCAAAATGAGGGTAAAACCATGTGTTATCCTGATTTTGGCGAGGTGCGCAGCGGGGGTAAGCTTGAGGGCCTCATCCTTAATCTCAGATGGAATGGGGTTGGTGGTCTCTGCTGGTGGGAGTTTAGAGTTTTTAGGTTACAGCATTTTGGGGGCTGGTCATCATAAGTAGATTGGGCCTGAGCATGGATGAATGCACGCTTGTGCCAAGGGCTGGGACCTGGAATCTGGTTTGCAAGCGAGCGTTCCGGGCACTCGTGGACGGCTGTGATGTGAGTGAAGCTGCGTACATGCGGGAGCGTAATCTCACTAGCCTGGAGGCGAGGGTGGCGCTATTGTGGAGCGGGTTAATACCGGACTCCTTATCTTGAAGAGTTGACACAGCTCTATGGCAGGCGCGCAGCGAAGAGCTGCAAAGAGCGCGGGAGTCCTTTTGTCCTGCCCTTCGCTCCTCAACTGCGCCTCTCGGCCCTCTCCACCTCCATTGAAAGCAGGAGGGGAGGGGCAAGCAGGCGGACGCAGCCAATTGAACCCTGGGTCTGCAGCGGAGATTTTGGCGGCATGTTTTGTTTTTGCCTCCATGGCAACGCTTTCATCCATTTTGAGTGATTCTCCTACCACAGAACACGCGGCAGGCAGCAACACGGGGCACGCGGTTGCCAGCTGGAGGGATAGCAAACATGCCGCAGCGGAGCTGCAAAGAGCACGGGAGCCCTTTTTCTCCTGGCCTTCGCTCCTCGGCTGCTCTGATTTGATGGTTGGCCTAATGGGTCCCTAGTCCATGTTGTACATCTGTAGTCATGGCAACACCTGCAGGTCTTGCCTGGTTTCTGCTTAGTAGTGTTTGTGATGGAGAGGATCCTATGTAATACATGTTTTGATCATGTCATTAGTTTCATGTTCCTAGTTTGATCAGTGAGATGGCCTTCCTTTCCCTCTCCATTGGGAGGGAGCAGATTATGCAGCTCAAATCTTAGTTAAGTCTTGTAGTTTGGCTTTTTTAAAGGTGCCATCTGTCTAGGAACTCCTGCTGGGTACACAGCCGTATCTAGAGCTCGGTTCCCCCCTCGCTGTGTGCAGGTGTGGAGTGGATGGTGTGGACCAGTGATTCACCTGCTCCCCCCCCCCCACACCTAAGAACAGCGCCATGAAGTGATTCCCGCGCCAGGCAGCACTTGGCCACATGTCTGTGATAAGGAGTGTATATGCTCGCACACCGCGAAGTCCCCGTCAATTGTCGAGAACATTTTAAATTGTAATTTAAAATTAAAGTGAATGGGAGTGCGTCCAGTAGAAATGTGTGACTCCCACCCAAGGGATTGTGTTGTAGTTCTGCTGTCACTGTAGGGGGTGCCCCAGCCCCAGCTGTTTACACTCTGTAGCATCTTTGCAAAAGGCCATGCCAAATTGAGTGAAAACATGGCTACAATACCTTATTTTTAACAGCGCAAAGACGTGTTCTTTGGATGGGCTTCAGTTTTGAGCTTTTGGCCCCATCTTGTGCTACGTCTGGTCCTTTCTCTCTCTACCTGTCTCTTGGGTTCTTCTGTCGCTGTCTCGCTCTTGGCATTTTTCTCCAACTTTATTTATTTATTTTATTTTATTGCAACCTAGCTTCAACAAGTTAAACTTTTAGCAAAACACTTTCCTAAAGACAATTCCACAAAACATTAGCAATACAGACAATTTCATAACATCAAATAACACATTTCCAAAGTATATCCAGCAATAAATGAGCTAAAATCATCAATTCATTTCACGTGTTTAACCTTCTGCGGGGGTTCAAAGCAATTGCTGAACAATTCATCACTGCGAGACTCGGACTAGTTCTTTCAAGCTGTAATGGATAGTGCCAAAAGTCTTCTGATGTTGGGCACACACCTGTAAGGAACTCTGGTGGCAACAGCGAAGGCGCCCACAAGTGATCACAGTTCAACTGTAAATGCATCGTGGAAAAAATGCCTAATCTAAACCTACATCTAAGATGGGAGCAAGCATCGACCATCAAGTAATAATAAGGCCGTCCTAGTGGCGTTGTGGCAAATAAAAAGGGCCTATACTAAGAAATCCTACTGCCAAACCTTACAACTAACACAAAAAGGGCGTGGGATGATTTTCAGGAAAAGAAAGAAGTGTTCATGAATAATATGCCAGGATGCGGTAGCTCGGGTCTCACTTCCCCACGTTTTGAGCACCGGCTAAGGTGGGATCTTGGAGCACAGCACACACTTGAGCTTCCCCAGCACGAGACAACGGTTCCGCTCGCAGCTATCGGGACCGTCGATGGCCAAGTCTCGTTTCTCTTGAAAGTGTCTTGCCTTCGATGGCCTGACATAAATAACAAATACAAGTTTCTTCAACATAAATGAAAGTTCATTTCTTGGATTCACTTTGAGTGAGGATTTTTCATCCATGGGTCCCCCTCTTCCGGGAGCACACCGCTCTTTACTTCTTGCCTCCCTCCTCTGGGTTCACTATGGCTTTTCCTTCCTTCACAAATCTTAATGTCTTTATAAACAGTTCCAGTGGACATCCCTCGGCCGGGTTTACTCTTGTCAACATAATGGGCCCTATTCTCATCCAGGTGTCAAGTACCGAAAAGGATGTTAAAAGGCTTAACAACCTTTTCGGTACTTAAAACCTATTCTGAAGGTGGCGCATTCTTCCGAAGTCGAAGGAATGCACCACTTTCAGAATACATGTGGCAGGTGCTAGGATGGGTTGGAAACCAACCTAGCAACCGCCACATTCGTAAACTGGCTTTTTGAAAGCCTATTCTTGTGGCACTCCTCCAGTTTAATATGTGAGCTAAACTAGCGCACAATTACGGTACCCTTTTGGTGCCGTTAAACTGGAGGTGCGCCACAAGAAGCCTTGTTTGGTGTAAATGGAAGTGTCCATACACCCGTGTTGTATATGGACACTTTCATGTGCACCAAAACAAGCAGCTTCAACGTTGAAGCTGCTCGCTTTGGTGTACATGAAAGTTGCCATATACAACACCCGTGTATATCAACGCTTTCATTTGCACCAAACCGAGCAGCTTCAAAGTTGCATCCTGCAATGTTGAAGCTGCTCACTTTGGTGTATAGGAACTGTGTTCTCAGCAGCATTTATGTAAAATAACGAAAATGTTATTTTACAAAAATGCTGCCGAGATTGGATTCAGCCCGCAACACCTTAGAACAGGCGCAATCCACACAGAGCACTGTCGTGCTCTACGAGGACGCCCAGGCCCACTTGAGAATAGGAGTGGAGCCTGGGCGTCCTCTTTTGGTGCAGTGAATCGTGCTATTTGGCACCTTCACTGCGCCAAGTTGAGAATAGGCCCCACTGTTTCCTGGAACTTTACACTTGCCCCCTTCTTGTCAGCATCCCTCAGTCGGGTCCAACGTCACCTTTACATTCACTTTCAATGTTTATGGAATTCACTTCCCTTGCTTTCTTTATAGTTCATAGATCAAAGGCTTTCGACTGTACGACCACTTTGGGATTTTGCTTGACCTCCTGGACAACCACTTTGACCTATCTACGGCCTTCTGGTTTCTGTACTTTTACTCGGATGGCAATTTACCTGAGTTTCTTCAGAGCAGCACGCATGTGGTGCCGATCCCCGTCAGCAGCTGGTCTTCCCTTTACAATTTTATAGTTCTTTGAACTTTCTCCCTTTGCCACTTTGCGACTTTCACTCGACTCACCGACTGTGATGAACTGCTTGGCTTTCCTCTTCACTGGAGTCAAGGCTGGTACCTCGGAAGCAAGAGTCTCCCTTACTCCGGCTTATCGGCCTTGATACGCTCCATGTACCGTTGACATCTGCTGCAGCACACTTGGGCCCTTGTCCTCGGTATGATGTTTCTCTCAGTAGAGGGTTCATAAGGTTTTGTCTAAAAGGGCAAGGTCGTATCTCTCCTAGTCAGCCTCTCGATATTCGCGATCTTTCTCCTCACCTTGAACTGCCGGACCTGGATAGCTGTTGCGTCGTGCCGTCTGCCTTGCTCGTACTGTGATCTTCTGCTCCACCTCTTATCCCTCTGGGGAAGGGAAAGGGCTATCAGGTGTGTGTGTGATTCTGATCAATTGCTGACTTTGCCTGACCGTTGTATTGGAACATCTCAGGTAGATGGCTCTGGTGTTAACCGGTTCTCTGGTGTGCCGTGCAAACGTGTTTGTGTCGGAAAAGGGGGGGGGCAGTGGTTTTGAATGTCCTACATGGTAGGATGGGAAAAAGGTGTTGAAATAAGGGGGATACCACATCCCACCCATCGGTCTCCCACTCACCGAGGGCCCCCCCCCCCATCCAGGTGATCCTTCCTCACTGATCCACCCCCAGGAACTGATCCAATAGCGATGCCCATGTCCTGTTCACCTGGATGACAGATCCCCGGGGACTAGCGAGTGAGACACCTTCAGGTTTCGGAGCAGGGACAGTCAATTATAAGGTGTCTCACAGTCTCCACACTTCCCCTGCATAAGCTACAACCTCTCTTGGAGTGGGGGCTACCCTCTCTAGCACTGAATACTTAATTTGTTAGGAAGATATTAAAACATAGTCTTAAACTGTTTCCTAAAATGGAGTGACAGGTGCTTGGTCAGGTACCCGGGCAAACAGCCTAGGGCTCTGTCATACAAAAAATGTTTAAACACTTTGAGACCAGATGATTTCCGATCCAATCAGCCCTAAAAAGTTTACACTTCATTTTGTAAGGTGCGTGCATTGTCTTCCACTGTGATATCGTTGCTCAGAAGAAAACTCCTGCAGGCATTGTCCCATTCATTTAAAACTCTGTAGCTTCTTGACTCAATTTGATCACAAATTACCTGAAATAGGGAGTTTGGGGGGGAGATTACCGGGCCTTAGCATATAACTGTATAGTTTGACACACAACACAGACCGTTAAAGACGAGAGACCCAACTCATGTCAAATGGCACAGATCAAAGTTTCCTGTGTTAACGACAAGGTTTTCCGCCACAGAGAGGCAACGATTTTGTCCCACACAGCTATATCATCTAATGATTGTGCTCCATAAAGCAGTTTAGGAACAATCTTTTGCGTATATAACTGAATTGTGGGTTTAATGGAAACTCTCCCAAAACGTTTATCCAATGTTCGTAACTGGGTGGAAATACTAGTGATCATGGGCATCAGATCCTTTTGTGTGTCAACTCTATTCTTAAATTATTTAACTATCACATTTAAATACCTTGAATTCCTTGACTGTTTCGATCTTCGCTCGGTCTAACGAGAAACAAAAACTGTAACTTTTATGATGAACGGGTTGGTTTCAAGATCACTTTGTTTTTGTGGCATTAGCTGCAAGATCCAAATCCACCAGAAATTGTCACAGCATCAATACATCACTGCAGACCAATAGCCGTTTGATCACATATTATGATATCGTCTGCATACGTCATATTCTGTAGATGGACCTGCCCAATTTTTGGGGGTTGGGGGGTTAGTTAACTCCAATGAAGCATTTGCACACATCATGGATAAAGAGGTTAAACAGAAAGGGTGCCAAGATGCAGCCTTGTCTTAATCCACGATCCGTCACTATCCACCCGATGAAGTAACCATTTTGGTCCAATCTAATATGAATCCTAGTGTTTGAATGAATGGCAGAAGATGTTAAGCAAAATAGCTGGGCAACCGGTATCTCTCAATTTACACCAGTTTGTGTCTGTTTACACAGTTGAAGGCTTGCGACTGATCCAGAAAGACAAAAAATATCGGCTTGTTGCAAGCCCTGGCTATCCCAGATAGAAACTTAAAAACCAGGCAATTCAAAGATGTACCCACACCTTTTATAAACCCTGCTTGAGCCGAATGGACAAGCCCAACCCCATTTGCCCATGCTTCCAGATCTTTCAAGACAAGCACTGAGAAAATGTTGCTACTGGCATCCAGCAAGGAAATAGGTTGGTAATTGGTGGGATTCATTCGGTCCCCTTTTTTAAATATAGCCACAATATGCGCACCCTTATATGAGTGCCAAATAGAGCGGCACTGGGTTATGTTTGAGAACAATTTGCACAAGAATACCGACCAAACCTCCACATCGGATTTGAAGGTCATGTTTGTTAAACCATAAGAACCAGGGGCTTTGGAGTTCTTACATTTCTTGATCAAACTAACAAAATCCTGCCGATCAAAATCCAAAGACCATTGAATAGCCAACATCTTTGTCAGAAGCCACCTGCCTTGCCCCTGAATAATGTGGAGAAGTGCTCTACCCATAACTGATCACAAATGGCGTTTGTTTGTAAAGCCAATTGATTCCCTGGGTTCTTCAAAAGGGTCCAAAACCTTCCTGAATTTCCAGTTGATATTACACTTAACATCGTCTCTGCATCCCTTTGGGCCTGTATGGACTTATGGCTCCTCAGCCAATTTTGATATGCCAACTTTAGTTTGCGCACTTTGATTACATAATCGTCACAACTACAAGCTCGCAGCTGTCTGATACAGCTTTTTGTAACGCCTTCTTATGGGTCTGTATTAACATATCAAATGAGCTAGTGGCTCTGGATCGAAACTGTTCACTACTAAGGTCCAGTCTTCCCACAAAGCATCCCAATAACTGCTGCACAGCGTCTGAGTAGTAATGAGGATTCACAATGTCTGCCTTCCCCCCCACCCCTCACTAGACAAGAGGCCAGCTCTTTATTTGTCCCTCTAGCCTTGCTGGGGTATTACACTGGGAAAAAAGGAGAGGGCAACGAGATCCCTGAAACCTTTTGTAGGCTGTACCACATCGGCCCAGATCCAACTACCCCCTCTGTATATGTCAAATACCCCTGGGAACCCAAACCCTGTTGCACTCGAAAACCACATCTCCCAGAATCCCTGTTTCCAGGTTTCCTATCCGGGTACTCCGTCATTCTTCTCCATGTCCCTCTGATTATTCTTTCCCGAACCGACCAGTCTACTTTGACAAAACACTACCATTCCCACAATCCCCCCTGTTCATTTCACGATAAGAATCCTGGTCATTCCCATTTGTTTCGCAACCCCTACAAATCTCATCCTTCGGAGTTTACCAACCCACCTAGTACGAGGACTATAATTCCATAGAACACCTTTTCGCCATCCTACCCCATAGGATCTTCAGAAACTCTAACCTCCCCTTCCAACACAAACACTTTATTAGACCACAACAGACAACCGACTAATAACAAAGCCGTTTACCTGACATGTCCCAACACAAGAGTCAGCAAAGTCAGGCAATGGACAACAAGTACACACACCCGATGGCCCTTTTTCTCCCCCACAGTGATAAAAGGCAAAGCACGAAAGCACACTTTGAGGAAGGCCGAACACACGGGAGAGCAGCTATTCCGGAACGGCAGTTCAGGTCTCGCCACCTCTCTCCTTCGGTTGAACGGACGAGGAGGGAATTGCCCTTGCCCTTTTCAACTCAGCCCCATCGAAAGGAGAAACATAACTGTCCAGCTGGCGTGTGGTGTGACTGGTGTCAATGGCACACAGAGCCCTCCTGAGCTGATGGCATAAGCGGGGAGCAGCGCTTGCCACCGTGATGTTATCCTCAACTTCTGAGACAAGAGAGTCCAGCAAGTTCAGCACAGCCGGTGAGTCGGAGGAGACTGATATGAAACCGAACTGTGCTGGGCCCAAGGTTGCAAGCAGCAACATTTGAACAAAGAACTTGTCTGAGCGGAACTTTAAAGAAAACCCGGTTGATGCAGAGTGGTCCGCCGCCACGTAGGCATTCATTCGAAAGACTCTGATCAGGACCTCTTTGTTGTAACTGCAAGAACCAAGAGGCCTTGGGGGGAAGGCCGGCGTGATGTGTCAAAGGAGTCATACGAGGGTCAAGCAAAATCCCTCATGCAATTGAAAGTCTTTGACACGTTGAGAAGCAAAGTGAAGTGTGAACAAGAACTGTGTGTAGCCTGACTAGGACTGAGACCCGGACTTAGGTAAAGGGAAGAACCTAAGGGGTCTAAAGAGACTGTATTGTGAACTGTGGCAAGTGTGAACCAGACAGAGGGATGCCGAGAGAAAGCTAGGGGAAGGGAACCTCACTTTCTGATGTGATGAAGCAAATCATGAACTGTGTTAACAATGGCTCTGAACCCAACGGAGGGATGCCAAAGGAAAAGCTAAGAGCAGGAAATCCTGCATCGTGATAAAGCAAAGTGAACTGTGAGATTGGCAAATGTGAACCCGGTCGAGGGATGCCTGTGAATCGGGGTGAAGCATGATACACCCGAGAACATTGTGTTGATATTTAGAGTGAAAGGCTGTAGTGAAACCGACAGAGGGAGGGCCACGTTGCAAGAAGGACAAGAGCCCGGCGCAGGGAGTTCCCAATGTGCAAGGTCAGCAAAGGAACTATTGTTTGTTTATTGTTTTTGGTCCATCAGGCCTTTTAAGGCAAAGACTTTCCTTGGCAGGAATGAGATTTGTCCCCTGAAGGTCCTGGTATTGTTGAGGGAATTGTGAGCCTCATGCTGACTAGGCCGAGGAGTGTGCTGTGCTCGGGAGTCCCACCTTCTCCCATGCATAAAATGTGTGGAAGGGAGACCCAGCCATACCTTCCTGACATCATTTAGTGAACACTTCTTTCTTTTCTGGTGAACATTACCTCACACTATTTTGTAATTTAGCTGTAAGGATTGGCAATAGGTTTTTCTTGGTACAGGCCCTTTTATTTGACAAGACACCACTCGGACTGCGTTATTATTATTTGATGGTCGTAGCTTGCTCCCATCTTAGATTTAAGTTTAGATTAGGCATTTTTCTCACCCATTTATACAGTTTAATAAACACCCTTGAACTGTAATCACTTGTGTCTGTCTTACTATTGCCACCATGAGTTCATTAAAGGTGGGACACACAGGACGGCAGAGAGAGCACCAACAGTGACACCAGAGGACAAGGGAAACCCACGACATAACCAAGATGTGAGAGTATGAAGCGAGAGAGAGGGGGAGCAAATGGCCTACACACCCAGAGCAGTGTTCCTAAGAAGGTCCCAACCATTCCAACTTCAGCCACCACAGGATCAGGGCCTCCGATGGGAAGAGTGGCTGGAGGACTTCACAGATTTTGTGAAGGCAGTCGGAGACCGCATGTCACCAGCACTCCTGGACATATTTACTAACTTCGCGGGGAAGGAAATCCAAGGAATACTGAAGACGATAGCCACACAGGAAAGATAGACTTGTGAGCAGGTCATTGCAGCATCGAACAAGAAGTTGGTAGCGCAGCCGGAAAAAGACATCAAGAGATAAACCTTCAACAGGTGTGCCCAACTACTGCAAGAGACAGTGGGGGAGTTTGTCATGAGACTGCAAAGAAGCATAGCACACTGTGTTTGTATCATTTTTGGTGAGGAAGCAATACGCCTGAGAATCGTAGAGGGCTACACTTCAGCATCACTTAGGAATCTTAGAGCGGGCGCGCATTCATGAAAGGACGGAGGTCCAAGCATCGACCATCGAAGAGCCAAAAGAAGGTGACAAAGTAGCAGAAATGCACGCAAAACGAGCTGGGATGATGCGAGGGCAAAGCAGCATCTACGGAAGGCCTGTGCAGCACACCACGCAACAGAGCAGAGGGGAGCGAACTTTTAACAGGTGTGGTGGGATGTTCCCACACAAGGGACTGTGCCCAGCAATGGGGCAATGCTGCACAGGATGCAGATGGCAGATTCACCTGCCCTGAGTTTGTCAGGAAGGAGTCCTCCACCCACCTACGCCAACGCCGCCTGAACAAATGAGTGACTCGTGATCTAGAGGGGCTCCATCTCCAAGAGCACGAGAGACCTGAAGAACCACCAGATGAGTACTACCAAGGGTACACAAGGAGGCCAGGAGAAAGAGGAGGGGATGAGACACCTGGTACAATGACGCCCACAAGTCTCAGAGAATGAATGGACACCCAGGAGAGCAGCCTGGCCATAAAGTGGGGGGGGTGTTCTGAAGTAATCCAAAGGGTCCACTTTAAAATGTGGACGACCTTAAAGGAGGAGACACTGGAGGGAGGAAAGGAAAAGGGGCAGTTGATAAAAGGAGGAATAAAGGTAAGGTTGCACCCTGGCTGAGCTCTGTGTTTCTATATGGGTGAGTGCGAGTATGTGTGCCTCCGCGGTGTGTGCGACAAAACACCTTCCACGAAATATTACAAATTAATATTACAAATAACAAACAAAGATAGAGAAAAAAAGACACCTAGATTCATAGCCATTGTGGTAATGTCCCCTTTAAGGCCGTGAGTCATGATCACACCATGGCGGGCTCCTAATAATTGGAGCCACTACCACCATGATATGATATGGCATTTGTAACGCGCCTATACACAAGTGTTTCAAGGCGCGACGAGGCAGGGGGGGGAACAAGGGGAGACAGACAACGATCCTACTAGGCCAGGTGTCATTCAGATTGCGCAAGTGCAAGGGTAGGGGGACTGGGAAAAGTGCAAGGGGAAGGGGAGAGGGGAAAGTGCAGTACATGGTTAGTAGAATACAAGATAAATAATAGGGCCAGCTGGTGGCAAGTGCAAGGTAAGTGTCGGGAGAAGGGGCTGTAGGATACAGAGACAGTCCCGTAGTGCAGGTAGGCAGTGCAGGGAAGAGTGGCTGGGCCAAGGACCGAGGTCAGTGAATGGCCCAGTTGCAGATTCAGTGCAGGTTCAGTGATTTTAGCAGGGGAGAGAGGGGGAGAAAGCGGAGGCAAAGAGGAAGGTTTTGAGGTGCTTCCGGAACCAGAGATGGTTCTCCTCAAGTTTCAGCGAGGCAGGAAGGCTGTTCCAGAGGGAGGCCCCTGCTGCGTAGAGAGATCTACCCCCAGCTCGTTGCTTGGAGAAGCGGCTGACCCTGAGGTAGTTGGAGGTGGATGAGCGAAGAGTTCGAGAAGGAAGATAGTTAGGAAGAGAGAGTTGAAGGTGTTTTGAGCCAAGGCCCCAGAAGGCCTTGTGGACAATGCAGAGGGTTTTGAACTTAATCCTCGCAGCCACTGGGAGCCAGTGTAGTGATTTCAGTCCTGGAGAGATACGGTCCCAGGGAAGGAGGGAGTGGGTGTGCCGATAAGTAGAATCTCAGTCTTACTGGCATTAAGGCAGAGGTTGTTGGCGGCACACCATTCCTGGATAGCAGAAAGACAGTCAGAGATGAGGGAAGGAGAAGAGGAGGCCGAGGGTAGCCTAAAAATGAGCTGGGTATCATCCGCATAGCACTGAAAGTTGGGACAGAGAGCGGCGATGCGGTGGGCGAGAAGTGCCAGATACTGGTTGAACAGCCAGGGGGAGAGGTTAGAAGCCTGGGGGACACCACAGGTAGAGAAAAAGATGTCAGAGAGGAAGGAACCCAGTTGGACCTGGGAGGGTCGATTGGAGAGGAAGGAGGTCAGCCAAGCCAGAGCCTGACCAGTGATACCCAGGTTATCACGGAGACGGTTGAGCAGGATGGTGTGGTTGACAGTGTCAAAGGCAGAAGAGAGGTCGAGCAAGATGAGAGCACAAGGGGTGTTTATAGTCAAGGTTTGAGAGCAGGTCCTCACGGATGTTCAGGAGAGCAGTTTCCGTGCTTCTGGCAGCTCTGAAGCCAGACTGATGGTCATGAAGACTACCAACAGATTCAGCATGGAGATTAAGCTGAGAGATGGCCAGTTTCTCCAGGAGTTTGCCCAGGAAAGGAGTAATAGAGATTGGGCGATAGTTAGCCGGGCAGGAGGGGTCGGAGGAGGGTTTCTTAAGAAGGGGGTGCACAAGGGGGTGCTTGAGAGGGGATGGGAAGACCCCAGAGGCGAAGGAGTGATTGCAGAAGTCAGCCAGGGCAGGCGCCGGGGAGTCAATGTGGTCCTTGATAGTTTTGGGGGAACAGGGGTGGACCTGTTTTGACGAGACTTTCATAGATCGGACTTGTCTCGAAACCTCGTCAGCAGAAAAAAGGGGAAAGGCAGAGAAGGAGGGAGGAGGGGTGGCTGCAGAAGGGCCAGAGGATGGGCAGGGAATAGAGGAGGGGAGGTGATAGGAGGAGAGTGAGGACAGGATGTGCGGCGGACTCCATGTATGTAGTATCTGTGTCCGCAGGGGTGGACTGGCCTATATGGAACTCTGGAGATTTCCCAGAGGGCCTCTGCACCCTGGGCTTCTTTTCTGTGGTGTTTGCTAATTTTCTCATAGGAAAAGCTTTGGGCTTGCTGAAAATGTGTCATATGGGGCCACTTTGAACTTTATTTCCAGGGCCTCTTTTGGTCCCCAGTTCAGCCCTGTTTTGATCTGGCTCGTTATTTGGGTACCCCCTGTGATTACAGCGCCCGGTGTAATAACTCTGTGTGACCACAGAACAACCCAGCAAGTCTGGGTGCCCCTGGCAACTGTTCCAGCCAGGTGACCACCGAACAACGCAGCAAGTCTGGGTTCCCCCAGCAACTGTTCCAGTCGGGTGACCATCGAACAACCCAGTCTGCAGTTTTTCCATGCTGCCTGCTCCCAGTACCATATATCAGTAGTGCACATCTGCACTAGTCGGGACAGCAGAAGGGAAAGAAAAAGCTGGGCCACAATCGCAGTGAATTAGTTATTCTCTGTGATCAGAGCAGTAAAAACAAAAGGTGCCTGCTGAGCACTCTGGATCGGAGCTGCTAAGGAAAAAAAGAAGACATGGGAAGTAAATCCTGTTTGCTGCGTGATCGGAGCAGAAGAAAAGGAAAGAGTTAATTTGAGCTCCATAATTGGAGCTGAACAAAGTAAAGGTGATTTCAGTACGCTCTGTGAACAGAGCTTGAAAAAAAGTGCATGCTCCATGCTCGGATCTGTGAAAACAAAAATTTGGATGGTGTCTCCAGTGAGTGCTGTAAGGAGGGAGAAAACAAGAGTGCACATTTTGGAAGGAAACAGAAAACAATAGTATACGTTTGCACTTACTGTGTGAGGAATTGGACCGTCTGCACGGGGAGAGTGCACTCGTCTGGGCTTTTGATTTTTTGATGACTGAAAATGAATGGTGGGAGATTAGCCTTCAAAAGGTGTGCCGCCATTCCACACCCATTTTATCTGCTCTCCACATGAAACTCATAGCCACATGTACTCCTGGAAGACACAACCTACAGGCGCTGCCTTCCCCTGTCATATTCAGCTGGAATGTGACAGCCACAGGTACACTAAAGCATCTCAAAGGGGAAGGCACACCTTTCTCCAGCCATGGGCAGCCTCATTTAAATGTCAAAGGCTCCATGGATCTGGATTCCTTCGGTCTAATCCGTCTGGTAGCAGTGCATACTAATGAGGAATAATTAAGTCAGGCCCAGAGAAGAGGCTTGGTTGCCAGACAGACAACAGGAAAGGCGGGACTAACACCCCTTTAGTATGCAATGTGTCAACTTGAAGCTAGTTTCCACCTCTGTATGAAAGGCAGTGAATGGCCTGTCTGGGTCCAGCAGCTACCGCAGGTGTCCCTGCAGAGTAGACCCCTTTCAGAGGGTTGAAGTATGTGATTTGGGGGAGAAAGGAATTCTGCGTCCACCACATACTTCAACTGAACCCTGCACTTTAATCGAGAGTCGCAGAGGGCTCAGTTAACCAGAGAGACACTTTGATCTACAGCAGACATGGAAATGGGTGGGACTTAGGTATATGTTGTCACCCCTTGTCTGTCCTGTGCAGAGCCCTCTGGTCCTGACCTCATGCAAAACAGAAGATTGTTGGTGGGGACACTGGATTTGTTCATTAAGGTGGTCTTAGCCTGCACCAATCACTGGGGACCATTTAGCAAATCATCCAACAACTTCGAAAGGAGTAAGAAGGAGGACCATAGGCTGAATTTACAGTTTACCTTACATCTTCTGCCAGTGAAGGAAGGCCAGGTGTTCCAAGAGGGAAGCAAGATCCCTTCCCTAAACATCTTCCAGGGAACAGAGGGAGATACTGGACTCAGAGGACCCGTCCAGCAGCTCCAGAACTGGTACCCAGGCAGCACACAGAGTGCCCTGCTAGGTTCTGCCAGCCTGTGTGTCCGTTCTCGTTATTTGGGTACCCCGTGTGATTACAGCACCCTGTGTAATAACTGTGTGAACGTGGAACAACCCAGCAATTCTGGGTGCCCCTGGCAACTCTTCCAGCAGGGTGACCACGGAACAACCCAGCAAGTCTGGGTGCCCCTGGCAACTCTTCCATCCGGCTGACCACGGAACAACCCAGCAAGTCTGGGTGCCCCTGGCAACTCTTCCAGCCGGATCACCACGGAACAACCCAGCAACTCTGGGTGCCCCTAGCAACTCTTCCAGCCGGGTCACCACGGAACAACCCAGCAACTCTGGGTGCCCCTGGCAACTCTTCCAGCCGGGTCACCACGGAACAACCCAGCAAGTTTGGGTGCCCCTGCCAGCTCTTCCAGCTGGAGACTGCCCCTGGCAACTCTTCCAGCCGGGTCACCACAGAACAACCCAGTAAGTCTGGGTGCCCCTGGCAACTCTTCCAGCCGGGTCACCACTGAACAACCCAGCAACTCTGGGTGCCCCTAGCAACTCTTCCAGCCGGGTCACCACGGAACAACCCAGCAACTCTGGGTGCCCCTGGCAACTCTTCCAGCCGGGTCACCACGGAACAACCCAGCAAGTTTGGGTGCCCCTGCCAGCTCTTCCAGCCGGGTCACCACGGAACAACCCAGCAACTCTGGGTGCCCCTGGCAACTCTTCCAGCCAGAGACTGCCCCTGGCAACTCTTCCAGCCGGGTCACCACGGAACAACCCAGCAAGTCTGGGTGCCCCTGGCAACTCTTCCATCTGGTTGACCACGGAACAACCCAGCAACTCTAGGTGCCCCTGGCAACTCTTCCAGCCGGAGACTGCCCCTGGCAACTCTTCCAGCCGGGTCACCACGGAACAACCCAGTAAGTCTCGGTGCCCCTGGCAACTCTTCCAGCCAGGTCACCACGGAACAACCCAGCAAGTCTGGGTGCCCCCGGCAACTCTTCCAGTCGGGTCACCACAGAACAGCCCAGCAAGTCTGGGTGCCCCTGGCAACTCTTCCATCTGGTTGACCACGGAACAACCCAGCAACTCTAGGTGCCCCTGGCAACTCTTCCAGCCGGAGACTGCCCCTGGCAACTCTTCCAGTCGGGTCACCACGGAACAACCCAGTAAGTCTCGGTGCCCCTGGCAACTCTTCCAGCCAGGTCACCACGGAACAACCCAGCAAGTCTGGGTGCCCCCGGCAACTCTTCCAGTCGGGTCACCACAGAACCGCCCAGCAAGTCTGGGTGCCCCTGGCAACTCTTCCAGCCGGGTCACCACAGAACAACCCAGCAACTCTGGGTGCCCCTGGCAACTCTTCCTGCCGGAGACTGCCCCTGGCAACTCTTTCAGCCGGGTCACCACGGAACCGCCCAGCAAGTCTGGGTGCCCCTGGCAACTCTTCCAGCCGGGTCACCACAGAACAACCCAGCAACTCTGGGTGCCCATGGCAACTCTTCCTGCGGAGACTGCCCCTGGCAACTCTTCCAGCCGGGTCAACACAGAACAACCCAGCAACTCGGGGTGCCCATGGCAACTCTTCTAGCCGGAGACTGCCCCTGGCAACTCTTCCAGCCGGGTCACCACGTAACACCATCTTCTGCTGTGTGCCCACCGCACTGATCCGACTGCCCCGTGAGACCACGCGGCCAGCCACAACGGCCATATACCACATGACATTGCGCCTTCAAACTCCATTTACTGAATGGGTGCTTTATAAATACGCATTAAGTAAAAAAAAATATTAAGTACATTGTGTGGAATCGCATAAAACATACCACATTAATGAAGAAACATTAATAAAAATGAATATACAGACGCAAAGAACTCCTAATAGTCTGGTGAAGGGTGATCTCGCAGCCTGGCGTTTCAGTCGGATCTGGAGAACATGCAGTCACCTGAGGCCCCTCACCTGAGGCCCCTCACCTGAGGCCTCTCACCTGAGGCTCTTCATGCAAAGATGGCGCAGAGTTTCGAGAGCGCAATGGCCATTGGCCACACGACACACGTCGCCCTGTCACGGCGCCACATCCAGCCCCAGGATGTCTCTGGTAGGAAACTGGGGGCCAGCCAGGGATTTCTTAATGGGGGGGGGGGGTAGAGAGCAAGATAGGAGGTGAACATGTAACTCTCGCGCATGTGATTATAATCCCTTCTAAATAATTCTATTGTGGGTAACCCATTGGGGAGATGCGTGTGTTATTTGAGGGATGTTCTTGTCTCTGTCTCCAGGATAATCATTCTTTGGTGAGAGTCTGGTGGGCGTGGCTGCCGAGTTCTAGGGTTCACACCCTCTCTGCCCATCTATCGTAGAATCTGGGGTAGAACTAGACCCACCCATGCAACTGAATTATCTATTGAGAGTAGAAGGGCAATCCCTCGGCCAAACCTTCTAGCAAAATGTGCAAGCCCCTGCACGCGGCTGGACCTCAGTTTCTGGGCTTTCTATTGGATGGATGTGATTTATTCGAAAATATTTGACTTAATGGAGATTTGACCAAGTCCATTTCACCGAAAAATAACTTTTTACCTTTTCTACTTTTATTTTTAACAATGCAGGCGGAGACTTCCACAGCACCCCCTCACCCCACTCTACCCTAACTTCTACCCTTACTCCACACCCCACCTATTATGCACTACGTATATATTACTTTACCTACCATTTCCGGTGAAATCTCCTTGGGTGCAATTGTATTCGGTGAAATGTAGATATATTTTTGTACTTCTAGTCCTGGAGCGCCCTCGTGTGGATGAATAACTACAGGCGGCAGAAACGGGCCAGTGCCCCCGTGTGGAGCTTGAATGGCCTTGTGCCCCTGGATGCCGCCGCGTTTCATTGCGTATGTGTTTGTCTCCACAGCCCCGCCTGCTGCGCAGCGCCTGAAGACCCCCTGCCCACCGGGACAGAAGAATGCCCATCACACAGCAATGTTCTGCATGTCTGGGGACTGCGCTGGTCAGGATCAAACCATTTAAATCTTATGGTGAGTACAGAATGTGGGTGAGCGCCCCCCCACCCCCCCTAACGTGAGTGAGAGCACAGAGCTGAATAATTTGCTTTAGCCCCCTGGTCGTGAGCCCCTACCAATCGGGAAGCTGTAATGCCCGCAATCCCAGCCAGCTGATTGGGTGATGAGCGCGGGCTCGCACTGGCAATAGGCCCATGGCCGAACCAAACACACACAATGCTGGTGCGGTCCAAGTGGAACAGTTCGGCGAGTTCATTCACTCTGCAGCTAGTCGTGTTGGCCAGTGTTGATGTATAAATAGACCTTAAAATGCACATTTTCCATCACATTTTATCAAAAAACTCCCCCTCGGGTACTATTCCAGCAGTCTCTCCAAAGAAATGAACAGCCCTTTGCAGCTGTGGGCCACTTTTTCACTGGTGCTCGAAACAATTTTATGGGCCAGTCTGACCCTGGATGACCCTCCTGCTGCTGGTCCATGTGTAGCCTACGTGTCACCCACCGGCTGCCCCTCCTTCCTCCCGACCCCCTTCACTCCATTCCCTTCCTCACCTCCCCACTGGGGTACCCCTCCTCTCCGCGTGCCAAACGCAAGTCTCGCGCAGGCCTTGCACCCCGTTTGGCACCCACATCGGTATAACATTGGCATGTGTGTGGGCCTTTGGAAGCAAGGGGGAGAAGAAGAGGTCCTCGATGATTTGTTCTTTATGCAGCGCTTTCACCAAAGTGCTGTACATATTTACATGCATTTAACATCCCAACCGAAGTTGGTGCTCATTCGTTGACCTCAGGATGAAAGGCCGAGTTAGCCCTGGCGCCATTCTATCCTTCGAGCTACAGATCACACACATATCGCAGCAGCAAGCACTCAAGCCGCTGAGCTATCTTACCGGCTCACCTCCGTTTCAAGCTTGCTGTTCCTCTCCTAACATTCTGCGTGAGCGGCAGCACCTCTGAAAGCCAATGTTCCTCCAGAGCACTAGTATGTTTGTTACCCTACAGTATGACCTGTCTCTGCTCTGTTGCTGCGCTATGCTGTGCTATGCTGTGCTATCTCCGAACGTCTGTGCTCTCTTCGGTTGCTATGCTACAGTGAGTCGCCATGCTACACCAGGTCATGTTTAAGCTGCAGACATGTTGTGCAATGTTAATGTTTTAGGTTCACTTGCATGTGTGCTTTGTATGTACATTTGGTTTTTGCTTTTAGGTGGCGGCCCGGCTCCCCACCCCACACACTGCTTCCTCCCTCTCTGCATCTAAACCTAATCCTCTTCCCTCCTTGTATTTTTCCTTTTTTTTATCCTCAGTTCCCATTTGAGATCTTCTAACTAAATTAGATTTGCTCTTTTTATCAAATACATTTTTTTAATAAGGCTTGTAGTTCAATTCAGAACGTTTACCCAACATAACATGTTTAACATCATACAAACATTTTATTAGTTAATATCACATTTCATCATCAAATAATACAAAAAACAAAAATCACACAACCAAATAGTTAAACTCCTAAAATTCATAGTATACAAACCAAGTCTATAATTCGTTAATGCCTCTTGGCTCACCTAATCGATGCGCTAACGCTATTGGTTGTCTCTGACTCTGTCGCATGGGACTGGCTCAGGCGTGGAATGCTTCCCTAGAATTCCATGTGAATTGAATCAAAAATGATTACAGTCTCTAATGCGCCAATGTCCTTCTAAATAGTGAAGTGATAGCTTTTAAAACGGAAAAAGACTACACATAGGTAAATGACAAAAGTCGCACCCAATCTAATTATAGACAACGAAGGGCCTTGCTAACCCATGGAATCAAATAAACTTAAAAAAGCGACGTGTGTTTCGATAATAGTTTCTCTTCCTCAGGACTTACAAAGTCAAGTTGAAAAGCTGTTTTTGTAAAAAAAAAAAAAAAAAAAGTTTTTCTCGACAATCAAAACATAGCTCATTGCATGAAGTATATTCTGTGATGTTAGTATTGTGATAGAATGATCCACAATGGCAGCACACGCATCACCCAGGCACACCCATCGATTCAGAACATTGCTGCTGTCTGTTATTTGACTGAGAATTATAGGGTTCAGCGCATCTGGTCGCTGTGCTCCACTTTAGTTCTACTTCTGTGATTTGGGGCAAGTGTCAGATCGGTTGAACGGTGCAGGGTTGTTTCCCTACCCCTAGAATTGCATGACAAATTGTTAGAATTTTTATTGTTACCTCAACTCTTTATAGTTTGGTAGTAGCTCGATGAGGGGGGTAGCCTGGTTAAATCTTTTCTGTTGATCTTTCAAAACCCACCACGCAGGACATTACTAATGTCCAGTGTCTAATAAAAGAAAAGCTCGTTGGGCAAAGGGGGGCATCTCTCTCTAAACACAGTGAGTCACAGGGCAATTATCTTAACAAGGAAATGCAACACATTCATTTATACAGATCATTGATCACCTTTAGAAAATGTAAATAAACTCCCAGCCTCGTTTCCTCCATTCCACCTCAGAAGACCTGCCTGTCGTTGGAGGGAGTCTGCCTGGTTGGGTTATGTTAAAAAGTTTTATAAGGCGCTGGTTCACCAAAGGCACCTTGGCGCTAAACCCAAAACTTACAACCAAGAAGCAGCCGAAAAATTAGAGTTTTCAGTTGGTCTCCAAACAACCAATGATTTTTGATCTCCTTAAGGGAAACAGGTAGGACCTTCCATAGCTGAGAGGCTACAACCGAGAAAGCCTAGGCAGCCATTGTGAACAACCGCACCCGAGGGGCTTGAATGACACAGCCATCTTGAGATCGAAGAGGGCGAGCCGGTACATAGGGGTGAAAAATTATCTTGCAAATATTCTGTGTCTTTAGCAAAAAAGGCCGGTGAACGACACAGAGAGCCATGATTTCAATGTGTTTCCCCACAGGGAGCCAGTGCAAGTTATGCAAAACAGGCGAGAAATGGGACCCAAAGGGATTCTCAGTAGCTGCTCGTGCTGCAAGATTTTGTAAAAGTTGATGTCGGCGAATAAGGTAATTGGGCTGGGCAACATATATCATATAGCGAATTGCAAACGCCTATTCGACTCGGAGTCGGCAAAGCCACAATGGGAGCATGCACTGACAAAGGTAGAAATCTTAAAATGGAAATGAAATGCCCAGCCTGGCAGGCAGCAGCACCTTGAGCCTCGAATACATTGCTCTGAGAACCCAAAGCCTAACCTTCTTCACAATTCTTACAGCGCTGTTCTGTATGGTCGGACATCGAGTACTGCACCCATCATTTGCTCCGATCATCGGAGCCTTTCCGTATTCCAGCCTGGATAGCACCGTAGTACTTCTATAGTGCCACTGTTTTTGACGTTCAGGTTCAGTAGTCGTAGGTAGTATTGACAATTTCTGTTCATACTATTGGCCTGGGATTCTGCGCTTAGTGACTCTTCTACATACATTCCCAGGGTCTTTACTTTTTCAAGGACTCTTATGGGAGAGTTTCCGATCTGGAATATCACGTATTCCTTGCCTTGTTTGGCCCGTGCCTGTCGTGATTCAAAGATCATCAACTCCATCTTACTCCCGTTTAAGCACATCCAATTGGCTTTCATTCAGGCCTCTATGATTGTCAGAAAGTACCAAAGTATTAACTGAAAAGGATACAATACTCAAAAGGATACAGGAGGTAGGGTCTTCCGGATCCCTGTTCACACGATTTGATAGTCGTGAAGTCAATTGAAGACCTTCCAAATGATACAACCCTCTGGCTGATAAAACAGGCAGAGCGATGGATCACTGGAAAGGGCGTGGGTAAGGTATAGAAATCCAGCCTAGGACAAATTAAAGTATCATGAATAACTGCTCCAACCTGAGTATGATGAATTAGATAATGACAGGAATGTTTACACTGACCTTTAGATTTGGGTAGAATAATCCAGAAGTCTCTTGATGGATTTGTAGAATGAAGAACAAACGACAAGGAAGGGAAAATTAGTAAGGGAGACTTTTCCCGAACGGAACGAGGCTCACGCTAGATACGGGTTGAATTCACCACAGGATAGCGTCCAAAGTTCAGTTCAATGTCACCTTCCAATAATCCTTGAAAGGCTTCCTTCCCACTATAGGGATCAATCCTTCTGTTAATTCCACAGATGCAGGAGTTAGAAGTACACGCGGTTATAAACAGCCGCGAAGAAAATAACGTTTGAAGACAACGTGCGCGTGTGGATTTTACACGCGGGCAGGATTCGCACAGTCTGGGCCAGCCGCGTGTGAAGACAATGTGCGCGTGTGGATTTTACACGCGGGCAGGATTCGCGCAGTCTGGGCCAGCCGCGTGTGAAGACAACGTGCGCGTGTGGATTACACGCGGGCAGGATTTACGCAGTCCGGGCCAGCCGCGTATGAAGACAGAGAGCGCGTGTGGATTTTACACGCGGGCAGGATTCACGCAGCCTTGGCCAGCCGCACTTGAAGACAAAGAGCGCGTGTGGATTTTACACGCGGGCAGGATTCACGCAGCCTTGGCCAGCCGCACTTGAAGACAAAGAGCGCGTGTGGATTTTACACGCGGGCAGGATTCACACAGCCTTGGCCAGCCGCACTTGAAGACAGAGAGCGCGTGTGGATTTTACACGCGGGCAGGATTTACGCAGCCTTGGCCAGGCGCGCTTGAAGACAGAGAGCGCGTGTGGAATAACACGCGGGCGGTGTTCCCGCAGTCCGGAACAGCCGCGTTTAGAGACAGCGTGCGCGTGTGGATTACACGCGGGCAGGATTCCCGCAGTCCGGACCAGCCACGCTTGAAGACAGAGAACGCGTGTGAATATCACGCGAAGGGATAGCTCCAGGAATCGGCGTGTGGCGGAACACACGCTATTGAAGGCCCAAAAGTAGCTGTAGAAATATGCCAGGATGCAGATCAGAGGTTCAGCTACACAACGCCAATAGATTCGATCAGAAGCAGCGAGTGAAGTTTCTACGCTGCTTAAATACGTAATACCGTAATTCACGTGACGAAGCAAAAGTCACGTGAAGTTAGTGACGTGAAAAGTGCAAACGTCGTTTTCCCGGTAACGTATCGAATAACCTCCATTTGGAGTAGAACGGTCTAGCTGTTCTACGAGCGTAGCGTCCAGCATGCATGACAATGATGTTGGAGGTATATTTAACTTTACGGGTATCTGTCATAGCTGCCACTCGGCTCCATCACCAGCTGATCGTCATCTGCAAAGTTCGTAAAGAAAGCTCCGGTGTTATCCAGTACTGTGCAATGACATCCAATGTAAAGATTGAAAAGCAAGGGGGACAAGCTAGCCCCCTGTGGAACTCCACAATGGATGGGTGTCGGAAGTGAGACGTTTTCCCTCGGCCAGAAAGGGTGCTACCCATCTAGTAGCCTCTGCATAGCAGCCGCCCATTTGTTCTAATGACCATTGTAGTTGTTCATGATCTAGTAAGTAGAAGACCCCGGACAGGTCAAGTAATACCAGTTTGCCCGCTTTGCCTTTGTCCATGATGCTGAGCATATGGGTCTGGAGGTCTAACATAGCTGTTTCCGTGCTATGGGACGTTCTAAATCCACACTGTTTGTTTAGGATATTATTCGATTCCACAAATGCTGGAAGCTGCGACGCAACCGCTTTGTCCAGAATTTTCAATAGAAAATGACAGTTCATTATTGGACGTAGGTTACTCGGGTCCTTCTGATCCAAACCTGTTTTTTTGGCTGGCGGGCGGGCGGAGTAACTGTGCTTGTTTTGATGCCCTCTAGTATGTGGCAGCCTCTAAAAGATGCATTTACCAGTCTTGTGAGAAAGGGGTGTGAAGATGTCTGTGTTCTGATCATTTTAGGGGGCAGTGTATTCCCCGCACATGACGTAAGGCCTCATAGATGTCAGAAGAGACCTCATGTCCTCCATTGTGATGGGTCTAGAGTCGGGTATGCCTGCCATTCTCTGCACCTGTGAATCTATTGGTGGGTTTTGCCGATCCTGGACCATAACCTGGGAGGTCCTGATTGCTTCTCGTGCCTTAAAGGAATAATACACATCACCCGGCATTCCAGAATGGAGTGTTCGCTGGGAAAGCATTTTACATGGCACTGCACAGTGTCTTGCCTCTAGACTACCATGGACTAAAGCAGATTACAAGGCACCATTTTGGTTTTTGAAACTGGGTCTGCACATATCACACTGGGTTCTTGCTTCGAGGCACCTCAGGGTCAAGGCTATTGCACTGTATTCCCTTCCTGCTCTGCATCCAGGTGTCCACAGGATCTAGCTTTGGCCACTACATCCCTTCCTGATCTGGACCTAGGGTCCCCCTAGGTTTAAAAATAGAAAGTGGTTCTTATAGCGTGCTTCATGCCAGAGTCCAGGCGTGGCACATGATTTAGAAACAATACTGCTTGGAGTGGCCTTGTTTCCAAGATGAGCGCGGTGCCCTTATGCTGTCCTACCAGCCCTCTAAACTATCATTTAATCTCCCAGCTTAATCTCCACACTGAATCTGTTGGTTGCTTCCATGACCACCAGTCTGGCTTTAGAGCAGTCAGGAGCACAGAAACTGCTCTCCTGAACACCGCGAGGACTTGCTCTCTATTCTAGATTCTAACCTTCCTTCTGTCCTCATTCCTCTTGATCTATCCTCTGTTTTCGACACCGTCAACCACGCCATCCTGCTCAATCATCTCTGTGTCAACCTGTGCATCTCTGGTCAGGCCCTAGTCTGGTTGACCTCCTTTCTCTCAGATCAACCATCTCAGTTCCAACTTGGGTCTTTCATCTCTTCTAACTCTCTCTCTCTACATGTGGTGTCCCCCAGGGGTCTAACCTCTCTCCCTGGCACCTCTGGCCCACTGCATCCAGTGATAGAAGTGTACCAAAAAAGTAGTGGAACTGTGACTCCGGCGGGGGACAGAGTTGGAAGGAAAGGAGCAGTGGGCAACATGTTTTTCAAGGGTTGCAGTCATGCTGCTTGACGGTTAATTGAGTTGAAGCAGATTCCAGTTTAGGTGGAACTGATATCAGTTGGTGAAGTGGAGACGTGTGCTTTAACGTCATAAAGAACAGTTCCGTAATGGTGAAAATGGTGTCAAAAAGTAGTGGAGTTGTTAACAGTAAAAAATAAAAGTAGTGGAACACCACTCCCGACCGTTGCAGCTTACCTTGACCACATCTCTACCATCTGGTCTCATTTTAAGTGTTCTGCGGATGACACCCAACTCTTCTTCAGGCTCCCCCCAGCCTCCTCTCCTCCCTTCGCTCATTCCCGACTGTCTGCAATTCAGTAATGGTGTGCTTCAATGATCTCGGCCCTCTACCTGCTCCTTCCTGTGACGCTAGGAAGCTTGGGGTCATCTTCAAATGCACCCTCTCCTTCTCTCCTCACGTCTCTGACGTCTCTGAGAAGTCGCACTATCAGCTGCACCTCCTCAGAGGTAATCTTCCTTTTCTCACTTCCCGCCAGAAGCTCACTGTCTCCAGGGCTCTGGTCCTTTCTAGGCTGGACTATATCAACAGCCTCTTTCTAAATCTGCCTGCCTATACTCTTCGCCCTCTACAACTAATCCAGAACAGGACTGAGGGACTTGACTTGCCCAGGGATCATTTCTCTCCAGCCCTGACATCTCTCAACTGGCTTCCTGTGGCTGCAAGGATCAAGTTCAAGACCCTCTGCGTTGTCCACAAGGCTTTCTGGGTCCGGGGACCTCACTACATCCAACTTTCTCTTCCTAAGAATCTTCCTTCTCGAGCACTCCGCTCATCCACCTCTAACTCTGAGGGTCAAATGCTTCTCGATGCAGAGAGTGGGGGTAGATCTCTCTCCTTGGCTGAGGCCTCCTGCTGGAACAGCCTCCCTGCCTCTCTCAAAGTGGAGCAGGACCACCTAATGTTCAGGAAGCAACTCAAGACCTTCCTTTGCAATCCGCTTTCTCTCTCCTGCTCCCTTGCTGATGTCCCTGTCTACTGCGCATTCAGGTTACCTGGCCACCCACTGAACTTACAGGACCAGACTCCTGCATGACCAGTTGTCCTTGCACTCCCTCCCGGTCTCCCAACCACTTAGGGACTGTATCTGCAACCCTACAGTCCCCTGACTCTCTGCTCTTATGAGCCACCTCCCTGACCGCACTTATGAATTCCTTCGCACTCTACCCGACCCTCTCCCCCTGGCACGAACCCCCCCCCCACACTTGTGTGATCTTCAACAGTCAAAAGCGCTCTTCCTGCAAGTGAACGCAGGGTAAAGTGGTCCACCCAGATTCCTGGTAGACCTTGGAGAGAACAGCGATTATTTATCGAGTAAGATCAGGAACTGTCTGGTGTCAATTAAGGTCTGGCGGGACCTGATTTATCTGCAAATTAACACTGACAAAACTGATGTTTTCCTTTTAAACAATAACCTTAACATCTGGCCCCCAACATGCTGAACTGACTCTTTTGGCCAATCCCCCACCCTAGCCTAGAGATGAAGAATTTGGGCGTCATTATAGACGAGAACCTGTCACTGAAAACACAAGTTACAGCAGTAACACAATTGTGCTATTTCATTACGAGGAAAGTAAAGCCAATCTTTCCCGATCTAGCACAATCCTGCCAGGTGTTAGTGTGCAACGCCCTGGTCCCCCTCATACCTGCATTTTAATAATGCCATTTCTATGGGTTTGCCATGTGGACAGGCTTCAGGAGCTGGAAACCAGGGCAGCAAGGATTTTAAGTTCGAGCTCATTGCCCTGGTGGGTCGCTCTCTACACCGGCGGACAGTGAAAGATCGAATCACTTAAAGCATGGGCATCATTTTAAAATGTTTGCAACAGCCAACAGCAACCCTACTAGCAATACCTCTGTACCCCCTACACCAAGGTGCACCCGTCTAGATTACGCCAGGGCAGAAGATTGAACATACCTGCTTGCAGCAAAGAGAGCGGAGAAGGTCGCTCGTTTCTGATGCAGGCCATCAGAATTTGGAATGTCTTCCCTGTTGATTTAGGAAATTTCCTGTCTTTTAGGAAAAGGCTAAAAACTCGCATTTTGAATTTATAATCACTGTCCTTGGTGCATGTGTATTGGATCTTTTTACTCAACGTTGAATAGTGCTTTGATACCCATCTGGGTGATTGTTGCGCTCAACAGAACTCTACACCATAATACACACTATCTGTACTACACTCGGCTACAGAGATTGCAGGGTAGAAGTATATATTAGAGTTTCCTCCTGTTCTCTGCATCCAAGTTCCCAGGATACCCTTGGGGGGAGGCAAAACAAAACCCACGGAACCCTATTGAAAGTTGCTCCTGGTTTAGGTAAAGTGTGAAGGCATCATGAGTCAGACACAGACAACGGGTTCAAGTTCTTTCAACAAAGTTTGATTTACTCAAAAAGGCAGTATGGAGTAAGGCCTAACTTGCCCTATACTAGGGTGGGATTTCCCTACCCAAAGAAAACTAAGGATATGCATCAGGAAGTCCAAAGCAAAACATCTGTCTGTGTCCAAAACCTATACTTGCCCTCACGACTAACTGCACACAACATGTAGGAATGTCGGCAGCAAAATCAATGGTGTTCATAAATAGAGTTCAGAGCTTCTTACAGCTCTTGCCTTCCAAGCAGGTTCCCCTACCCAAGTTCAAAGTAGTTCATAAAGCACAGGGGTTCCCTTCCCCCAAGCGTTAAAATCTTCAGCTTTCAAAATGACCCTTGACGTCAAAATAACCAAAAAGGTCATTACACAACACAACCTTCTTTATAGGTGTTTTCAGTGGCTTTTCCATTCAGGGGGTGCCCTGGGTCGAGGTGCAGCTGTCGGACCACACGGTCCACCCAATACAGGTCATGCAGCTGGTACCCCTCCTTGACCGCTTTTCCTTTAACACCAGTCCACTGCGACTCCTCAGCAGTATATCTGCTTTAAACATTCACAGTTCACACAGCAATGCGTGTTTCCCTTTATAGCAACGTCCAATATCTTGTTTCTATGACGGCCTGTCAGCCCGGTGTTCCCCCTTCTGGTTTCACTCACCGGTCAGACCTACGGCTCAATGTGAGGTCCTCTGCCACCAGAGGTTTCTTTCTTCCCGTGCAGTCCCTCACAGAGTTCTCCCACCGGTCTTCTGTGGCTTGCGCACTGCCAGCAGTGCTTCCTTTGTGATGCAGGACTCGCATGACCATTCCCTTCGGTCCCGCTGGCCTCGTTTTTATGGCTTGCCACCAGCCTCCAATATCCTGTACCTTCCGTTCCTGCTGCTTAAGCTCTGCACTTTCCCACGTGTCTCGAGTGCTCCTGCTGCCACACAGCTCCACCGTAGAAGTCTGCCGGCACCCTGCAGTTTGTTGGAGTTCTCCCACAGCTGACTCCATTTCCTTCAGGAGTCCAGCTTTTAAAGTTCCCGCCTTCATATTCCAAAAAGGACTACAACGCTCACCATTAAAGCGGTAGTCCTGCTTCACTCGTGTTGTCCTCCTCCTCCTTGGAGTACTTGGGTGCGGTCGATAGGTGTCTGCTTTAATTAAGTGAGGCTGTGTTGTTCCAAATGTCCTCTCTTTGCCCCAATGGCATACTGGTGGGTTATGGGGAATGTTTTAGGGGAAGCACAGGGAAAAGGCTGACCAAAGCCTATAAAGGCATCCGTGATGGAGGGTTCATTGTGAAAGGGAAATGGGGATACCATGTCTCACCTAAGAATGTCCACTCCCCAAGTTCCCTCCACCCAGGTGATCCTTCCTTGCATATCCACCCCCAGGGTCAGGATCCGATAGTGATGGCCTTTCCCTGGCCCCCTGGGAGGAGGATACAGAGGGAAAAGAAGTGAGGACGTCCCCAGGTTCCTGGCCTTTGTGAACTTGGATGCCAAAGGAAAAAAGGAAATGTCAGAAGGGCAGTAACTAAGAGATAAACCACACACTGTTCATCACCGTCACAATGAGGTTTATTTTGGCTTTTACCACAATAGCATTCAAACCAAAAAGGAAATGCATACAGTTCTATCACTTCTATGCAATTCAGATTTTAAAAAATCTTAAGTTCATGTGTGTCATTGCCAGAAACTACACTAATCATTCAAAGAGTGATTCCCACTATAAGCCCATGATTATCAGAATCCAAGATCACTATCGTAAAAACAGTGTTTTTGAAATGAGTAAAAGTCTTAAGATAAAAGAATATAACAACGGTCTTGAAAACATTTGTGTCTTAGACGTCCGGTCCTTAATGCGTAGCAGAATACTTTAAATACACTTCCTTGTTTTATGTCTATTTGCATAAAGTAAACCTGTCCATCTTCTTACGAACCTGAAGGTTCAAAAGAAGTGGGGGGCAGCCCCTCCTTTTCAATGTAGTATACTTATTAGGGCATTTGAGGAGGAACGGTAATGTGCTCTCAACTTCTATTGTGCAAAAAGGGCCCACATTTGATAAATTTCAGGACAGTTTGCTGGTGTGGCCCCTACTGGGAAAATGCTTAATCGGAACTTCATATGCAACGCTTGTGCGTAAATCGCTTACATTTCATACAAGTCTGACTTTAAGCGGGATGGAGACAAGAAATGTGGAAAGTGGTACACAGTCGGCGATCAATGTTTCAAACCATTAAACATCTATTTTAGAGTTGATCATCATAAATGAATCAGTAACTTTAATTTCTCGTTCAGTGATCGCATTCTAGCTTACACGCGTCTTCTATATGTTTATACTATTTCCAGATCTTCTCATTCTGCCTTTGGATAAGATCCCTTCCTGGAAGATATCCTTCTGGATTTTCAAGTCACCAGCTTTATGTAGACCTAGCATCTAATCATGGCTTCATTAGAGTTTCAAACCCAACACTTTTCATTTGATTTTTTATTTATATATTTGTAATGCACCGACAGCCCGCGGGCATCAGGGCACAACAAAAACACAAAAGGACAAGAAAAGAACAGGACAGTGATCATCTGTGAGAGATTTCAGAGGAAGGTATAACTAGAAAGGCTAAGGAATTACCTGAAGAGATGTGTTTTCTGGGTTTTCCTGAAATGCCTCAAGTTGGGCATGACTCTAATGGAAGGGGGCAGAGCGTTCCAAAAAGGACGCAATGGCCGGGAAGGATCTTCTGAGACCCCTGGTTCTTGTGAAACTAATTCCCTGCAGCTGGGCAAGGGAGGAGGATCGCAAGTTTCTAGTGGGTTGGTAAGGTAGAACCAACGTTTTAAGATATTCTGGGGCTTTGCCGTAGAGAGTAATTAACTAAGGTACCAATCTTGAACTGAATTCGCTCCTGGACTGGGAGCCAATGAAGATCTTTCATAAAGTTGGCGATATGGGATCTTCTGGGGATTTTCAAAGCCACGTGAACCGCGTCGTTCTGGATGGTTTTGGCAGACATGGATGTTAGATTTCGAGACACCACATAACAGGGTGTTACAATCAGGATAAAATAGTGGCCCAAACAATGATCACAGAGTTCTTTTCACTGAGAAAGGGGCGAATGCTCCCGAGAAGCCTTAGCTAGTAATTGCAGATCTGGCAAAGGTGTTGCACATGGACATCTGAGTTAAGAGGCCTCCAGATAGACCCCTAAAGATTTGACTTTCTGTGGGTCATGATTTTGTTACTGTGATAATTCTACTTTGGGAAAACACGTAGTCAATCTGCAAACAGGCTCTGTCAATAGTAGGTTGGACAGCTCTATGAAGGGTTATGCCTGAAAAGCCAGTGTTGAGAAGGGTGATTGACAGTCTTTATTACCAATCACAGAAGCAGGGTGGCGAATTAGGGTCCTTTCTTCTGATAAACTGTTTTTCTCTCTGTCTTGGGGTTGCCAGGTGACGGAAGGAGATGAAGGTGAAAGTGGCGGTTACGAGTGGGCTTATTAAGAATATATGAGAAAAGATCTGTTGAACTGTTGAAGAAAAGTAGTTGCGCCGTTGCGCTCTGTAAACCCTTGGTTCTGTTAATAAAGCGATCGTTTATCGCCATACAAAGTCAAGTTAAAGAAGACCATATTCGCTTGAGTCCGAGACCCGCTCTCTGTGCGGCGTTGCTGAGAGAGGGGATGTGTCTCATACCCTACGTTCAAGTAAAGAGAGGCTTTCCTTGTCAGCCGATTACCAGCTGGAACATTATCCCAATCAACGTCCACTAGACGGCGAAGGGGTGGAGTCCAAAGGCCATTGGTAAACCACGAAAACAGCTGATAACGACGTAATGAATGAAGATGATGCACTCTTCGGGAGAGTTTTGAAGCGAAAGTTAGAAAGTAAAGAAAGTCATTACGAAGGTACGTGAGGGTCCGGTTAAACTGGAAGTAAGAACAGTGCCCCATAAATTACATGCCTAACGAAGCTCAGATACCATGAATGAAAGCCTGTAATTGTTGCGGTGATCACAGATAAATGTTAAAGGAGGAAAGACAAAGCTTGAGTGGTAATGTCTGAAACGCTTCTTACGTTCAGAACGCAGAGCGTCTCTGGGGAAATACTGAGAATTGGCTACGAGACGAAGTATCTGGACAGTGTGAAAAGGAACGTTAAATGCAGAAATCTCTTGAAACAGGATCACATACGTGTTGAGAGAAGGGGGGAAAGACTTAAGAGGCTTGTTTAACGAATACGCGTAAATGATAAGGTAACAACTGAACCCTGTTTGTCAGACCTATATAAGAGAAAAGAAAGCAACTATATAAAACGAAGTGACAAGAATTAGAGACTGGAAAGTAAAGAAGAGAACAAGTGAACCCTGAGAAGTATTAAAGACTCTTACCTGAAGATCTTCTGTGTCACAAGGAACGGCTTGTCCAGAAGCATGAAGAAAGTCGAACAAAAACATCCTTTTACCTAAAAGAAAAGAGTTACAGTAGATAAAAGTTGTTTGTTAAAAAAACAAAACAAAACCTACTTCCTGTCTCAGTGTTTTTACTCTTAAGCTCACGAGTGAAACCTCTACAGTTACCTTGTAAAATATAGTTGTCATGAATGAGCCTGAGGGGAGCCGTATATAAGGAGCTCTGTTTTATTACCAGTAAGACACAGCCAGTTCTTGGACATCCAGCCCTTGATTGAATTCTAGATGCTGTTCAACATCTGAGAGTTGTCCCTCCACAGCTCGATGACCAGCTGCGTAGTTGGTAAAAAATACTCCCAGGTCCTCCAAGAGTGAGCAGAAGGAGCGCACATAAAGATTGAAAAGAAGCAGTGCGATGGAGGCTCCCTGGGGGACGCCACACTCAATAGGGGAGGCAGAGGAGAAAGCCGAGCCCCATCGAATATTGGACTCACGGTTGGTCAAGAAGGACTGAATCCGGTTCACTGCATCTGAGGAACAGAAGCCTTGATTCCGCAAGCACAGAAGTAGCCGCTCGTGGCGGACGAGGTTGAAAGCCACAGACGGATCTAATAATATCAGCATTCCGACTTTACCTTTCTCCAAGATTTTCAGCAAATATGATTGGAGATCCACGAGAGCGGTCTCCGTGCTGAAAGAGGGGCGGAACCCTGATTGTCGGTTACGAAGGATGTTGTTGCGTTCCTTGAATGCTTGCAGTTGAACAGTTGCAACCTTGTCCAAAATTTTCAAGAAAATTTGGCTGTTGGTAATTGGCCTAAGATTACTAGGGTCCGTAAAATCAAGATTCCTTTTTTTTGGTATTGGGGGGGGATGGTTACTTAAGTGTCGTGGGGACTTGACAATCTCTGAATGAGGCATTAATAAAAAGAGTAAGGAAAGGAGCAAACAACTCTTTATGCTCCAGAATGAGTTTGGGGGGCAGGAGATTGAAGTGGCAGGAGGTTGCACACGTAGAAGAAAGCATAGCGGTCATGTCCATGGGTGAAATTTGGGAAAAGGAGAAGCTGAGAGAAGATGCACATTTCTCTGTCATGTCGGTTGGTGCCCCAGTGGCAGTGGATAAGAACTGGGCTTGTAAAATTCTGTCCCTGGCATTGGAGATTTTCTCCTTGAAGGATGCTGCCGTCCGTTAACAATCTAGGTTGGTCGCCATAAAAGGAGATTCAGAAGCTTTTGGTTTTTCCAAGGACTTCAATATGTCGAAGTGTTTTCCAGTCGACTTTGAGTTGTATTTGGTAGTTGAAGAAACTTTTCTTTGTGTGTACAATTAGGGATTTATAAAATGTATCCAGTTGTTTCCACTCCATTCGGGAGGCATCCGAAGGATATTTTATCCAATGAAGTTCAAGTGCCCGTTTTTTCTTTTTCATGTCCCCCAAGTGTAGTGTGAACCAGTTTCAGTGCCTTGGATTGCCCCTAACTGATTTCGTTTTAACCGGTGCGATAGTATCTAGCATTTTGGTGAAGGTGTTGGTAAAAGCAGACACTAGGCGATCCACTTGATCAGTGGGGGAAGAGTTGGACATAACAGACTCTAAACAGAGCTCCAAGTCTAAGTTTCACAGTATTAATCGGCCTAAGCAGAGATACCTAGGAGGTGCAAGGTGAAGCTATTCGTAAAATGATCAGATCAGATGCAGGGTGTAGCAACAACGTTGTCAGTTTTAAGTTTCTGGGTCACAATCCAGTTAAGTATATGAAGGTTGGCCATAGTAGGATCACATTGCAGGACTTCGTGGTCAAAGTAGGATAAATCTAATTCTAGGTCTACTGTTTCCTTGGTGCTACGTCGCTACGGTCGCCTCTCCAGAGATTAAGGTCACCCAAAAACAAAGTTGCTGAGTTTGGGCTATTTAGGCTAAGCAATGTGAGAATTTCTTCGTTGAAGTTCGGTATTGGGCTAGGGGGCAATAGATTAGGATTTTAGGATTATATTAACACAATTCTGGGGAAAAAGAGTAATTTTAAGGTGTAAGACTTTGCAACCCAAGCAACAGGAAATAAGCCTAAATTGGATTTGGTAATAATGGCCATCCCACCCCCACACTCCTCAATGCGATTAGCGTTGGAAAAAGGTGTAGCCTGAGGGGGAGGCCAGTGAAATAGAAGGGCCACTTGTATCCTAGATCCAGGTCTCTGTGATACAAAGTATTTCAAGGTTGCTATTCGGGATGAGATTGTTCAAATCCTGTGTGTGTTTCACTAGTGGGCGTGTGTTAAGGAGGGCGATTTTGAGCAAGCTCTTCTTAAGCTCTGATGGCGGACGTTTTGATTGGCTTGCGGGTTGGGAAATGAAAGAGGGTGGTGGGAAGTAGAATTAACGAGAAAGGGAAAATCACAAGGTGGTGGTGGGCCTGCTAACGCTTCGGCCATAACCGGTGCATCCAGTGCCTCAGAGCGAGGTGAAGAAGTGCTCCCTTCACTTTCCAAGAGCAACAAGGGGGGAGGTGTACTATTAAGGAGCCCCTGTTCATCAAAGACTGACTGGCCACCACAGGCAACCAGTAAACCAACAAAATAAATTGCACAACTCGTAACCTACTTGCTCTATTTACCAAATGGTCAAAAGCCTTGGAGCAGCTGTTCACCCTCACAATCTACCACATGATACAGCAGACCTTGAATGATATGATAAGTCATTAATAATGCGCCTGTACACAAGTGTTTCTAGGCCAAATCACACTCAGAATCGAGTAGGAATTCAGGCGATCTGGTGCTACCCACATGGGACCCACAGGTAGGAGACAAGATATACTACATCCTGGCTAACAGCCCCTCCACGTCTAAACACAGAACTGAGATTCATTACATTTTTAGAGAATCAGGAACAGACTTGCACTTTGCAACAGAAACCTGGTAATTGGATGACTACAAGGAAATGGTATACAAGTCCAATCCCAAGAACTTTAAACTCAACCAAGCCAACCTCACTTGCAAAAGAGCACAATGTGTCGCATCATACAAGACACACCTGAAGATCTGCTGGTCCACAAACACCAAACCAGCCTCTCTTACTTAGTTACCGACAGAGACACTCCACCCAACCCAACTCTCACAGGAAACTCCGACATTATAGCCAACCTTGTGATGGAACGGCCATCGGAGATTCAACATTTGGTCTGAGAAACGGACAGAATCTGTGACCAGATGTCTAAGCTCCTACATGGCTGACTTCCCACATCAAGCAACTAGTGAATGGAGCGACGCATGCTGCAGACCACGTCCCCAATGCCATTTTCTAAAGAGGAATGCCAACACCCCTCACCTCACACATTCAGCTACTGAGTGACCACCTGATGATACTTTTACAATCAACAAACCAATGCGCAAACTCCCAACACAAAGCCCAAACAAGCACCACCAGGAGAAGCTGGAAATCACTAAATATTGGTGAACTCGAAAAGCTAATGGACAAGATCAAGCCATACCCCCATTAATTGGATCGTTTACTTTCTGACGAAAACCGAACACCACCACAAAACTGTATAACCGAGGCACTTGACATCCTCACGCCATTAAAACACATTACCCACTAGAAAACCAGAGAGATAATAGATGGTTCTCTCACAATTTAAGAACCCTGATAAAAAGAAAATGTAACTATTGAAAAAGTTGAGAAAACACTACAACTAGCTAGAAAAAGCAGCTGCTAAACATTGATTGGTCACTACAAAGAAGAAATCCAAAAAGCAAAGACATTTTCAACAAGGCAGAAAAAGAACTCTAAAAAAATCATTCATGAAATGCGAAACCCACAAACTGGGGGACTGGAAACCACTACACAAGTCCTTTGCTGAACAGATTCAAACCTCCACCAGAACAAGACTTCACAAAATGCTGCTGTTAAGCGTAAGGAAAGGCTTGGTATCGTCAATGAAGACCGACACAAATAAGAGACAGTCCAAGGGTGTTTGTATTTCGAAATGATATCTGCTAGTGCGGGGTCTCTTTTGCACATTGTAATAGAAACTTGGAAACATCAAGATTCCAATCCTTTTTTTTAGTACAAAGTGGCTATTGTGACCTTTTTGTAATTGTAATACCGAGTATGAGGTTCTATGCGTGAGCCCAGTATTCAAACCTGTGTTGCTATACGTTCTCTTGCTTCCAAGACAAACGTGTTGCCCCTGAGCTATCCTCCAGGCCTCCCGATCTTGATAGGATAGGTTTGCCATTCAATATTAATTGTGCTTGTGTGGCTGTGGGTCAGTAATGTAAGGGGTCAGAAATGTGAGGCCAGGAGACATTTTATTCGCTCAAAAGGTTGGATAAACGCCTCACTATCCTACCCAGAGAGGATTTCCCTGCATAAAATAAACTAAAGGAAACGCTGTAATGAAAGGTTCCTGTCCCTCACACTTATATACACAAACAACAAGGAAATGTATGGCAGTTTAACAACAAGAAATGTAACTGTATAAGTCACAGCACAATAGCTGCTTCTTCTGATAACCTGGGTGAACTCCCTTCCCCAGATTTAAGCAGGTTTTTCTTTAAATGTTCAAAAAGGATAAGGACATCCTTTGTCATAACAAAGTTCACTTCAGTTAGTTCTCGGTCTAATCCAACCTGACAACCCAAAGTTCCAACTTGGATTCCACAGATGGTTCAACATTGTTTAACAAAGCTTCCCTATTTCCACTTGTATTCAAGGTCTGGAGACGGCTTCTTGTCATCAACAATGAGTATTTCGTTAGCTTCTAAAGAAATGTCTTTGTCAGGATACTGTGGCACCACTTCAACTTCAGTACTACTTCATCAAAACAGGCATCCACTTTCAGAACTATATTAGCTTACAAACAAATGTCTTTGTCAGGATATATTGGCACCACTTGGTCACAAGTTTTACCCCACCACAGTACTTTATGAATTTCTACCTGGCTTACTCTCGTGCCAGGTTTGCCACTTTGCTCCAGTGTACTCTTGCCAGAGCAGAACCTATGGTCACCAATATGCTTGGTCTGGTAGACTCCGCTGCCAGCCAAGATGAACTACTGCAGTCCTCTGTGAAGGTAGACTCTCTTTGCCCGAAAAGAACCAATTGGCACAATGTTTCTAGAACCCGGTATACTCCCTTGCCAGGTCCAACTACTACCTCCTAAGTACTTCTGTCGTAAGGATCAACTTCAAAGGATTCAACAATGTTTTCTGCGTTCCACAATTATATTTGAGAATGTCTTCAAGGAGAACAAGAATCACACTGGCACTATTTACTACACCCAAGTATTTGCCCCACTCTAAAACGGGCAATGCTTCCTTCCTCCTAAACCTCTTTTATCAGAAGGGCAGCCCTCCTGCCAATCTTGCTCCTCAGTTGTATTATTAACCAAATGTTGATAATAACTTTTTCTCTACTTCACACTTCTTTGGCTTTGGCAATGTGGGTTTGGGACATTCTCTACACCTGGGCAATATTCTTCACAGACACTAGTAGGCTTAGTTATTTCCTTTTGGCCTAGGAAGCCCTGATTATGAATTGCCCGCATGTAAGCCCCTTTTGGTTTTGGAAATGATGGTCCATGTTAACCTCTGGAGATATGGCCCTTTGAGTGGTTGGCTTTTAGGATAACCCACTATGCAACAGTCACTTTCTTCAGATGGGATCTTGGCAGGCTCTTTATGTCAACGACTTTGGTTTCTATCGACTGGGTGCTTCACAATCATCAACTTGTATGATATCAGTTCTGGTTTCAAAAAGAAAACTGGATACAAATAACAGGCAGTCCTGGAGCGCTCCGAGGACACAATAGAATAGTGAATTTACCGGTTTTGGTGTGCGCATACGTTTGCCTTGCTGCTTCCAGCTCGTCTGCTTCAGCTCTACTATGTGGTCTGGCCACCTCTATTGCATGGCTTCCTGCACTCCACGCTGGCTGCCTTCAGAGGCCTTGTGGCACCCCCAGCGATCCGGTGCTTGCCTGCCACCTCGGACCATTTCACAGTGGGGAAAGTCACTACAAGGTACGCTTTCTGCTGCGTGACCACTGCAGCTGAAATCTTGGTCCCGGTCTCTGGCTCTTCCACGATTATTTCTGCTCCCTTGTGGGGAATTCAAAACTCCCTCAAACCCCATTGCCACTGCCCTCCTCCTCCTCCTGCTGCTGCTGCTGCGGCTGCTTTGGCTACCTCACCTTCCTCCACCTTGGTTTGATGGCCTGCACTGGAGATGGCCATTTATGCCTCCCAGCCATCCTGCGGTGTGGGTCATTAACATCAATGGGTTGCACTCTGCAACCCGGTGCCTCTGCAGCCCTCATCGTCCCAGTACTCTGGGAATTCTGGGACTTGATGTCCCTAGCACAAAAGTACATTTTCGCAACGAGTTCCTATATTCCTCAAAGGAGTATCACAAGGACAACAAGACACATTTGGTTTTACAGAGGATTGATCTTTTTCCAGTTTCAGGTCGGTAGTTTTTATAGACCTCTCTGCACGCTTTCCCTGGGACTTGTAGGGTTTCCTATTTCTGAGAGTGTTATACATTTTACAAGAGCGTTTCTCATCCTTTTTACATGACCGGTTATAGTTGTCTTCACTCACTCTGTTACAATTAACTTTAGGGAGTACCTGTTCTCTTTGATAACATGCCATTACATGTACTGGCATTAATGATATTCCCTTCCTAGAGGTAGACCAGTACCGCGTCTCATCCCATGAAGTCCTCCTGTTTCCCTGGGGCTCAGCTCCTCCCAGGTGATCCTCCCTCCCGGCTAACATTCCCCCCAGGGTCAGATCAGGAAGTGTCTGCCTTTCCCTGGCCACCTGGGAGGAGACTTCACGTAAGGTTTTCATGAGGACTCCATTGGATTCCTCAGAGCTCATCCGAATTAAAGAAATGATATTAAAGGCAAGGTTGTGGGACTAGCGTATCAACCAGAACATGTTCTATGATAAGAAATTAGCGCAAGAGTGTTTAAAGTTTGCACTACAATGCTTTTCTCCCATGCCCTACACTTGTATCGCTCCTGATAAGGTTTTAAGATTGGTTTATATCTCCTTTAGGTGCAACTTATTTGCAACACAAGTATTTGGTCTGAGGTTAAATTTAACCATTGACGAATGTATATGCAGGTTTGTAATGAGGACGGTGGGATGACGAACGTAAATGCAGGTTTGTAAGGAGGACGGTGGGATGACGAACGTAAATGCAGGTTTGTAATGAGGACGGTGGGATGACGAACGTAAATGCAGGTTTGTAAGGAGGACGGTGGGATGACGAACGTAAATGCAGGTTTGTAATGAGGACGGTGGGATGACGAACGTAAATGCAGGTTTGTAAGGAGGATGGTGGGATGATGAACGTATATGCATGTTTGTAATGAGGACGGTGGGATGACGAACGTATATGCAGGTTTGTAAGGATTGAATCCATTAAGCACTGGAGAGATTGTTAGTGATTCTAAAGGATAAAAGGCACATTTATTTTCAATATTGTTTACATAATATTGAACCAATTAATGACATAAATTCAGAAAACAATGTATGAGAAGCTGTTGGATTGCAATTTCTCTTGCACTCGGAACATTTTAATTGATTGTGTTTTTGGTAACTCAATGGATTCATGATTTTAGATCATCTCGGCCACTTGTGATGAAGCCTGCAGAGTCTTCACAAAAACCCTATTTCAAGTCTCCGGCCTGGTGGCCAGGGGAAGTCAGCGGCTACCTGACCATAACCCTGGGGGTGGTATTAGCTGGGAGGATGACCTGGGAGGAGAAGATCCCCAGGGAAACGGGAGGACTCTGTTTGGTGAGATGAGATGCGGTATTCGTCTCCCTCAGAGGAAGAGATGTCACTGATGCCAGAATATGTAATGTCTTGTTGTCAGAGTGAGTATTCTTGTCCTAAAGTTTGTCATCCTGAGGGTGGCGAAGTCTGTCTCATTCAACCATTTATCAGGAATATCCCCCTCATAGAGTTGCCCATATTCATAATGATAGAAGCTCTTGGCGACAACAATTTAATAATGAACATCAGAACATGACCACCTTAAAGTTCTGATAGAGTTTGCACTCCTTTGACTCCAAAACAATCATTGACACCTTTTTAATTTTCTCTTGAAAATATGATCAATAATGAAATTGAAGTAAGTGTATTTAAACATGATCATGACATTGGGGACCTCAAGTCCCACAATGCCCAAAGTACTGGGAAGAGGGATTTGGAGGCATTGGACTGCAAGATGCAGTCTAATGATTTGAATTACCCGCACCTGAGGGGGACTTGGTAGTATAAAGGGCTCCCTCAGGTGCAGGCCATTAGCAGCAGCAGTGGGAGTAGCAGTGGTCATAGTAGCAGGAGAAGCAGAGGGTTGAGTACTTTGCGGAACTCCATGTTGCAGCCACAGCCAAAATCGGGGGGCAGCAGAGATGCCAGATCGGCTACTGATTGGGAAGCGGATGCCGGTTTTGTGAGGGTCTTTACCCTTAAGCATGGGGTATGCAGAGATTGTGCGTCGAGAAGCGTTATATCTGAAGGCTTTCGCCATGAGGATCTCATGCGCAGTGGCTGCACTGCAGGAAGCCTTAATTCAGAAACCTTTCCCCCAAGGTGAAGTGTGCTCCGGTGGCAGGCGAGCACTGAATCACTTGCTGTACGAGGAACGCTCTTTGCCTGACCGGCGCGGGCTGCGGGGAGCAGGAACCAGCGAAAGCAGAAGACACAAAGGCAGCAGATCGAGCGTATGCGTATGCCGCACCCAGTGAGGTCACTAGACTGTCGCAGTTGGATGAGAAAGTATCTGCTATTTTGGAGGCACTGTTAGCTAGACCCCTGGCTGATACAGTAGAATGTGGGGCCAACGGTAGTGACCCTGATCAATCTGAGTGAACTGCTCATGTTCCGTCAATGACCAAAAGGGCAGAGGGTGGCATGGACAGTCCCTCAGCTCTGTTAGAAGCTATGGGTCGTTTGCATGACGTGCTGCTGAACAGGAGGTAATTGTGGTGGCTGACTCTAATCTTTCTATTACTGAAAATGAACTCGATATACAGTCCGCACCTACTAATCCTATAAGGGCCAAAAGGTGGAGGAAGAAAGCAAAAAACACTAAAAAAACTAATAAATATGGCCTCTGTGAAGATCGGGGGGAGAAATTCCAATCTCAAGGCCATTCGTAACTTATATTATCCTGATATATGTGAATATGTGACAAAGATGACTGTGCTGAACAGGCTAAGGAGCCCTCTGAGGTTGAAGTTCTGCCCAACCGTCCTGGCCTGGTCCATGGTACTGCTAAGGTTGATAAGACCCTTCCAGATAGTGATAGGGGAGTGAAGAGGGGGGCGGAGGGTGAACATTTGTTGGAATGGCCCCAAACTAAACAGACTAAAATGACAGCATTTGGGAAAGTGATTAGTACTATACATGCTCGCACTTCCACTGGTCATTTGCAGCCCAGTGCTGCTATCAGTGTTCCGGCTGCCAACCTGTCGGTGGATACTGGCGTATATGGGGCAAGGCAAGATGATGGACCAGTTAAACTTCCTAGGAGTGTCCTGCCTTTACCCAGGAGTGGCCTGCCTGTACCCAGCGTGGAGGTGGAGCAGAGCAGATACTTGACAGTTGGGGCTTGTTAGGCAGAATCATATGCAGTACCCTTTGGGAACACCACACACAATTGAGGCTACAAGTGACAGTACAAATTCACCTTTGGTACAAGCCTGTACTACACAGTAAAGTGGTAGCGATGGCTGAGCAGCCAGACTTATCTCAAGAGCAAGTGAGCAGTATAAATAGTTACACAAAGGACAGCAATTACTATGGTTCAAACAAACACTGACTCAAGGTTTCTGAGTAAAAGTATATACATTTATTTACACATCAGTTATAAAACAATTCACCAAAGTAAAGCAGTAGAAACCTCACACTCTTAATACACCACACCACTTCCAATAGATTCTGGACAAGTTAAGCTCAAAATGAAGTGTGAGCAGAATGGCACTCTAGCAATTTAAAGGGAGGGAAAGACAAGGTTAGACAAAAGTTGAGCAGCACCAACAAGTAAGTAAGCAGGGCAATCTAGAAAAAGTAACTACAGTGAGTAAATCAAATCGAGAGGCCTGGGCTAGAGTCAATGGACCTTTGCAAGAGGATTACACAGTTCAGGGTAGTTCGCGGTTGCCAAGAGTTCAGAACGATGTTGGTCGGACGAAAAGTTACTTTAAAGAACAGAGATTGGTGAAAGGTTTCAAGCACTTTCACTGCGGTCGGACGGAACGAACAAATGGGTTTGAACAGTACCTTAAATGAAGAAGGCTGTAGCTGAGGCAGACGTTCCTAGCAGGTCCTGCAGGCTCACAGTTCCTGAAGCGACTGTCGGACTGACACGAAGTAGGAAGACTGGAGGTCCTGCATTGCCCAGGGAAGAAAACTGCCGCAGAGCAAAGCAACAAATAAAAGGTGCGCTCCTTAAAACCCAAGCAGGGTCCGGTCCTCCTGGCTATCCGGTTCACTGTAGCTGTGCACAGCAAATTCGACCAGAGGAGAGAGGCCTGGCTTGCAGTTTGGGTGAACTGGTTGTTCCCACCAGCTCAAGGGGAGAAGATTCCATGCAGATCTTCTCTGTCATCGAAGTTTGGAGATTCGGACCCGCAGCAGGGCTTCACCAGGAGGTTCAGTCATGGTAGAGGTCCTCTTCTGTCAGCTTCTCTTCAGTTCTCTCGATCCAGTGGTGACTCTGCCTTTCCAGCCCCAGAGATCTGCTTTTTATGCAGTTTTCCCCCATTCACACAGCCTGGCTGTCAATCACACAGCAGGGTGGCTGTCCAGGCGGGACAGTCACCACAGCTAATCATACAGAATGCGACATGGGTCTCCAAGGAACCCTGTGCAGGGAGTCCTAAACCCCTCCCTCACATCCTGTCCCCGCCAGACATACAGGCACCTAAGGAGGGCTTCTGTGCAGAAGCCCGCCAAAGGACGGCGAACAAAGGAACCAAACCTGGTTTGGTGCGCAGAGTAAAACACGAGAAAGACCTTTACAAAAAGAAATGGTGAATAAACCCAGCCAGAACCAAATAGAAGTAAATGGGGTCCGGCGGGTTTAAATTCGTGGCTACTAACTTATCCTAAAACAGTACCAACGCTATTTAAATAGACTGCGCTACGAAAAATAGGGTGGACACCACTGCCACCAGCCAAATCTTAACGAAAGGGGAACAAAATAATGTTCCTTGAGAAACGGACAAAAAGGGATAGCTATTAACCCTTTCCAGAACTCTGTTAGTTTGTACTGGGTCTGTGAATTTAAAAGACTAATAAAGTCAATGGCACATTTACATGTTCTGGGAGACAGTAGTCAGTCCCAGGAAATGGAGTTTAAAGTGGGAAGTCTGAAAAAGACAACCCTGTGTAACTGCACTAAAAGTGCTGTGTGACACACAGTAAACAGATGATGCCTATGGAGTAGGTGAAGCTCCACAGTCTATGAACACAAAAATGGAAAACACACAGCAAAACACATGTAAGAGTGGGGGAAAAAGGCTCACACTCTTACCAGGGGAAAAAAATAAATCCCAGAAATCCAGCAAAGCTGCTGAGGGACTCAGTAGGTAAGGGACATTAGACATTCTGGAGAATTATCCCTAGCAGGGCTCCTTGCCATGTTCTAGCGAAACAGGTTGGCTGTGCTGCTCCCGGTCAAGCTTTGGGTGGGGCTGTACTGCTGTCCTCTGGGCCAAGTGTGGGCCCACAGGTATGTGGGGGGGCAAGTTTGTTGGGTGTGGGAGAACCTGTACGACCCAGCATTAAAACCATAGGCTGGATACCTAATGAGAAGTGTATAGAAGGGACTAAACTCAATAGTACAGGGTTATTGGCTCTTCAAGGCAATTCCGCTTCCCAGATCGATAACTACGGACGATATAGATGCCACATCTCTGCCTATATTTGATAATGGCAGAATAGTCAGTCATTTCCACTCGGGTATGGTTGCTACCATGTTTTGGGATCAACAAATTCATCTCCAATTCATGGGATTGGACCTGGTGGAACTGCAGAATTCTGCTGAAGCGAAAACCTTTCTCTCATTCAAGGAACCTGTGGCATCTACCGTAGAAATAGTGGTGGGGTCCCCCTCTGTACCTATGGGCAACTCCGGAGATATAATAGTCTCTTATTTCTAATCTTCTGGGCAATGGCCAGGATTGGTCTTGGATACAACCTGCTCTCAGATCCTTAAAGTCTAAGGCAAGGTCCAGTACATGCATGACAGGATGGTCATTGAAGTCATATCTTGGAGTACTTGTGGTAGTTCTAATTTGTATAAATTGCTGCTTAATCCAACTTGACCAGTATTCCAAGAATGTATTTACATCTGGAGACTATGCTGATGGCCAATCCTCTGTTAGATGGGTATCATACTATTTCCTGTCTTGCGATCAGGGGGGAGGAAGGGCGCCTGGGAGGAGGTCTAACCATTGCCATAGATCATAATTTAGGTGTCTCGTGGGAAGTTTGGTGCTGCTCGGAATGGCTTCGGCCATCAAGTTAAACTTGGGTAATGGTTTCGTCTCAATCTTTACTGGAATCCTATTAGAGTTACTTTTGACACTATAGAGGAGGGGATTGGAGAAATCATGTACAAATGGATCCAGAGGGGATGTTGATTTCAAGTTATCTTGGGAGGGGATTTTAATTCCTTTTGTGCAGGGGGTGCCAGGTGGAATTCTATAGGGGCTCTCCCTTTAGTGCAGCATGTGAATCTTAGATGAGGTATTAGGTGGAATTTTTTTCTCAAGGAGTGGGACTGGTCTTTGCTGGACCACATGCCATCATCTCTTGCTACTAAACATACTTGGCATAGAGGAGCGTCAATCTCACATATTGACTACTTTTATGTTTCCGATGGTATTAGGAAACACTGTAGTTATCTGAGTCACCTTCATTCTGACCTGCGTGATCATTTGCCTCTCTCTTTCACTTTGACTATTTCCATGTCTATCCCTTGTATCATACTGGATCTAGCGGGTCTGGAGTCCAACAACATGAGAACTAAAGTCTGTGTAATAAGAAAACTGTATATAAATTTAACCAGCTCCTTTCTGTGTCTGTACAAAAGCCTGCTATTATACTTCCCGGTTGCACTCTTGGGGTTAGCGGCATTGTCTCTACGTATATAATTATTTTGGCCTACTTCCGCCGAATTAGGGATTCGATTAGTTTGGCGAGTCTCAATAAGAAATGTGTTCCAAGAGACCAAAGAATCCTATTCTCTAAGGCCCGCAAAAGAAAAAAACTTGCCGCTCTGAGAGTCTGGATTGATGCCTTCTAACTATGGGAAACTTAAACGTGCGATTATCCTGAGACATAAGAATTGCATCAAATCCCTCAGGATGGACTCTTACTTCTTGTGTCATCTAAATATGATGGAACCTTTGTGTAAGGGTAAAGATGGCCGCTTCTGGTCCTCAGTAAACAGGCTTTTGGGGAATGCTAAAGGGAGTATGGACTGCCCTATAGATTCAGCTTCCTGGGTTTCTTTCTATACTAAGAAATATGCTTTACCAGAGGCTTTTGGGGCTCTTGATGATTTTGATCTGGGCTCTCCTGTGAGGGGAATATGTACTTGGAACAAGGAGGATATAGCATGGGCGATTGCATGTCTTAAGCCGTCTAGGGCCCCCGGTCCTGACATCCCCCCCCTTTGTCCTCAAAGAAGATCCTGATACATGGGTCGATCTATTAAAATCTATGTTCGAACATATTTATTTGTCACACACAGTGCCTGTTTCCTGGTCAATATCTATTATACCTATTTTCAAAATTTGTCTGCCAGCAAGGTCTTTTCTATTCTTCTGTTAAGGGATTTTAATAGTGCTATTAAGGAACGTAACCTTTTAAGTACGTGTACTCCGAGACCCCCGGCCGGCTCATAGAGCCGAGGTTTGCTCAGAAGTACTTTAAGACGAGATAGCTGCACCCTTGAGATGGATGGGCATTCATTACTCCAACACCAATCAATAAGGACAACTCAATGGTTTGGCAAAGTGAGTTCGCTTAATGACAACTACAGAAAACAGAGTTATGGATATCGGCAGTGATGCAATCGTCCTTATCGCTTCAACTCCAACGAACTACATACAGGTTGTAACATTTATACTAAAAAATCATCATCATTGATGTGTAACACTCAAAAGTTAACATGCAATTCTATTGGTTAGGAAAAGGTAACTTTACTATAGGTATTATATCTGTAAATGGTAATGGATTGAGGGGATTGGATAAACACTGTCAGGTGGGCGTCTAAGCCCTTCCTTCAAAAATGACTACTGTAGACATCACTAAAAGTATGATGTCCCATTGGTTCTACTAACTATAGGACCCTAGATTATTTGGTCCATTGTGATTGGGTTGGCACCAACCCCATGCATACTTTTCCACATCGCTTAGCAGCATGCAGAATGGTCGGCCAAGTGCGGGGTGCCCCTTAGTTAACCGGCCTTCCTCCGATTATGGTTACAATCAATCATCACTTTAGTAGCTATGTGTCGATTAGTTCACTGTGGTTGGCCTCGAGACTGCATCTTCTGTCTGGAAAAGTTCTGATATCTCCGCCTGGTCAGGTGCCAAGCGTAGGTGTGAACCCTTGCTTCTTCTTGCTTGGCTGGTCACGTGCTTTCTACACCGTGAATTTGTGTATTTGATTCTCATTTTGCCCGCCACCTGCCTACGTCTTCTTATCTCGACCTTTCAGAGGCAGGATATTCTGTTCTTAGTTTCAATTAAATGTAGCTACTGTTCACTTCTTCTATTGGTATGACTTTGGCTTTCCTGGCATGAGTTGCCTCTGCCGAGTTTCGTTTCAGCCGTCTCTTCTCGTTTTGCTAAATATGAATTTTTCTTATTCGGCCTTTAGTAACCTGGATTGATTCTGCTTCTTGTGCAAAGTAGAAATACACTTACAATACTGTGGTTCGTTTTGAGGTAGATAATGTATAGTGGTGCTTGCTGCACTACTCTTCTACTAAGCATAGCAAGCCACACTGTTTTCTTAGCTTTCTTGCGGTTCCAAGCATATTTACAGGTGTAAACTGGTCGAATGTCTTCATCTTGCTTACAGCTTTAAACTTCTTTGCATTTTGACATCGTCCTTTCACTTTAGGTTCACAATATCCTTATTCATGGCGTTGCGCCTCCTTGCATCATTCTCTGGTTGTCATTTCTTCTATCTGCAAGTCAGTCCGGGTCCTTGTGACGTCACCATTCATCTTCCATTAAGACCTTTTTGGTTTCTTCTGGGACTGTACTTAGGCAATCTTCATTTCGTTTCATTTGTTGGTAGGGTTTTCTTAATGGATACCTTACTGTCCATGGTTTTCTTGGTATTGGTACTTCAATAGGTGCTATTATTCTGCTAGGCACTGGGCAGAGAGCTACTGCGGCTCTCTGCTGGTTTATTTGCTCATCATACGTCACATATTTTGGTGTGAATGGTCCTGGTACTTCAAAATGGGTGACTGGGGTGCAGGTTTTATTTGGGACCTCCGCTACACTCCCCCTCCCCCTCTGGGCGATTCATCGACCACTTTCACTTCAGTATTTGGATTCATCTTACTCGGTTCTTCTGTATTCATCTTCACTCCATCGCCTGGGTTCATTCCTTCTTCATCCTCTCGATCTATGCATGATGGTTTGAAGAAGTCTCTTTTGGGTTCACATTTCTATAACTCCTTCCAGGCTTCCTGCAGTCCTTACATGTTTGTCTTTATTCCATGTCATTAGTTGACATTGTCCATTTGGGCTCCAATAGACCCATCTTCCCACATAATTTCTGTTTCATGGGATAGATAAACTTTGTTCCTTCTGGTGCGTGAATGCTGGCCTTCACAAAGTCTCTTATTTCTTCATCAGTCGGGTCTTTGGGCTTCCATCCTGGCTTGACAGCAATCATGAACTTCATCCCTATAGCTTTTTTCGCAGTCTTCTGGCATTGAGAGATTATTATCTTGATAACACAAAATCCTAGTAATATCATCAGTAGCAGGGCTCCCAGGAACTTGAATGCATCTGCCATCCATTGTGGGACACATGAGAATAGTGATTCAAACCAGCTGTCATCCACTTCGTCAGTTTAATCAATCATCTAGTTCTGCAGTTTTGTCAGCATACCTATGGCTTCTGTTAAAGACCCATTTTCCTCATTGTGCAAAGGTATAAATGTGCAACATGATTCTCCGATTTTTGCACAAACCCCTCCATCCATAGCTGTGATCATGTCAAGCACATATCTGTTCTGGAGAGTCATCAGTCGGATGGCTCTTAACTCTTCCTTAATCACATGAATCCTTTTATTGTCGTGTTGATGGTCTGCAGTAACTCCCATCTGGTTATCTGCAACCATTTAGTTTTTGCTCCAACTTGGAATCTTGGCATGAAAATAGTTGTGAACACTGATGAGGTGAGGCTGAAAAGCCTATGTTCATATGGGATTGCATGAAAGGCTTCTTCTGATTTGCCAGAGAAGTAATTATCTCTCTTCATCCGAGTTAGCAGTTCTACAGATATCCTTTTCCTCAGGTGAGCATCTGCTTTTGGGAAACTGTCAATGTTCAGGTCACTTTTCGGGGTCACCAATGCTGGAACGTGGACATTCACTATTGTTCATATACCTCCTCAGTTTTTCGGCAGTCTGATGTATGCTTTGGATCCACATGCCCAATAATGATCCATAATTACTGCAGTTCCGTGCACCATTCCTGGAGCATCAAAAACGTGTCCACAGTTCCGGTTCTCGCCCATTTTTCTTGTGCCATTATTCCTGAAGCAGAACTTTGGGCTTTCCAGTGGCACTATCGCCAAAGGTCCTCCTCTGTCTTCGACCCATGTCAGCAGTTTTGCAAGCTTTGGCCACAATGGCTTGCATCCATTCTGTACAATGTCGATGATGACTTGGTAACGACCAGTGACTATCCAGGCTCTGCATATTACTACTCCTTTTTCCCATCCGTCTGGTGAAAGCACTGTTCCCCAAATCTGCATTTGCCCTCTGATCTTCCAACTTTGAGCCTCTTCTGGAGTTTTTCCTTGGACATTTAGCTTCGGATTTACTTCCCATCTAATTTCTGCTCTTTTTACTCCAGGTTTCTCGTACCTGATCACATGGTTCCTAGTATGAGCTCTGTTTCTTGTCTTAATGTCTTGAACATAATCATCTTCATCGGGATAGGCTGTTTCAGTTGCCCATATTAGGGAAGCATCACTGTCTGGACATCGTTTCTACAGCTACGAAGATCTTGGACATCCCCATGCTGTATGCTAGGAGTGCACAAAAAGCATTCCCCTTCTGAATTTCGTCTTCCAACTTCTTTCATGTGCTGGTACCAAATGTTGTTTCCCAAATGTGCTGTGCTGTATAGGTAATCGTTTAGTTTGTTGTCGTCTCCATGCATACTTCTCTTGATTTTTAAGGTTTTCATGTAGCTTGCTATTACTACAGCCCTGAATGCATCTGTATGGCTCTTTCTTGCTGGAGGATTCTCAGGTATCCCAGTCCATGGTGCAGGCCTCCTCATTTGCATCATTTGAGTGGAGGAAAGTCTGGCAACTCTTTCTATTTCCTCTTGCCTCTTCCTTGCTCTGGCTAATGACGGCCAGATGGATTCTGCTATCAGCTGTGCTCGTGAGATTTTCTTTGAGTTTGTCTTCGTCTCCATCAGTGTCATCTCAGGGCTGTTCATTGCTGTCTTTTCTGTTGGTTTCTTCTCCAATTCCTCTTTTTTTTCCACTGTTTGCTTTCTTCATTTGGCTCTTCACTTTACTTCTAGTCTAGTGAAATTTCTTATAGTAGGCAGTCTTTTCTTTTCCCATGCTTTGGATTGTGGTCCTGCAGTCATTGATATTAGGCCTGTTGCGTGTGCATTCCGTGTGCATGCGTGTGGTTGTCTGTAATATTGTCACATCCATGTTTTGCCGACCCTGTCTCCTGCTTTCCTTTTTGTTTGTTACCACAAGTGTGAGTGTGTGTGTGTGTGTGTGTGTCATTGCTAATCACATCCATTTCAACTTCATTCATTCCACCGTCAGATCTTCTAGGGACGCGAATGACTATGTAAGGTCTGGGTGCCTTCGTAGGCTTCATGCATGCATCATTAGGTGGGTGCACTGGAATTGGAACGCTTTGTGCACCAATAGAAAATTCAGTTCTGCTCATTAATGACAGTAAAACAATGATGAATATAATGCACAAATACATTATTCCCCTGTATGTCAGGTGGCAGCATTTACTTCCAGAGAAATAGGGACGTCGTTACTCCTGCGGGAGGACGAGGTTGCTGCTCTGGATCCCCATCTCGATCATTTGCCGAATGTTAACTTTTATTATACTCCTTTAACAATATCGTCTTTGGGATTCTTTAAGAGTTGCAGGTGTTTGACAATTGCCCCCCCCTCTTCTGAATGATGAATTGTCTATCACAGTTCTTTTACTAAAATATGGGAAGTGTCAAAATTAAGTGATAATTCAGCAAGTCTCTTTAATGTGCATGTTCAAAATATGTCGGCTCCCTCGTCCCGAAGACATATTGTCTTTGTTAATTGAAAATAAGAAAGGGATTCTCTGGCAATGTTCTCTCGATCTGTCCCTCGGCGGAAAGCTTTTAGAATCTCCTCAGATAGTTCTGCTGATGGTTGGAGAGTTCTACCTGCAGTACTATTCCATGTAAGAGCATGCCCATTTGTGCAATATTAGCTGGATATCTGATAAATGTGAGGACGTCAACATTGTTTGGTCTCCCCACTAGCACTGGAAAGTCTGTGATTAATCAGAAGAAAACGTTGTGGGCCAATCTACTGTCTTCTGGTGACAGGGACATTTGTCCCGCTTTGCTGATGTTCAGGACGGTATGCTTTCGCTTCAATGTAAACAATGTCTGCACTGTCCGTTTGTGTGGAGTGCAACTAAGATCACAATTTTATTTAGGAGTTGGTTTAGATGTTCTGTATTTGCTGGATCCCGATGAAATGTGAGTGTGTTGGTCATTCTTCCGACAATATTTGGACAGTTTTCAATTATTTGAAAGAACAATCTATTGACAAGCTCATTTACTTCATTCTTTGCTTGGGACATTTGGCTTTTCCTCGCTGTATTCAGGAAGTAGGAGAAATTGTTTGGCAATTACAGTAAGCAATCTTATTGTCTTTTCGTTTTCAGGATCTTGAAGAAAGTCAATGACACTGGTGAGTCTCCCCACCAATGACTGGTACGATCTTAGCACTAGATTAAAATATGTTACCACATCTTTAGTGATGTCACTACTGTGGGACACCATAAATGATTCTGAATATGGTCTCGGTGTGGAATGAGTCTGGATACTGTATTTTCTTCCAATTTGTGTCCTTGATCAAAATTTGGCATGTTATTTCCTCGTCGCAGTTTTAATGTGTCTCGATCCAAAGTTCAAGTTCAACAGACTGTGTTGTGGCTTATACGTTCAATTCTCTTCTTCACCTTGCAACTAGGATGCACAGAGTGTCATTCGTTTATGTCCTTATCCCCTTTTTTGCTCAGAGGAAGTGTCCAATTTTAAGCCACAATTTGCAAAAAGTTCTTTGTCTGGCTGGTCATGCGTCCTTTTTCTTCGTCATGGATCTCGTCTGCATGTGCTGTGGTTCTTCCCGGTCGCTCGTAGTCTCCTCGCATTGTTGTGCAGGCAGGGGGCCTTCTCCGATGTAGGGTTTGATATTGCCCAGAAAAATCCAAGCTCTCCTGCCTTGTAGTTTCACTGCAGAAGGAGTGCCGTCCTCCACTGTTAAGGGACCGTTAAATCTTGGCTCGTCTCACCATTTCCTCATATGATTCTTTACAAGGATGGTATCTCCAGGGAAAATGGATGGTACACAAATTCCTTGAGCTTTGCCTGTAGTAGTATCTCCCTTTGTGTTCCGTGGTGCCCTGCACCCTTTTCGTCATTGCTGCAGCTGGTCTGAAATTACAGTAAGGCAAGATGTCGTGCAATTCAGGTAATTTTGCATTTCAAACCCTAAGATTTCTCCTGTGGACTGGGCATCACATCTAGCTCTATCTCGGGGTGTCAGGGAAGTATGCATTCTTCTTCCTGTGGCTATCTCGTGTGGCGTAAAATGATGGTCAGAACCGGCTTGGTTCCGGAGTGCATACAATGCCAAAGGAAGGCAGTGCAACCATCCCTTTCTTAGAGTAAGCTTCAACTTGACTATCCTTTCCTTTAATAAGCCATTGAGCTTCTCACAGATTCCGTTACCTTGTGGATGATACACTGATGGAAACTTGTGCTTTATACCAAGCAGCAAGCTAATCTGTTTGAATGTCTCATTTACAAAGTGAGCTCCATTATCTGATCTCATGACCTCACACACGCCCCACCTGGGGAATTCTTCTCTCACTAAAGATTTGGCCGCACAGGTAGAGTCTGGGTGTGAACATGGACCTGCCTCTATCCATCTAGAGAATGGACACACCACACCAATTCAGTATATGTACCCAGTATACTTGAATCATGTTGACGTAATCGATGTGCAAGTGCTGAAAAGGCCCATTTGACCTGGGGATGACCCCTCTCATTACTTTTAATGTGTGCCCAGCTGTGAATTGTTGGCACATTATACAGTTCACTATAAAAAATGCAAAGTACTTGGTTAAATTCAGTATGAACCAGTCTTCTGCGAGCGTTGCTGCAAGATTCTCTTTTGTCATGTGTGCGGATAATGTAGCTGCTCCAGCGCTAATTTTAACACGGCTATAGGCATCACTGGTTTACCAGTGCTGTCGTGTCGCCACAAACTGTCAGAGGGGTTTATAGAAACCCTCACCGTTTCAATAGATTTTCTCTTCCTGTGGTGCCTCCCCTTGGAGTTCCATCAACTGTGTTTGCCCTAGATTGTTAAAGCTTTCAGGTGTAGTTCGTGCAACCATCATTCTCTCATTGGTATGGGTGACTTCCGCTTACATGATCATCTCATTCTTGGATGCCATATGTTTGACTTCTGTGTCTGCTTCTTGGTTTCCGTGTGAGATAAAATCTCTCCCTTACTTGTGGGCGGCGCATTTCACGACCGCTATGCCCACTGGGAGCTGTAGTGCCTTGATCAGCCTGTCCAATAAGGCTGCATGCTGCACTGGCGTGCCGTCTGCTCGGAAGTAGCCCCTCCTTTTCCAGCGCGTTAAGCCTGCGTGCACTGTTGACATCACATAGGCAGAGTCACTGTACACCGTTACTTCCTGGTCTGCGTGATTCTCAATGGCGAGTATCAACGCCAATAATTCTGCAGCCTGTGCTGAATAATGAGATGACATTCATGCACTAAGGAGTACTCGAAATTCTCCATTTGCGGTGTGTTTAATTACAGTGACTCCTGTATATCTTTGCCCATCATTTTGATTGATTCTTGAAGAACCGTCAATAAAGACACTTTCTCCTTCTGCCAAACCATTTTCTTTCACCATGTGAATTTCATCATAGAATTCTTCATAGTTTGCACAGTCAAGTATTGGCTCTCCTTCAGTGACTGGCTCTGCTATAAACATAGCTGGGTTCACTATCTTACATCGGACTACTTTAATCGACGGATTCGATATTATCACCTCCTAGGCAGAAGCTCTCTGGGATGTCAGCATGCCCTTTGGTTTCTCTAGAATAGCAAATGGTGAGTGCTCTACTTCAACGTCATTGAGCAACCCATCACAATGGTTGTAGCCTTCTCCATGGAAAACGCAGCGGCAGAAAAACTTTGTTCTCATGGGAAATGGCCTCTCATTACTGGGTCCAAATTTCCACTATAGTATGCCAGGGGCTTGTACCCCCATCTGGTTCTCTGTGTGAGCACTGCTGTCATAACGCTGCCATTCGTGTGTGAAAACAGGTAAAATTCCTCTGCATAATTGGGAATCCCTAGAACTGGTGCTGTGCAAATAGCTTTTTTGAGTTCGGCAAACCTTCCTCCTTGGTCTCAGACCATTCCATTTTTTCTTTAGTCACTTGGGCCTTCTTTAGGGCCTGAAGTAAAGGCTTAGTGTAAGAGCTATAGTCGAAGACTCATGCCCTGACCTAGTTGCACAGGCCTAAAAAGCTTTGCATCTGTTTTATCGTGTGTAGCTTAGCCGTGTTTAGTATGGCTTCAGTCCTTTCTGGGGTCACTCTTTTTTCCCCTCATGCGAGATCAGCTGGCCTATGTACAGCACTTCTTGTTGATAATATTGTAGCTTTTCCTTGTCAACCTTCTATCCTTTCTCAGCCAGTATAGTCAATAGCTGAACAGAATCGTGCCTGCATTGCTCCTCTGTCGTGCTGCAGATTAAGATGTCATCCACAACACTTTCCAATGCAATATTGCTTAGGTCCATCTGTAGGACTCTGTTAAAAATAGGAGACTCACAGTACCCCTGGGGAAGCCTTGTGCTTTTCAGACGCATCTGTCTGAACGTGAATGATGTCAGATCTTGTGAGTAACGGGATTGAGAAAAATGCATTTTTCAAATCAATCGCCATGAAATATTTTGCCTCAACAGGTATATTACATAGAATTGTAGCCGGGTTCGGGACTAGAGGGAACTCGGCCTCAACAATATTATTTATTGGGTGTAAATCCTGAATTAGCCTCCAAGACCCTGCCTTTGATTTCTTGATTGGTAAACCGGAGTATTGCATGACGACTCTGACGTCACTAAGATGCCTTGCTCCATCATAGCCAAAACTGTCTTAAATAATCCCTTAATCTGCCTCTCTGGACATGGGATATTGTCAGGCTCTTGGTAGAATTGCGCCTGGTTTCAGTTTGATTTTCACTTATCCAACCCCTTTCAATTGGTCTACATCATAGGGTCCTGTGGTCCACACTGAGAAAGGCACCTGGGCCATGTTGTCATCAAAATATTCAGGACGGTTTCGTGCCATCATCATTCTCTGAGGCACTTCTCTGTTGATAATTCTCACCCAAAAGGTGAGCCTCACTTCCACCATTGTCTCTCCCATATCTGCTTGCTCTTCAAACAGATCATCATCGGTGACGTCAGTCAATCGATATCCATCTTCAATGGCGATCACTGCGCACCATTGTCAGCCTTCGTCATCATAACCATCATTCAAGGCTGTTCTCCCTCGTATTGCAGCTCTGTGTATCATCAAGAGAAATACTTGTCCCTTTTCCTTGTGCATCGGTATTCTTGGTCTAAATAGAAACTCATCTGCGGTTCTTGTGATTCTGTCTGCAAGGCCGGGCACCCCTGCCATTAGCACACATATCCCATATACCAATATGTCTGACTTCAATGGTATAGCCCTCATGGCTGTGTGTCCTGCGTATGCTCTAATCATTTCGCATACATTTGAATAGTGCATTCCTGGAGTTGAACATATTTTGAAAATCACCTTGATTATTTTGAAAACCTCCCTGATATCTCTGCCATCGTCTTCCTCAAAATCCTCTTCCCCCTTGGGTAAACTCCTGTATTGCCCTGATTATTCTGTTGTGGATTATTGACCTGCTGCATGCTCGATTCAGACGTGCTAGTTAGCATGGTTCCCTCAAGAGCATATCATTTCTTCTGCACCAATTTTGCTTCCTCACCCTTTCGTGCAGCTTCCTTTTTACGATTCTTTTCTTGTAGTAGCCTGCAATAGTGTGCGATGGTCAGCTGTATTTGTGACCATAGCTTAGCCTCTGTGCTGGAGGGCGGAGCGAAATCTGAACGGGGGCCCATGAGATTCAGAGCTCGCCCTCCAGCACCTTAAAACGAGATAGCTGCACCTTGAGGAGGATGGGGTTCAGGATTCTCTTACTCCAACACCAATCAATAAGGACAAGTCAATGGTTTGGCAAAGGGAAATCTGTTTAATATCAAGTACAGAAAACTGGAAAACAAATGGAAATCAACAGTGATGCGATTGCCTGTCTCACTTCAACTTCCAAATTCTTCATGCAAACAGTAATTTTTATAGAAAAGTTTCTTCATCATTGAAGTGTAGAACGCATAAGTTTGACATGCAATTCTATTGGTCGGGAAAGGTAACTTAAGTATAGGTGCTATATCTGTATATGGTAGCAGAGTGTGAGGATTGAATAACTCTTATTGGGTGGGCGTCTACGCCCATATCTCTACATCACTCATGATAGACGTCACTACAAGTACAACATCTCATTGGTTTTACTAGCTATATGACCCTAGATTATTTGATCCATTGTGATTGAATGGGTTACACCCCTAGGCATAAATCTCCACTTTAATTAGCAGCTTGCAGATGGACACCCAGGTGCTTTGCGTCCCAAGATTCATCCTGCCTCCCTTCCATCAATCAGCGCTTTAGAGCTATGTATCAATCAGTTGGTTGAGGTTGGCCTTGAAACTGTAGCTTCTTATCAGGAAAAGTTATGGCACCCTCTGGTTTGGGTGACATCAGACATTGGTACCTTTTCGCACTTGGCTGATCACGTGTCCGTTCACAGTGAATCTGCTTCATTCTCCCTCAATTTGTGTATTTGATTCTTTTGTTCGCCCTCGCCACCTACCGGGCCTCCTTATCTCAGCCTTCACGGGGCAGGCTTCTATGCTCTTAAGTTTCGTTTCTTCGGAGTTGCTGCTCTCCTCCCTTCCTGGAGTTGGCCTTGAATTCCAAGACATTGAGCCGCTTCTTGCTGAGTTTCGATTCTGCTCTTTGTCTGGCTTTGAGGAAGTATACGAATCCTGGCGTGTTTGTCCTCCACCATCCAGAGCTTAATTCTGCTTTTATAAAATGGAGTTGCACTTGTATAATGTGCTTCTTGAGGTAGATGTATAGTTGGCGCTTGCCGCTCTATCCTTCTACTAAGCATTGAAAGCAGTATTGCTTCCTTAGCTTCTTGCGTTCCAACCTTATTTACAGGCATTTGCCCAGTTGCATAATTCAAACCCTTACGTCTCCTTTTGATTTCAATGTCGGCTCTTCTTCAATGTTCATTATGTCATTATTCATAACCTATTACCTTTGTGAGACTTTGTTTGATCTGCGTTTGTTTGTCTGTGCATCTGTCTGGGCCCTTGTGTTCACCATTTAATAATAAGGCCCTTCTGGTCTCTTCAGGGACAGTTTGTAAGTAATCCTCATTTCATGTTAACTGCTGGTATGGTTGTCGCAATGGATACCGTGCAGCCCATGGTTGTCTGGTTATTGGCGCTTCAATAGTTATACAAGTCCTTCTGATGGGCACTGGACAGATCCCTATGTGGTTCTCTGTTCGTTTATTTGCTCCTTATATATCACATATCTTGGCGAGTATGCTTCTGGCATCTCTAAATGGGTGGCTGGAGTGCAGGCCATATCTGGGACCTCCTCTACACCTCGAGTCCTACCAATTTCTTGAGCTGTTTCTGTACCGGCTCTGGCAGCCCCTGCCCAATATATGGTAGAACACAGGTATAGATTTCCCCCAAGATTCATGATTCTCGAGTACCCATGCGTCTTGAATTCTGTATGTAAATTAACAGATTCTCAGACTTTCATTTTACGTGTCATTATAGCTCCCATATCAGAAGTGTCTGGGTAAAGCACTTGTAGTGGCTTCCATACCACGCCTCTGCAATTGTTAAATGGAGTTCCGTCATGCGCGGTATTGTGGTCACACCGGGGTAACCTGCCCTTGTACACACATCTGCTCTCTCACCAAGTATGGTGATTAGGAGACCCTTGATATCCCCTATAGCTAAGATTTTCTTTCCTGTCATTTTTTCTAACTCGTGTATCCATTTTCCAGCTCCCGATGTCAGCATTGGAAGCTTGTTTTTCAAATTTTCTCGATCCATGTGTGGCCATGGAATATTTTGTGGTCTCGCCCCCCCTTTCTCGAGTAACAGAAATTGGGATGAATAGCTCTCTCTCTTCTCATTTGTTCTCCTATCTATTGCAGGGGTAATATTCCCGCCTCGTAGCCTGCCTGGCAGTGACCTAAGCCTGTTCACATAGGGCTGTGGTGACACCCCCTTCTGACCGTGAGATACTTCTTCATGTCGGTCTGACTGTGTGGCTGATTCTGATGCCCTCCGTGCAGACTCGCTAGTGTCCAACCACTTTATCCCTTTCTCCCTTGGAAGTCGTCTTTCGCTCCTTCTCTCTTCCTCCTTTTCCTCAAGCTCCTCCCTTTCTGAGTCGGATATTGTCTGTGTCTCTCTCTTCCTCCTTTTCCTCAAGCTCCTCCCTTTCTGAGTCGGATATTCGTGCCACTTCTTGTGTCTTCTTTGATCCTACTTATTTCTAGTCTATCCAGGGATAATTCTCTATTCCCACTACTTCGGGAGACCTCCTCTGTGTCGTAAAGTTGAGTGCTCTTCAGGCGCTCATCTTCTCCCTCCCCTTGAGGTATTTGTTCTAGCCCCATTGCATCATATATTCTATCGATTGTTTCTCCGATGCGTCTGGTGTCGAAGTCATCCTCAATATTCGGCCTAGACGTGCCTGGTATTGAATCATACGTGGGGAAGAATTCTTCTATATCTTCCCAATCTACTACTGGCTCAGGTTTTTTAACCTCTCCCCAGATATTCAAGATCGTGTGCTCTGTCTTCGCTTACGTTCTAGTTCTACATTGTCATCGAATTATCTGCGCTTCCTCGCCTTTTCTCTGACCCTATCTTCTTCCTTTTTCTTTTCATTTCTACATTCATCTGACCTCGGATTTCCTCATCCCTTTGTCTCTTTATTCTTTCCTCTCGTATTCTTTGCTCTTCCTCTGACCTTTGCTGCTTCTGTCTGTCTTGATCATTTTCTGCTCTCTGTTTGCGATCAAGCTGTCTTTCTTGCTCTTCGAGATATAGCTGTTCTTGCCTTTGTCTATCTTGTTCTTATTCTTTCATCTTACATCTTTCTCTTTTCTCTGTACATCAGCTAGCCTCTCTCTTTGCTTCGCATCATCAATGCCTTTGCAATCAAGTTTCAATCGGATTTGCCTTCCCATCCATTTGTTTTTTTCGAATGCTATCTCATCAGTTCTATCTTCATTTCCTTTCCATCTTTTGCCTTCTCTCTCCTTGTTGAGAGATGCACTTGTCTGTGACTGGTCCCTTCTTTCATCATTACGTCTCTCCCCGTCCCTTGGGACTGTGGAGGTGATATCCTTATCTTTATCCTTACCTTGATTTCCGTGACTACTTTGCGTAGGTGACTCATATGCCGGGTTGCTATAACCTGTCTCTGCTTCTCTCAGAGGGTATAAGCCCTTGTCTTCATTTTTTTCAATCTTTGTTTCAGATGGGGCGGGTGGCACAGTAGGCGTCTCGCCCCCCTCTGAACATACATTAAGTATCCAATCTATTGGCGGCTCCTCTTCATTTCCCTGTTCATACATTTTCCAAAGCTCTAGAACAGCTAGGCATTTGTCTAACTTCTTGCCCGTGTGTGTGGCGTGCAAGTATGTTGTCATGTGTTGCAAAACAGCTTTAGATAAGGACCTGCCCTGTGGCCATGGCATAAACATTTTGTGGGCGGTTCCCTTAACCCCCTCTGTACTGTATTTTTTCAGCCAAGGTGCATGTTTCGGCAACTGTTTGCATAGGTGTGCTAATGGAGTTATGTCTTCCATGCTTAAATCTGTACCCTTTCTCCTTATATAACACTTGTCAAAGCTTCATTTGACTTAAACAGTTCTAACAATAGGAGCGAGCACCAAACACAGCAAGCTCCAATCCCGATTTTGTTCACTTCTATTTTACTCAAAAAACATCAATTCGTATACTATACAGCTATTCAATCGCGTAAAATTTAAGTCCATTGGTTAAAGTCAGTTTGTCACAACAAACAACATGTAAGACAGACGTTTAACAGACTAGACGAACACCCGCTGGTCACATGTATCTCTGCCTCTAAATTTTACCCCGACATGGAGTTTAAACATATCCCTTTCGCAGCATCTTTAATCGCTGTGGTAGTCTATTTGTTCCCCTTTATTTGGGACTCTGGATACACGTTTCTTCTAGCTGCTATATAAGCGTAGAAATAAGGCGAATCCTCTTACTTCTCGCGTGTCCTCCCCGGTAACCTCTCTTTTCTCTGGTCTCCTCCCCGGTATCTTTCCTTTAGTTACTTCTCAGTTACTCTTGAGTCATTATTCCCTTCCCCTTAGATATAGGCATTCTTCTCAACTTCTAGCTAGATTTGGTTTTCCCGCCTCCCTCCGTTACCTTTTCCCTTTACTTCTTCTAAAGCATGCACTTTTGCCAAAACACTGTCTTTTTCACTCACTGTTCGCATGTTTCCTCTCTGGACCCTCGGGATCACGGCCCTTGTTACCGCCTTCTTCGGATTTTCTCTCACTCTGCTGCCCGTAGGAATGGGAAGGGTTTACGTGGGGAAACGCATGTCCCTTCAGACCTTGCCCTGCAGGTTTTGTTTTCTTACCCTACCGCTGGCTACGGGGAGCTTCACGGTCTACTCGGCCAAATGCCAAAGGACTTGTGATATTGCTGAAGACCTAGAGTTACTTTATGTTGACGGTCAATGGGTGTCTTATTCTAATCGATAACATCAATCTCTGTTACAAAGTGTACTCCGAGACTCCCGGCCGGCCCATAGAGCCGAGGTTTGCTTAGGAGTACTTTAAGACGAGATAGCTGCACCCTTGAGATGGATGGGGGTGCATAATCATTACTCCAACACTAATCAATAAGAACAACTCAATGGTTTGGCAAAGGGAGTCAGTTTAATGACAGGTACAGAAAACGGTGAGTTATGGATATCAGCAGTAATGCGATGGTCCTTCTCGCTTCAACTCCAACAAATTTCATACAAGTTGTAACATTTATACTCCAAAATCGTCATCATTGACGTTTAACACTCAAAAGTTAACATGCAATTCTATTGGTTAGGAAAAGGTAACTTTACTATAGGTACTATATCTGTATATGGGAACGGAGTGAGGGGATTGGGTAAACACTGTCAGGTGGGCGTCTAAGCCCTTCCTTCAAAAATGACTACTGTAGACGTCACTAAAAGTACAACGTCCCATTGGTTCTACTAACTATAGGACCCTAGATTATTAGGTCCATTGTGATTGGGTTGGCACCAACCCCATGCATATTTTTCCACTTCGTTTAGCAGCACACAGAATGGTCGGTCAGGTGCGGGGTGCCCCTTAGTTACCCAGCCTTCCTCCGATTATGGTTACAATCAATCATCACTTTAGTAGCTATGTGTCAATTAGTTCACTGTAGTTGGCCTCGAGACTGCATCTTCTGTCTGGAAAAGTTCTGATATCTCCGCCTGGTCAGGTGCCAAGCGTAGGTGTGAACCCTCACTTTTTCTTGCTCGGCTGGTCACGTGCTCCCTTGACCGTGAATTTGCCTCTTTTCTCTCAATTTGTGCATTTGATTCTCATTTAGCCCACCACCTGCCTATGTCTTATCTCACCTTTCAGAGGCAGCATATTCTGTCTTAGTTTCAATTAAATGTAGCTACTGTTCACTTCTTCTATTGGTATGGCCTTGGCTTTCCTGGCATGAGTTGCCTCTGCCGAGTTTCGTTTCATCCATGTCTTCTCGTTTTGCTAAATATGAATCTTTCTCATTCGGCCTTTAGTAACCTGGGTTGATTCTGCTTCTTGTGCAAAGTAGAAATACACTTTTATAATACTCTGCTTCGTTTTGAGGTAGATTATCTATAATGGTGCTTGCCGCACTATTCTTCTAGTAAGCATAGCAAGCCGCACTGTTTTCTTAGCTTTCTTGCGGTTCCAAGCATATTTACAGGTGTAAACTGGTCTAGTGTCTTCATCTTGCTTACAGCTTTAAACTTCTTTGCATTTCCACATCGTCCTTTCACTTTAGTTTCACGATATCCTTATTCATGGCATTTCGTCTCTTTGCATCATTCTCTGGTTGTCATTTCTTCTATCTGCAAGTCAGTCCTAGTCCTTGTGACGTCACCATTCGTCTTCCATTAAGACCTTTTTGGTTTCCTCTGGGACTGTACTTGGGCAATCTTCATTTCGTTTCATTTGTTGGTAGGGTTTTCTTGATGGATACCTTACTGTCCATGGTTTTCTTGGTATTGGTACTTTAATAGGTGCTGTTCTTATGCTAGGCACTGGGCAGAGCCCTACTGCGGCTCTCTGCTGGTTTATTTGCACATCATACGTCACATATTTTGGTGTGAACGTTCCTGGTACTTCAAAATAGGCGACTGGAGTGCAGGTTTTATTTGGGACCTCCTCTACTTAGGTTTCAGGTGGGGGTCGAACTGAGCTCGACACTTCACTTCATGTGTCTATTCTGTCCCAACTTAGACATTATATCCATCATACCCAGGTTGGTGATGTCTATCTAGCTTCGTTAGATATGACTAGTGCCTTTGATGGGTGATAAGATCTAGGCTCTGGTACAAAATGCTCTCTTTGGGCATTTCTCGTAAATTGGTCCAGCTGATTGCTTTACTGCACTCTCGAACATCTATTTGTGTTCGATTGTCAGAGGATGGTGTTCTCTCTTCCGAGATACCTACCTTTACAGGTGTAAATCAAGGGTGTACCCTCGCCCCTACGCTCTTCAACCTCTATGCGTGCGATGGGGAGGGACTGTGGCAGGTTCCTTCCATTTCACCAGTAAGGTTGGGGAGTGTTAGGTTGGAGTGGATGGCCTACGCGGACGATTTTATACTGTTCAATAGAACCCTGCAAGGTCTAAGAGCTAAGATGCAGCTTTTCTTTGAATATGCACAGGAAAATAACCTGTTTCCTAATCCGTCAAAGTCTAAGGTACTGGTTCTATCATGAAGAATCCACTAGAGACGATACTCTTGGACTATGGGAACTGATAATGTGGAGCAGGTTAAGGCAGTAATCTATCTGGGATGCCATTTGGCTAACAGGGTCAGTATTGAATATTGGAAATCCATCTTGAATGATAAGGTGAAGAAACCTACTGCTCAAATGAAGTTCCTAAAGCAGAAAGTATGTACATTTTCTTTACTTCCCCTGAGACGTTTCTACCTAGCCAAATTTGAGGCAATTATCCTTTACGATCTTGACCTTTTGCTCCCATAACATGGGTGATTCCCTGAATACAATTCAGGGCAGATTATGGAAGAGCATCCTTGGCCTTTCTATGGCAATTTCCGAATGCCATCATTAGACACGAGCTGTGTCTTGTGCCACTAAAGGCTAGGTATGTTTGGAGACGGCTTTCTTTCTTCAGAAGAATAATTGCTCCTACCAAGAATTACCGTTACGAGAGTCTTAAGGTTGCTATGCTAGCAGGCTCTGTACCATCTTTGAGTGGGTTTAATGAACCGATGTGCTCTGTGTGGTTGTATATCTGTGCCTCTGAAGAGGATTTGATTCTTAGACCAGGGCATATCAAAAAGATTTTGTTCAGGTCTGACTGGGCTGAGACAGTTCATTGCATTCATTCGTATACGAGCTTTGTTGAATATTCTCAGTTTATACATGTTAGGGAATGTCTGCCATTATATCTTCAGAAGTTCCTCTGCTCTGTTATATTTGTGAATTGTATGCGGTTCAGGCTAAATCAACTACCTGTCTGAGAAAGTCAGGAATTGGAACAGCCTGAATCCTTTGGGTGATTCTAAGGTTCTAGAGAAGGAGTGTAGGTTCTGAGGGGTAAGCAATTTTCGTGAAACCCTGAAACACCTGGAATTTGTGTGTATGTTCTTCGATAAGGCACGAACCAGGTTTTTCAAGGATAATGCAATTGGCAGCTCAGAAGTGACCAGAAATCTGTTTTGGTGTCGTTGTATGTAGGGCACTGCCATTTCTTTGGTTTTAGCTTTGAATCTTTTCCTTACAGTTTTAAATTCTGAGTTGAATAAGAAAACATTTTCTTTGGAAACAAAACTTTTTTGTATTTTAATTTGTTTTTTTTTCTTTTGTTTTTTTCTTCTCTTTTTTGCTCTTTGAAGTTGTCATTTTCTGATGATTGTAATTTAATTTTCTTTTATTTCTCTTCTCTGGTAATTTTGCTGTGTATGGTTTTTTATAAACTGTAAATGTAACAATAAAAAAAAGAAATGAGTTAAATGTGACCCCGGAACTTTGTGATTGTCTGGTGGCCCGTGTCAGTAGTTCTGAACACCAAACTAATGTTAAGGAGAAGTGGCGGATTGGATATCATTTTGCATATCGAGACAATACTTCCCAGCTAAAGTGGCAGAATGTGAACATGCGGTGTAATTGTGAAGGTGCCAAAAACCACTATTGCCAAAGCTTGAAGAGGGCCATAGTAAAGTAAACTAACAGCCAATATTGCCTCAGCCTACAGAGGGTAATTAAGAATTGTCACAAATAGGAGAGACAATAATAGAGCTCCAAACAAGCATAGACTAAATCCAAGAAGAGCGAGGGTGATAAAAAGTTATTAGCATTTGAGTGATGTAAGAGTGGAGAAACAAGTGTAGCTGAAAAGCTGCCCTACTGATTGGCAGTATTCAGGATGAGAGGAGCGTAATCTGCATTGCAGGAGGCATTCCCAAGGGTGCAACAAACAATGTCAATGTTGTATTATGTTTTCCCCAGTAGCAGTTTCCCATACTGCAGTTGTTGATACTGATATTGATGAAAACTAAAAGCTTTGTTGTAGCACAGTAGCTGCCCTCCTGATAGCCAGCATTCAGGAGGAGAGGAGCATAGTCTGAACATGCGGCATAAACCGTACCAATGTGGTTCATGTCTTTTTAGAAGTCTATATTGTTGAAGTTGTGGAAAGTCAAAGGACCTTGCAAAGCTGTTGATAAATGAATTTGACCACAAACGTACTTGCCTTCGAGTTACAAGTGTCTATCCCTGGCAGGCGAGTATACCAGAGCAAGAGTCCTTGTAGTGTTAGACCTGTCAGGCGAGTCCACCAGGTAGAAGATATTGAAATACTGTGTTGTGGTAAAAGATTGTGAAGAAGTGCCAAGGCCTCGACCATATGTCGTGAAATCATTGTAGAATCATCTTGACAAACTATTTCTATTGCCAGTAAGGAACTGTGAAAGTGCTCTTGGTTCTGAAGAAGAAGCTTTGTTGAGCTCTTGTTACTAGTGGAGAAACACAGATTTGTTTTTTACTGTTAGAACTGTGGGGAAGTTCTCTTGAGAGACTTGTTGGGGCAAGAAAAATATTGTTTTCCCGAACTGTGCAGGAGAACTGAACTTTACACATTTTTAACTGTGGATACAAAATTCCTGCTTTGAATCTGGGGAAGGGAACATTGTCCAAGGTCACAAGGAGAAACCGTTATTAAGTATATGTTTGAAGTAACTGTGATTTTATTAGATCTTGAATTGCCACATATTCCATTCATATCTTTGTGAGCTTAGAGCCCTTTAGGAACGTGCATATGTAATGGATGGGATCATACAGAATAATTTCTGAGTCCAAATAATCAAACCAACTCAGGAAGAAGGCAAAGTACTGTTTCATTTACAATTATCTAAAACAGGGAGTTTACAACGAACATCAATGGATGGACGCTCAGTTTCTCTCAGCGATCTTTTCACAAAACATAGATTTTATACCAAAAATGCATTAGAGGTGACGTCATACTACGTGGCAATAATGAAAAACCTATCACGGGTGGGATTGGCTAAGGGCAACATCTAAGTATACTTTCCTTTAAAGTCTAGGATTGTGATTGGCTGTCCACTATCGGTGGACAACATACGCCTACCTCTAAAACATGTAATCTTCAGAAACATTAGATACAGTTTTCATTGGTCTACAAACTGTGAGGTCCTTTGTTATATGGACTGATATAATTGGTTGGCACGATTGTGCCAGGTCTGAAACATTCGGTTCGCTTAGCAGCACGTAAGCCCCGGGCCAGGTGCAAGGAGTTGTGGCATGACACGATCTCCCCACCCAATTAGCCCAGCTTTTCTCATCTCCTATGCCTTCTGTCATGAAGATTGTCTTTGAACTTGGTCTTGCAAAGTATCCTTGACTTCAGAATACATGGGAGTGAGGGCACTCACTATCGTGTTCTGGGACTCCAAGTTCGAAATCTATTTTCATCCTTGGCTCATTTGACAGAAGACCACGATTTGGTCCATTTGGCAGGTTTTAAATGCTCTAAATAAATTAAACTTGGCACTCTTGGCGTTCTTTCTTTGCACCTTAACAAGGGATGATTCATCTTTCGCACATTCTCTCATTTCGAGATTAGATAGCTGACCTTGGCTGCTTTAGTCCAGGCCAGACAGCCTAATCTAGCAGCTCCATGGTTCTGCTTATTCTTGCTACGATACAGTTTTCCCTTCCTTCTTCATGGGTCCTGGCTTACTAAATTCATGATACCAATGTCCAGCTTCTATATAATGGTGGCTTTGCCTGTGTTCTATATACTTTGTATAGCCAGCTTCTATGATGACTTAATCTACCTTGCATTTCAGCATCTGCACATCTATTGAACGGTTGATTTCCTGCAGCACTTTGTGCATGAGTAATCTTTTTTGTATTAAAGAGTTCACTTGGTCATTAGCTTCTTTAGGATCTATACATCTTCTTCAGTCAGTATCTCAGGATGTCATACATGCTTTTTGTGATGCCACTAGCTTCTTTTCTTTGTGTATTCTCAGATTCCTTCAGGGACTTCCACCCTTAGGTTGTCATCACTTAGGGGATATGTTTGGTAGGGTTGTCTCAATGGGTATCTTCTCTCAAACACACGCTGTGGTATTGGCACAACTGCTGGTGTCAAACTCGGCACAGTCTCATGTCTCTAACATATTGGAGGAAGGGGGCAGAGGTATGCAGCTTGTATCTACAAGTATGTGGGACAGATTTGTTTTGTTAGAGTGTTTCCTTTAGTTATTTTGATAGGCAGGGACATTCTCTTCAGGGTAGCGATAGTGAGGTGTTTAACCCTTTTGAATTCATCAAATTGTATCTTAATGAAAAACCTTCACAAAGTTGATTGCCTCACATTTCTGACCCCTCACAAACTACACGATGAAGGTTCTTTATTGTTTTGTTTTATAAGTTTTCTTTTACACAATAGGGCATTATAAATAAATCAAATATACATACTGCATTACCCTTGAATGTCCTTGCGTGGGCTTTTAATTAGATGGATCCTTCCAGCAAATCATTGACCAGGCAAATGACCCATAGAGTTTGTAATAAAACATTGTTTGATTTGCTGCATTTGCTCGACCTATATGCTACTGCAGTGCCTACATATGCAATTGGTTGGCCTCTTGACCTTTAACCTAATGCTATGCTTTCTTGTTTTTTAGGCTGAAATGCTGATGGAAGCTGTCATGGCGACGGAGCATTCACAAAATGATCACCACCCTGAGCAGAGAACGGGAATTGGTGTCTCTGAGTCAGGCAGTGACTCTGAAGAAATTAAAGCTACTTCTTCTGGTGCAGAGGTTAATGGACAACCACCGACCAGAGCAGACCCACAGGAAAGCATGGGAGAGACACACTGTGCCACCGGATTTGTAGAGTTAGCAATCGTATCTACGAAGGACATGGGTCACCAAGAAAGTACAGAGAGGCCTGATCCTGCCTTGGAATCTACAGAGAGCGGTGGTGGGCCTCCACCCACCACAGGCATGCCCGAGACTGACACACAGTCGGGGGATATCAGAAATGAACGAGACCTAACGGGTGACCAAACCAACAATGTCGCTCAATCGATAGAAATGACTGGCACATCACAAACTACCACTGATCCCAAAGAGACTGTTGACCAAACACACAATACTACAGAATCATGGGGAATTGGTGACCAAGCAGGCTGTACTATAAAGTCTGAAGAAATTCAAGACCATCCAGACATTACAGACTTTGCAGTCGCTGGTAGCCAACTGGAGAGGAGCACAGATTTCAAAGATATCAGTGACAGTGCAGACTATACCACAGAGACCACGGAGAGCAGTTCCCAATCCTGCAGTACTTCCACCTCTAACCAGATCAGTGACAATCCTTACAAGGACTCTAATAGAGAAATCAGTGACCAGCCAGACCCTACTATTGCCTCTAAAGAGATTAGCGATCAACTACACAGTACCGCAGAGTCTACTGACCACAATAGCCCCCCAGGCAACACCACTGAGTCAATAGAGATCACTGATCTCACGCACAATGGTACGTTGTCCAAAGAAATCTTTGAACAACCTCAAACCACTCCAGTGTGTGTAGCTACTACTGACCACCCTCTGGGGTCTGATGAGATCAGTGGTCATCCCGAAATTACCCCTGAGTTTGAAGAGAGCAGTGACCAACTACACACGAATATGGAATCTGAAGTGGGTGTTGTCCATCCTGACCGCATCACAGGGGCTACAGAGATCCTCGAGCATCCAGACAATGCTGGGGAGTCTAACCTTGACCCATCAGGCAACACCGCAGAGCCCAGAGAGATGCTTGACCAACCAGACACCACTGAAGGTTCCAATGAGATCCTTGACCTAACCAATCAAACTGCAGAGTCCAAGGAGACCCTTGACCAACCAGGCAACACTGCAAATTCAGAAAAGGTCACTGATCATCTTGGCAGCAGCACAGAGTCTATAGAAACCAGAGACCAACCAGATAATACTACGAAGTTCAAAGAGGCCATTGGCTATTCTGACAGCAGCACAGAAGCCAATGAGACCAGTAGCCAATTGGACAACATTGAGGACTCTATGAATATCAGCTGCCAACCAGACACGATAGAGTCTGAAGAGATCATTGACCCCCAAGACTGCACCAAAGAGCCTACAGATGTTGTTAACCTATTATGCAGAATCCCTGATTCTGAAGACCTCAGTGGTCAACTGCACACAGCCACAGGATTTGGAAATGTTAAGGACTTATCACACACCACCGATGAAGTAGAAAACAGTGACAGATTGATCAGTATCATGGAGGCAATTGACTGTAGTAATGCGTCGCACAAAGCAACAGGCTCTGCAGAAAGCATGGATGGATCCAACAGCCCAGTTAATGATACAGATATCATCACTGGTCATCCTGCTGATACTGTGAGGAGCACAGACACGGATATTGTTCCTCCAATGGAAATTCAGTCCACAAGATCTGATGTAGAAACCCATAGCAGCACCGAGATCCGAGATAACGATGACGTGTATCGTGGGAATGCACTTTCCAGACCAGCAGGCAATGGTCCTCTGGAGACTAATGCAATTATTGAGACTTGCATTGACTCTGATGGAAATGCTGATGTAGGGCTTAATGGAAAAGAACCCACTGGCCAGTGTGTGACTTACTCTGCTAAAATGGAAGACAAGGACCCAAATGCGGAAAACACCAAGAAAGACTCTGAGCATTCCGATACCTACCAAGAAATCCGAGCAGCACAGGGTTCCACTATTTCTCACACAGACTCCACTGATCCTGGCAGCCTGGGGGGCAGTGAAACTACAGATGCAGCTCACCATTCCACTATCTCCCAAAAGAGTTGTGATGGATCCTACAATATCTTAATGCTCCCAGAGGCTAACGAGGAACTGAGCAAGGTGACAGAAGAGCCTAACGGTGCAAACACCAGCATTCCAGATTCTGGATCCAGTGTCCAATGTGAGGCTAATGTCATGGATGCACAGAGTCCAGTAGGTGAGGGGAGACCAGACTCCATCCACATTACCTCTGATGGAGAAGCCCAGCGAGAAAGTCATGTTGACATGGAGATTGAGAGGCAAGTAGCAGCTCATCTGGAGCCGAACGAGTTGAAGGTTTCAGATAGTGACTCAGTCATGAGTGACATCAGTAGGAGTCTACCCGCTGCGGGAATCTATGTGCAGAGCTGGGAGCCTGTTTCACTGAGGCAGGACCAGGACGGTCAAATCGCAGTGGGAACAATTCCCTGCTCCCAATCCCTGAAGAATAAACCCGATCTGTCTATAAATGAGGGATCTGCCATCTTTGGCTCCAGCACAAACTCTAGTTCGCCATCTGAATCCGTGGAGACCCTTGCTCCGTACCCAGTGCCTCATGAACATTCCATAGAGGGGAATCAAATCCCTCCCCATCTGGCTGAGTTCCAGACCATTGACTTCCATCATAGGGTTGTGGACCCTGAAACCGACTCTGGTCCTGTTGTAATGGAGGCTGTTGGCTTGAATGTCGAGCAGACCCAACTCTCTGACACCCCATCAGAAATGCCAAGTGCTGTGTCACTCCCAAAGCCTCTCATACAAACAGTGGAGGTAAGAGTGCCCCCCAAAAATGCAGACGGCACCGGTCCCGTGTCCCTTCACTCCTCAGAAGACTTTATTGTGGACCCAGTTACTCCAGAGGACACGGCCCAGCAAATACACGAGCAGATGGACACAGTGTCACCATCGCCGCCAAGCAGGCATACAAGTGATGCCACTAAACCTCGAGGACCACTTCCGGCAGATTATTGTGCTGACGATGCATCTCGGAAGGATATCCCCCCAGATTCTCCTATTCAGCACTGTGTCTGTACACCAGACCCAGGCTTGCAGGCAGCTCTAGGAGGAGGGGTCTCCTCTGAGCAGGAGGAGATACTCCATGCTTCAGAGCTTTCCACCTCTGATCCTAACCAGGAGCCCCCCACTTCTGAAGCATCCGCTTGGCATATATTGCTGGAAAAGGATGAGAATGTGGAGCTCATACCTGATGGAAAACAAGCATGCATGCATCCGTGGGATTCCAAAACAGAAGGAGCACCTCCTGGATCAAGACACAAGCGACCTTCAAGTGTGGAGGTGCAAACAACTGTCTTTTTACCTGAAGAGTGGAAAGGGGCCCAGCTGCCATATGGACAGGAGTCAAATGGCATTGTGACCCAGCAGGGGAGGACTGACCGCTCTCTGAATGTAGACCCGGTGGAACCATTCCCTTTAGATTCTGGTGCAGCTTCAGCAGGGTCTTCTGAGGATCCCCAAGAGTCAGATGCTGTGCTTGTTCGCTTGAATGCAGCCACAGAACCCCGTGGTGATGAAGTTGGGGGCGGCCTTACAGAATCCCATGGTGTGTCCATAAGAGTGAACACATTTGGGTTTAATGTGGAATTCATGAAGTTCCTCAGCCAGGTTCCACAGTATTTTCGAGGAGAGGCAGATGAAGAACTACCAGTACCAGGTATTGCACAAAGTAGTCCAGTGCTTGTGGAAGAGAGTCCTGAAGCCTGTCTGTCCGGGGGAGGCAGTGACCACACAAGTGTGGATGGAGACCTCCCTGGGGAACACCCTTCTGAGTCCAGCGAAGATACTCTGGTCAAAGGCGTTGTGATGCCACCTGCCCAAGAATTAACTCCTGCCCCAATTAATTGCTTCAATCCCTGCATGTGGCTGGATAGCAGTCCACAGCCGGCAAATTCCTTCTTCGAGGACATGCCTACAGACCCCCAGAACAACCAGGTGACCTTTGGCAGCCCTGCAACAGCGCCATCTCCCTTGCACTTCTTAACTGTCACTCCACCAATCATTAATTACAGCACAGAGACTGTGTCAGCCAACGAAAGCCATCTGGAACCTCAAACCAAGCGTAGCGATGGGTCAGTGCATGTGCCACAGATGTCACCAATGTCGGACTACCCCCCAGCCATGGAAAATGTCTTCCTTAGTCCCCATCCCACCCCTGTAACTGTGATTACTGGTACCGCTGACACAGAGGGTCGCAGTATCTGGGCACCAACTTGGAAAGTGCCAGATGACTCTGTACTGCAGGCACTCACCAAGAAGCTGGGCTCCCCAAAATTAGGCAGAAGGACTAACAAAGTCTACAGAACTTCTGGTGGGGCCACTGTCCCGGACAAAGAGGCTCCTCACAGGCACTCCACCCCTGTCCTGGTCTCCCACCATCGGATGGTGGAAGAAAAGACCATGGGGGGCAGCGAGCATGGAAGGAATCTTTTCAAGATGGCTCCGGAATCTGCGCGTTCTAAGGCCTTGTTCAATAAGGTGGCAGTATCTGAAGAAGCCACGCTTCCGGTCCAGGTGGCAGACCGGAAGCCCACGGATGAGAGCAAGAGTGGTAGGTGGTGCGTAAGGGTAAGCGAGGAGGGTGATTCTAGTTGGAGGATTCCCCATAACACCTCTGTGCAGACCCTGCTCACAGACGGGTGCCTGCCTCCGGCCAAGTCATCCAGTTGCCCAGGTCAAGCCCAGGATTGTGTAAAGGGACACCCATCAGACCCAGCAGCCGTTGATATGAGGAGTCAGGAAGACCTGACTGGTGGTGAAGGCAAATCACGAGACTGGCGCCGAAAATGCCTAAAAAAGATTGCAGGCAATGTTGGCCTCTCGCAAGGTGCTTTGGCTTTCCTTGTTGCATGCTGTGCAGCCATTAGTCCAATGCCTCTGCATAGGTGATTTGTTTTTAAACATCTGTAGCCAGATATGGGGACAGAGAGGCTCTGGCAAGAAACCTTCACTCACCGTTGACATCAGAAGGGTGTGCTGAAGACCAGTGTGTGGGAATGCTGGGTTGAGGGATCTGAAGAGTGGTCTGAGAGTGTAGGGAACTGTGTAGGAATGCTTTATGCAAGTTGTGGGGGATGTTAAAGAGCACCATCAGTAGTACTAGGGGGGGTACCCTTTCTTTTCATGTTTAATTCTGACTGTAGGGCCCTCCCCATTTCCTGTTTAAACCCCCTTTTCCCTCCCATTTGATATCAAGTTGATATAAAATGGATATACATTTTATATAAATTTAATGACCTCCAACATTTGTTATATCATTTTTATATAAAACTGTATATAAGTTTTGAAATAACATTTTGTATATAAAATGTTAATATAAATTTGTATATGTATTTACATTTTATTATACAATTTTTGTGTAGTTTATATAAAATTCTAATATAAATGTTATCAAATTGTATATACATTTTGATATAACATTTTATATACATTTCAATATCATTTTTATATCTATTTAATGACCCCCAAAAAATGTAATCGACCCCCAACATTTTTATATCATTTTAATATAAATTATAAATGGTATATTAACTGAATATAAATTCCGTATATAGTATAGACGTCATGACACTCCAGATATTTGACCCCATCTAAAAATAACCCTTGAGTTGCGTTCACCTATTCAAGCAGTAACCTCAAACTTTGATATAGATTTTATTAAGACTATAAATAAATGCTGGCATGGCCCTGCCAGCCCTTTGATGTCTGCCATAAATAACCAATTTTAATTTGCTTTATATGCAGTGTGGTTCACAGTGCCTACAGAAAAGATCAAAACGTTTCCTTCAAGACCATGCATTGCTCCAGGCAAAAGACTGTTGTAGAGGTACCAACCTGTTTGGAACATAGATCGCTGGTTCTACACCAGCCTTCAATGGCCTTCAGAAGCCCCCACACTGTTCACAGGGGCCCAGAGCCGTTGAGACCCATGGCACTGCAGCACACAAATACGACTGAACTCGGGCATTGGCACAAAGATATCGGTACCAGGTGAGGGGGGGGGGGAGGTTGTAGTAGTTTGGCTCTGCGAAGCTCAGGATCAGCTGATTCAAAAAGTAACTCATGATCTGGAATGAAAGGAATTTTGATGGTTCACACTCGCATTTCTGTATTCTGCAGACCTCCGCAGGGAACATGTGGGGGCTGCTAAGAAGGTTTATTTATTTATTTATTTATTTATTTATTTTTAGCTCTGATGAGTCACCACTGCATGACATGCCTTCCGTGATGTTCTGTGCCAGCTGTGTAAATACCTGAGCCAGGAAAATGCACACAGGGTCTACTTATCTATAGCAGTGGGAGGGCTATTTTCAGATTCAGATAAAATGACGACAGGGTTATATGAATGAGAAGGGAAATCGGCCCGGAAGTTGAGGCGCTGCCCGATGACGGGCACGCACGCGACGGCGTGACGTTGCACGCCGTCGCATGCAGTACAAATAAACGGGGCGTTTCCCGGCCGCGTCAGTGCAACCGGGAAGCCCGAACCAAGACAGACGTGTGTGTCTCCGTTCTTGGTGCCAGGGCTTGCGGCGATGCGCGCGGGGGGCGCCAGTCACCTCCAACAGTGGTGACGAGTGGGGGAAACGATGACCGGGCCCGGCGGTGATCACAGGAACAATTTTTCACCGAAACGAGGTCGGAACACGAACTTCGTTTCACGCCGCGGGTAGTGCGATGCCCATGCGGCTGGTGGCCATTTTGTGCAACAGGCTGTGGGACGTCGGGAGGCTCCGGTTTGAGCCCTGAAGCAACCCCAGCCCCAATTATTGGAGATCCTGGTAGCTGATGGCTACACATACACGAGGTTATGCCTGAATAGTGCATAGAGTCAATTTTGGGTTTTCTACGTCGAGTGGAAGCAATGAGAAGGCCCATCTTGGCTGGGCCTGCATAGCCCATTTGTCCTTGGCACAATTTTTGGAACAACTAAAGGCAGGTTGCCTTTTCCATCCCCTTCATCATCATCCTGGTGGCCTCACCAGCCTTCATCCTCTTCATCATCACAGAGGTGTGCTGCAAGTGACTGTATCCAGGGGTGGTCCATGCTGAAAGTCATTTTGGACTGGGTGTTTGAGTTGCGGCTCCTGGTCAACCTTCTAGGAGTGCCTGTGCGCTCAAACTCATGAGTGACACCGAGGACCAGGACGGTGCACACGGCGCGGCGGCGCAGCTACTTCCTCGTGCCCCAGCGGCCCCGCAGGGCCGACGGCTTCCAATGCAGCAACCAGCAGGTGGTCAGGCAGCGGTTCCGGCTCTTCAACCACAAATACAACCAGCTGCACCACCTGGCATTCAACAAGCCACATCTGTCATGGCCCAGGTACGTGCTCATGCTGCTCTGCAGCCCATCCCCGAATTTGATGTGTCGGGCCCGCCCTCCAGCTTGGGGCCCAGATGGAGAAGGTGGGTGGACCGCCTGGACATGTACTTCAGGGCTGCCCAGGTGGTTGATGACACCAGGTTGGCTACGATGCTATACTCGGCAGGGCCCTCTGTCCAGGAGACTTTTGAATCTCTGCCACAAGGGAATGGAACTTATGATCAAGCAAAGGCCGCCCTACAAGCGTACTTTCTGCCCCTTGCCAACGCGGACTATGAGCAGTTCGTGATGCTCTCTGCCAAACAAAGATGACGAGACCTTGGACACTTTCAATGGGCGCCTGAGGCGTCTGTCGCTCGCCTGTGCCTGGGGTGACGCAGAGGATATGATCAGGACCATGCTTAGCCAGGCGTGCTCATCAGGCAAGCTCAGGCGCCAGGTGCTGAGGGAGCCCGGGATAACGCTCCAGCGCATCCTTGAGCTAGGAAGGTGCCACGACGCGTCGGAAGCGAGAGCCGCAAGAATGGAGGCTGGGTCGCGGCCTATCAAGACTGAAGAGGTCTGCGTGATGTGGCGAGGAGGAAGAGGTACCAGGAGGTTTGGTGGCAGCACCCGAGACAGAGCTGGGAGGGCAGGCGAAATTTGCCAAAAAATGCGGGTATGACCTGCCCCACCAATCAGAATGCCCTGCAGCTGGCAAGACCTGAGGACGGTGCGGGTTGCCGGACCACTTCTCAAGGGTGTTTAGGGCGACTATGCCCGCGTTGGTGCCAAGGGGCCAAGGCCGAGCTAGCTCCACTCGCCAAGGTCGGCCGTCCAATGTCGCTCAAGTGGACCAGAGCGGAAGAAGCGGAGGAAGATGAAGAGAACACATTTTTTGTCTCAAGTGTGGGGGTTCTGAGAAGCAGGAACCGACGACAGCCAAGGTGCGTGGTTGAGGTGAACCAGTCTCCAGTCCCGGTACTAGTGGACACAGGGGCGTCGGTAAACGTCATGGCCCGTGAACATTACAATGCCATGGATCAGCCGCCCAAGCTGGTCACACCCAGGGCCCGCATCTTTGCGTTCTGTGGTGTGGAGCCCATCCCTCTCGACGGAGCATTCGTAGCAAAAGTAGAACACGATGTCTCTCACATCACAGCACGCTTCTACGTGACCCCAGTGAGTAAGAATACTTTGCTAAATTGTGCAGCGGCAGAGCTCTCGGCATCATCAGCTTCGCGTACTCCGTCTACCTGGAAGACATCAATGACTTACTAGAGAAGCATGAGGCTCTGTTCAAGGGGATTGGGCGGATGGCCGGGGAGCCGGTGCGGCTGCATATCGATGAGTCGGTACAGCCGGTAGCCCTGAAACTTCGGAGGGTACCATTCCACCTCTGTGAGCAGGTCGACAAAGAACTGGACAGCCTCGTCGATCTAGACATCATAGAAAAGGTGGAGGGCCCGACTCCCTGGGTGTCCCCTATAGTGGTGGCAAGGAAACTTAAACAGCCGGGCGCAGTCGGGATCTGTGTAGACATGAGGATCCCCAACAAGGCCATCAAGAGGGAGAGGCACCTCACCCCGACGCTGGATGACATCATTGCGGAGGTGCAGGGCGCTCGGTTCTTCTCGAAACTCGACCTCCGGGCTGGCTATCACCAGGTCGTCCTCCACCCCGAGTCAAGGTACATTACCACATTCACTACACACCGGGGATTGTATCGCTTTAAGAGGCTGAGTTTTGGGTTGTCCTCGGCGGCTGAAGTATTTCAGAACATCATTCGGGGTGCCCTAGCTGACCTCGAGGGCGTCTTGAACATAAGCGATGACATTCTGGTGTTTGCGAGGACGGAGGTGGACCATCTGAGGCATTTGGCGAGGACATTCGAGAGGCTGCGGTCGCTGGGTCTCGCCCTCCATAAGGAGAAGTGTGAGTTTCTGCGCCCCTCCCTGGAGTTCTTTTGGTTTGTGTTCAAGGAGGGGGGTTGCCCCCTGACCCCAAGAAGGTACTGGACATTCAGAAGGCACAACCACCGGAGTCAGTATCGGAGGTGCGAAGCTTCTTGGGCATGGTCACTTACTGTGGGCGGTTCATCAAGAACTTGGCATCCAGGTCTGAGCCTCTCAGGGCCCTGACAAGAAAAGATACCATCTGGAATTGGGGCCCACTGGAGCAGGCGGCTTTTGATGACATTAGAAGTGCCCTCACGGCCGAGGACACTGTCGTTCTTCGATCCTGCATTACCGTCGGAGATCATCGTGGACGCCAACCCTTTTGGCCTGGGTGCTGTATTGACACAGATTGACCGTGATGGCGGTATCCGGCCAGTTGCGTATGCCAGCAAAGCACTGTCGGACGCCGAACAACGGTACTCGCAGATTGAGCGCGAGGCGCTGGCCATGCTGTGGGGATGCCGCCACTTCCGGCTCTATGTACTCGGACGCCCAGTGACGGTGGTAACTGACCACAAGCCACTGCTGCCCATCCTAGCAGGGTCGTCATCCAAGCCGCCAGCACGCATTGAAAGGTGGATGGTGGCTCTTTTGGAGTATGGGGTGACTCTGGTATACCGACCGGGGGCAAATAACCCAGCTGACTACCTCTACAGACATCCCGGGGCACCTGGAGGAGGGGACTGAGACGCCTGTGAAGAAGAAGCCGAGGAGCATGTCCGAGTCGTGGTGGAAGCAGCCACGCCGAATGCCGTGCTTCTTCAAGAGCTGGAGGCTGTGGCGGCACAGGATGAGTGTTTCAAGGTGCTGCGGCAGTCCATGCAGCAAGGATCATGGAAGTCAGCACTCGAGGCCCTGGCTGGGCGCACTCAGGAGGCCCGGACTGGGTTGGAGCAACTATGGAAGGTCCGAGAAGAACTGTCCTTCTCCACATCGGGCCTGTTGCTTCGGGGTGATCGGATTGTAGTTCCCCAGTCAAAGGTGGGCGACGTGATTGCACTGGCGCACCAGGGTCATCAAGGGGTCGCCAAGACCAAGGCCTGCCTCCGGATGAAGGTGTGGTTCCCCGAGCTGTAACGCAAGGTGGATGACTTTGTGGCGGCTTGTGTCTGGTGCCAGGCGGCATCGCCTGTACAGCGGGAGCCAGTCATCGAGGTAATGCCAAGGGGGACCCATCCATGGGAGGTGGTTCATGCCGACTTCGGGTCCACCACTATGGGCACCCACTTCCTGGTCTTAGTTGACGAGTACTCCAGGTACCCGGAGGTGGAGTTCGTGGAGTCCGTGGCGTTTGAACACGTGGTTGTGGCTGTGGAGAAGTTGTTTGCGGCTCATGGGTTTCCGCACACGCTGTGCTCGGACAATGGTGCGCCATTCCAGGGTGAACGGTTTGCAGAACTAATGGTGAGCTGTGGGGTGGTGCACCGGAAGATCACGCCTCTCTGGCCTCGAGCAAATGGGGAGGCAGAGCGTTTGATGAGGACTCTCAATAAGACCTTTAGAATCGCCCGAGGACAGGGGCAGTCCCTACAGAGAGCCCTTTACCAATTCTTGAGGGTGTACCGCACCACGCCCCATGCGTCCACGGGGGTGGCCCCGGCTGAGGCGATGTTCAGGAGGTGTCCTCGAGGGTTGTTGCCAGAGGTCGGAGAACGAGAGCCTGCGGTAATGGATGACCAACGAGTCGAAATGGACCGGCGAGTGAGAATTGACCAAGAGAACGTGCGGAAGGGGCTCCGCCCACAACAGCTGGAGCCGGGCGATGAGGTCCTCATTCGCAATCGACATCCGCATGGGAAGCTCTCCCTGCCGTACGAGCCTGAGCCACTAGACGTGGTGGCTGTCAGGGGCTCCATGGTAACTGCGTCAGATGGCCAGTCGGAAGTAACTCGCAATGTAAGCTTCTTCAAGAAGCTTAGGGATCCCAGAACTGACCCTCCTCCTGATCCGGACCTTGGAGGAGCCCCGGAGGACGAGGGAGACCAACCCTGCATGCCGGAGTCCCCAGCCCGGGGCCCGTCGGTGGACAGATCACCCGTGCCGGAGGCGAGCCGGAGGTACCCCCAGAGGGCTGGGCGAGGGAAACCTGCTCGCCTCACCGATTACGTGCTGGGACACTTGGCTGATGATCAGAAGGGTGACAACTGTTAACTAGGGGGACCCGGGTGGATGCTGATAAAGGAGTGTTCATGGCATCGGGGTTTGTGAATTATTCTATTTGCAGTGTTTGGTTTGCAGTGTATAGTTGAATTGTGATCATTGGTTCTCCCCGAAAAAGGAGGAGTGTGGCGCTGCCCGATGATGGGCGCGCACGCGACGGCGTGACGTTGCATGCCGTCGCGTGCAGTACAAATTAACGGGGCGTTTCCCGGCCGCGTCAGTGCGACCGGGAAGCCCGAACCAAGACAGACGTGTGTGTCTCTGTTCTTGGTGCCGGGGCTTGCGGCGATGCGCGCGGGTGGCGCCAGTCACCTCCAACAGAAGGTTTGCTTATTTTAGATTCTGCTAGTGACATAGGAAGCTTGCGTGCATTGTGTGAAGAGTAAGCAGGATATCTGGGGTTTGTTGACCAGTATAGATGCATTGTGCCTCTGTAACCAGGAAGCTGCATGGTGAGGGGTATGGAGGTGCGTGTGTTTAACCCTTTAAAGCTGTATTTCTGACCAGTGCAGGGACCTCTCCTGGGACACAGGTGGATTTTTATCTGCAGGTGAGAATTCTGACAGCTGGGCCATCGTTGGAAAACACCGTGTGTGGAGTCTCATGCTGGGTGACTGTGACTTAAGCTTCTTGCAGGACCTGTGAGGAATCTGGGCTCCTTGGAATTAATTGGATGCCTGTTGGAGCTGCTGGCAGGCCGGCAGGGGAGGCCCCCTGCTGGGCATTGATTGGAAGACAACCGTATGTTTAATAATCAGATTGACAGACGACTTTAAAACCCTGGCTGGGCTGGGATTAAGGTGAGTTGTTAGTACCATTGTTAGTGTTACTGTGGGGGGGAGGGGTGTATTTTTAAAAATGTACCATTTCAAAGCTCCCTGTATAGATTAGTTGGCTAGCATGATGGCTGCTAGTCTGACATGCAGAAAAAAAGACAGTTGGATTTATGTTACTACCCAATGTTCTCGGCAGCGGGAATAACACAGAGCTGGAGTTTCGTAACCGGTAGTCTCCATGTCTAGGTTTTACACCACTCACTGTGGGGCCAGGAGAGGTAAATCATACACTCTGGGGCTTATAGTTTACCAGTCAGGATGTGCACATTAAAAACACAGTGATATTCTTCTGGCTTAACATGTTGCTATAAGGATTTTACATGTTCCACATGTTGTGTTTTGAAAGTAAAACGTGGACGCCATTAGAACACCTGGTGACCCTTTCCGTGTACGGAGGTGGGCGGGGGGGGGGGGGGGGCACTGCGATGGGCCGTCCCTGGAAGACACGGTCTAGATAATCCTAGGCTTTGAAGGTATTCTAAAAGGCTGCACCGCCTATAGATGACAATGCTAAGGCGTGCCGGGTGTCTCACTGTTTTATTAGTGAGCTGACAGAGCACACATTAGAACAAATATGTGGGAATTTTCTAGGCAGGCGTTGCTGTATGAGTTTTTCAGCGATGCACTCAATGCGACCATGAGAAAGCCTGTGATTGCATTGCAAACCTGTGCATGGAGGGTGATTACTGTTTTGGGGTTAAGAATCCGAGTATTGGTTATTGAGGCCCAAAGAGTGCTTTACACTAATGAATTGTATTAAACAATGCAATTGCTTAAATCCTCCTCTTGATTGTGGCAGCCATAACCATATCAACTGCCCCCCCTTCCAACCAGTCTCCCATGTGGAGAAACCGATAATGAAGGGGCCCTTTTTTGCCACTACATGGGCGCCCCTAGTGGCACTCAGCATTTTGCACAGACGTGGCTGGAGTATTTTCTGAAGTTGGCTGATGTAGGGTTTTGTGAACCCCCAATTTGTCGGGCCATGCACTGGGGATTTGGGTATGTGTCAAAGATCACACATTTTGCTGAAGTGGTGTATCCTGGATTATTTCACACAAACTGAGTGAAATGCTACATTTTTTTACTGGCCAAGTGCTAGGGTGTTACACTGGACTTAAGATGAGGGTGCTGACTTTGCAATATGATGTGTATTGCGGTGGGAGGGGAATTGCATTTGAATATTTCAAAGAGGTGATTAACGATGTGTTAAAGCCAGCTGCTTATGGAATTAATAAGGCGCCTATACACAAGTGTCTCCAAGGCGCGATCCAATTACAAAATCCAATTACTATACCCATTGTTTTAGCTAGTGGCTAATGGGGGCTATTGGGCTCATTTTGTATTTCCAACTATGTGTTAAAATGTATGTTATTTCTTTTGTGTGCTCAAAGCGGTACAATTTGCAGTACTTGGTCGGTGTGAGCAAAGTGGTAAAATACTTTTTTCCCCCTAGTTTGGAAGCTTCAATGTGATTGTTAATGCACACAGCACTTTATCTCTTAATTGTGAGATAGAAGTGAGACACAGTGATAGTGATTTAAAATACAGTTTTAACTCCAGACTTGTATCAGGCAATACTGACACACCCAAATCTGTGGGGCTTTCATGAGCTCCCAATTCCAGCAGGCCATGGACGGTGGCATTCGAGTATGTCAAAGATCACACATTTCTATTAAGCAGTATAGCTGTGATCCTTTCCCACAAACTGATTCAAATGTTTAATGGGTCAAGTGCTAGGGTGTTAGATTGGACTAAAGATGCAAGCGCTTACATTGCAATTTGTTGTGCATTGCGGTGGATGGGAAATTGTATCTGAATATTTCAAAGAGGTGATTGGCGATGTGTAACAGATATCCTATTCTGGTTTTATATTCTCTTTGTATTTTAGACACAACATGAACCGGCAGACACTCTGTATGTGGGATGTCCCACCTGGCAACCATCAGACACTGATGCGGTTGGATTGCACGGCGGTCACACACAAAGGATTCAGCGAGTGTTATTTGATGGGAGAGTGTCTGTACTTCACCAAAGCTAATTGGAGTGGGTAACCCATTGTTTTATCAGAATGTTTTTTTTGCTTTTACTCAGGGCCAGCTGAGTCTGGGGGGGGGCTGTGTAGGAGCCGAGTGGTCTTTTGATGCGCCATGGGCTACTGGAAACTGGTGATACTAGAGATGCTTGAAAACGAGAGTCTGCTGTGCTCGATGTCTGTACACGGAGGTACACAAGGGTGGCAGGGATTGCTGAGTGTTTCTACGTCCCACGATCTGCAGTCTTTCAAATTCAATTCCAGCCGGGCTAGAGAAGAATGGCTTTTGTATGCGTGTGAGCAGCCTCCAACTGCAGACATTGGGAAGCGATGGTGACCATTTTTATCCTTTGTTTGTCTTTTTTCAATTCATAGAAAACAAGAGAATGAACGGTGAACTGCATTGTGCTAAACCTGAATAATTTACATAGTGAAAATGAAATATTGTGCAACTTTTGTGAATTTGCAATATTCTCATAGAAAAATGAAAATTATTTGTGCAGGAAGTGCACATTTTGTATGGTGTAAGGAACTCATGGTGGCAACAACGGCAGACATAAGTGATCACAGTTCAAGAGTGTTTATTTAACTGTAAATGCAGGGTGGAAAAACGCCTAAATCTAAGATGGGTGCAAGCTTCGATCATCAAATGAAAATAAGGCAGTCCTTGTGGCGTTGTCAAAATAAAAGGGCCTATACTAAGAAAAACCTATTGCCAATTCCTTACAACTAATTACAGAAAGAGTGTGGGATGGGGTTTCAATAAAGAAAGGAGTGTTCCCAAATGATAAGTCAGGATGTGATTTCCAGGGGTCTCCCATCCCCACATTTTCTAGCACGAAACAAGGTGGGACTGTGGAGCACAGCACACGCTGGAGCCTTCACAGCATGAGCCAACAGTTCCGTCCCGCTATCAAGTTCTTCGACCGTTGTCTCCTTTCAACAAAAATCTCTTACCTTCGATGGCCTGATGCATTCATCAAACAAACACAGTTCTGTTCCACATATACTTTGGGTGACGGCTTCACCCTTGCGTCCCCCTCTTCCGGGTGCAGACCCCTCACCAATCATATTCCATAAAACAGCTAAACAGTTCCTTTTAAATGCTCTTTGGGTTACCACTTTCCACCCCGGATCTCCCTCCTTGGAGCTTGAACCCCTTGTAGACGTTTGTCGCCCTCCTTCGCGTTCACTGTGGCTTTTCTTGCATTCTCAGGTTTCAATGTCTTTTTAAACAATTCATCAGGCTTTGCCCTTGGTTGTCGGCTTCCCTATGCCGGGTTTGCTCTCGCCAAGTTTTACCAAACAGTTCACTATGGGACTTTAGACTTCACCCCTTCTTGTTAGCATCCCTCCACTTCCATCTTGCCAACTTTACAAAACACAGTTCCTTACTGATTTCACTATGCAGGATTAATTTCCCTTCTTCACAATAATCTGTCAGTCAAAGACTTTCGACAGTACAGGGGATTTTACAAGACCCCTGTATGACCACTTTGACCTCTCTTCACAAGGCCTTCTGGTTATGGTAGTCTCTACCTTCAGGTAATCTCCGAGAGTTTCCTGTGTGAGCACCCACATGGTGCTGGACGCCTCTGTTGCAGGCTTTGCCCCATTTTCTCAAAAGTTCTTTTAAGCTTCCCAAAGTTGAAATTAGCAGTTTGCCACTTTTCGTTCAACACAGGCCGGTTTCTTATAGGGCAAGGTTAGTTCTCCCCTTGTCGCCTTCTCGGCATTCGCCGTCTTTCGCCTCCTCTTTAACTGCTGCACTGAGTTAGCTCTCACATTGTGCGGTATGCCTTGCTCGTCTGCGCTCTCATGCTCCACCTTTTATCCCTGTAAGGATGGGAAAGTGCTATCAGGTGTGTGATTTTGGTCAATTGTCTGACTTTGTCTGACCCTTGTATTGGGACATGTCAGGTAAACGGCTCTGGTTTTAGTCTGTTGTCTTTTGTGTTGTGCGAAAGTGTTCATGTCGGAAAAAGGAGAGGCAGTGTTTTGGAATATTCTACATGGTAGGATAGGGAAAAGGTGTTGAAAGAAGGGGGCTACTGCATCTCACCCGTCGGTGTCCCACTCCACAAGGACCCCCCATCCAGGTAATCCTCCCTTACTGGTCCACCCCCAGGAACTGGATCCAATAGCGATAGCACGGTCCTGGCCACCTGAATGACAGATCCCAGGGGACTAGCTAGGGAGACACCTTCAGGTTTCTCACAATGGGTGACTAAAATTTGGAAACACATGAAAATGCCCCTGAAAACTCCACTCCTCATATTCTCAGGATTTCACCCACCCCTTAGTCCACCAACATCCAGCGTGCTTTGTTGTCTGCCGCTTGTCATGGTGCTATGTTCTTGAAACGTTGTATCCGCAACGACTGGTCTTCCCAAAATGTTTCCAAAGAAGTGAAGGTGGTTGTAGAGGGGCAGGTAAAGAGTTTGTTGGGGACTAGTTGTTTCTGTCTACAAGAGAGGGGATGATGATGGCCGCATTTTTTGTGTTGAGCCAAGATCAAGTGACCGGCTGTGTGCATTTGTTAATTAGTAAATGGAACGGCCATGCCTGGCACTCTCTCTCAATCAGTGCCCCTACTCCACACCGCATAGCAACGTATTGTAAATGTCTTTTCTATGTTGCATCTCTTCAACAGTGTGTTTTCTGCAGCAGTCTTGTGGTAACAGGGTCATGCTCCATAGAAAACACAAACATTGCTATGCGGTGTGGCATAGGGGCAGTGATTGAGAAACAGTGCGAGGGATGACCATTCCATTTACTAATTAACAAATGCACACAGCCGGCCACGTGGTCTTTGCTCAACACTAAAAATGCGGCCATCATCATCCCCTCTTTAGAAGGAAGAAACAACTAGTCCATGTCAAACTCTTTTCTTTGCCCTCTACAACCACCTTCATTTCTTCAGAAACGTTTTAGGAAGATGTGAGACAGGCATGGTATCAAGAGTGACACAGACTCAAAGGGAACAGTTTCAAAAACCTTTATTTACCAACGTTCTGGGGTTGGAGTAGTACATAACTGGCCCCAACTCTCGAGGGGTTGAGTTTAGGGCCCTTTAGGAACATGCATTTAATGGGTGGTATCACACAGAATAACTCTGAGTCCAAATAACCGAACCCACTCAGGAAGATGGCAAAGTACTGTTTAATTAACAATTATCTGAAACCGGGAGTTACAACGAACCTCGACGGACGTACGCCCGATTTCTCTCAGAGATCTTCACACAAATCATATCTTTTATATTACAAAATACGTCAGACGTGACGTCATACTACGTGGCAACTAATGAAAAACCTACCAGGGGAACATCTAAGTATATTATCTATAGGAACTAGGATTGTGATTGGCTGCCCCCTATTAGGTGGACAACATATGCTTACCTCTAAAACATTTAATGTTCAGAAACATTAGATACACAGTTTCTTATTGGTCTTCAAACTATAAGGTCCTTCGTTGTATGGACTAATACAATTGGTTGGCACGCTTGTGCCAGGTCTGGAACGTTCGGTTAATTTAGCAGCATGTAAGCCCAGACCCAGGTGCAAGGAGATGGGGCATGACACTACCTCCCCACCCAATTAGCCCAGCATCTCTCATCGCCCATGCTTTCTGCCAAGAAGATTGTCTTTGAACTTGGCCTTGCAAAGAATCCTTGTCTTTAGAATACATTGGAGTGAGAGCACTCACTATTGTGTTCTGGGACTCCAAGTTCGAACTATATTTTCATCCTTGGCTCACGTGACCGGAGACCACGATTTGGTCCCTTCTGCAGGTTTTAAATGCTCTAAATGAATTAAACTTGGCACTCTTGGTGTTCTTTCTTTGCACCTTAACAGGGGATGATTCATCCTCTGCACGTTCGCTCCTTTCCAGAATAGAGAGCTGACCTTGGCTGCTTCAGTCTTGACTCCAGGCCAGACAACCTCGCCATGCAGCTCCATGATTCTGCTTATTCTTGCTGCAGCACAGCTTTCCTCTTCACGAGTCCTGGCTTATTAAATTCATGATACCGATGTCCAGCTTCTATATAATGGCGGCTCCGCCTGCATTCTAATCACTACATATATCCAGCTTCTATGATGACTTAATCTACTTGCGTTTTAGTATCTGTAAAATTATTGAACGGTTGATTCTCTGCAGCGCTTGTGCATGTGCAATCTTCCTTTTCGCATTTAAAAGTTCACTTGATTCTTTACTTCATCATTAGTATCTCGGGACGTCGTATCTCTCTTGTGACGTCACTGGCTCCTTCCATTGCTCTTTTTCATATTCCTTCAGGGAGTTCCTCCCTTAGGTTGTCATCACTTTGGGGATACATTCGGTAGGGTTGTCTCAATGGGTATCTTTTCTCGAACACACACTGCGTTATCGGCACAACTGCAGGTGTGAAACATGGCACAGTCTCAGGTCTCCAACGTATGGGAGGAAGGGGGCAGGGTTTCCTGCAGAGGCCTGCAGCTGCTTCTCTACAGGGTCCTTTCCTCAGCTGATGCTTCTAAGGGCCGTCAATGTCTAAAAATCCAAAACCAAAATCCTGTATCTAAACCTGTGCTTGCCCTCACTCTTTACAAAATGTGATAGGAGGGTCTTCATAAAGAAAATAGTGGTTCAAGAAAAAGGAAATGTAAACCACAGCAGGTTTCGGGAAGTCTAACCAATAGGTGTGGTTCAACTAGTGCAAGAGTTCAATTCAAAATGGGAGCCCTTGACACTTCCATGCAGGGATCTTGCAGCAAATCAACCAAGTTCACAATGTCTTTAGGTCTCTTGGGGTTCTCTTCCCCAAGCCAAACTCCTCTTGGTCCAAACAAAAGTATACTCTTCTTGTCAGGCCTCTCTGGGTTCCCTTCCCCTTCAAGCAAAAGTTCTCCCAGTCAGGATGCACTTGGGGGTAGCATCATAGACCTTCGAAAACGCTGTGCTCTTTGCTCCTCCCAGGCACAACCACTCTGACCTCTAACCCCATATCCTTATTCTCTGTACCTTTGTTCTGGCACCTTTTCCCTTCTGTGCTGCTTTCACTCTGTTATTTGCCACTTCACCATGCCTCCTCCATGATTTCTTTTCTATTGTACACACGTGCACCCTATTCATCTTGTGGTACTAGTGTACACTTCCCTGGCACCCTCTCTTCCTTTGGTTGTGCACCCTTGCACCTTCTTTTCGCTTTGTTGTGCCGCTTGCACTTTCCTGTTTCAACCTTTGGATCACTCGTACCCTCTTTGCGCTTTTTCTTGCTTTTACTTTCACTTTTCCAGTCTGTGGGTCACTCGCACTCTTTCCTGTTTCGGGGCACTTGCACCCTCTCTTTTCTCTTACATGTCTCTTAAGGTTCACCTTCCTCTTATCTCTCTTTACTTCAGCGCTGCTAGCACACCTTTCTTCAAGCTTTCTTTCTTGCTTTTGGCTCTTTTCCTTCTCTCTTGCTTTTGGCTTTCTTTACCTTCGTGGCACTTGTAAATCCCTTCTGTCTACACTCCTCGCTCCACGCACCCACATGCTTCTGAGTTTGTATCCACTGTCACGAAACTCACCAGGTAGTGCAGTTCTGGCACTCGGTCGAGGTCAGGGTCTCACCACATGCCCCATGGGATCGGCACACGTCCCAAGGCAAACAAGCATCTTTCTGGACTCGGCCAGCAGGCCTCAGTCTGCCTCACCCCGGCTCTTGGGAGACACGGCTCATCAGCCAAGCTGCAGCCCCTCAAACACACCGGGCCAGCGTCTCGGCACACTGCTCCCCTACAGACTCTCCAGGCTTCTCTTCCTGCCTCTTCCCGCACCTTGGTTCCTCTGGTGCAGCCGACATCCCCAGCTCACTCATTGCTTCTGACAAAACCAACCACACCTTTTTATACTGGTGTAAAGAGTCAATTGGAGTCATGTGTGCACAGCTGGAATAGAGTGTGTGACCTTGCCTGACTATTAGCGGGACAACCTGGTGCTAGGTTGTTGTAGGCCCTGTCTTACTTCCCGATGCTTTTCCTATGGGTTATCCTCATTGTTCTTTAGATCTTCCTCTTCTCAGTGCTTGTTGGAAATGGGAAGGCTGAGATGGGGGGTGACTGGAAATACCACATGAAGGCTGAGGGAGGTTGGGCTATAATCCGGACAGGGGGAATACCATGTCTCAGCCTTGAGTATTCTCTTCCCAATCCCCCATGACCCTCCACTCGGGTAATCCTCCTTCGTTTGTTCACCCCCAAGGGCCGGGATCCAAAAGCGAAGGCACTTCCCTGGCCACCTGAATGGAAGATCCTGAGGGAGTGGGTGGGAGAACACCGTCCGGTTTCTTACAAAGACCAGTTGTTGCAGATACAATGTTTCAAGACCATGGCACCATGACAAGTGGCAGACAAAGAATGGTGGATATTGGTTGATTTAGGGGCGAGTAAAATCCTGAGAACGAGGTGTGGAATTTTCAGGGGCATTTTCAAATATTTCAAAATTTTAACCACCCATACAAAATTGGTACTTGCTGCACAAATATTTTTTTATTTTTCTGGCGAGAATATTGCAAATTCACAAAGCTGCGCATATTTCAGTTTGGCAATGTAAATTATTCAGGTTTAGCATGATGCTGTTCACTGCTCCACATTCTTTTGTTCTCCATGAATTGGAAAAAGCTAAACGTAAGATGAACATTTTCACTGCCACTTCAGAATAGCTGTAGTTGGAGGTCACAAAGGAATGTGTAAAAAGACACTGTTTTCTAGCCTGTCTGGAATTGAATTTGGAAGAATGCAGGTTGTGGGACATGGAAACACTTAGCATTCCCTGCCACCCCTATATAACTCTACGGCTAGTAACCTTGTGTACCTCCATGTACAGACATCTAGCACAGCAGATTCTCGTTTTCAAGATCTGTAGTATCGCCAGCTTCCAGTTGCCCATGGCAAATCACAAAACCACACAGATCCGACAACGCCCCTCAGACTCAGCTGGTCATGGGAAAAAGCAAAAAAAACACTCTGGGAAGACGATTGGTTACCCAGTCCAATTATCCTTGGTGAAGCACAGAGACCCTCCCATCCAGGGCCACATTTGCCACATCCTCAGCGGCTGACCACCATGCAATCCAACGATTGGCCTCCACGGGCAAGCATATAACCATCGTATCAGTGTCTGATAGTTGCCAGGTGGGGCATCCCACATAGAGAGTGTCTGCCAGTTGTGCAATGCCACTGTTAGAGTTCATGGTGTGTTTAAAATACAAAGAGAGTATAGAATCAGAATACAATATCTTTTACACATCACCAATCACCTCTTTGAAATATTCAGATACAATTCCCCATCCACTGCAATACACAACATATTGCAATGTAAGTGCCTGCATCTTAAGTCTAATGTAACACCCTAACACTTGCCCCATTAAAAATGAAACATCTCAATCAGTTTGTGTGATAGAATCCTGGCTACATCGCTGTTAATCAAAATGTGTGTTCTTTGGCCCATACTATAATCCCACTGTGCATGGCCTGCCAGAATTGGGAGCCCACAAAGCCCTGCATCTTGGGGTGTGCCATGTCCGGGGTCAGTAATGCAAGGCGGACAACTGTTTGTAGTTTCTCAAACAATTACATGTTATTAAAGTTAACGTTTTCAAATATAACCTTGTTTGCCCTACTCTACCGAGGAATCCCTACCTGTTCTAAAGGCTAAGGGAACGATCTCTAGCATGGGGGTAAACTTGCCCTCACTCTAAACAACAAACATTAAAAGAAAATTATAAAGAACCACAAGACAATATCTGGATGACCTTTACCTGTCCTGGGATAATCCCTTCCTTAGGGTTTTAAAGTCAACATCAAAATGTTCAAAGAAAAAAGTCTTGAATCAGTTCCAAGTTAAAGCAAAAGTTCATCAAACCAAAAATCCACTGGTACCAATTCTCTGGTTTTGGTTGAAAAGATCCCTTTCCAATTTCAGCAATGAAAATAGCACTAATCGTAATCCTGGTTATCTTCTCTTCAAGGTTATTTGTCACAGTTCAAAGGAAATATGTACATGGGCCTAATGCCCTATAGGCCAGTCCGAGCCTGGGTCAGTGCAGGAGGGCCCGTAAGAAAAGCGAGTGCCAGGGGAGGCTAGGTGACAGAACCAGCAGAAAGCAGAGAGTGCAGGGGAAGGATGGTCCACGAGCAAAGTGCACGGTAAGGGACCAGAAGGACTACAAGGGTGCATGCCCAGCAAGGCTAGAGGGGGAGGAGGTACCTGGAAGGGCAAGTGCAGGTTGAGGGGGAGTATCGGGGGAGACAAAGTGCAGACGTAGACTGGCTAGGGGGGACTGGTGCCCTGGAAGACTCTGAAGAAACCAGGCAGCCAGTAAAGAAGTAGACGGGCACATTAGAAGGGTAGCGGGAGAGGGAAGGTGGAAGAGAAAAGGAAGGTTTTGAGAAGCTTCGGAACTTGAGGCGATCCAGCTCAAGTCTGAGCGGTGCAAGAAAGCCATTCCAGAGGGAGGCACCTACGGTGGCGAGATATCTACCGCCTCCCTCCCCCACTCGCTGCTTAGAAAAGCATCTGATCTAAAGAGTTGGAGCTAGACGACCAAAGGGCTCTGCCAGGGAGGATCTAGGGAGAGAGATTTGGACACAGAAAAGGGTGCTCCTTTTGGCTTGGGTAATGCATGTTCTTCTCTTCAGTATTCTGAATAAAGAATGTCAATTCTAGATACAATACAAGGTTGTCTTCAAAGTGAAAACATTATTGGGCACACAGAACCACATTTTAAGGTAGATTTTTAAACTTCAAGCTGTGAATATAATTGTACTACCGTGTAGTATCAAAAAGTCAACTTCTGACACACAACCTTCCTTTGATGCAGTTTTCACTTATTATTACTTGCAACTCTTGTACGATGTAAATGTTGGTTTTTGGAATGGATTCAATAAGCCTTCCTTCTCCACAATTAAGGATAAGCGACCACTCCTGTAATCCGAAAAGAGTACAACAATGGATGTAAAAGCTTTTTACTTCTCGCGCCAATAAAACAGCTTTCATAATAAGGGCGAGTGCTACAATTCCATTGTCAACTATCAGTTTAAAGATGCCAAACAGATTCTACTCACTTTACACGTTCCGTGAGTTACTTCGGAGCTAGCTACAGTTAACGGCAAGGCTTATGAAGTGAAACTGAACTCTGTGCTTCACTCACTGTCTTCAGGGACACTGCGGTTGCGGGTTGCACTGCTAATACCTCTAGCTCACTTGGGACCCACATCCTTCTCCAGCACGTGTGTCTCCATTCTGGCCTCCTTAATTGGAGCTCAGTTTTCTCCTGAGTCCCTCAGCTTGCCTTCTGCTTCTTGCCTTGGGCTCTTGCACGGTCACAGCTCTGCAATCACAGCAAATTGGCTCACATGGGGAAAACTTCACTCCCAGCTTGTCTTCCTCTATGCAGCCTCTGCAGTACAGGGTTTGGGAACACAGTACCCTCTCAGAACTTGCAGGTGAAATCTGCTGTCTTCACGTTCTGGCGTCTCTTCTGTGCTCCCACTTCCTCTGGACTTGCCAGCCTTGTGCTTCTCCTCAACTACTATGTCAGTCCACATCTTTCTCCTTCTTTCCTGTTGGGGCCTTTTATGCCTCACAGGTTTGACAATAGGCTTCAGGTGGGAGTCATTAGCTTCAATTGCCTGACTTCTGCAATGGCTACCAGGCTTGATTGCCTGACTACTACATCTACATGTCTCTTTAGCCATCTTCCTTGTCTCAGTCCCTCTAAGATTCTGGGCATGTAGTTTGTTTGAATAAAGTTCGTTTTTTCTACTACTTGATTCTTTTGATTCTTTATAAGGGTAGATTTAATTCCCTTAATATTTTTATCAGAGGGGCTGTGGGCTTTAACTTTTACAGAGGAGGATGGTTTAAAGAAGACATTTCCACAATCCTTTATGTTGCCCCCTTGGATTGAAGAGGGCATTTAGTTTTAATTACCAAAAAGGGTCTTCCTTTTGGTATAGTGCGCTTTAATGTTGCAACCTTAGGGTTCACAACCTTAGATCTAGTATGAGGTTGAGAGATATTAAAATTACAATATGCCATCATTTCTTTTGGCGCAGTGGTAAGAATCTCTGTATCAGAGGAAGAATACTGTGTCATATCCCACGCAATCTCCTCATTACCCTGGGTCCTGTCTCCACTCAGGTGATCCTCCCGCAGTACACCTCCAGGGTTGGGATCAGGAAGTGCCTGCCTTTCCTTGGCCACCTGGGAGGAGACTTTAGGTAGGGTTTCAGTGAGGGATCTGCAGGATTCTTCAGAGTCAGTATTGTGCGATACACCTCTGAGTTCAAACTGTATTTTAAATCACTATCATGCTGTGTTTCACGTCTATCTCACAACAGATAAAGTGCTATGCGCAATAACAATCACATTGAAGCTTCCACATGTAAATGAGGCGTCCTAACAGATGGGAGAATGCAAAGGGAAAGAGAGTTGCAAAGGTTGGGAAAGAGCCCAGAGGAGGGATTGGAAGCATTGAGGTAGATGTGGAGATCACATAATAGGGGAAATTGCAAGGTAGAGGCAACGAGAAAGGAGGAGAGGTCAGCCCACTCTGAGATGAAGAGGGCAACCTGACCAGGTGGCCTGTAGATGGTAGCCACAGTCAGATACAGACCAGGCATTTAAAGGAGGAGTGGGCCTGTGTTGGAATGACAGAAGCAGGGATCCACTACGGATATATTGGGGCCACTCCACCTCTGGGCCGGTTGGTTCTGGGCTCGGAGAGGATCTTGTAGCCCTCAGGGAGGAGAGTGCCAAAACTCAGGACAGAGCTGGCGGTGAACCGTGTCTCAGTGATAACGTGGACATCAAGGTCAAGGTCTTCAAGGAGCTGGCAGATGTCAGAGGAGTGTTTGACAGCAGAGCGAGAGTTGAGAGTAGTGACGTAGAGCAGGTTTCCACATTTGAAAGACTTTCAGGGTGGGGTACAGGAGTGAGGTACACCCAGCGGCAGCAGTAGAGGGTCCCTGGAGTGGGCAGAGGCAGTAGCGTTGGGTGCCATAGGTGCCAGTGAAGATGAGGTGGGTGCCAGAAAGGTGGCAAACGAGGAAGGGGGTAGCAGAGGAGCCAGAGGGGGGGGGGTTAGTAGAAGTAGCAGAAGGAAGTTGATGAGATGCGGGAGACACCTATCAAGAAGGAGGAGATTGGGCTGAGAGCCCTGGACCATGGCTGTGCCATTCGGATAGACATTAATGATGGTCTTAGAGGTGTGGAAATCCTCCTACTGGGTACCACCATTAATGGGAGAAGAGAAGAAAGCAGAGAGAACAGAGACCGTATGAGGAGTCCACAGGTCTGGAGAGGGCACGACAAAGAGGATGTCAGTGAGAGTCTGTCTGGAGGAAGCTTGTGTAGGTATTGGTGATAGAGAGGCCTGGGTTGGATACCAGTATATCTCTTTTGAACCTTTTCCTTCCAGACTTAGTAAGAGGGATAGGATAGGAGATAAAGTAGCAGTTTGTGAAGATGGGAGAAATGGAGAGCACTTAGAGGGTGCAAGGAGGAGAGTTGGAGGAAGTGAGAGAGAGAGAGAGAAAGAGAGGAGGCCAGCACCGTGCAGTGCAGGATGCACGTGGGGGGAGACACAATAGGGAATACTGCAAAAGCAGGTGACAGACAACAGTCCCATCAACAACCACAGTGGCAACCGAGAGAGTGGGAGAGAGCCTAGTGTACACAGCACACGCACTACCAATGGATACCAACCATAGACTGAACCCTTGGGGGGGGCGGGGAAGCAGTACAGGGGAGCCCAACAGTTAACCAACAGTGATCAGCAGAAGGTAGGGGACAATGTAGGGGGAGACAGACCTAAGACAGACAGGCTGTGAGAGCCACAGGAGCCTTGGAACACAGCAGGGACTGAAAAATGTAGAAAGTACAGCTAACTACAAGATAGGAAAGCCTATAGTTGCCCAGGGATAGAGCCCAGTAAACTAGGCGGTTAGGTGGAAGAGCGAGCAAGGCCAGGCAGTTTAGTAACGAGTACAGTAGTGGCTTCTCCCGCTGTCCGCACCTTTCTTACCTTACGCTCACTGCTGGTTGATGACTGCGCATCATGCTCGCGTTCTGTGTCACAAACCCTTCGTATCGCACAACAAGGTGCCCTTGTCCTGCGTGGGCTTTGCCACAGAGGATCAGATCCTTCGTTTTTAAAGAATCTGATGCCTGGAACGTAGTGCAACGTGCTACGAATTAACCAGCCAGCGTCTTCTGCAGACTTGCGTCGCAGAACAACGTGCCATTGTCCTACACAAGCTTTGACGCAGAGGGTCCGATCCTTGTTTTTTAAAGAATCTGATGTGTGGAAAATAGTGTAACGTGCTACAAATTAACTGCCCAAGGTCCCCTGCAGAACTGCATCGCACAACAACATTCACTTGTCCTGTGCAGATCCCTGCCCAACTTGATTTTAAGGAAAGGGTCACCAGTTGTTCCATTTGCATCCAGGTTTTACTTACAAAACACAACATGTAAAATCCTTATAGCAATATGTTAAGCCGGAAGAATATCGCTGTGTTTTTTTAATTTGCACATCCTGACTGGTAAACTATAAGCCCCAGAGTGCGTGAGCATCAAAACCTGCCAAAACTGTTTACCTCTCCTGGCCCCACAGTGTTTAATCCGTAGCCTAATAGAAGCGGTGTAAAACTCCGATAGATAGGGAAATTCCTTTTTACAAAACTCCAGCTCTTTGTCATTCCTGCTGCCTTGAATATTTGCAAAGTAACCTAAATATAACTGTCTTTCTTCTACTTGTCAGACTAACGGCCATCATGCTGTCCAACAAATCTATTCAGGACACTTTGAAATGGCACATTTAAAAAAATACAAATCCCCTGCAGTAACACTAGCAATGGGACTATCATTGAGTAATAAGCTCTACATTTTAATGATGTTAAACAACTCGCCTTAATCTCAGCCAGCCAGGGTTTTGAAGTCAGCTGTTAATCTGATAAGTAAATACAGGGCTGTCTTCCAATCAACACCCGGCAGGGGGCCTCCTCTGCCCAGCCTGCCAGCAGCTCCAACAGGCATCCAATTAACTCCAAGGAGCCTAGATTCCTCACAGGTCCTGCCAGAAGCTTAAGTCACAGTCACCCAGCATGAGACTCCACACAGGGTGTTTTCCAATGATGGCCCAGCTGTCAGAAATCTCAACTCCAGGTAAAAATCCACACGTGTCCCAGGAAATGTCCCTGCACCGGTCAGAATACATCTTTTAAGGGTTAAAGACATGCACCCCTAACCCCCTGCCCATGCTGCTTACTAGTCACAGAAGCATGATGCATCTACACTTGTCAGCAAACCCCAGAAATCCTGCTTACTCTGCACAAAATGCACGCTGGTTTCCTGTGCCACTGTAGCAGAATCTAAAATTAGCTGTACCTACCGGGCTAATGTTTCCTTTCTCTTTCATATAACTTTGTCATCATTCTATCAAAAGCTGAAAATACCCTCCCAACCCTGATGACAATAGATATGCAGGCCCTTTGTGTATTATCCTTAATCAGGTATGTATACAGCTGGAACAGAGTATTGCGTAAGTCCTGTCATGCAGAGGTGTGTTCTCTGCAGAATGCAGAAATGCCAGTGTGAATCATAGGAATTCCTGTCAATCCAAAGACCATGAGTCACTGTATTGCATCAGCTGATACTGAGCTTTGCAGAGCAAACCAACCCACCCCTGGTTCTGATATCTTTGTGGCGCCAACTGCAGTGCCATGGGTCTCGACGGCTCAGAGACCCTGCGAAACAGTGCAGGGTTTCTGAAGGCTGTGGAGGGCAGTTTTGTGCCTCTACAATGGCCCTTTCTTTCAAGGCCATTGATTGCTCATGTCAATAGTTTGGTCTCTTGTGTAGGCTCTGTGAACCAAACTTTGCATATAAAGTGAATTCAAATAGGGTTATTTATGGCAGGTATCAAAGGTCTGTGGGTTCCATGATGGCATGTATTTATACTCTATAAAAAATCTATATCAAATTTGTATGTTACTGCTTGATAAAGCAACCTCAACTCTATAGGGTATTTTTTTGATGCCGTCAAACATCTGGAGTGTCATGACATCATCTCTACTATATGTAGAATGTATATTCATTTAATATAACATTTATACAAAATGTACATGAAAATGAGATACAAAATTCTGGGGGGTGAATACCATTTTTGAGGGGGCAATAATATTGAAATGTTATATAAAAATGTACATTACATTGTACCTAAAAATGTATAACATTTAAATTCAAATGGTACATAATGTTATATTAAAGTTATATATTTTTTTAATCAAAATGTATATAAAATGTGTACAATTTTATATATACTAATGTTATATAAAAATGTAAGTAAAAGTTTGTGTAAAAATATCAGCATTTTTGCTGGTCAATCAAAAATGTTGGGGTTAATTAAACGTGTATAAATTTGACATCCATTTTATATCAACTTGATATCAAAGGGGGGGATTCAGGTAAAGGGGTAGGGCTAAGATTGGATATGGTGGAGGGCCACCTGTCAATATTTAGCATGGAAAGAAAGGGTACCCCCCCAGTACTACTACCGTCTTTGTGGTGAATGGTGTAGAAGCCCAGGCCATGAGGGGCATTGAGGAATGGTGTAGAATCACAGGCTGGGAGGGAACAGTTTGGAGTGGTGGAGTGGGCTTGGGGACAGTTGTACGAATAGAGTAGTAGTACTTGGCAGGGGGCAGGGAAAGGTGTATGTATGCTGGTGTAGGAATACAGTAGGAGCCCTGGACAGGGAGCAGGGAAAGGTGTATGTATGCTGGTGTAGGAACACAGTAGGAGCCCTCGACAGGTAAAGGTGTATGTATGCTGGTGTAGGCCTGGTGTAGGAATACAGTAGGAATCCTTGGCAGGGGGGCAGGGAAAGGTGTATGTATGCTGGTGTAGGAACACAGTAGGAGCCCTCGACAGGTAAAGGTGTATGTATGCTGGTGTAGGCCTGGTGTAGGAATACAGTAGGAATCCTTGGCAGGGGGCAGAGAAAGGTGTATGGATGCTGGTGTAGGCGTGGTGTAGGAACACAGTAGGAGCCCTCGACAGGGAGCAGGGAAAGGTGTATGTATGCTGGTGTAGGAATACTTGGCAGGGGGCAGGGAAAGGTGTATGGATGCTCGTGTAGGCCTGGTGTAGGAATACAGTAGGAGCCCTCGACAGGGAGCAGGGAAAGGTGTATGTATGCTGGTGTAGGAACACAGTAGGAGCCCTCGACAGGTAAAGGTGTATGTATGCTGGTGTAGGCCTGGTGTAGGAATACAGTAGGAATCCTTGGCAGTGGGCAGGGAAGGTGTATGAATGGTAGTGTAGGCCTGGTGTAGTTGGAATACATTAGGGGCACTTGGCAGGGGGCAGGGAGTGTTGTGGGAGCTTTGGTTGGTGGGAGCTGTGATGGAAAGTGTAAGTTTCTCTGGAATCTTCTCTCATTGCAGAAGGGGGCCTTCCAGATGAAGAACCGGTTTTCAGTAAATCAGACCCCGTTCATCTCAGGTGAGTAAAACGGGCCGTTTTTCTTTGAGGGTGCTTGGGTTCTGCCTCACTAATTAAAGAGCTGGGAGGGAAATTTCCCACCTTTCGCAGGCTGCCTGCAGTGCAGCTGCCCGTCTCTATACTTCACACACCTGTATCCCTCAGAACAGTATTTCACATCTCAATAAGCTAGCTCAGGGAGTTAATGTGCCCACTGCAGTGACCTTAGTGTAACAATAAAGACATGGCTCTCCCCCCACAAAGCAGTAGAATATCTCTGGGCCTACTCTCACTATTCCCCCCCCCCGCCCTCCACTGAGTGTATTATTTCTCTCCACCTCCTTCGGGGCAGCTGAGTGCATTAGTAGTGTCCTTCTCCTCTGGGGTCTTCATGACAGGCAGACTATAGCGAGTGGGTCCCTGAGTGAGCCGGCCCTGGACTTAAAGGGGGAGAGCGGGTTGAGGCCTCTGTCGGCGCTGCCACCTGCGGGGTGCCCCACCATCTGCAGTGCCATATTTGGGGGCCGCACAACTGGTACTTCGAGGAGGCCAGGGAGTGGTTATTCACCAGGCCCATCTGAGCAGCACCACTGGCAGGGTGGCACATTGCGAGCTGCAGTGCTGCCCCTGGAATTGGATGCATTTCTAAAATGCATATATTTCCATTGAAGTATGCGGCATATGCCAGGGAATCTAGACGGCCGGTAAAACATATTTAACCATAAACAGTGTCTTCAAAACATACATTTAAATATGAAAAGAATATCACGAAATGGGCAAAGCCTCGGTGATGGGGCCAGAGGACAGACAGTCAAAGCCAGGAGTGAGAGCTTCAAGAAGGAGCTGGGAATAATGGGGTTCAGCAAATGCCCCCTTAGCCATAGAGGTCTGGTGGCAACCTGCTGCCCCCTCCCCCTGCTGCCCCTCTGCATGAAAAGCCACCCTTTCCATTTTGCCCAGGATGGCCATCCACTCCAACCACTCCCTTCTGTGAATCTGCTGCTGGCCCACCCGTTCTTCTCACTTTACTAGGCCCAGAGCACAGGGTGACCCTAGAAGACGGATCTCGGTTCCAGGCCTTCCGTCCTCAGTTCCACCAGAGCACAGGGTGACCCTAGAAGACAGATTTCGGTTCCAGGCCTTCCATCCTCAGTTCCGGCAGAGCACAGGGTGACCCTAGAAGACGGATCTCGGTTCCAGGCCTTCCATCCTCAGTACCACCAGAGCACATGGTGACCCTACAAGACGGATCTCGGTTCCAGGCCTTCCGTCCTCAGTTCCACCAGAGCACAGGGTGACCCTAGAAGACGGATCCCGGTTCCAGGCCTTCCATCCTCGGTTCCACCAGAGCACAGGGTGACCCTAGAAGACGGATCTCGGGTTCTAGGCCTTCCATCCTCAGTTCCACCAGAGCACAGGGTGACCCTAGAAGACGGATGTCGGTTCCAGGCCGTCCCTCCTCAGTTCCGCCAGTCCTCAGTTCCGCCAGGACACAGGGTGACCCTAGAAGACGGATCTCAGTTCTAGGCCTTCCATTCTCAGTTCCGCCAGAGCACAGGGTGACCCTAGAAGACGGATCTCGGTTCCAGGCCTTCCATCCTCAGTTCCAGCAGAGCACAGGGTGACCCTAGAAGACGGATCTTGGTTCTAGGCCTTCCATCCTCAGTTCCACCAGAGCACAGGGTGACCCTAGAAGACGGATCTCGGTTCCAGGCCTTCCATTCTCAGTTCCGCCAGAGCACAGGGTGACCCTAGAAGACGGATCTCGGTTCTAGGCCTTCCATCCTCAGTTCCACCAGAGCACAGGGTGACCCTAGAAGACGGATCTCGGTTCTAGGCCTTCCATCCTCAGTGACCGTGTTAGGCAGAATCCCGTGCAGTGCCCTTAGGGACCACTACACATAATTAAGACTATAAGCGGCAATACAAGTTTTACCTTTGGTGCAAGCCTGTAGTACTATATCAGAGTGGTAGCAGTGGCAGAGCAGCCAGGCTTATCTCAAGAGTATATGAGCAGTAGCAGAGATTACACAAAGGGACCACAAATACTGTGACTCAAGCAAACACTGACTAAAGGTTTCAGGTAAAAAATATAAGTACATTTATTTTTGAACCGTTTGTTATTAACACAACACTTCTATTAATTCAAAATCACACGTAAAATAAACTACAACCAACCAATTCACTGTGGTACACTCTAATTCACGGTAATTACCCTATGTTTTAACAGACCGGTGTTGTGAAACAAAAGACGTTACCGGGAAAACACTTGCGATCACTTTTTGACAGTAATGACAGTTCGGTCTTACTAAAGAAACGCCTATGTGCGGCAAGAAATGTTACCGGGGCAAAAACATACTTACACAGGAGTTAACCAGAGAGAGTTGGGGGCAAAATTCATAGGCAATACTTTTGTCAAGGCAGACAGAATCAGAGAACACTCGTTGACAGAAATTCAAGAGTCAATAGGCCGGAGCCAGTGTCAAGTGGAACCGGGTTCCTGTTGTAGAGGATCACTCAGTCGGACAGTTCACGATTCAACGTAGCCAGGAGTACTTGGATATTGTCAACAAAGGAAGCAAAAGTTATAAGAAGCGGGAAAGACAAGGGCAAGCCCTGGAGACGAAGAAAAGGGATTCACCCTAATTCCTGAAGCAGAACACACTACCTTATTCAATGAAGAAGCTGGTGCCACGGCAGTTGTTTCTGGTAGTTTCCTGCAGACCCACGGTTCCTGGAGCTTCGGTACAAAGGACGACGTCTGGAGGGGTCTGCACCACACAGGGATGAAGCCGGCAGCAGCGACGGTGAATAAAAGGTGCGCTCCTTAAAAACAGGAGAGGCTCTTCAGATGGCTATCCGGACCACTACAGCAGTGTGCAGCGATTTCGACCAAGAAGAGGATCCTCTGGCTGTAGAAGATGAGCTGGTTATCCCCACCATGCTCACGGGAAGAAGACTCCGGAGTGGATCTTCTCTGGTCGTCGAAGGGTAGATAGCTCACGACTGCAGCAGGGATTCACAGGGACGGGGTAGTTGGAGCAGCCGTCTTCTTCTCTGCTTCTCTTCGGTTCCTTGTAGTTCCAGTGGCGACTCTGACTTCTAGCCCAAGAGACCTGCCTTTTATGCTAAAATCCCCCATTCACACAGCCTGGCTGTCAATCACGCATCAGGGGACAACCACCACAGCCAATCATGGAAAAGTGTGACTTGGGTTTCCTAGGATACCCTGTGCAGGGGTTGACTATATCCCTCCCTCACATTCAGCCCACCTAGACACCCAGGCGCCTGGAGGAGGGCTTCTTGGCAGAAGCCCGCCAAAAACCAGTGAACAAAGAAGGCAAACCTGGTTTGCCACGCAAAGTAAAACACAAGAAGGACTTTAACAAGCAGAAATGGCGAATAAACCCGACCGGAGCCAAAAGAAAAAGTATTTGGTCAAGTGGGTTTAAGTTCGAGGCTAATATAATATCCCAAAACAATACCACATTTATCTAGTATTTGTATTTGTATTTGTATTTGTATTTTGTTTATTTGTATTGCGCGCCTTGCCCCGGGGCATCTGGGCGCATGTTTTGTGGACAGTTACATGTTACAAGTATATATACATTGTGCAAATTACAGGTTATATTATACAGTTTCAGCATATACCATTTACAAATATTTACAAGATAATAAACGTAATAAGAGTAGGAGCAGTAAAGTTAGAGTGAGGAGGTGGCCTGGGTATCCCTTTCATGGAGCCAATGTTTGGTTTTGTGTTTGAAGGATTGGGGATGTTGAACAGTTCTGAGCGTGTTGGGTAGGGAGTTCAAGAGCTTAGCTGCAAGGACTGGGAAGCTCGAACCTCTTGCAGTATGTAGCTTGAAGCTGGGGATACTGAGAGTGTGGGCCTGGGCAGATCTCAGGGGTCTAGATGCTGTATGTTGTGTAAAGCGCGAGGATAAGTATGCAGGTGCTGCATTGTTCTGGGCCTTGTGAGTAAGAACTAGGGCTTTGAGGGATATGCGATGGGTAATGGGTAGCCACTGCAGGTTGCGTCTGGTGTGGGAGATGTGAGATCGCCTGGGAATGTTAAGAGCTGCCCATATGGCATTGTTCTGTGTGACCTGGAGTTTATCGAGGTTTCTTTGACTTGTCCCTAAGTAGAGGGTGTTGCAATAATCGATTTTGGACATGAGGGTTCTGGCGAGGATCAGGCAGTTGCCGGTTGTCAGAAAGGGACGGCATGATGTGATTAGTTTGCAAGTGTAGGCTGACGCTGAGACTACAGATTTGGTTTGTCTATCGGGAGACAAGGTAGAGTCTAGGTAGATTCTGAGTGTTTTTGTGACGTTAGAGACTTTGATAACTTTTCCGTCGATAGTGAAGGATTTGTATTTGGGGTCAAGTTTGGCGAGTTTGGGGTGGGAGCCTAGGATGAGTAACTCCGTTTTTTCATCATTGAGGCAGAGCCCGTGATGTGACATCCATGCCTGGATGACAGTGTAGACTGCGTTGAGAGCTCTTGCATCCGTTACATAGTCGCCAGTGATATGGATGAGTATCTGGGTGTCGTCCACATAGTTAGTGTAGGAGACACCCAGATGGTCAAGTATATCAAAGAGCGGTTTAGTAAACACGTTGTAGAGAGTGGGAGACGGACAAGAGCCTTGTGGGACTCCACACAGGACATGTGCTGGGTCAGCTGCGGCTGAGGATGAGAAGACCCTCATGGTTGTTTGCCAAGAATGAGCTGATCCATGATGTGGCTGCGTCAGAGAAGTAGGCAGCAGTCTTAAGATGGTGGCAAAGAATTTGATGATCGACCAAATTGAAGGCTGCGGAGAGGTCAAGGAGGAGCAGGAGCGCCTGTTTGCCCTTGTCTTTCAGGTCCTGGATTTGGGTTTTCAAATCAATCAGGGCTATTTCAGCGCCGTGTCTGGTGTGGATACCGGACTGCCTGAGCCCAAGTAGATTGTTAGTCTCAAGGTAGTCCTGTATTTGGAGATAAGCCGCTCGGTCCAGGATTTTAAGAAGGTAAGGCACAGTGGTGATGGGCCTATAGTTGGAAGGGTTGCTCGGATCAAGATTAGGCTTTTTGATTAATAGGATGACCCACGCATTCTTGAGATTGTTAGGTACAGTGCCCGATAATAAGGAGGCATTGATGAGTGAGGTGATGAATGGGCCGGGATCATGTGCCGCTTCCTGTATGATCGGTCAAGGGCAAGAGTCACCTTGGCAGTTGGAGGGCTTGAGCTTTAAGATAATTTTTTCAACCTCATTGATAGTGAGTGGTGTGAAACTAAAGGGTTTGAAGGAATGTTTAGGTGAGGTGGGTATATAGGTAGGCGGGTTGCCCATAGAGTCCGAAAGGTAGCTTTTTTTGGTATTGATTTTGGCTTGGAGCAGGGCAATTTTGTCTAACAGTGTCTCTTGAATGTTAGTACACCACTCAGTATCGGGGGTACATGTATCCAGTGGGGCAACTGGAGATTCAAGTTCCTTGAGGATCTTGAATAGTTTCTTGGTGTTAGATTGTGCTCGTGAGATCCTTTTGTTGTAAACTTCCTTTATTGCGGCTAGGATGGCTTCTTTGTAGGTAAGGGAGGCTGAGGTGAGGTTATTTTTATTGACTAAGGAGGGAGAGCTTTTCCAATGAGCCTCGGCTTTTCTCTTTTCTTTACGCAGGTCGGGTAGGTGTGGGGTGAACCAAGAATTAAGGTGGGAGCGAGGTTTTTGTTTGCACAGTTTAAGGAGGGGCGACGGTATTGAGAGCATTTAACATAGCACGGTTGTAAGTGTCTACTAGGACAGTAGGGTCCAGGCAAGTGGAGGAAGTCACGTTAAGTAGAGTGAGGATGAGAGGGAGTAGCTTCTCAACTGTAATATCCTTGTTATTATGGGTGAGAGTGGGGGGGCAAGTTTGGTTTATCTATGGGTGGGCTGGAGTTGATGGAGAATAGTATTATGTGGTGATCGGACCGGGCACATGGGGAGACGGATGTTACGTTAAGCGCACAGTTCATGTCTGAAACCCAATCAAGGATGCAACCCTTGATGTGGGTAGGTTCTTTAATGTGTTGGGTAAGGCCGAAGTCGGCAAGTACACTTGCGAGGTCCGTGGCTTCGGCATCATTCATGTCTAGATAGCCTAGGTTAAGGTCGGCAAGTAGAAGGATTTGGGAGTTAGGCTTGGTACTCGCGGCTAGAATAGATGAGATGTCCTCTACAAAGGAGGATGTGGTGCCAGGGGGCCTATAGATAAGGTGCACTGTGGCGGTATGATTTGGTGAGATGGGCAATTTGATCGAAAGTAGTTCCGCAGAGGGCAGCCACAGGCTGTTGACTGCTCTAAGATTGAGCGAGCTCTTAAATATGAATGCTAACCCTCCTCCCTTGGTTTGATTGGTGTCCATGTCGCACCTACGGATGGTGTAACCATCGGGGATGACCAAAGTCAGGGTGGGGCCCGAGGCCGCATGCAGCAACGTTTCCGTGATCGCGAGAAAGTCGAGGTTTTCCGTGGCAATGAGATCAGCAATATCGAGGGTGTGCACGGGAATGGAGCGATTAGTTGTCGCTAGAGTTAATGCTTTTGTCGGTGGGGGGGATTGTTCAGGTGGTAGGACCAGTGATGACATCTGGAGGCTAGTCTTTGGTTTCTGACTGATCTAGCACAAGGATGACTGGGGAGATTGGATGAGGTCAGTGTAGTAAGATGGGGCAGAGGTGGACTGTTGGCAAAGGTAGGTACCTGAGATAGGGAGGATAGGGAGCTCAGAGCAGGTTTCCGGACGTCTATCTTGGGCAGGCTGTCTGGCGTGACTGTGTTGTTGAATGTTGTATATTGGGAGTAAGGTGTGAGGTAAGCCTGGAATTTCTGGTAGGTGTGGGGCATGGCTGATTAGGTGTAGGTTTGGTGGTGAAGTGTGAGAGCCAGAGGGCCGGTGCATTTAAGTAGGGGTTAGGACTTGTCATGTGGAGAGCGAGAGGCAATGTAAGCTGTGTAGGTGGACTGCCGGTTGTGGGCGGGGGCAAGAAGTAGTGCTGGTTGATGTTCGGTGAGAACGGTGACTGGGTTAAGGCCTGATGAGTGAGCAATACATGTGTGACAAGACATAAAAATAACTGCTTTGTTTGTGAAGCGTGTTGTGCTGGCGTACGAGGATAGGAAGAGTAGGACAGTACCGAAGGCAAAATGCATTATAGATGCAATGCCAGTGGTGGAGAGATGCAGATGTAGACCTGGCGCAGTTGGCCTAGACAGTGTGATAGTGTGGTCGCCAATTAGATGGGCTGGCTAGCCGGATACCGATGAAAGGCATGGAGTGGCAATCAAAGTAGGCACACGTATGGGCTAAGCAAAATACACTTCTAATGCGCTAAAGCAACAGGCATGGGGCGTCATCACGGTAGAAAAATTAGGGTAGATACCACTGCCACCAGCCATGTCTAAATGTTAAGAGCGAAACAGTGCTCTAGGAGGTACAGATAAAAAGGGCTAAGGATTAACCCTTGCCAGTACTCCATGTAAGATGGGGTGTATTGGATCTGTGGTTAAATGACTATGTAAAGTTAATGGCAACTTTACCTTCTTCTGGGGGACAGTAGTCCGCCTCAGAAATGGAGTCGGTGGGAAGTCTAAGAGACAACCCTGTGTCACTGCACTGAAGGTGCTGTGTAACACACAATAGAAGGGGGCTACTGAAGTGGTGTACTCCAGAGTCCACAATCAAAAAACAGATGAAATACACATGGCAAAAACACAAGTAAGAGTGCGACAAAGAGGCACACTCTTACCAAGTGAAAAAAATAACTCCAGAAATCCAGCAAAGCTGCTGGGGGACTCACTGGGTGAGGGAAATTAGCCATAAAATGAGAATTCTCCCTAACAAGTAACTTATGATTTGACGGACCTGTGTTGTTAAACAAAAGACGTTAACGGGCATACATATACAATCCCTTTTTGACAGTAATGACAGTTCGGTCTTACTAAAGATACGCGTATCCGCGGAAAGAAATGTTACTGGGGTAAAAACACACTTAGCACCTGAGTTAACAAGAGAGAGTTGGGGGCAAAAATCATAGGCAATACTTTTATCAAGGCAGACAGAATCAGAGAACACTTGATGATTGGAAGTTAAAAGTCAATAGGCCTGCGCCAATGTCAAGTGGAACCGGGTTCCTGTTGTCGAGGATCACACAGTCAGACAGTTCAAGATTCAACGTTGCCAAGAGTACTTGGATATTGTCAACATAGGAAGCACAAGTTATAAGAGGGAAGGAAGACGAGGGCAAGCCTTAGGGGAGGAGAAAAGAGTTCACCCTAGTTCCTCGAAGCTGGACACAGTACCTTATTCTTTGAAGAAGCTGGTGCCACGGCAGTTGTTCCTGGTAGTTTCCTGCAGACTCACAGTTCCTGGATCTTTAGTGGTGGGGACAAGAAGGACATCTGGAATAAGCTGCATTACCCAGGGATGAGGCCAGCAGCAGCAACAGTGAATAAAAGGTGCACTCCTTTAAAACAGGAGAGGCTTTTCAGATGGCTATCCGGGCCACTACAGCAGTGGGCAGCGATTTCGACCCTGAAGGGGATCCTCTGGCTGTGGAAGATGAGCTGGTTGACCCCACCAGGCTCAAGGGAAGAAGACTCTGGACTGGATATTCTCTGGTTGTTGAAGGGTAGATGGCTCAGATCTGCAGCAGGGCTTCACCCGGACTCGGTAGTTGCAGCAGCCGTCTTCTTCTCTGCTTCTCTTTGGTTCCTTGTAGTTCCAGTGGCGACTCTGACTTTTAGCCCAAGAGTCCTGCCTTTTATGCGAAAATCCCCCATTTACACAGCCTGGCTGTCAATCACGCAGCAGGGGAGTTGTCCATCCCAGACAGCCACCTCAGCCAATCATGGAAAAGTGCGACTTGGGTTTCATAGGAGACCCTGTGCAGGGGGTGACTACACCCCTCCCACACATTCAGCCCACCTAGACACCCAGGCGCCCAGAGGAGGGCTTTTTTTGCAGAAGCCAGCCAAAAGACAGTGAACAAAGAAGGCAAACCTGGTTTGCCGTGCAAAGTAGAACTCAAGAAGGACTTTAACAAAAAGAAATGGTGAATAAACCCGACCGGAGCCAAAAGAGAGTATTTGATCAAGCGGGTTTATGTTCGAGGCTAATATAATAGCTTGGAACAATACCAAGTTTATATAGTATAATCGCGGTAGAAAAGGTAGGGTAGATACCACTGCCACCAGCCAAGTTTAAATGTTAAGAGCAAAACAAAGCTGAGAGAGGCACAGACAAAAAGGGATAGGTATTAACCCTTTCCAGTACTCCATGTAAGATGGGGTGTACTGGGTCTGTAGTTTTAAATGACTACATAAAGTAAATTACACTATCTGTTTCTGGGGGACAGTAGTCAGCCCCAGAAAAATGGAGTCGTTGGGAAGTCTCAAAGACAATCCTATGTCACTGCACTGAAGGTGCTTTGTAACACAAAACAAGGGGGCTCATGGAGTGGTGTGCTCCAGAGCCCAAGATCACACAAACAGTAGAAATACACATGGCAAAACACAGGTAAGAGTGGGAAAAAGGCTCACACTCTTAACAAGTGGAAAAAAAAACTCCAGAAATCCAGCAAAGCTGCTGGGGGACTCACTAGGTGAGGGAAATTAGCCATAGAATGGGAATTCTCCCTAACAGATCGTAGAAGCCGGACCTCGGTTCTAGGCATTCCATCCTTGGTTCCCCCAGAGCACAGGGTGACCCTAGAAGCCAGACCTCAGTTCAAGGCCTTACATCCTTGGTTCCCCGAGAGCACAGGGTGAACCTAGAAGCCGGATCTCAGTTCTAGCCTTCCATCCTCGGTTGCCCCAGAGCACATGGTGACCTTAGATGCCGGACCTCGATTCTAGGCCTTTGATCCCCAGTTCCCCAGAGCACAGATTGACCCTAGAAGCTGGACCTTGGTTCTATGCCTTCCGTCCTTGGTACCCCCAGAGCACAGAATGACCCCAGAAGCCGGGCCTCAGTTCTAGGCCTTCCATCCTCGGTTCCCCCAGAGCACAGGGTGACCTTAGATGCCGGACCTCGATTCTAGGCCTTCGATCCTCAGTTCCCCAGAGCATAGATTGACCCTAGAAGCTGGACCTTGGTTCTATGCCTTCCGTCCTTGGTACCCCCAGAGCACAGGGTGACCCTAGAAGCCAGACCTCGGTTCTAGGCCTTCCATCCTTGGTTCCCCCAGAGCACAGGGTGACCGTAGAAGCCAGACCTCAGTTCTAGGCCTTACATCCTCGGTTCCCCCAGAGCACAGGGTGACCCTAGAAGCCGTATCTCAGTTCTAGCCTTCCATCTCGGTTCCCCCAGAGCACAGGGTGACCTTAGATGCCGGACCTCGATTCTAGGCCTTCGATCCTCAGTTCCCCAGAGCACAGATTGACCCTAGAAGCTGGACCTCTGTTCTAGGCCTTCCATCCTTGGTTCCCCCAGAGCACATGATGACCCCAGAAGCCGGACTTCAGTTCCCCCAGAGCACAGGGTGACCCTAGAAGCCAGACCTCGGTTCTAGGCCTTCCATCCTTGGTTCCCCCAGAGCACAGGGTGACCCTGGAAGCCAGACCTCAGTTCTAGGCCTTACATCCTCGGTTCCCCCAGAGCACAGGGTGAACCTAGAAGCCGGATCTCAGTTCTAGCCTTCCATCCTCGGTTGCCCCAGAGCACAGGGTGAGCCTAGAAGCTGGACCTTGGTTCTATGCCTTCCATCCTTGGTTCCCCCAGAGCACAGGATGACCCCAGAAGCCGGACCTCAGTTCCCCCAGAGCACAGGGTGACCCTAGAAGCCAGACCTCGGTTCTAGGCCTTCCATCCTTGGTTCCCCCAGAGCACAGGATGACCCTAGAAGCCGGACCTCAGTTCTAGGCCTTACATCCTCGGTTCCCCCAGAGCACAGGGTGACCCTAGAAGCGGGACCTCAGTTATAGGATTTCCATCCTCGGTTCTAGGCCTCCATTCTCGGTTCCCCCAATCCTCCGATCCCCAGAGCAAAGGATGAGCCTGGAAGCCAGACCTCGGTTCTAGGCCTTCCTGTGCTCTAGGGGAACCAAGGATGGATGTGCCTAGAAGCCAGACCTCGATTCTAGGCCTTCCATCTTCAGTTCCCCTAGAGCACAGGATGAGCCGAGAAGCTGGACCACGGTTCTAGGCCTTCCATCCTCTGTTCCCCCAGAGCACAGTATGACCCTAGAAGCCCACCTTTGGTTCTAGGCCTTCCATCCTCTGTTCTCCGGAGCACAGGATGAGCCTAGAAGCTGGACCACGGTTCTAGGCCTTCCATCCTCTGTTCTCCGGAGCACAGGATGAGCCTAGAAGCTGGACCACGGTTCTAGGCCTTCCATCCTCTGTTCCCCCAGAGCACAGTATGACCCTAGAAGCCCACCTTTGGTTCTAGGCCTTCCATCCTCTGTTCTCCGGACCACAGGAGGAGCCTAGAAGCCGGACTTCGGTTCTAGGCCTTCCATGCTCGGTTCCTCCCAGAGCAACGGATGAGCCTAGAAGACGGACCTCTGTTCTAGGCCTTCCATCCTTGGTTCCCCCAGAGCACAGGGTGACCCTAGATGCCGGATCTCAGTTCTAGGTCTTCCGTCTTTGGTTCCCCCAGAGCACAGGGTGAGCATAGAAGCCAGACCTTGGTTCTAGGCCTTCCATCCTCAGTTCCCCTAGAGCACCGGCTGACCCTAGAAGCGGGACCTCTGTTCTAGGCCTTCCATCCTTAGTTCCCCCAGAGCACAGGATGACCCTAGAACCTGACCTCGGTTCCCCCAGGGCACATGGTGTCCCTAGAAACCAGACCTCGGTTCTAGGCCTTCCATCCTCAGTTTCCCCCAGAGCACAGGCTGAGCCTAGAAGCTGGACCTTGGTGCTAGGCCTTCCATGCTTGGTTCCCCCAGAGCACAGGATGACCCTAGAAGCTGGACCTCGGTTCCCCCAGAGAACAGGATGAGCCTAGAAGCGGGACCTCAGTTCTAGGCTTTCTATCCTCGGTTCTAGGCCTCCATCCTCGGTTCCCCCAATCCTCGGATCCCCCAGAGCAAAGGATGAGCCTGGAAGCCAGACCTTGGTTCTAGGCCTTCCATCCTCGGTTCCCCTAGAGCACAGGATGTGCCTAGAAGCCAGACCTTGCTTCTTGGCCTTCCATCTTCGGTTCCCCTAGAGCACAGGATGAGCCTAGAAGCTGGACCACGGTTCTAGGCCTTCCATCCTCTGTTCCCCCAGAGCACAGTATGACCCTAGAAGCCCGCCTTCAGTTCTAGGCCTTCCATCCTGGGTTCTCCAGAGCACAGGAGGAGCCTAGAAGCCAGACCTCGGTTCTATGCCTTCCATGCTCGGTTCCCCCAGAGCAACGGATGAGCCTAGAAGCCGGACCTCTGTTCTAGGTCTTCCATCTTTGGTTCCCACAGAGCACAGGGTGAGCCTAGGAGCTGGACCTTGGTGCTAGGCCTTCCATGCTTGGTTCCCCCAGAGCACAGGATGACCCTAGAAGCTGGACCTCGGTTCCCCCAGAGAACGGGATGAGCCTAGAAACGGGACCTCAGTTCTAGGCTTTCTATCCTCGGTTCTAGGCCTCTATCCTCGGTTCTCCCAATCCTCGGATCCCCCAGAGCAAAGGATGAGCCTGGAAGCCAAACCTCGGTTCTAGGCCTTCCATCCTTAGTTCCCCTAGAGCACAGGATGTGCCTGGAAGCCAGACCTCGCTTCTTGGCCTTCCATCTTCAGTTCCCCTAGAGCACAGGCTGACCCTAGAAGCCGGACCTCGGTTCTAGGCCCTCCATCCTTGGTTCCCCCAGAGCACAGGATGACCCTAGAACCTGACCTCAGTTCCCCCAGAGCACAGGCTGACCATAGAAGCCGGACCCTGGTTCTAGGCCTTCCATCCTCTGTTCCCCCAGAGCACCGGCTGACCGTAGAAGCCGGACCCTGGTTCTAGGCCTTCCATCCTCTGTTCTCCCAGAGCACAGGATGACCTTAGAAGCTGGTCCTCGGTTCTAGGCCTTCCATCATCGGCTCCATTCTGCCAATCACTGATGGAAGCCCTCTCCAGAACTGCCAGGCAACACCCTTAGTTTTTCACTCATTTATTTTAGATTGGGCTTGTAAAAGACATTTTTGGCTCAGTTTCATTGAAAAGTAACCTGAGGTGAACTCCACAAGGCGCTTTTGCAGGGACTGTGGTTCACTCTCTGGGCCCAAGGGATGACCTATAGGCCTGATGTTCACCCCTGCTGCACAAGCCCATACCAATGTATCGCACAAGCCACTTCTGGGTGAGTGCCACTATTCACACACTCGCTTAAAAAGGAACATGAGCGAAACAAAAGCACTAAACTGAGCAACCACTTATCGGAGCACGTGAGCAGCCGTGGACCAGATTACACATCAACAAATAAGGGAGCTATAGAACAGTGGTGGTGCCAGGAGAAATTCGAAGAAAAACTGGTGAGGTCGAGACTAGAGCTGTAAGTGTTAAATCATTGTTTTTATTCGTTTTTATTTAATTCTGATTTAGATATAAAAATAGAACATTTTTTAATTATTATTTCAATAAAAAACATTATAAAGTCATTCATTCTTACCATTCATTCCTAAAACAATTCATAATTTTAAGAACATTTTCCGAAATGTCTTAGACTGTATCTCTAACAGTCGTTCACTCAAAAAACATTATCGACTATAGGTGCCCCAACTCATAGATCTTCTATTAATACAGGGCTTCCAGGTTAACAATAGTTTTGACTCGACAATGTCTGGTAAAGCTCTTCCATACAAGTTGCGTGTGTCTTCTTCAGGTTATGTGAACATTTGTGAATTCTAAAAGCAAACAAATAACATACTATTAAAATATAAGCTTGTGTCTCTTTTCTCCAAGTTTTTCAAACAATTTAATCAAAAAAGGTGAGCGACCTGCACTGTCTAGCTCTTACCCTAATGTTCAATAATCTATAAGGACCACCTTTTCATTCGGTCCATATCTATACAAAATACATCTGTTTACAATAGCTGAGCTATCTATCTAACAATGGTATATAGATCCCCATCCTGGTCTAGTTCAGCAAAACAATGTATACTAGCCAAACAAGGGAGCACCTGAGCAGCCATGGACCGGATCACCTGTCAACAAGCAGGGGAGCACCTGTGGACCAGATCAGTCAACAGACGGGGAACACTATAGCAGCAATGGACAGGATCAATCGTCAACAAACAAGGGAGCACCTGAGCAGCCATGGATTGGATCACTCATCAACAAACAAGGGAGCACTTGAGGAGCCAGGGCCCAAATCACCCATCAACAAGCAAGGGAGCCCCTGAGCGGCCATGGACCAGATCAAACGCCAACAAGCAGGGGAGCACCTGAGCAGCCATGGACCAGATTACACATCAACAAACAAGGGATTTCCTGAGCAGCCATGGACCAGATCACCCGTCCACAAGCAGGGGAGCACCTATGGACCAGATTACCGTCAACAAACTAGGGAACACCATAGCGGCCATGGACCGGATCAATCGTCAACAAACAAGGGAGCACCTGAGCGCCCATGTACCAGATCACCTGACACAAACAAGGGAGCACCTGGGCAGCCATGGACCAGATCAATCATCAACAAGCCAGGGAGCACCTGAGTACCCTTAGACACAATCACCCTTCATCAAACACCAGATCATGTTGGTGTTCTGGGATCAGTCACCCTGAAAAAGCAGAAAAGAGAAGTTTAAAGGACTGTCCATTGCAACAGTGAAATGAACATTTAAAATAATCACCATTGTGCAGCAGGAAAGAGTGTGCTGCATCTGTGAGACTGGGACTCTTTGCCAGAGGCCAGCAGCAGAAGGCACGGAGCAGATGACCGCAATGGAAGGAAGTGTTGGTGAGCGGAGTGACCATGAGGAAAGGCTCGGCTTAGAGCAGAAGGGGATCCGAGCCACATGGCTATGAAGGCCAGCTGATGATCCTGCTGGATATGTCTAAGAAAGCAGGATGCCTGGAGAAGGTTTGCATCAGACCAGTGAGCTTCATACTTGGTGTTCACTCGTGGCCATGCAGATCACAGGCTATGAACATCTGAAGAGCACAGAGCCTCAGGGATGCATGCCCCTGCACACCTAGAATGGCATGAACAACGGAACTCTAACATGAAGTTAAACCCCTGGAGCCAAGAACAGGCAAGGAGACTGGAGAAAGACGTGTGTGAGGACATTCTAGAATGATGCAAACCAGTGTCCCCAAAGGGAGGTGGATGTGTGCAGTAGGCCCTACACCATGTGGCTGTGCGGTCCAATACACAGAGTAGTGCTCATGAACCGGAAGCAGAAGGAACCATAGAACTAGTCAAAGTCGCACAATGGTCGAGTGCATGGGTCCTTCTAAAAAGAATTCCAAGCGACTGTCCCTCTGTGTGCACATGCGCAGTCTAGCGTGCCCCTTCCAAGAAGCTTTGAGATGATTATCATTTTGACTAATTCCACCGTGTTCCCCAAGCTGGACATGGGAAATGCATGGCAAGTCACAGAAAGAACCGTCACTCGCTGGGAATGAGTGTCTCTTTACTTCAACTGCATTCACTTCACTGCCTTTACTTCTCTGCTCTTTCACTGTTCCTAGCATTAACTTCGCCGCCTTTACTTCTCTGGTCTTTCACTGCTCCTAGACCAGAGAAATAAAGGGGGCAAAGTTAATGCTTTCACTGCTCCTATGTCATAAATCTCCCCCATCTCACCTGGGATCGCTTCTTGCTCTGTTCCACTGGAGGATTCCTCTTGTGGATGGATTGGGTCTTGTATAGACTCGCTCGAGTCTTGTCCGGCTGCAGAGCGCGTTCAGAGTTCCAGGAAGGCCACTGTTCCAGGATGTCCAGGGAAGTAGCAGCGGTCGCTAAGAATGGGCATTCCAGGAGTCGAATAGAGAGGAAGGAAGGAAGGAAGGAAGGAAGGAAGGAAGGAAGGAAGGAAGGAAGGAAGGAAGGAAGGAAGGAAGGAAGGAAGGAAGGAAGGAAGGAAGGAAGGAAGGAAGGAAGGAAGGAAGGAAGGAAGGAAGGAAGGAAGGAAGGAAGGAAGGAAGGAAGGAAGGAAGGAAGGAAGGAAGGAAGGAAGGAAGGAAGGAAGGAAGGAAGGAAGGAAGGAAGGAAGGAAGGAAGGAAGGAAGGAAGGAAGGAAGGAAGGAAGGAAGGAAGGAAGGAAGGAAGGAAGGAAGGAAGGAAGGAAGGAAGGAAGGAAGGAAGGAAGGAAGGAAGGAGCGAGCGAGCGAGCGCTTGGATAGAATGTTCGCAGAACAGCACACACGTGTCAAGTCACTACCTTGAGACGCGCGGGGGCATGGCCAATTTATAGGACGTGCCGTGTGCGATGAGAAAGCTGGTGAGGCTAGTCGCTTGTTGCGGCCATGTTGGGAGTAACAAGGAATACAAGCCACGGCGCGATAAGGACCAGGAGGTCCAGAAAGGGCAAGTTCTATGGGTCATGACAGCATGCCTCCTCCAAAGACCTGTTCCACCAGGTTTGTCCGGGTGTATGAGATGGAATCTTCTAAGCAGTCAAGGGGTATTTAAGCTAGAAACTGGTTCCCAGGTTCTCTCGCTAGCAGGGTATCCTTTCCATTCAACCAGGTATTGAAGTCGACCCCGTTTATACCTGGAATCGCATATTCGGGACACTTCATATTCTAGCTGATCATTCACAACAACAGGACTGGGTCTGCAGGATTTTCGGGAGGATTGGATGTAAGGTTTCAATAGGGAGGTGTGAAAGACTGGGTGTATTTTCTTCCAGGAGTCGGGTAGCTTGAGTCGGAATGAGACAGGATTGAAAACCTCCTTTATGGAAAATGGTCCATAGTACCGAGGAGCCAATTTGTTTGGCCGTAGATGACGGGGTAATAGTTTCGAGGACAACCAGACTTGATCACCAACAGAATAAGAGGGTGCTGGTCTTCTCTTGGAATCCGCATAGAGCTTAGTGCGTGTTTCTTTCAATTGTTCCTTGGCTTCCTTGTGAATGTTGATGAGAGTCTGTATCCAAGAGTCGAGAGTAGGTACTGGAGTGGGATGTGGAAGAACAGAAGGTAAAACGGACGGGTGAAAACCTTGACTGCAATAGCAAGGGCTGACCTTGAGTGCTGAGTGATCGGAATTGTTGTAGGCAAACTCGGGCAGGGGTATGATGAGAGACCAGTCATCCTGAACCTTGGTGGCAAAACAACGAAGATATTTCTCCAGAGTTTGATTTACACGTTCCGTGGCTCCGTTGGTTTGTGGGTGATAACCTGATGAGAGAGCGCGTTGGATCCCTAGAATACGACAGAGATGTTTCCAGAATTGTGAGATATAATGAGGTCCTCGGTCCGATATGATCTTGGAAGGAAGTCCATGGAGACGGAAAATATATTCCAGGAAGATTCCAGCAAGTTCTGAGGAGGATGGTAGTTTATACAAAGGTGTGAAATGAGCCATATGGGTGAACAAGTCTATGGTTACCCTGATGGTCGTGTATCCTCGGGAAGGTGGGAACTCCACAATGAAGTCTCTAGCAATAAACTCCCATGGTCTTGTTGGCAGTGATGGTTGCAGTAGAAGACCTGCCGGTCTCTTGTTATCATGTTTGTTTTGACTGCAGACAGTACAAGCCTTGACGTACTGTTGTACGTCGGTCTTCATTTGAGGCCACCAAAACTGTCTTTGTATAAAACGGAGGGTGTTAGTTATACCACAATGGCCGGAGTGAGGGGTATCAAGGCAGAGGTTTATTACCTTGTGTTGTAATTTCTGCGTAGGAATGACCAGTGCATTGTCCTTGAATAGATATTCTTCCTGGACTCTTAGATTCCATGGATTCTTCCTTGAAATTTCCTTCGAGGTCAGAGGACAGGGTTTGCGCTCAGATTTCTTCCAGGAGGTTGATTGCTTGAGCTACAAAGATAGTTTGGGGAAACATCTTAGGATAGGCCTTGTCCTCAGTGGCTGCGTAGTCTGGACATCGAGATAAGGCGTCAGCAATCATGTTTTGTGATCCGGGAACGTGAGTGATTTGAAACTGGTATTGGGCAAAGAAGTAGGCCCAATAGGCCTGACGACTGTTCCTGCACTCCAAAGACTGGTAGGCACCCCGGAGATCCAGCTTCGTGAAAATTATGGCTCCTCTCACAGCTTCCAGGATATCCAAAATCAGGGGCAGTGGGTATCGATCTTTGAGGGTGCATTGGTTTAAGCCTCGATAGTCGAGGCAAGGTCTGAGTTCCTTTGTGTCCTTCTTGGGAACGAAGAACAACGAAGCACCCGCTGGAGATTTTGAGGGTCTTATGGTGCCGTTTTCAAGATTGGTGTCGAGGTATTCCCGAAGGGCCTTTTTCATAGGTTCAGAAAGGATGAACATTCGGCCGAAGGGAATTACAGCTGAGGGATCTGTATCTATGGCACAGTCTTCAGGCCTGTGAGGGGGTAATGCTTGGACTATGGTGGTAGAAAATACATCAGCATACTCCTGATAGGACTCTGGAACTTGTATGATATTGGAAAGCATGAGTGGTGTTTCTTGGTCTCTTGGAGGTTCTTTAGGAGTTATTGATGAAGGGTCCAGGGATAGACAGTGGGACATACAGAACTCTGAGCCCAGAAATAATGATCCTGCTGTCCAATTGATATACTGATTGTGCTTTTGTAACCAGGGCATACCCAAAACCATGGGGTAATGGGCTGACTTAATGATGTCGAATGTAATCGCTCTTGATGATGATTTATGGAAAGTTGGATCTCTTTAGTCTGCAGGCTTGTGGGTCCTGAAGAGAGGGGTCTTCCGTCAATTGCTTCCACAGGCTGCATGGTGTTTCGTGTCTCGTACGGAATATGATGACTAACTACCCAGTCTTGATCAATGAAAATTACCATAGCTCCGCAGTCCACCAAGGCCAGAATGGGATAGGTCTTGTCTTTGGAGGGCGAGAGGAAGGCCTGTAGTATCACCAAACAATTTTGTCCAGGAGAGTTCAAGGATGGAATTGATGTGGAGCAAACATCTCTCTCCCGACACCTTGCTCCATCTAGGATCGGGAGCTGGCGTTTCCCGAACGACATGGAGGGGCTAGAGGGCATTCTCTAACAAGATGTTTATCCGAGGCACAATACATGCACAGGCCTGTGTGGCTCCTTCTCATCCTTTCTTGAGGGGAAATGGGCCCACGGAAGGCTCCGATTTGCATGGGTTCCAGATCTGTGTCGGGGGTTGGGTCAGAATCGGTTTTAACAGAGGTCTCAAGGGAATTCTTTTGAAAAGGTGTCTTGGTCTTTCTTCTTTCAGCCTTTCTTTCCTGGATTCGAAAGTCTATCTGCAGGGCTAGATCCATAAGAGCCTGGAAGGAACTAGGACGAGCCACCCGGGCTAATTCACCCTTAATGTCCTCGTTTAGACCCCTGCGAAATAGAGTGAAACTTGCTTCAGAGGACCAATCCGCTTCCTTGACCAGTTGTTTGAATCTAGTAATGTATGTTAGCATATCCTGGGTACCCTGTCGGAAATCAAGTAAGCGTTCTTGAGCATTACAAACCTGTTCTTTGCGGTCGAACATAGTCTTGAGTGCCTGAATGAATCCATCATAATCATCCAGGAGGGCATCCCCTGAGTTGACTAAGGGAGTGGCACAGGTTAACGCATTCCCTGTGAGGTGCGAGATAATGAAGCCCACCTTTGCCCTAGAAGTTGAAAAATAATAGGGCTTAAAGGTAAAATGCACGAAGCAGGAATCCAGGAATCCACGTAAGGGTTTTGCCGATCCATCATATTCGTCCACCACTCCACCAAGTAATGCACTGTCCTTGTTAGCGGGGTCGCGAGTCAAAACTAGCTGCTTTAGCGCCGCATTCTCAGCTTTTAAGTTCTGTACTTCAGTTGTGAGCTCTTGCATGCCACGCATAAGGTCCTGAATTGCTTTCTCCATAGATGTATCTGTGTCGGTCGTTTGGCGTCTCAAACTGTCATAAATCTCCCCGTCTCACCTGGGATCGCTTCTTGCTCGGTTCCGTGGGAGGATTCCTCTTGTGGACGGATCGGGTCTTGTATAGACTCGCTCGAGTCTCGTCCGGCTGCAGAGCGCGTTCAAGTTCCGGGAAGGCAGCTGTTCCAGGATGTCCAGGGAAGTAGGCAGCGGTCGCTAAGAATGGGGATTCCAGGAGTCTAAAAGAGGGAAAGGGAGAAGGAAGGAGGAAGGAAACCAGGATCTTGGATAGAAGGTTCGCCGACCAGCACACACACGTCAAGTCACTACCTAATGATAGCGTTGAGACGCGCGGGGGCGTAGCCAATTTATAGGACGTGCCGTGTGCGACGAGAAAGCTGGTGTGAGGCTAGTCGCTTGTTGCGTCCATGTTGGGAGTAACAAGGAATACAAGCCCCGGCGCGAGAACGACCAGGAGGTCGCCGCCTTTACTTCTCTAGTCTTTCACTGCTCCTAGCATTAACTTCGCCACCTTTATTTCTCTGGTCTTTCACTGCTCCTAGCATTAATTTCGCCGCCTTTACTTCTCTGGTCTTTCACTGCTCCTAGCATTAACTTTGCCCCCTTTGCGTCTCTGGTCTTTCACTGCTCCTAGCATTAACTTTGCCCCCTTTGCGTCTCTGGTCTTTCACTGCTCCTAGCATTAACTTTGCCCCCTTTGCGTCTCTGGTCTTTCACTGCTCCTAGCATTAACTTTGCCCCCTTTGCGTCTCTGGTCTTTCACTGCTCCTAGCATTCACTTCACCGCCTTTACTTCTCTGGTCTTTCACTGTTCCTAGCATTAAATTCGCCACCGTTACTTCTCTGGTCTTTCACTGCTCCTAGCATTAACTTCGCCACCTTTACTACTTTGGTCGTTCACTGCTCCTAGCATTAACTTCGCCACCTTTACTTCTCTGGTCTTTCACTGTTCCTAGCATTCACTTCACTGCCTTTACTTCTCTGGTCTTTCACGGCTCCTAGCATTCACTTCACCGCCTTTACTTCTCTGGTCTTTCACTGCTCCTAGCATTCACTTCGCCACCGTTACTTCTCTGGTCTTTCACTGCTCCTAGCATTAACTTCTACTCTGGTCTTTCACTGTTCCTAGCTGTTAGGCAGAATCCTGTGCAGTGCTCTTAGGGACCACTATACATAATTAAGGACCACCATAATTAGGGACCACAATTACTGTGATTCAAGCAAACACTGACTCAAGGTTTCAGGTAGAAAAATATAAGTACATTTATTTTTAAACCATCAGTAAAACACAGCACTTCTAGAAATTCTAAAGCACACGAAAAATACACTACAACCAACTAATTCTCTTGGCACAGAATAGCTCAAGGTAAGTACCTTGTGATTAGGCAGACCGGTGTTGTAAAACAAAAGCGTTACCGTGAATACATTTGTGATCAATTTTTGACAGTTCGGTCATATTAAAGAAAGGCGTATACGCGACAAGAAATGTTACCGGGGCAAAAGCACACTTGGCAACTGGGCTAACCAGAAGGAGTTGGGGGCAAAAATCACACACAATAATTTTGTCAAGGCAGACAGGATCGAAGAACACTCGCTGACAAAAATACTAAAAGTCAATAGGCCGGAGCCAATGTCAGTTGAAACCGGGTCCCTGTTGCCGAGGATCACACAGTCAGACAGTTCAAGATTCAACGTAGCTAGGAGTACTTAGATATTGTTTGAAAGAGGAAGCAAAAGTTATAAGAAGGAGGGAAGACGAGGGCAAGCCTTGGAGACGAAGAAAAGGGATTCACCGAGTTTCCTCAAGTAGAACACAGTACCTTATTCCAGTGGTGCAGCTGGTGCCCTGGCAGCAGTTCTTGTTGGTTTCCCACAGACCCACGGTTCCTGGAGCTTCGAAGTGAAGGAGGACATCTGAAGGGGTCTGCACCACACAGGGATGAAGCCGGCAGCAATGACCGTGAATAAAAGGTGCGCTCCTTAAAAACAGGCTCTTCAGATGACTATCCGGACCACTACGGCAGCGTGCAGCGATTTCGACCAAGGAAGAGGATCCGCTGGCTGTGGAAGATGAGATGGTTATCCCCAACAAGCTCAAGGGAAGAAGACTCCGAACCAGATCTTCTCTGGTCGTTGAAGGGTAGATAGCTCAGGACAGCAGCAGGGCTGCACCGGGACGGGATAGTTTCAGCAGCAGTTGTCGTTCTCTCTGCTTCTCTTCAGTTCCTTGTAGTTCCAGTGGTGACTCTGACTTCTAGCCCAAGAGACCTGCCTTTTATGTGCAAATCCCCCATTCACACAGCCTGGCTGTCAATCACGCAGCAGGGGGTTTTCCAGCCTGGACAACCACCTCAGCCAATCATGGCAAAGTGCGACTTGGGTTTCCTAGGATACCCTGTGCAGGGGGTGACTACACCCCTCCTTCACATTCAGCCCACCTAGACACCCAGGCGCCAAGAGGAGGGACCTGCCAAAAGACGGTGATCAAAGAAGGCGAACCTGGTTTGCCGTGCAAAGTAAGACACAAGAAGGACTTTAACAAAAAGAAATGGCGAATAAACCCGACCGGAGCCAAAAGAAAGACAATTTGGTCAAGCGGGTTTATGTTCGAGGCCAATATAATAGCCTAAAACAATACCACGTTTATCTAATATAATCGCGGTAGAAAAGTTAGGGTAGATACCACTGCCACCAGCCAAGTCTAAATGTTAAAAGAGCGAAACAGTGCTCTAGGAGGTACAGATAAAAAGGGCTAAGGATTCACCCTTTCCAGTACTCCTTGTAAGATGGGGTGTACTGGATCTGTGGTTAAATGACTAAGTAAAGTTAATGGCAACTTTACCCTAATCTGGGGGATTGTAGTCAGCCTCAGAAATGGAGTTGGTGGGAAGTCTCAAAGAAAACCCTGTGCCACTGCACTGAAGGTGCTGTGTGATACACAAAAGAAGGGGGCTACTGAAGTGGTGTACTCCAGAGTCCACAATCACAAAAACAGAGGAAATACACATGGCAAAACACATGTAAGAGTGGACAAAAGGTGTACACTCTTACCAAGTGGAAAAAAATAAACTCCAGAAGTCCAGCAAAGCTGCTGGGGGACTCACTAGGTGAGGGAAATTAGCCATCTATGAGAATTCTACCTAACGCACTGTTAAAGTGATAGCAGTCGCAGAGCAGCCAGACTTATCTCAAGAGCAAATGAGCAGTAGTAGAGATTACACAAAGGACCACAATTACTGTGACTCAAGCAAACATTGACTCAAGGTTTCAGGTAAAAATACAAGTACATTTATTTTTAAACCATCTGTTATAAAACACAACACTTCTATAAATTCAAAACCACACGTAAAATACACTACACAACCAATTGCATTTGTTACACCAAATTCAAGATAAGTACATTAGGATTTGACAGACTGGTGTTGCGATACTAACGCGTACCCGCAGATAGAAATGCTCACGAAGTTAAAACACACGTTGTACTTAAGAATTTCAAACACGGGAAAAGTGAATAAAAATCATAGGCAATACTTTTTCAAGGCAAGGAGACTCGAGAATGTATTCAAAGATACAGATTAAAGTCAATAGCCCTGCGCCAGTGTCAATGGAGCAGATGCCCAGTTGACGAGGATCACATGTTGAATAGTTCGAGATTCGAAATGCCAAGAGTTTGTAAAGATTGTCAAATGGAAGGAAAAGTTATAAGAGGGAGGGAAGAAAGAACAAATCTTCATGGAGGAAAAGGATTCACCCCGATTCCGGTTGGTCAGATGGAGAGAATGACCAAGTGTGCACAGTACCTTATTCCGTTGGAGAAAAGCTGGTTCCACAGCAGTTGTTCCTGCAGACTCGCGGTTCCTGTGGCTTCAGTCGTGGGGACAAGAAGGACAACGTCTGGAGCAATCTGCACTACCCAGGGATGAGGCCAGCAGCAGCGAAAAAGACGATTAATAAAAGCTGTGCTCCTTTAAATCAGGAGAGGGCTCTTCTGATGGCTATCTGGACCACTACAGCACAGAAGTGATTTCGACCCAGGAGAGGATTCTCTGACTGAAGAAAAGATGAGCTGGTTGATCCCACCAGGCTCAAGGGAAGGAGACTCCGGACTGGATCTTCTTAGTCTTTGAAGGGGTAGATAGCTCAAGACTGTAGCAGGGCTTCACCGGGACTCGGGGTTGCAGCAGGCGTCGTCTTCTCCACTTCTCTTCGGTTCCTTGTTGTTCCAGAGGCAACTCTGCCTTCTAGCTCAAGAGTCTTGCCTTTTATGCCAAAATCCCCCATTCACACAGCCTGGCTGTCAATCACTCAGCATGGGGGTTGTCCAGCCCGGACAACCACCTCAGCCAATCAACACAAAGTGCGACTTGGGTCTCCAAGGAGACCCTGTGCAGGGGGTGACTACACCCTGCCCTCACATTCAGCTCACCTAGACACCCAGACGCCAAAGGAGGGCCTCTGGTCAGAAGCCCGCCAAAGGTTGGCGAACAAAGGAGGCAAACCTGGTTTGCCGTGCAAAGAAAGACCCAAGAAGGATGTTAACAAAAAGAAATGGCGATTAAACCCAACCGGAGCCGAAATAAAAAGTATTTGGGTTAGCGGGTTTAAAGTTCGAGGCTACTAAAATAGCCTAAAACAATACCACGTTATGTAATATAATCAGTGCCTTAAGTGGCACTACAAATCGAGCCGGGGCTCATAGAGGGGGCGTGGCCTAACAACGGGGGACTTGATGTCCCATTAGGCCACGTCCCCTTGACGACCCCCGGCTCAATGGGCTACTGGCACCCCTGCCAGGCAGCCTTTTGTAGAGATTAACACCCTCTCCCCTATGGGGGAGAGGGTGCTGATCTCTGCATTTATTTTATATAGGCTTGCCTGGCAGGGGATAGCACCTCGCCTATTCAGCCCTAATGGTGGTGCTGCCCCTCACCAGCTGCGGAAGGGCAGCGTCACCATTAAGGCTGAAAGGGCGAGGCCACTGGAAGCAGAGGCCTTTTTCCTAAAGACTGAAACTCCCGCGAATCGGCAGGAGCTTCAGTATTTAGAAAGCAAGGCCTCTGCTTCCAGGCCTCACGTTTTCTCCATAAAGGTGGCGCCAGCCCACGTGCATCACCTGATTAAAGGGATGCCTCACAGGTGCGGCGCCACCATTATGGCTGAAAGGCATTTTTTTCTGAAGCCTGAAACTCTTGTACACAAGCGAGAGCTTTAGGCTTTAGAAAAAAATGCCTTTTCGTGTAGTGGCCGGGGCTGCCAGGGGAGATTAGTGGGCCCCGGCAGGGCCCCGCCTCAAAGCGAAATTTCGCCCCCCGGCAGGCCCTGGCCCACTTAAAGCCCTGAATATAATCACAGTAGGAAAATTAGGGTAGATACCACTGCCACCAGCCAAGTCTTAATGTTAAGGTAGCAAAACAATTCTCCAAGAGGTACAGATAAAAAAGGCTAACAATTAACCCTTTCCAATACTCCATGTAAGATGGGGTGTACTGGATCTGTGGTTAAATGACTAAGTAAAGTTAATGGCAACTTTACCCTTTTCTGGGGGACAGTAGTCAGCCCCAGAAATGGAGTTGGGGGGGAAGTCTAAAAGACAATGTTGTGTCACTGCACTGAAGGTGCTGTGTGACGCACAAAAGAGTGGGGCTGCTGAAGTGGTGTACTCCAGAGTCCACAATCACAAAAACAGGTGAAATACACATGGCAAAAACACAGGTAAGAGTGGGGGACAAGCTCACACTCTCACCACGTGGAAACAATAAACTCCAGAAATCCAGCAAAGCTGCTGAGGGACTCACTTCACTAGGTGAGGAAAATTAGCCATAGAATGAGAATTCTCCCTAACACTAGAATTCACTTCAGCGCCTTTACTTCTCTGCTCTTTCACTGCTCCTAGCATTAACTTTGCCACCTTTACTTCTCTGGTCTTTCACTGTTCCTAGCATTCACTTCACCACCTTTACTTCTCTGCTCTTTCACTGTTCCTAGCATTAACTTTGCCACCTTTACTTCTCTGCTCTTTCACTGTTCCTAGCATTCACTTCACCGCCTTTACTTCTCTGCTCTTTCACTGCTCCTAGCATTCACTTCACCGCCTTTACTTATCTGCTCTTTCACTGCTCCTAGCATTAACTTTGCCACCTTTACTTCTCTGGTCTTTCACTGTTCCTAGCATTCACTTCACCACCTTTACTTCTCTGCTCTTTCACTGTTCCTAGCATTAACTTTGCCACCTTTACTTCTCTGCTCTTTCACTGCTCCTAGCATTAACTTTGCCACCTTTACTTCTCTGCTCTTTCACTGTTCCTAGCATTAACTTTGCCACCTTTACTTCTCTGGTCTTTCACTGTTCCTAGCATTCACTTCACCACCTTTACTTCTCTGCTCTTTCACTGTTCCTAGCATTAACTTTGCCACCTTTACTTCTCTGCTCTTTCACTGCTCCTAGCATTAACTTTGCCACCTTTACTTCTCTGCTCTTTCACTGTTCCTAGCATTCACTTCACCACCTTTACTTCTCTGCTCTTTCACTGTTCCTAGCATTAACTTTGCCACCTTTACTTCTCTGCTCTTTCACTGCTCCTAGCATTAACTTTGCCACCTTTACTTCTCTGCTCTTTCACTGTTCCTAGCATTAACTTTGCCACCTTTACTTCTCTGGTCTTTCACTGTTCCTAGCATTCACTTCACCACCTTTACTTCTCTGCTCTTTCACTGTTCCTAGCATTAACTTTGCCACCTTTACTTCTCTGCTCTTTCACTGCTCCTAGCATTAACTTTGCCACCTTTACTTCTCTGCTCTTTCACTGTTCCTAGCATTAACTTTGCCACCTTTATTTCTCTGGTCTTTCACTGCTCCTAGCATTCACTTTGCCACCTTTACTTCTCTGCTCTTTCACTGTTCCTAGCATTAACTTTGCCACCTTTACTTCTCTGCTCTTTCACTGCTCCTAGCATTAACTTTGCCACCTTTACTTCTCTGCTCTTTCACTGTTCCTAGCATTAACTTTGCCACCTTTATTTCTCTGGTCTTTCACTGCTCCTAGCATTCACTTTGCCACCTTTACTTCTCTGCTCTTTCACTGCTCCTAGCATTAACTTTGCCACCTTTACTTCTCTGCTCTTTCACTGTTCCTAGCATTAACTTTGCCACCTTTATTTCTCTGGTCTTTCACTGCTCCTAGCATTCACTTTGCCACCTTTACTTCTCTGCTCTTTCACTGCTCCTAGCATTCACTTTGCCACCTTTACTTCTCTGCTCTTTCACTGTTCCTAGCATTAACTTTGCCACCTTTATTTCTCTGGTCTTTCACTGCTCCTAGCATTCACTTTGCCACCTTTACTTCTCTGCTCTTTCACTGCTCCTAGCATTAACTTTGCCACCTTTACTTCTCTGCTCTTTCACTGTTCCTAGCATTAACTTTGCCACCTTTATTTCTCTGGTCTTTCACTGCTCCTAGCATTCACTTTGCCACCTTTACTTCTCTGCTCTTTCACTGCTCCTAGCATTCACTTTGCCACCTTTACTTCTCTGCTCTTTCACTGCTCCTAGCATTAACTTTGCCACCTTTATTTCTCTGGTCTTTCACTGCTCCTAGCATTCACTTTGCCACCTTTACTTCTCTGCTCTTTCACTGTTCCTAGCATTAACTTTGCCACCTTTACTTCTCTGCTCTTTCACTGCTCCTAGCATTAACTTTGCCACCTTTACTTCTCTGCTCTTTCACTGTTCCTAGCATTAACTTTGCCACCTTTATTTCTCTGGTCTTTCACTGCTCCTAGCATTCACTTTGCCACCTTTACTTCTCTGCTCTTTCACTGCTCCTAGCATTAACTTTGCCACCTTTACTTCTCTGCTCTTTCACTGTTCCTAGCATTAACTTTGCCACCTTTATTTCTCTGGTCTTTCACTGCTCCTAGCATTCACTTTGCCACCTTTACTTCTCTGCTCTTTCACTGCTCCTAGCATTCACTTTGCCACCTTTACTTCTCTGCTCTTTCACTGCTCCTAGCATTAACTTTGCCACCTTTACTTCTCTGCTCTTTCACTGTTCCTAGCATTAACTTTGCCACCTTTACTTCTCTGGTCTTTCACTGTTCCTAGCATTCACTTCACCGACTTTACTTCTCTGCTCTTTCACTGCTCCTAGCATTCACTTCACCGCCTTTACTTCTCTGCTCTTTCACTGCTCCTAGCATTCACTTCACCGCCTTTACTTCTCTGCTCTTTCACTGCTCCTAGCATTAACTTTGCCACCTTTACTTCTCTGCTCTTTCACTGCTCCTAGCATTAACTTTGCCACCTTTACTTCTCTGCTCTTTCACTGTTCCTAGCATTCACTTCACCGCCTTTACTTCTCTGCTCTTTCACTGCTCCTAGCATTCACTTCACCGCCTTTACTTCTCTGCTCTTTCACTGTTCCTAGCATTAACTTTGCCACCTTTACTTCTCTGGTCTTTCACTGTTCCTAGCATTCACTTCACCACCTTTACTTCTCTGCTCTTTCACTGTTCCTAGCATTCACTTCACCGACTTTACTTCTCTGCTCTTTCACTGCTCCTAGCATTCACTTCACCGCCTTTACTTCTCTGCTCTTTCACTGCTCCTAGCATTCACTTTGCCACCTTTACTTCTCTGCTCTTTCACTGCTCCTAGCATTCACTTTGCCACCTTTACTTCTCTGCTCTTTCACTGTTCCTAGCATTAACTTTGCCACCTTTACTTCTCTGCTCTTTCACTGCTCCTAGCATTAACTTTGCCACCTTTACTTCTCTGCTCTTTCACTGTTCCTAGCATTAACTTTGCCACCTTTACTTCTCTGGTCTTTCACTGTTCCTAGCATTCACTTCACCACCTTTACTTCTCTGCTCTTTCACTGTTCCTAGCATTAACTTTGCCACCTTTACTTCTCTGCTCTTTCACTGTTCCTAGCATTCACTTCACCGCCTTTACTTCTCTGCTCTTTCACTGCTCCTAGCATTCACTTCACCGCCTTTACTTCTCTGCTCTTTCACTGCTCCTAGCATTCACTTCACCGCCTTTACTTCTCTGCTCTTTCACTGCTCCTAGCATTCACTTTGCCACCTTTACTTCTCTGCTCTTTCACTGCTCCTAGCATTCACTTTGCCACCTTTACTTCTCTGCTCTTTCACTGTTCCTAGCATTAACTTTGCCACCTTTACTTCTCTGCTCTTTCACTGCTCCTAGCATTAACTTTGCCACCTTTACTTCTCTGCTCTTTCACTGTTCCTAGCATTAACTTTGCCACCTTTACTTCTCTGGTCTTTCACTGTTCCTAGCATTCACTTCACCACCTTTACTTCTCTGCTCTTTCACTGTTCCTAGCATTAACTTTGCCACCTTTACTTCTCTGCTCTTTCACTGTTCCTAGCATTCACTTCACCGCCTTTACTTCTCTGCTCTTTCACTGCTCCTAGCATTCACTTCACCGCCTTTACTTCTCTGCTCTTTCACTGCTCCTAGCATTCACTTCACCGCCTTTACTTCTCTGCTCTTTCACTGCTCCTAGCATTCACTTTGCCACCTTTACTTCTCTGCTCTTTCACTGCTCCTAGAATTCACTTCATTACAGGGGTAGCCTCCCTATACACTCCCTTGGGCCGTGCCAGTTCGAGCAAAGGTATCAGACCCAAGCTGTATCTCTAGGACTACTAACAATCCTCCAGGTCCCAATAGCTGAGGAGAACTCTAATCCTTTTGGAGATCATCTGAGTGTTGAACAAAGTGGACTCCTTTTAGGGAGAATTCTCCAGAATGGCTAATTTCCCTTACCTACTGAGTCCCTCAGCAGCTTTGCTGGATTTCTAGGATGTATTTGTTCACCTGGTAGGAGTGTGAGCCTTTTTTTTCCCACTCTTGCATGTGTTTTGCTGTCTGTGTTTAACATTTTTGTGTTCATAGACTGTGGAGCCTCACCTACTCCATAGTCATCATCTGTTTACTGTGTGTTACACAGCACCTTCAGTGCAGTGACACAGGGTTGTCTTTTAGACTTCCCAACTCAGACCCCATATTCTGGGACTGACTACTGTCTCCCAGAACATATAAAGTTGCCATTGACTTTATTAGTCTTTTAAAATCCCCAGACTCAGTACAAACCATTTTACATGGAGTACTGGAAAGGGTTAATACTTATCCCTTTTCGTCTGTTTCTCTTGGAGCATTGTTTTGCTCCCTTTTCATCAAGACTTGGCTGGTAGCAGTTGGAACTACCCTCATATTCCTACCGCGGGTTAACTTGGTATTGTTTTAGGCTATCTTGGTAGCCTCAAACTTAAACCCGCTAGACCATATACGTTTTTATATGATTCCGGCTAGGTTTAATTGTCATTTCTTTTTGAAAATGTCTATCTCATGTTTTTCTCTGCGCGCCAAACCAGGTTTGGTTCCTTTGTTCACTGTCTCTTCGCGGGCTTCTACGCAGAAGCCCTCCTTAGGCACCTGAAAGTCTGGGTAGGCAGGATGTGAGGGAGGGGTTTTAGGACCCCTGCCATGGGTTCCCTTGGTAACCCAAGTCGCACTCCTGATTGGCTAGGTGTCTGACCCGCTGGGACAGCCTCCCTGCAGTGTGAATGACAGCCAGGCTGTGTGAATGGGGGGGAAAACTGCATAAAAAGCAGGTCTCTGGGGTCTGGAAAGGCAGAGTCACCACTGGAATGAAAGAACCAACAAGGAGCTGACGGAGAGGACCCTTACCACGACTGAACCGCCCAGTGAAGCCCTGCTGCAGGTCCGTATCTTCAAACTCCAACGACCGAGAAGATCCTCCAGGAATCTTGTTCCCCTGAGCTGGTGGGACCAACCAGTTTGCCGAAACTACAAGCCAGGACTCCCTCCTCTAGTCAAATTCACTGTACAGAGCTACATTGGGCCGGATAGCCAGGAAGGCCAGACCCTGCTTGGGTTTTAAGGAGCACACCTTTTATAAGTTGCTTTGCTCTGCTGCTGGTTTCTTCCCTGGGCAGTGCAGGACCCTGCAGTCTTCCTACTTCATGTCAGTCCGACAGTCACTTCATGAACCGTGAGCCTGCAGGAACTGCCAGGAACTTCTGCCTCAGCTACAGCTTCTTCTCCATTTAAAGGTACTGTGCAAATCCGGTTGTTCGTTTCGTTCAGCTGCGGTGAAAGTGTGTGAAATCTTTCTCCAATCTGAGGGCTGGTCCTTCTCTACTCTTTAAACTAACTTTTCTGCCGACCAACTTCGTCCGGAACTCTTGGCAAAGACTTAACCGCAAACTACCCTGAGCTGTGTGATCTTGAGCAAAAGACTTTTGTCCTATTGACTTTGCGCTAAGTCTTTTTGATTTGATTCCATTACTGCAGACCTCTTTCTAGATTACCCTGCTTACTTACCTGTTGGTGCTGCTCAATTTCTGCCTGACTTTGTCTTTCCCTCCCTTTTAAATTGCTACAGTGCCATTTTGCTCCCACTTCAATTTGTGAGCTTAACTTGTCTGGAAACTATTGGGTGTGGTGTGGTGTAGTGTATTAAGAGTGTGCTTTTTAAAATGCTTTACTTTAGTGAAAAGTTATACAACTGGTGTGTAAATAAATGTAAATTCTTTTACTCAGAAACCTTGAGTCAGTGTTTGTTTGAATCGTAGTAATTGTTGTCCTTTGTGTAACTTCTGATACTGCTCACTTTACTCTTGAGATAAGTCTGGCTGCTCAGCCATCGCTACCACTTTACGGTGTAGTACAGGCTTGTACCAAAGGTGAATTTGTACTGTCACTTGTAGTCTTAATTGTGTGTGGTGTTCCCAAAGGGTACTGCATATGATTCTGCCTAACAACTCCCAACACCTGTGAGTTCAGATGGCAGCGAGAACAAGAACCAATGTTTCCAGACAAGTCTTATATTTCACATGCTGCCTGTCTTGACCGTTCGGCCTCCAGCTGGACACCTCTTTCACAGTCTGTCGGTGTATATGCTATAGAAGCAACTTTGACTACCAATGGCCTTAAGACTTGAGAGAAACCATCTCATTTTCAGGAAAGCCTTGAAAACTCACCTATTTCAATACCTCTCATAGTACCATCCTAGATTCATGACCACATGGGTCAGTAAGATCTTTGAGGTGCCAAATTGGCTGGTTAACATTATTTTCCGCGCTATAAGCATATAGACATAGACATAGACAAGAAGAACAGCAATAGAAAGCTAGTTGTCTTTCCTTCCAAAGCATTTTCTGCATTGAAGAGGAACTATTCAGTGAGTGAAACTGGATTTGTTCCCTGTGCCCAAGTGTACTTCAAAACATATGTACAGGGCCATGCGCTGCATCTCCTGACCGACTACAAACCCCAGGTACACATGTTTCTTCCAGGAGGGACTAACTCGTCTACACAGAGGGCGGCTAGTCTTGCGACCATACTACAAGAGTGCACATTGACTGTCGGTCATGGTGTGAGATGGGACAACAGCCCAGCTGACTGCATGTAATACTTGTGGCCACCAGGTTCTCATAGGATGAATGTGTAGTGGCATCCCTGGAAGGCATTGCCAGTGCCCATGCTGATGGCAGTATACTGATGCGATGGCTGGAGACCACACCCTACAGAGAGCTGATGTGGTAGAAGGCTTTGCAGATGGAGAAGGTCTACCATTAGTGCTGCAACACGACTGGTAAGACTCCCCCAACCACTCAAGTCATACCTCGATCCAAGATGTGGGCATGGCTAAAGTGCACAAAGAACGCCTTTAACACAGGACAACGGAGCCATAATGGTGGCCTCAAATGGATGACTATGTGAACATGTCTATTGGTGATTGGAGGGAGTGATGCACCAGCAACAAGAAGCTATACCAGGTAAACAACTCTACAATATGTTGAAGCCCCAGAGGCATCCTGGGACAAGGTGGGAGTAAATTATATCGCCTCTGGATCAGATGGAGCCCGGTGGCCCTTACATCACAATTCATTGGCTTTCGGGTGGTACAGGGCGGCTCTGAGGACCTTGTGGTTATATCTTCTCAGAAAAGTTGTAATTCCGTGTGTCACCAGCTGAGCTCCGTTATTGGACTTTACACCTACAGTAGGCCTAAGCATTTGATTCTGAGAATGTTTCTCAAAGCGTTGCTTACTGGACTGGTAGCCTTGTGTGGGAGATGCTTCATCCACCCAGAGAGGTAGTCCACCATATACCTCTCTGGAGTATATGGTGGAGAATGTAACCACAAGCACCTCCGAGACGCCCTGTACCACCCACAATCCAATGAAAAGTTGGAAAGGGCCAATGTGTTAATCAAAAGGAGCCTCCAGTCTGCAGTTGCATCCAAACAACCACCCCAGTTAACAGACCTGGAAGCTAAAGCAGTCAACAGACTGACATGCAACACAATTATAGAAGTGTCACAGTGCCAAGGGATGAGGAGAGCAGGGCACTCTCCAGCTTGGTTGCCTAATGTCCGAGAGGACACCTATGCCTCAGAAGAAGACCTATTGTATGTGAAGAGGAAGCAGGTCAAACAAAAGATGCGGTCTAACCAATGGCATGCAATCAAAACCAGACATAGGTCCAGGTGACTGGATCAAAGTAAGGCGAGATCCAGTGGGCTGCGGCAAGGGCACATGGTAGGAAAGAACAATGTCCACATTGATGACGGCGGCGTCTGGAACCTTGAAAATAGGCCCATCTGAGGGAATGATGACCAGTGACTAGCCAGCCCGAGACCATGTGATGCAACAAACGAGCACATGCAAGACTGAAGGCTGAGGCTGGATGGTTGCGTGGGAATCTTAACCACTGGCAATTGCTTAAGCAACCCTCCACACCATTGTTCTTCAGCTTGCCAAGCGATTACAGAAGTGGGAAGACTGCATGCAAACCTAGGCTTGGTGCCAACCCAAAAGAGGTAGTTCCTCCCAAACTGCTAAGTCAGATCCCTTTCGCACAAGACCAAAAGCACCCCAATGCACGTTTCAGCCTGTGCTTGAGATTAATTCATAATCTTCCATCTCTTAGGATTGTTGGTTTAACATCTCAAAAGGAACTTGTGAATCTGTGTGTAGACACCAGGAAGTGAAGGTTTTAAGCCAGGAGACCGGGCCATCTCACCTCACTTGGAAATTTCTGGATCGAGCAAACGCAGTGCCTTTCTAGGCGAGAGCCATTTGCGGGACATTGAGAGCCAAAGGCCATCTGCTAGAACTGTGCAGTCATCTAGACTGGAAAGTCCAGACACTGTGAGCTCTCTGGACTGCACTCTGACCTAAGAGGGGTATGTAGTGTGCTGCCTCGAGCCCCGTCCCTCTTCATGGTCGCAGAAGAGTAGAGAAGAATGAGACCAGGGAGGGTCTCCACACGCCTGTGGTGGCAGAAATCCGAACAGAATGTAAACCCGCACGCACCACCTCCCCCCGCCCGGCTCCGCCCGGGATTACCCCTCCAGGAGAACATACTGGGTATAGTTCTTGCAGTTAGATTTTCATAATAATCGTGCTTAAGTGAATTTCTTCCTCGTCCTTTGCATCAGGTTTTCCACATGGTTACATTAAGGATTATAAATTCATACTGAAGACTTGGATAGTTCCAAGTCCCAGCAATGGAATCCCTCATTACTGTGTGCATGACATCACATGTGAGTTATGTGACATATGGCCGTGAATGTTGATGCCATGCTCACATCTGCCTGATAAATATTGCACAGTGTCTTCCTGCAAAACTGAATCGGTCGCTTTCTGTGCCTCAGACACTATTTTGCACTCACTCATGCCCTCACATGCCCTCACATGCCCTCACAGGAAAAGGTGGAGAGAGACGTCGAATTACAGTGGGACATGCCACACTGGGTTCTGGGAGCAGGTGGGCTGGATCCATGCAAGGATCATGTGTTACCCATAAAGTAGGTCTTTCCCCAGGGATTTACCTGCCATCATTGAGGGGATGTGAGCGAGGCAGTCTAATACCTTGAAGGGGTCAAGGGTTTGTAGAGTTAGAGGAAATGTTTCTCGAGAGTGGTATAGGATGGCCTCCCCAGAGGTTCACGGATCCATTACAGCAAGCTGTAGTCTACGGGTCCGTGCTGACAGTGGCTTGGGCTGCAGATGGTGGCCTGGTGAAGGGAGGCAGAAAAAGTGTTCAATTATGGGTTCAGTTTTTCTTTTTTGCTCGCTCTTGCCACAACCTCACTATTTCCCCATCTTCCCCACCACAGGGCGAGGAACGACCCCCTTCTGAGCAGCAACATCATTCGCCGGCGCTCCAAGCTCATCAACTCCTGTAAGTAGAATCTTTGATCCGCACTGGGTTCTTCTGGTGGGAGATACATCCAGATCATACACAGCCCCCATCCCCTCCCGGGGGAGAATCTGGGTTCTGTAGGGGAGGCATGGTATCACAAGTATGACACTGACACAAAAGATACAATTTGTTAAACCTTTATTAACTTCATGGGGTTTGGAAAAACTCCTTCTGTGCACTATATCTGAGATGGCAGTTGTCTCGACCATCAAATAACCAAAACGGTCTTAGTCGTGTCTGTCAAATCAAAATGGCCTATGCTAACGAAACCTAATGCCTGCACTATCTCTTCTACAAAAAAGTGTGTAAAGGATGTATGGATGTAAAAGGAAAATCAGTGCGCGACAAAGAATAAATGTGGCTGAATCGGCTCTCCTCCCCATGTTTAGACAGCACGGAATAACGCAGTCTCTATAGGCAGGATGACACACTCAGGCTCAGGCTTTAACACTGAAACAGTTGGACTGAGTCCCATCTGGCCTTCCACGTAAAAGGCTTGTGTTCCAGTCTTCCCGAAATAACAAAATAAAAAGATCACACCAGTCTCCCTCTGTCGGGCTCAGGCCACTCCAAAGAAAACAAAGGTTCAATGTTGCCCCCCCCCCCCACCTTTCAGGCTCAGATCTTTCACAGTTCAACAATACCTGGTGGGGCTCCCTCCCCCAAGCCTTTTACACTTCTGGTCTCTCTCTGCTGGGCTCAGACCACTTTTCAGATGTCAAAGACTTTCAAATGTACAGGGCTTTCTTTGCAGACCACTGCAGGACCACTTTGACTTAGCATTCAATGTTCAGCTTTTCCTCTTCCCTTCTCTCAGGGTTAAATTTGTTCACTTTCACTTTTACAGTTCATTTACTTTTATCATCTCAAACAATGTACCTTTCACAGAGACTTCTGAGTGGACTACCTTTTCACCTGACCACTCAGTTACTCAGTATCACTGATACCACAGCTGTTCTTGCTTTAAAGTTCATTCACAGGTCTGCCTTTCCTCACATCTCATCCACACGCAAGCAGTCTTCACTTGTGATATTTTGTTGCAAACTTCAATCTTTCTTAGTACACACTGCTCTCTTGGGTCGCTGTGTACGATTCCCTATTGCTTTTTCGATTTCCAATTAACGAGTCAAGGTTAGCACCACAGGCTTGGCCTCACCTCCCCAACTCTGTCAATCACCCGGGAAGGTCGCTGACATCCTTGAAACACAATGTAGTCTTGGGAAATTGGGATCTGGCCTTCTCCACATGTCTTTCACGGTCTTCTGGAGGCAACAACCTTGTGTAGGGAACTCTTGGGGTTTTCGGCCCGCTGCTCTCTTCCCTTGGTCCACTGCTCTGCTGCAGTAGGTTTGCCTTTGCCCCAGAAGGTCTGCTCGTACTCGTGTTCCACCTTCCTCAGAGTGTCTCTACGTTTACGCTCTGTGATGCCCCTCTCTATGCTCGAACTCCCTGATCTGCGCTCTGCCTCCCTTCTCCATAATAGCACTCCACGCTCCTTTCACTCCGTTACATCCTCTTCACAGTCCCTCCTTACACTAAATCACACATCCACACTCGGAACACTGTCATGCACACTCATGGCACAGTGCCAGTTGCACTCCCGATCCAATGCTGCACCTACTGAAAAAAGACAGCCACACACTTCTCCTTGCCCTCCTTCCTCCTGCTGGCCTCTTGGTCCTTCACCACTGCCACCTCTGATCTCACCCAAACAACCCTCCACTTTCTGTTTTCTGTGCCTTATTTTAGGTTTCTCCCCTCTATGGATTGGTTCTTTGCCCATGGCAAATAGGGACCTGTCTTCCCGTCCCAGATGGCTCCTTAAAACGTGCCCCCTTGCTCCATCCTGTGCCACTGCTGCTCGGCAATGGAGGCTGAGTAGTGTCCCACTTTATGTAAGGGGATTCCATCCTGACCTCCCCTGAGGTGAGTTTATTTTTGGTCTTGTGGCTATCCTGCTGGTCTGTGGGGCCCGCTTTGGTTCACACTTCACAGGCAGTGGTTGGTGTGCATTGCAAGGCATGCAGGGACATCACGCTCTCCTACTCTCGACTTCTGTCTGAACATAGCACGCATGTTCAGTTCTCTGCTGGTACGCTGGCATTCAGTCCCTTCAATATGGCCTTGCTCTCGCTTGTGAGTTCTCTTCTCACCAGGATGTGGGCTGCTGATGTCTCCCTTCTCCATGGTTGTTCTTCTCCAAGAGCAGGAGTCCTCCTGCAAGGATAAGAAAGCACTTGCCCAGCATTTTGGGTCACAGGTCTGGGGTGATGCTCAAAGATATCCTTGCAGCCAATTTAGCCCATGGGGTGGGGAAGGAATGAAGGCCCCCTTATTTACTGCCACCCAAATATTGGATATGATGTACATAGTGTTCGTCCCAATAGGATTTCCAGCCCCCACCTTGGAGCGGTCTGTATCCCCTCATTACAAGGTCAGGAGATTGATCTGATCACACATTGCAGTGTCCAAGATACCTCCAATGAGAACATCCTCCCAGCCTCCATCATTAAGTCCATCACAAGATGAGCCCCTGACTCTTCGCTTCACACCATCGATTCCTCATTGGCACAAGGCATAGCTTCCTGACTCGCAGAAGACTTCCTTGACTTGGTCCTACACTGGTAGTCATTTTGTGTCACCACCATCCACCAGGTTGTCTAGATGGGTTTACAAACACTGTTGCATCGACCTGTCCCCTGCAGCCTTCCCCAGGGCTCTATAGCGACGCTCTGCTTGAACCTATACGCGGATCCCATTTGGGCGCTCCTCGCCAATCTGCTGATCATCTGTCATCTTTATGGTCTGCACTCAAGTTGTTGCCCTTGAATGTAAATTCATAAACTCCTCAATAGAGTTATGCCTTGTGTCACTGCAGATAGCCAATGGGTTCCATTGACCCAATGATAGTCTGTGAAAAATGTTAACATGCTTGGTCTCAGTAAGGTTGTGAGATTGAAGAGGGGGCAGGTGGACATTAGTGTCACAGTGACAGCAAGTGGATCAGAATTCCAGCCCGTGCGGACCCCCAAATCTGCAAGACCTGGGCCTGAAGGCCGTGCTAATGACCTGTTCTCTTCCCATCCCATAGCCCGTCTCCTGTACCAGGAGTACAGCGATGTGGCCCTCAACCATGCCATCGAGCGGCAGAAGCGGGCGGAGACCTTCATGGAAGAGTCTGATCCAAGCTCACCTAGACTACGGCGGAAGCTGATGTCCTCACCAGACTCCTACCTGCAACGCCTCTCCGTGTCCTCCAGCGCATCCCTGTGGCAGGACATACCCATGATCCGTGGCACCTCCACCTTGCTCTCCATGACGCGGGATGAGCAGAAGCTGCAGGAGGTGAGGTGTGGGAGAGGGAGGGAGATGGGGAGATTCGAGCAGGTGTTTGCGGCATCGAGGGGGAAGAATTAACTCTGATGAAACAAGGTTGAACAAGACAAGAGCAGGAAGGTGAAGTGAGAGTCAGGGAAAAAGAGGGGCTGCTGGAGGGAGACCGGGGTATAGGGGTGCTCAAGGGAGAATGGAGGTGTAGGGGACAGGGGGCGCTGGGGGGCGAATTCCGCTATAGGGGGGCGCTAGAGGGAGAATGGAGATTTAGGGGGATGAAACAATGCTGGAGGGTGAAGGGAGGTGTAGGGGATGAGGGGGCACTGGAGGGAGAATGGAGGTGTAGGGGAATGGGGGTGCTGGAGAGTGAAAGGAGGTTTAGGGGCATGGGGTACTGGAGGGAGATGGGGTGTGTAGGGGATGAGGGAGTGCTGGAGGAAGAGGAGGTGTAGAAGGGTCAGGGGCACTGGAGGGATAATGGAGGTTTAGGGGCATGGGGTACTGGAGGGAGATGGGGTGTGTAGGGGATGAGGGAGTGCTGGAGGGAGAGGAGGTGTAGAAGGTTCAGGGGCACTGGAGGGATAATGGAGGTGTAGGGTTATGGAGGTGCTGGAGGGAGAGGGGATGTGTAGGGGATCAGGGGGCACTGGAGGGAGAAAGATGGTGTAGAGGGGACAGGGGCACTTGGGGGAGAATGGTGGTGTAGGGGCATGGGGTGCTGGTGGGTAAAGGGAGGTTTGGGTAAATGGGGGCGCGGGAGGGAGAGGGGATGTGTAGGGGGATCAGGGGGCGCTGGAGAGAGAAAGGTGCATAAGGTAGGAAGCAACGGTTGTGGTTATTTTTCATTATTTGAACGTGCTGTGCTTTACAAACATATTTTTACATAATCATAACATACATCAATGTAACGAAATTCATAAACACGTCATAAGTTAAGAATAACTCATCAAGGTTCTTTATTAAGAGTGAACAGTTAAAAAAAACAGTAATGAGAAAATCAACATGTTCAATTTCCAATTCTAAAGCGTTCTCTCGTTCATGTCTGTTGGAACAGCTGGCATATGTAGTCCCCTCTGCCCGGAACAGCTGGCATATGTAGTCCCCCCTACCTGGAACAGCTGGCATATGTAGTCCCCTCTGCCCGGAACAGCTGGCATATGTAGTCCCCTCTGCCCGGAACAGCTGGCATATGTAGTCCCCCCTACCTGGAACAGCTGGCATATGTAGTCCCCCCTGCCCGGAACAGCTGGCATATGTAGTCCCCCCTGCCCGGAACAGCTGGCATATGTAGTCCCCCCTACCTGGAACAGCTGGCATATGTAGTCCCCCCTGCCCGGAACAGCTGGCATATGTAGTCCCCTCTGCCCGGAACAGCTGGCATATGTAGTCCCCCCTACCTGGAACAGCTGGCATATGTAGTCCCCTCTGCCCGGAACAGCTGGCATATGTAGTCCCCTCTGCCCGGAACAGCTGGCATATGTAGTCCCCTCTGCCTAGTAGGGTGAGGCTGCACCAGCAATAGTCAACTCATCCAATATCACACTGGGAGATCCTGCAGGTGCCAGGACTGGTTAGACTTGTTCACCTGCCCGCAGACCTTCCCAACATGTACTGATCTCTCCCCATTCGCTAGAATGTGCACAATGATGGACCTGCATTGGCCTTAAGCAGCTTAGACTTCAGCAATGCAGGCATAGACTCTTCCAGACTCTTTACATTCACACCATCTAGAACTGAACTTGTAGGTAGTTCATGTCTTGCCCCAATAATGTTTTGCTGGAAGAATGTTGAGATGAACTTTTAAGTGCATTTAAGGCACGCCTTAGGGCAAGGAAACCTCATTAAGACAGCCATCTCACTCGTCCCTGGCACAGCCTAGGAATAATGTGTAGGAGTAACTCGTGTCTCTCGGTCTAGACCAATCAAACTCCCACAAGCTTTGTAAAAATCTGTACAAGTTTTGACTTGTACAGATTTTCAATGAAGGACGTTATAGATGCGCCAGTTTCAATGGCGGTCTCCAATCGATCTTAAATTTGCACTCATTACAGCATTAAAAGCGTCTGTATATAGTGAGTTGACTACAACAACCAGTCATTTATTGTACTTCAATAAAGCCTCTAGGTGACCGTAGCTCCACGGGAAAGAAGACCAAGTTCTTGGCAAGTAACGACAATGGGTACTGTAAGGAACCCATGGAGGCAACAGTAAAGACAGATACAAGTGATCACAGTTCAAGGGTGTGTACAGGAGGGAGGAGCGACCTCTGACGGGCCCATGGGATCAGAGCTCACCCTCGAGTACTTTAAGACGAGAAAGTTGCACCATGAGGTGGATGGGGTGTGGGATTCTCTCACTCCAACACCAATCAATAAGGACAACTCAATGGTTTGGCAAAGGGAAGTCCGTTTAATGACAAGTACAAAAAATGGTGAAACAATAGCAAATCATCAGTGATACGATCGCCCGTCTCGCTTCAACTCCCCAAAATCTTCATTCAGTCAGCAATGGTTATAGCACATTCTCGTCATCATTGACGTGTAACACTCAAAAGTTTGTCATGCAATTCTATTGGTTAAAGAGAAAACGTATGTATAGGTACTATGTCTGTACATGGTAACATAGTGTGAGGATTGGCCAACTCTTATCTGGTGGGCTTCTAAGCTCATCCCTCTACATCATTCATGTCAGACGTCACTAAAAGTATGACGTCTCATTGGTTCTAGTAGCTATAGGACCCTTGATTATTTGGTCCATTGTGATTGGGTGGGTTAAACCCCTAGGCATAAATCTCCACTTTAATTAGCAGCATGCAGAATGGACACCCAGATGTGGTATGCCCCAGGATTCACCCGGCCTCCCTTCCATCGATCAGTACTTTAAAGCTAAACTGTAGCTCCTCATCAGGAGAAGTTATGGCATCCTCTGGGTTTGGATGACATCACACGTGGGTACCTCTTTGCACTTGGCTAGTCACGTGTCAGTACACTATGAATCTGCTTCATTTTCCCTCTATTTGCCACCTGCCTGGACCTCTTTATCTCGACCTTCACGGGGCAGGCTACTATGCTCTGAAGTTTCGTTTCTTCGAAGTTGCCGCTTTCCTCCCTTCATAGGTTGACTTCGAATTCCCAGGCATGAGCTGCTCTTGCTAAGTTTCGATTCTGAACTTTATATGAATCCTGGCTTGTTTGTCCCCTACCATTCTGGGCTTAATTCTTCTTTTGTAAAGTGGAGGCACACTTGTATAATGTGCCTTATTGAGGTAGATTCATAGCTGGCGCTTGCCGCTCTATTATTCTACTAAGCATAGCAAGCAGTACCGTTTCCTTAGCTTCTTGCATTCCAAGCCTATTTACAGGCATGTAGCAAGTTGCATATTTTGCCTCTTGCTTTATGGTACCGTGCTGCCCATGGTTGTCTGGTTATTGGCACTTCAACAGGTATTGCTCTTCTGATGGGCACTGGGCAGAGCCCCAGTGTTGCTCTCTGTTGGTTTATTTGCTCCTCACATGTCGCATATCTCGGCGAGTATGTTCCTGGTATTTCAAAATGGGTGGCTGGAGTGCAGGCCATATCTGGGACCTCCTCTACACTCCCTCCTCTGGTTGGTTTATCGACCACCTCTTATTTCTCCTTTGGATTATTCTTACTGGGTTCTTCTTCGTCTTCTGGGTTTGTACCTGACGGTGTGAATGTGTTTTTCTTTGGGGTCCATATTTTTATCACTCCTTTCAAACTTCCTACTGTTTTTACATGTTCGGCTGTCATGATGCCTACCCCCGGGCATCAGGACCAAGGCCCTCAGCTCCGGGAGCAGGCATCCAGACATTTGTTTAAACCTCAGCAGCCCCGGCTAGGGGCTGTCTGGGTTCAGTCCTGGCGCCTTAGACGCCAGGCTCATTATAGAAATCAGTCCTGGCGCCATAGGCGCCAGGCTCATAGACTTTACTTACCTGATGCAGACCATGTTGCAAAAGAGTCCAAGCCTACATGAGGCCTGGATGGGACTATTTTGTCACAGGGACTATTTTTTACTGGGGCGTGGTGCTAGAACATTCTTCGCTGGAACTACTTTGGAGGCTATTTAAACCACACCCGAACAGCAGCACATGCTTTGCGTTATTCTGCATCCAGCAGCGTGAAGCTCACCGTGCCTGCAGCCAGCATCCAGTCTTCTGCCACGCCCGCGTGCCTGCAGCCAGCATCCAGTCTTCTGCCACGCCCGCGCGCCTGCAGCCAGCATCCAGTCTTCTGCCACGCCCGCCTCGAATCCGGAGCTCCTAGAATAAAGAAGAAGAAGAAAAGGACAAGGTTAGAAAACAAACTTATTTCAAATTCCTCACCTAATTCCGGAACCATTTAATCTCCGGACCTGGAAAGTACATCAGTCATGCATGCGTCGCTTCGCCAGCTCAAGCACGGTGCCATACTCGCCAGTTCTCACAGCATCTTTCGATCCGGCACTGTCTCAATCATTTCTTCGCCGTAATCCAGCACCTAGCAGACACAATATAAAACAAGGTGAGCCAAGGGAATCAACAAATACAACCTCTTACCACCATAGACTTACCATTGGTGGTATTATTCCATAACTCTCCACATTTTCATATGCCGCATCTGTAAAGGAGAAAAACAACACGTTAACGCATGCAATAGTTACCGGACAATGTTGGGTAACAGACTCTTACCTGAACGCCAGCAGCAGCTACAAGACCTTCTTCTTCTCACAAACTCAGTTGCAACTTAAGGAAGGAAGGGGACAAGAGTGAACATCGGGCACATTGAACTCTTTGAACTTGATACTTACCAATCCCGCCAGGGATTTCAGAGTCAATACTTACCGGAACTCTCCCAACGCCTTCAAACCAGTGAAGTAACTTGTATCTACGCGCCCCTGCAAGACACGCAGGATGGAGAGCTCATCTTTTACGAACATAAGGTGAGGTTACTAAGGGGATATCGGAGGTGATTAGTGGGGGAGAGCGAGATCAGTTGGGAGGCCATCACTAAAACCCACAGGTGGTTAATCCCTGTCTCCACTTGCAGGAAAATACCTCTTCGGATCCAGCAGACAAGACTGGGTGGGCCAGTCCAGGCAGTCATCTCTGCACTACGCATCACGTTGAAGGAGACCGCAGCTCTCCGGGTCCGATCGACACCCCTACGGGGTCCAGGTGAGCGTAACAGAACGCAAAGCCTCTATACAAATACCAACCCGGGTGTTATGGAAACCTGGGACACCGACCAACTGGCCCAATTATTGGGGGAATTTAGGGCGGAAGTACATGCCGCTCACCAAGAGACTAATGCCCTCAGGAGGGAACTGATTGTCTCAAAGGAGCGCACGGATGATCTGGCTAGGCAACTACTGCAAAACCAAGCTGGGCAAACGCCCCTACCTGGATATGGGGGAAACCCAATCCCCGTTTCATCAAGCAATCCAGTGCAAGTGGTTTTACCGGGAAATATTCTGTTAGCTCCACCCGAACGCTTTGCTGGGGACCCCAAAAGGTTTGCCGTGTTTATGAACCAATGCCGCTTGCACTTTTTATGCAGACCGGGAGCATTTCCAAATGACCAAGCCAAAGTAGCCTTTGTATTGTCATATCTTAGTGGCAGCGCAGCGGATTGGTCCATTCCATTAGTCAACCAGGATGTTCCTCTTCTATGGGATTTTCAGGGTTTTCAAAGGAGCATGGAAAAACTATTTGCCAGACACTCACAGGGTCAAGCCCTGGACAACAAACTTTTATCCTTACGACAAGGTAACCAGGATCTGCTAACCTATATTGCAACCTTCAATAGGTTGGTGGTGGAAACCTGGTGGCCGGGGGAAAAATGAATTACATTGTTTCATCGTGGACTTCGGGGAGAACTCAAAGATGTCTTGGCTCAAGTTGTGAACCCACCTCAGGATTGCACAGAATTTATAGACTTAGTGGTCCAACTAGACCACCGACTGCAGAACCGAAAGACTAATCGAGCTAAGTTCGAGAACCGGGTATTGGTTAAACCCAACGTTGCCCCCAAAGGAACAGATGCATCTGAACCTATGCAAATCGGCCGGGTTAAAGGACCCTTAACTCAAAAGGAAAGAGAAAGAAGACGACAGATGCAGTTGTGTCTGTACTGTGGAACCTCAGGACATTTTCTACAGGATTGCCCTACAAAACCACCCAAGAAGGTAGTAGGAGTTGCTGATAAAAGCCATATAGAGCCTGATTCGGGAAACGACCACGCCCGACAAGCGTAGAGGTCCGCTTGCCGAGCTTAAAGAAGGACACTCAGACCTTGCATCTGATCATCCCAATGGTCCTACTTGATCCCAGGTAGCCATCACGTATACACGCAGTAAGGGAATACATAGATAGCAGAGCCGTAGGAAACTATATGGACCACGAATTGGTGTCAAGGATGAATCTACCTCTTTGCAAAAAGACCACTTCGGATGTCATCACCACAGTTGATGGAACTGAGATTGCCTCGGGGCCTGTAACTCATTCCACTACAGAGGTGACACTGTTGAGTCAAGATGGGCGTCGAGAGACTATTGTGTTTGATCTAATCAAAGCCCCACAGTTCTAGATAATACTGGGGATGCCATGGTTGTAAACACATAATCCTTGTATAGATTGGCGAGAGAAGAGAATAACCTTCCCGGATAGTGCACACACCTGTTACCCGGAGAAAACTTTGAACAAAGGCCTGGCTACAGTCGTTAACCCAATCGTGCAGTTACCTCAGGAAAACTAAGAACTTCAGGATGTTTTTCAAAAAGAACAGGCCAATACATTACCTCCTCATAGATCATACGATTGTCAAATCGACCTCCTATCCGCTGCACAACCCCCATGCAGTAGAATCTATGCCCTCACGGAACCTGAAAATCGTCACCTACGGCAATACTTGGACCAATACCTTGCTAATGGCTTTATTCGCCTTCCAAGTCTCCTGCATCCTCAGCTTTATTCTTCGTGCCAAAAAAGGAAGGTGACCTTAGAACGTGCATAGATTACCGCGCATTAAATCAGATTACGGTAAAAAAACGATACCCATTGCCTCTGATCCCCGAATTACTAGACCAAGTAAAGGATGTTTGTATCTACACTAAGTTAAATCTCCGAGGGGCATATAATCTGGTACGTGTCAATAAAGGCGACAAATGGAAGACTGCCTTTTGCACCAAGTACGGATTATTCGAATATCAGGTGATGCCCTTCGGGTTGTGCAATGCACCAGCAGCCTTTCAGTATTTTATGAACGATGTCCTTCGTGAACTTATTGACGTCTGTGTCGTTGTATACATAGATGATATTCTAGTGTACTCCTCCTCAGAATCAGACCATGTTAAGCATGTGCGTGCAGTCCTTGAGAAACTACGCCAGCACAAGTTATATGCAAAATTGGAAAAATGTGTTTTTCATGCTACAGAAGTTGAATTTCGTGGATTTATCCTGACTCCAAAAGGAGTCCGAATGGACTCTCGAAAGGTGGACGCAATTCTCAAGTGGCCATCACCCAGTTCAGTCAAAGGGGTACAAAGCATGCTCGGATTTGCTCATTTCTACCGCAGATTCATTCCAGACTTCTCCCATGTTGTACACCCCACCCATCACAGCACTTTTGCGAAAAAACAAACGCTTCTTGTGGACCGAAGAGGCTGAAAAGGCCTTCCAATAGCTGAAAGCGAAATACACATCAGCACCTGTCTTAAAGCATCCACGCCCTGAGCTTCCATACATAGTAGAAACTGATGCATCCAGTTTAGCCATGGGAACTGTCCTGTCCCAGAAGGATCCTGAAACCGGTCAACTTCACCCAGTAGCGTTTTGGTCCAGAAAGTTCTCAGCACCCGAGTTAAACTATGCAGTTACCGATAAAGAGCTATTAGCCATCCAATCCGCCTTTAAGGCTTGGCAGCACTATCTTCTTGGTGCCAGGCATACGATTACCGTAATCACAGATCACCGGAACCTGCAGTATTTAAAAACAGCCAAAGCCCAAACATCGCAACAACTTCGATGGGCATTGTTCTTTGCCGAATTCGATTTCGTGATCACTTGTCGACCAGGCTGCAAAAAATGGCAAAGCAGATGCCTTATCCCGAATAGGGATGGGAGAAGCATATGCAAACCAGGAACCGGTGCCAATAATTCCCGAGCAAAGAATTCTTGCCATAACTACTCTACAGACACTAGAAGATATTAATTAAAAAATCCAACAACTCTTCGATACAGCAACCCTGCAGGACTGGGTAAAGAAAGGCCCGGACTACTCAGTCGTCAATGACCTACCTTACTATCAAGGACGACTATTTCTACCACACAAGGAAATACAAGAACTAGTCATCTCCAATTACCATGACACCCTGATGGAAGGGCACCCAGGTATCGCAAAAACTGAAGCAAAAATTAAGAGACAGTTCTCTTGGCCCACTTGGCGAAAAGATGTAAAGTCATTTGTGATGTCTTGTGGCATTTGCGCCCAAAACAAAAGCCAGAAGAAAAAACCTGCTGGCCTTTTACAACCTTTGGATATTCCACCTACACCATGGCACACCTTGTCTTTAGACTTTATTACAGATCTACCTCCATGTAATGGATTTAACACCATCCTAGTTATTGTGGATCTTTTTTCCAAGATGGCCCACTTTATTCCTTTAAAGGGGTTACCTTCTGCTTCGATTCTGGCCAAGGAGTTCCTCGAAAACATTGTTCGATTACACGGATTCCCTTCCGTATTGGTTTCTGACCGAGGTAGTCCATTTTTCTCGCATTTTTGGAAGAAATGTCAACTGGTACAAATCGAAGTGAGGCTATCAACAAGTCACCATCCCCAGACCGATGGTCAGATGGAAAGGACCAACCAGACCCTTGAACACTACCTACGCTGCATGCTACACCAGACCGAAAGCAATTGGAAAGATATTTTATGGATTTCCAAGTACGCATACAATAACTCTGTACATTCAGGAACCGGACAAAGCCCTTTTTATACCATATATGGACATCACCCTCGAACCTCAACTCGATTCGCCTCAGCACTTAGAAATGCCCGCAGTTAGTCATTTGCGCTCTACTATTACACAAGCCTTTAAGGAAGCCACAGAACATTTGAAACAAGCAAAAGAGAAATACAAGAAAAATGCTGATCAACATAGAAGTGAAACTCCACAATACCAAATTGGGGATCAAGTTTGGCTGGCTACAAAACATATACCTCTGAAGGGAACTCAGACTTTTAATCCTAGATATTTGGGACCTTACACCATTAAGGCCATTATTAACCCGGTGGCCGTCAAATTGGAATTACCCTCTAATGTGCAAATTCATCCTGTCTTTCATGTTTCACTTTTAAAACCAGTTCAACCAGGGACAAGATTAACCAAACCACCTGACCCCATCTTGATAGATGGAGAACCTGAATTTGAGGTAAAAAATATCCTGGACTCCAAGATGATTAAATCAAAACTTTTTTATTTGATCGATTGGAAGGGCTACAGACCACAAGATAGATCATGGGAGCCTAGCGACCACGTTCATGCACCTCGGTTGGTGAAAAGATTCCATCGGAACTTCCCAGACAAACCGGGGCCAGGGGGAAGAATAACTTTAGGAGGGGCCTTGGGGGGGGGGAAGAGGTGGAGTGCTGTCATGATGCCTATCCCCGGGCATCAGGACCAAGGCCCTCAGCTCCGGGAGCAGGCATCCAGACATTTGTTTAAACCTCAGCAGCCCCGGCTAGGGGCTGTCTGGGTTCAGTCCTGGCGCCTTAGGCGCCAGACTCATCATAGAAATCAGTCCTGGTGCCATAGTCGCCAGGCTCATAGACTTTACTTACCTGATGCAGACCATGCTGCAAAAGAGTCCAAGCGTGACACTCACTGTGCCTGCAGCCAGCATCCAAGGTTAGAAAATGAACTTATTTCAAATTCCTCACCTAATTCCGGAACCATTTCATCTCCGGATCTGGAAAGTACATCAGTCCTGCACACGTCGCTTCGCCAGCTCCAGCACGGTGCCATACTCGCCAGTTCTCATAGCATCTTTCGATCAGGCACTGTCCATCATTTCTTCGACGTAATACGGCACCTAGGGGACACAAGAAAAAACAAGGTGAGCCAAGGGAATCAACAAATACAACCTCTTACCACCATAGACTTACCACCGGCGGTATTATTCCATAACTCTCCACATATTCATATGCCGCATCTGTAAAGAGGGAGAAAAACAACACGTTAACGCATGCAATAGTTACCGGACAGCGTTGGGTAACACAGACTCTTACCTGAACGCCAGCAGCAGCTATGAGACCTTCTTCTCATGAACTCCGTTGCAACTTAAGGAAGGAAGGGGACAAGAGTGAACATCGGGCACATTGAACTCTTTGAACTTGATACTTAACAATCCCGCCAGGGACTTCAGAGTCAATACTTACCGGAACTCTCCCAACACCTTCAAACCAGTGAAGTACCTGGTATCTACGTGCCCCTGCAAGACACACAGGATGGAGAGCTCATCTTTTACGAACATAAGGTGAGGGTACTAAGGGGATATCGGAGGTGATTAGTGGGGGAGAGCGAGAACAGTTGGGAGGCCATTACTAAAACCCACAGGTGTTTAATCTCTGTCTGCACTTGCAGGAAAATACTTCTTCGGGTCCAGCAGACAAGACTAGGCGGGCCAGTCCAGACAGTCATTTCTGCACTACGCAGCATGTTGAAGGAGACCGCAGCTGTCCGGGTCCGATCGACACCCCTGTGGGGTCCAGGTGAGCGTAACATCGTATTTGTTCCAGGTCATTAGCTGGCACTGTCCATTTGGGCTGCAATAGATCCATTTTCCTGCATAATTTCTACATTTCCTGGGGTACAGGGACTTTGTTCCTTCTGGCGCATATTCGCTGGCCTTCACAAAGTCTCTTATTTCTTTATCAGTCAGGTCTCTGGGCTTCCACCCTGGTTTGACATTGATCATGATCTCATCCCTATGGCTTTCTTCGCAGTTTTCTGGCATTGTGAGAGGATTATCTTGATTAACACAAAATCCTAATAGTATCATCAAGAGCAGAGCTCCCAGGAACTTCAATATGTCTGCCATCCATTGTGGGACCCATGAGAACATTGTTCCAAACCAGCTGTCATCATCAACTTCGTCAGTTTCATCGATCATCTGGTTTTGTAGGTTTGTCAGCATACTTATGGCTTCTGTTAAAGTTCAATTTTCCTCATCGTGAGAAGGTATAAACGTGCAACATAATTCTCCGATCTTTGCGCAAACACCTCCATCCATCGCTGTGGTCAGGTCAAGTACATATCTGTTTTGTAGAGTCATCAATCGAATTGCTCTTACCTCTTCCTTAATAGCATTGAATCCTTTTATGGTAGAGTTAATGGTCTGCAATAACCCCATCTGGTTATTTGCAACAATTGAGTGTTTGCTCCTACTTGGAACCTTGGCATGATGATTGTTGTGAACACTGATGAGATGAGGCTGAACAACCTGTGTTCATATGGGATTGCATGAAATGCTTCTTCCAATTTGGCAGAAAAGTAATTTCCTCACTTCATTCGGGATATCAGCTCGACAGATCTCCTTTTCCTCAGATAATATGATATGATATGATCGTTTATTTATATAGCGCCTATACACAATGTGTTTCAAAGCGCTTCAAGGCAAGGGAGGGAACAAGGGAAAACAACCACATTCTTACAGGCCATGAACAGTAAGGATGTGAAATGAACTATCGTACTCTGCCTGACGACATTTCAGGCAGTGCAAGAGCTAAGACATAGATGAGAAGGGAGGGGGAGAGTGGGAAGGAAATGGAAACAGACAGGCGACTACCGTATTAGGCCTCACAACATTTTTGGTAGAGCCGGAGAAAAACAAAAGGTGAGGGAGAGGGGTGCAGAAAAGGAGGGGAGGAACAAAACAAGCGACTATCATACTAGGCCTGACGACATTTCAGATTGTGCTGGAGGGGTGGTGGGGAGGAAAAAAACAGTAATGGGAGGGTGGAGGAAACAGACGAGGTTGCTATCATATTAGGTCCAGGGACAATTCTGATAGAGTAAGTGCATAGAAGAAAGTAAGGGGAGGAGATAGGAAAAGGGAGAAGGGAAAGGAGGGGAGAAAAGAGAGTAAGCAGTCAAAAAGAGTGGAGAAGCAAGAGGGGAGAGTGAATACAATTGCAGAAGTCAGTAGTAACACATAATGTTGTAAGCCAGGATACAAGATGAAGATGGGAACAGCATGATTCAGGGCCTCCATGAGTACAAGATGCAAAGGAAGTCCAGCATGAGAGTTGAGAAAGAGCGACACACTGTGAATGAATGAAGACCATAAAAGTCAAATCCAGCATTGGCCACAAGACAGTGATGGTGAAGGAAGGCACCAGGTGGCGGGGCTTGCTAAGTGGTGAAAAAGAGCAGCAGGCAGGAAGGTACCAGGTGGGCATCTGCCTTCGTGAAACTGTCAATATTCAGGTCACTTTTTGGGATCACTAGTGCTGGAACATGGACGTTCACTAGTGTGCATATGCCTCCCCAGTTTTCCGGCAGCCTTATATATGCCTTTGATCCACACGCCCAGTAATGATCCATAATAACTGCGGTTCCGTGAGTCATTCCTGGAGCTTCAAAAATGTGTCCGCAGTTCTGATTCTCTCCCATCTTCCTTGTGCCATTGTTCCTGAAGCACAATTTTAGGTTCACCAGTGGCACTATCTGCAGAGGTCCTCCTCATATCAGTAATTTGTGAGTTTCGGCCATAAAGGTTTACACAATCTCTGTGTTTTCTATTGCTTCTTTGCAGGATCCAAGGTCGACAGATCACCACTCCTTCTTCCCATCCGTTTGGTGAAAGCACTGTTCCCCAAATCTGCATCTGTCCTCTGTTTCTCCAAATTTGAGCTTCTTCTGAAGTTTTTCCTTGCACGTTCAGTCTTGGGTTAATTTCCCATCTTATTCCTGCTCCTTTAACTCCTGCCTTTTCATACCTGATCACGTGATTCGTAGTATGAGCTCTATTTCTCGTCTTAATGTCCTGGACGTAGTCATCTTCATCGGGTTAATCCATTTCGGTTGCCCATATCAATGAGGCATCCCTTCCCATAAACTGTCCTCTGGTGTTGCACATTGCTACGTGTGACAAACAGTGTGCTGTCGGGACATCAATCTCTACAGCCACAAAGATCTTGGATTTTCCCATGGTGTACGGTAGAAGTGCGCAAAGTATTCACCTTCTGATCTCCTTCTTCCGACGACTTTCATGTTTTGTTACCAGATGTTGTTTCCTAGATGTGCTGTGCTATCCAGGTAATCTTTCAGTTCATTGTTATCTTCGTGTGGGCTTCTCTTGATTCTTAGTGTCTTCCTGTAGTTCGCTATAACTACATCTCTAAACGCGTCTGTGTGACTTTTCCTTGCTAGGGGACTCTCGGGTCTTCTGGTCAATGGAGCAGGTTTCCTTAGTTGCATTGATGAGGTAGGTGGAGGTTTTGCAGTTCTCTCCTTCTCTTCTTGCATCTTTCTTCTGCTCTCTAAGTGCCTTTATCAACCACCGGCCTGTCTCCGGCCCAGTGTACGGCTGCATCGTGGACATGGTACTTGTTCCTTGTGTTGGAACTTGTGTGCTGGGCAATACAGTCTCTGCGGTCTTAGTCTTCAGTTCCTCATGCCGCTTCTTCGCTCTGGCTATAAATGGGAATAAATTATCTAGTATCATTTGTGTCCTTGCAGTGAATTCTCCTACAGCCGCTTCTGTCTTCTTAAGGGCTTTTTTTAAGTCTTCTTTTGTTGGCATTTCTCTCGATTCTTTTCAGGCTCTCATTATTTTCAGGTACTGATTGTTTGGTAGGCAGTCTCGTGCTCTTGGTTGCCTTCGCTTGAGGCTCTGTGGCCATTGACACATGCCCTGGTTCATGTGCATTCAGTGTGTGTGTGTGGGTGCGTGTAGTTGTCAGTGCTACGTTTTCGTACATTCCGTGCTGACCCTGTCTCCAGCTTTTCTCTTCATTCGTTACCTCAAGTGTGTATGTATCACTGTTAATTACATCCATTTTCAGTTCATTTGCCTTAACATCAGATTTTCTCAGGACTGGGATAACTATATAGGGTCTGGGTCCTTTTGTGGGACTTGTGCGTACGCCGTCAGGTGGGTGCACTGAAATTGAACTGCTTCGTGCACCAAGGAAAAATGCAGTTTTTATCGTTAATGATAGCAAAATAATGATTAACACAATGCATAGATACATGATAGTGCGGTAGGTTAAACGACAGCATTTCCTTCCAGAGAAGCAAGGGTGCCCCTCTGCTTGTGGGAGGACCAGGTTACTGTTCTGGGCCCCCGTCTTGATTATTTATTTAATGACAATGTTACTGTTTTTCTCAATTCGATTTAGTTCTCGAACAGTTTGTGTCATAAAGTGTTTGGTGCTTCACAAGTGTCCCCCTCTTGCGGGTGACGATTGTCTCTTGATACAGGATGCAGTATCCTTGCTAGACTATGGAAAAATAGGTAGACTAACACTTCGATGAGTCACTTTTACTGTCCATATTCAAAATGGGTGAGTTCCCAGTCCACCCACCAAATCTGCTTCAGTCCTGAGGACATACTGGACACTGTTCAAATGTGAAGAAATGGAACAAAGGCAATCAACATGAATAAAGGTGAAGTTCTTGTCTCTGCTCCCTCGACGGAAGGTTTCACTAGAATCTCATCATATAATCTCTCTGAAAGTTGGACAGCTCCACTTGCAGCGTGATGCCATGGAGGAGCATTCCCATCTGACGTTAGCTGGATCTCTGATAAATGGAGGACGTCACCCTCGATAGGTCTCCCCACCATTTCTGGAAAGTCAGTGACTAGGCGGAAGAAGATGTTGTGCACCAGTCGGCTGTCCTCGGGTGACGGGGACATTTGTCCTGCCTTGCTGGGTTCAGGATTATAGGCCCTTCCCTTGATGTGAACAATTCTTGCACTTCCCTGAAGCGTGGATTGCAACTAAGTAACTGAGTTTAATCCACAGCTGGCTCAAATGTTCAGAGTTTGCTGGTTCTCGAATAAACGTGAGCGTGTCTGTGTTTCTCCCGACAATAGCTGGGCACTCCTCCTATGAGGCGAAAGAAAAGTGTATTGATGAGTTCATCTAGAATTGCCTGCGGTGGAATCATTTGTGTCTTTATCACTGTATTCAGGTAGTTCTATGACGGCTTCCGCGATGCGGGTAAGTAGTTGCCAGATTATTTTCTTGTTGGCAGGATCTTGGATGAAGTCTGTGACACTGGCGACCCTACTTACCAGTGACGGATATGTTGCCAATACAAAATGGAAGTAGTTGAGTACATCCCTTGTGATGTTTCTGCTGGGGGACACCATAAGTGCTGCCAAAGAAAGTCTTGATATTTGATGATTCGGGATACTGTGTTTAGCTCTTAAGGTAAAAGTCCTTGATCACTGTCTGTTAGAGTCTTGTTTCTTAACAACGCTTAAGTGTGGCTTGATTTATGAGTTTGTGTCAACAAACGTGTTGTGGCTTAAATGCGCAATTTTCTTCTTCACCCTGCAACTAGGATGCACAGAGTGTCCGTTTATGTCCTTTTCCCCCTTTTGCTTAGAGGAAGTGTCCAGTTCAAGCCACAACTTGCACACAGGTTCTTTCTGTCTTGGCTTTGCTGCTCATGCGTCCTTCTTCCTCCACATGGATCTTGTCTGCACGTGCTGTGGTTCTTCCCTGTTGTCTGTGGTTTCTTCACGGTGGGGTGCAGCTAAAGGGTTTTCTCCAATATAGGGCTTAATGTCATTGAGAAAAATCAATGCTCTCCTGCCCTGCAGTTTTACAGCTGAAGGAGTGCAGTCCTCCACAATGAAAGGACCATTGAATCTTGGCTCATCCCACTTTTTCCTCGTATGGTTCTTTACGAGTACAGAGTCTCCTGGGAAAATGAGTGGAACAAGTAGACCTTGAACTGCGTCTGTTTCAGTGTCTCCTGCTGGGCTGCACCCTTTTCATCACTGCTGCAGTTGGTCTGAAATTACAGTAAGGCTGGATGTCATGCAGTTCAGATATTTGCTAATTTCGGTTCCTAGGATCTCTTGGGTTGACTGGGCATCACATCTAGCTCTGTCTCATGGGGTTAGGGGAGTATTCATTCTCCTTCCTGTGACTATCTCGTGCGGCGTAAGATGATGGTCGGAGCCTGGTTGGCTCTGAAGCGCATACAATGCCAGTGGATGGCAGTGCAACCATCCCCTCTTTAACAAGCCATTGAGCCTCTCACAAACACCATTACCTTCCGGATGATACGCTGACAAGAACTTGTGCTTTATACCAAGCAACCAGCTAATCTGCTCAAATACTGTATTTACAAAATGAGCCCTGTTATCTGATCTCATCTCATCACTTCACACACACCCCATCTAGGGAACACTTCCCTCACTAGGAATTTGGCCGCACAGGTAGCGTCTGGGTGTGTACATGGACCTGCTTCTATCCATCTAGAGAATGGATGCACCACTACAATTAAGTATCTGTACCCGTTACACACTTGAATCATGTCGACATAGTCGATATGTAAGTGCTGAAAAGGCCCATTTGGCCAGGGAATGACTCCTCTCACTACTTCTAACGTGTGCCCAGCAGTGAATTGCTGGCAGATTATGCAGTTCACCATAAAGAATGCAACATGCTCAGCTAAATTCGGTATAAACCAGTCTTCCGCAAGCGTTGCACCTAGATTCTCTTTTGACATGTGTAATGGGTAATGCAATTGCTCCAATGCTATTTTTCAGTAGGGCTACAGGCATTCCTGGTTTACCAGTACTGTTTTGCCACCACAATCCATCAGAGGGGTTTAAAGAACACCCTCAACTTTTCCATAGGTTCTTCTCATCCTGGGGTGCCACCCCTTTAAGCTCCATTAATTGTGTCTGCCCCAGATTATTATAGGCTTCGGGTATGGTACGTGCCACCATAATTCTCTCATGGGTACATGCCACTTCCATCATCGTCTCACTTTTGGAGGCCTTAGGCTTGGCTTCCGTGTCTGCTGAGTGGTTTCTCTTTGACACAAAATCTGTCCCTTTAGTGTGGGTGGCGCGTTTCACAACCGCTATGCTCACTGGGATCTGTAGTGCCTTAATCAGCCTGTCCAATAAAGCTGCATGCTGCACTGGTGTGCCGTCTGCTCAGAGGTAGCCCCTCCTTTTCCAGTGCGCTAGCCCTGCGTGCACTGTGGACGTCACATAGGCGGAGTCACTGTACACCGTAACTTCCTGGTCTGCGTGATTTTCAATGGCGAGTATCCACGCCAATAATTCTGCAGCCTGCGCTGAATAATGAGATGGTATTCGTGCACTGACGAGTACTTGAAATTCTCTGTTTGCTATGTGTTTCATCACAGCGACGCCTGTATATCTTTGTCCGTCTTCTTGGTCGATTCTCGAAGAACCATCAATGAAAATGATCTCTCCTCCCACAAGGGCATTTTCTTTCAACCTGGGGGATTTCATCATAGAATTCTTCATAGTTTGCACATTCATGTTTCGGCTCTCCTTCAGTGACTGGCTCAGCTACAAACGTAACTGGGTTCACTGTTTTCCATCGAACTATTTTGATCGATGGATTCGATATAATCATAGGCAGAAGCTCTTTGCGATGTCAATGCGCCCTTTGGTTTCTCTAAAATGGCGAATAATGAGTGTTCGATGTATAACATCATAGAACATCCCATTATAATGGTTGTTGCTTTCTCTATGGCAAACGCTGCGGCAGCTAAGCTTTGTTCGCATGGGAAGTGGCCTCTCATTACTGGGTCCAGGTTCGCACTGTAATTTGCCAGGGGCTTGTACCCCAACAAGGTTTTCTGCGCGAGCACTGCCGTCATAACGCTGCCATCTATGTGCGAGAACAGGTAGAATTCCGCTGCACAATTAGGAATCCCGAGAACCGGAGCCGTACAAATCGCTCTCTGGAGTTCTGCAAAACCCTTTGTCCATTGCCTCAGTCCATTCGATCTGTTCCTTTGTTGCTTGGGCCTTCTTTAGGGCCTGGAGTAAAGGCTTGGTATATGAGCTGTATTCGAAGACCCATGCTCTAACATAGTTGCACAGGCCTAAAAAGCTCTGCATTTGCTTTATCGTGATTGGCTTAGCCGTGTTCATGATGGCTTCAGCCCTTTCTGGGGTCACCTTTTTCCCTTCATGTGAAATTAGCTGGCCTATGTACAGTACCTCCTTTTGACAGTATTGTAGCTTTTCCTTGTCAACCTTATATCCTTTCTCAGCTAGTATAGTCAGTAGCTGAACAGAATTGCACCTGCATTGCTCCTCTGTAGCACTGCAGATTAAGAAGTCGTCCACATACTGCAAGACAACACTTTCTAATGCAATATTGCTTAGGTCCGTCTTTAGGACTCTGTTAAAAATGGACGGGGACTCACAGTACCCCTGTGGCAACCTTGTGCTTTTCAGACGCATTTGCCTGAACATAAAAGACGTCAGATCTTGTCAGTCAAAGTGCAACGGGATTGAGAAAAAGGTGTTTTTGAAGTCAATCACTGTGAAATATTTTGCCTCGATGGGTATATTACATAAGATTGTAGACGGGTTATGGACTAGAGGGAACTCTGCTTCAACAATATTGTTTAATGCTCTTAAATCTTGGATTAAACGCCAAGACCCTCCCTTTGATTTCTTGACGGGATAAATCACCGTATTACAGGGTGACTCTGATGCCACTAAGATGCCCTGATCCATCATGGCGGAAATTGTCTTCGCGATCCCTTCATCCGCCTCTTTGGACATGGGATATTTTGTCGTGCTCTCTGTAAAATTGCTCCTGGTTTCAGGTTAATTTTCACTTCTCCCACCCCCTTCAGGAGGCCCACGTCATATGGTCCTGTAGTCCATACTGAGACAGGCCATGTCATCATCAAAGTATTCCGGACGTATCAGTGCCAACATCATTTTCTGAGGCACTTCTCTTTTGATCATTTTTACCCAAAGTATGAGACTCACTTCCACCCTTGTCTCTTCTGAGCCTGGTTGTTCTTCGAGCAGATCATCATTGGTGACATCAATCACTCGATACCCTTCTTTAATGGCGATAATTGCGCACCATTATCTGCCTCATCATCGTAGCCTTCAACCAATACTACTTTCCCTCGCACTGCTGCGGTATGTATCATCAAGGGAAATACTTGTCCCTCTTCTTCATGCATAGGTATTCTTGGTCTGAAAAGAAATTCATCAGGGGCTCTCATAGTTTTTTCTGCGAGGCCTGGTGACCCTGCCATAAGCACACGCATGCCATATGTGAACATTTCTGGCTCTAATGGTATAGCTCTCATGGCTATATGTCCTGAGTACGCCCTGATCATTTCGCACACGTTTGAATAATGCATTTATGGAGTGTATCATACTATGCCCTCCTCCGTGAATGAGATCGTCATGTTCAATTTTGTCATTAAGTCTCGACCCAAAATGTTTACTGGGGGTCTGACGTGAATATAATAAAGGTACATTCATTTCACAATCCCCTATGGAGACTGGGAGTGCGTCTGTAAAGGGAACTCGACTGTGAGCTCCTGTAAAACTCTGACTATCTATGGCCTCGCCGGATAAGGAAAACTTGCCTTCTCGTATGCACAAGCGTATTGCACCCATGTCAACTAAGAAGGAATATTCTTTACCCCCTATGACGACATTCACCCTAGGTTCCCTATTAGGTTCTGGTGTCACTGATAGGATAGAGCACATCAGGGTTCCCAAGTGAGCTATCCTAGTTCATATATAAGTTCGGCCCACTGTACACTTGTGGATTCTCTTCATTCCGTGGGCTGCCTTCCCTTCCGGAGTTTATGCCCCGAGACATTTGCGGTGGTGCCTATTGAAATGGCCCTTGTGGAAAATTCCCCATGTTTGGGGGTTGAACCACTTGCTGTGCACCCTGCTGCTGGCCTGGTGCTTGCTGCTGCACTGTGATTTTGTGCATTGCCCTGTTGTGAGATCGCAGGTGGATTCGCTGTGCCTGCTCCCATTTCTTAGCCATTCGGCCATGCGCTTTGGCTTCTGCATGTGCGCGCTAAATGCCCCATCATTCCACACAGTCAACATACTGGGGGTGGTCAGATTGTTTGTCCGTTTGACATATCTAGGCTGCCTGTTTGCATGTTTTGAAAGCCTCCTTGATTACTGTTGAAACCTCCCTGAATGCTCTGCCATCCTCTCCCTCTAAATCCTCTTCCCCTTGGGTATTGTCCTACGTTACTCTGGTTATTCTGCTGTGGGCTAGCCCCCTGTTGTAAGTTCTGCTCATCTGGGCTAGTTAGCATGGCTCCTTCAAGAGCATGTTTTGATCATTTCTTTTGCACCAGCTTTGCTTCCTTGCCCTTTCGAGTTGCCTCCTTTTTCCGATTCTTTTCTTGTAACAATCTTCAGTAATAAGCGATAGTTAACTGTATTTCAGCCCAAGGTTTAGCCTCAACCCCTACCAATTTCTTGAGTTGTTTCTGCACTGGTTCTGGCAACCCTGGGCATGAAATGTGGTAAAAACCAGTATAGATTTTGTCCAAATGTATGCGTTTTGAGCACCCATGCGTCTTGGAAATTCTGGATATAAATCAACGGATCTTCTGACTCCTTTATTTTCTGCGTCATTATAGCTCCCATATCCTAAGTGTCTGTGTAAAGCACTTGTAGCGCTTTCCATACAGCTGCTCTGCAATTATTAAATGGCACTCCGTCATGTGCAGTGTTAATTATTGTTACGCCAGGGTACCCTGCCCGTGTCCACACCTCATCTGCTCTCTCACCAAGTATGGCGATCAAGAGACCTTTAATGTCCCCTATAGCTAATGTGACACCTTGTGTCATCTTTTCTAACTCGTTTATCCACTTCCCTGCTCCCGATGTCAACATTGGAAGCTTGTTTTTCAAATTTTCTCGATCCATGTGTGGCCATGGAATATATTGCGGTCTTGCGCCCCCCTTTTCTAATAGTGGAAATTGGAATCTACAGCCTTCTTCCCCCCCATAGCTCTCCTGTCTACTGCTAATATTCCCGCATCGCCATCTGCCTGGCAAAGTCCTCAACCTGTCTGCATAGGCGGGTACCCCCCTCTGACCATGGGGTGTCCCTTCATGCTGGTGGGATTGCGTGGCAGACTCTGATATCCTAGGCATGGACTCACCCGCGTCTGACCATCTTACCCCATTGTCCCTAGAGAGCTGCTTTTCACGCCGTCTCCCTTCTTTATTTGTCTTGTACTCAGTCTCCTCTCCGGAGTCGGACACTGATTGTTCCCAATTCATGCAACTCCTTCTGTCATCATCGTTTTTACTGATTTCCAGTCTGTCTAAGGACAGTCTCCTGCTCCCACTACTTCAGGTGACATCCTCAGTGTCATAAAGCTGAGTTCTCTCCAGGTGCTCGTCATCCCTTTCCCCTTGGGATATTTGTTCTAGCCCCATTTCATCATATATCTTATCAATCGTTTCCCCAATGCTTCTGGTGTCAAAGTCATCTTCAATATATGCCCTGGTCATGCATGGTACTGAGTCGTACGCAGGAAAAAATTCTTCAATGTCTTCCCATTCTACTACAGGATTGGGTTTTTTAACTTCCCGCTCCAGATATTCGAGATTGCATGCCCTCTGTCTACTCTTACGTTCAATATCATCATCGAATTCTTTGCGCTTCCTCGCCTCTTCTCTGACCTTATCTTCTTCCCTTCTCCTTTCATTTCTACGTTCATCTGCCCTTCGAACGTCCTCATCCTTTCGTCTCCTTATCATTTTTTCACGTACCCTTTGCTCTTCTTCCAACCTTAGCTTTTTCTGTCTGTATTGGTCATAGGCTGCTTTCTGCTTGCGATAGAGCTGCTTTTCTTGCTCCTCGCGATATAGCTGTTCTCGTCGCAACCTATCTTTCCTTCTTATCCTTTCTTCCGTTGCCTCATTTTCCTTCTCCTTCTCCCTTCGTTGTGCCTCATCTGACTTCTCTTTAGGTCTCACATCATCACTTCCTTTTCCATCGAGTTTCAACAATATCTGTCCTCACATCCATTGATCTTCTGCGAATGCTATCTCATCAGTTCTGCTTTCACCTCCTTTCCATTTCTTTCCTGATCTCTCCTTATCAAGAGATGCACTAATCTGTGACTGATCCTTTCTCTCATCATCGCGCATCTCCTTGTCCCTCGGGACTGCAGAGGTAAGATCCTTCCTGATCCTTCCCTTTATTTTCGTCACTACTGTACGTAGGTGACTCGTATGCGGGGTTGCTATACCCTGTGGCTGCCTTAAGCTCTCTTAATGGGTAGAGTCCCTCAGGCTTACTTCCCTCGGTTTCTGTTTCAGGCGGGGTAGGTGGCGGGGTAGGCGTCTCACCCCCCTCCGTGCATACATTTAATATCCAGTCTGCCGGTGGCTCTTCTTCCTTCGACTGTTCGAACATTTTCAAAAGTTCTTGAACAGCAAGGCGTTTCTCTACTTTCTTGCCTGTATATGTGGCATGCAAGTAGATCGTCATATGCTGTAAGACGGCTTTAGATAAAGACCCATTTTGTGGCTACGGCATAAACATCTTGTGGCTGGTGCCCTTAACCCACTCATTGCTGTATTTCTTAAGCTTGGGTGCATGTTTCGGCATTTTTTTACATAGGTATGCTAATGGAGTAATGTCTTCCATGTTTAAATCTGTCTCTAACAATACCTCCATGCAACTTTAACACTCCCAACAATATGAGCGAGCACCAAATACCGCAAGCTCCTATTCAATCTTTTTCCGACGAAACTTTTTATCACCAGTTTACTTCAAGAACATCAATTCATGTGCGATTCCCTCTTAACTATAGAATCGCGTAAAACCCCTACTTCATTTCAAACAACAAGGAGACAAATTTTCTTACATGTGACATACGACAGAACACGTACAACAGAAATCTGACAGACTAAACAAACACCAGCTGGGCACAAATATCTCTGCCTCTAATTTGTACCCCGACATGGAGTTTAAACAAACCCCTTTTACGACGTCATTAAACGTGGTAGTAGTCTAGTCGTCCCCTATTATGTGGGCTCCGAGTTCACATTTCTTCTGACCGCTATATTAAAGCGCAGGAATAAGGCGTATCCTCTCATAATCTCAGGTGTCCGCCTTGGTATTCTCTCTGTTCTCGGTTATCTAACCTGGTATTCTCTCTCTTTATTCCATTATTTTCGAGTATATATATATATATTTTGTTTTCTCAACCTCGTTCTGTTACCTTTTCCCTTACTTGTTTTAATGCCTAATGACATTTGCCAAAGCATGCCATTTTTGTTTCACTCACCGCTCTCATTGTTCCTCTTTGGATCCTCGGGATCACCGCCTCCGTTTCGCCTCTTTTAGTCTTTCGCCTGTTACGCTGCCCGTAGGAATGGAAGGGTTATGTTTATAAAAAGGGTCCCTTCAGACCCACTGCAGTTTTCTGGACAGATTTAAACTATCATTGTCCACGGGAAGCTTCACAGTCTACTCGGCCAAATGGCGAAGGAATGGTGATATTGCCGAAGACCTAGGGTTACTTTGTGTCGACGGTCAATAGGTGTCTTATTTTAATCAATAATCAATAAATGATGGTCAAAAACCATCCGCTGCTACCAAGTGTACAGGAGGGAAAAGCGACCTCTGACGGGCCCATGGGATCAGAGCTCACCTTTGAGTACTTTAAGACGAGATAGCTGCACCATGAGGTGGATGGGGTGTGGGATTCTCTTACTCCAACACCAATCAATAAGGACAACTCAATGGTTTGGCAAATGGAAGTCTGTTTAATAACAAGTACAAAAAACGGGGAAACAATAAAAAATCATCAGTGATGCGATCACCCGTCTCGCTTCAACTCCCCAAAATCTTCATTCAGTCAGCAATAGTTATAGCACATTCTCATCATCATTGACATGTAACACTCAAGTTTGTCAGGCATTTCTATTGGTTAAAGAGAAAACTTAAGTATAGGTACTAAATCTGTATATGGTGGCTAATTCTTATCTGGTGGGCATCTAAACCCATCCCTCTTCATAATTTGTGTCAGACATCACTAAAGGTATGACATCTCATTGGTTCTACTAGCTATAGGAACCTTGATTATTTGGTCCATTGTGATTGGGTGGGTTACACCCCTAGGCATTAATCTCCACTTTAGCAGCATGCAGAATGATCACCCAGATGCGGTGTGCCCCAAGATTCACCCTGCCTCCCTTCCATCAATCAGTACCGTTAGGGCTATGTGTCAATTAGTTGGCAGAGGAGGGCCTCGAAACTTCTTATCAGGAGAAGTTATGGCATCCTCTGGGTTTGGATGATATCAGACATGGGTACCTCTTCACGCTTGGCTGGTCACGTGTCCGTACACTGTGAATCTGCTTCATTTTCCCTCTATTTGCGTATTTGATTCTCTTTGGCCTCGCTACCTGCCTGGGCCTCTTTATCTCGACCTTCACGGGGCAGGCTGCTATGCTCTGAAGTTTCGTTTCTTTGAAGTTGCTGCTCTCCTCCCTTCCGTAGGTTGACCTCGAATTCCCAGGCATGAGCTGCTTCTTGCTAAGTTTCGATTCCGCTCTTTTGTCTGGCTTTGTGCTGTTATATGAATCCTGGCTTGTTTGTCCCCTACCATTCTGGGCTTAATTCTGCTTTTGTAAAATGGAGTTGCACTTGTATAACGTGCTTCTTTGAGGTAGATATATAGTTGGCGCTTGCCGCTCTATTCTTCTACTAAGCATAGCAAGCAGTACCGTTTCCTTAGCTTCTTGCGTTCCAAGCCTATTTACAGGCATGTAGCCAGTTGCATATTTTGCCTCTTGCTTTATGGTTGTTTCTTTAAAGATCAGCATTGTTTCTCCTTTTAAGTCCTCTACCTCTTTATTCATATAATTTCATCATTGTTTGTCATCCTTTGGTTGCTATTTCGTTCATCTGTAGATCTGTCCAGGCCCTTGTGTTGTCAGCATTCACCTTCGATTAAGGCCCTTTGGGTCACTTCGGGTACAGTTTGTAAGTAGTCTTCATTTCGTGTTAGCTGTTGGTGCTGTTGTCTCAATGGGTACTGTGCTGCCCATGGTTGTCTGGTTATTGGCACTTCAACAGGTATTGCTCTTCTGATGGGCACTGGGCAGAGCCCCAGTGTTGCTCTCTGTTGGTTTATTTGCTCCTCATACGTCGCATATCTCGGCGAGTATGATCCTGGTATTTCAAAATGGGTGGCTGGAGTGTAGGCCATATCTGGGACCGCCTCTACAGGTGTTTATTGAGCAATAAATGCAGGTTGGAAAAACGCCAAATCTATACCTAAATCTAAAATGGCAGCAAGCATGGACCATAAAATGAAAAATAAGGCAGTCCTAGTAGCGTTGTGTCATAATGGGGCCTATGCTAAGAAAAACCTATTGCCAATTCCTTACAACTAATTACAGAATGAGTGTGGGATAGGGTATTCAAAATAAAGGAAACAGTGTTCAAATAATAAGTCAGGATGGGATTGCCATGAGGTCTCCCTTCCACGTGTTTTTAGCAAGGGACAAGGTGGAACTTTGGCTTTCTCAGCACAAGCCGACAGTTCCGTTCCAGCTATCGGGTTCTTCGAGGATAAAGTCTCATTGCATTAAAAAGTCTCTTGCCTTTGAGGCCTGGTGTATCCAACAAATCAACAAACACAAAGTTCTGATTCACATATTCTTTGGGTGATGGCTTCACCCCTGGGTCCCTCTCTTTTGGCGCAAACCCCTCAGTAAATGTATTCCACAAATTTGCAAGACACTTCGATTCTCAGTGAACTTTGGGTGACAGCTTTCCACCCCTGGATCTCCCTCGACTGGGCTCAGATCCCAAATGACAAGGGGGACACTTTCCCTCTCCTTGTTTTGCAATACTTATTTCTTTCACAAATCTTAATGTCGTTTTAAACAATTCTTTTAATTAACTTTTGGGTGGTGACTTTCCACCCCTGGATCTCCCTCCTTCGGGCTCAGACCCCTTTCAAATGTCAGCTTCCCTCTTCCGGGTTCACTATGGCTTTTCTTAGTTTCAGAAAAAAGTTTATTGTGCACAACCTTCTGCCGGGTTCATTCCTGTCAACACTCTGTTCATAGGGACTTTAGGCTTCGCCCCTTTTCGTTAGCCTTTCTCAGCCGGGCTCACTCTTGCTATTCTTTTTAGGAAATACAGTTCACATACTAATGTTCACATGAAGGATTCACTTCCCTTAGTTTTCACTGTTCTCTGTCAGTACAGAGGATTTTATGAGACCCCTGTATGACCGCTTTGACTGCTTTTCGGCCAAAGGACTTTTGGTATGGTAATCTAATTATCCTTGGGTAATTGCACAGAGTTTCCTGTGTCAACACCCACGTGGTGCCAGACTCATCTGTATCTGGTTTTCCCCCCTCTTTCTCAATAGTGTCCTTTTGCTTTCAAAGTTCAATTTAGCTCTTGCTACTTTTTCTTCAACACAGTTCAGTTTCTTATCGACTCTCCCCTCAACTGACCGGCTGTGATGAACTGCTTGACTTTGGAGTCATGGTTGGTACCACTGAGACACAGGTCTCTCCCCAACATGGCTATCACTGGAGGAGGGTCTCGTACTGTAGACATCTTCTGCAACACACCTTTGTCCGTGGTCTTATGTTTCCATCTGCAGAGGTTTCACAGGCTTGGACTGGAAAGGGCAAGGTCACTTCTATCCTTGTCACCCTCTCTGTATTCGCTTTCTTTCAACTACTATTTCCTTGCTGAGTTAGCCTTCACGTCGTGTGGTCTGCCTTGCTCGTCTTGTGCTCTCTTGCTCCACCTTTTATCCATGTGGGAAAAGGAAAAGCTTGTCAGGTGTGTGTGGTTCTGGTCAATTGCCTGACTTTGCCTGACCCTTTGGTTCAATCAGTTCAGGTAAAGTTTTATTGTCAGTCCGACGTTTGTCGTGACGGGAGAAAGTGGAGAAGGGGGTTGTGAGATTTTCCAGATATCCCATGGGATAGGGAGGAGAAACTGTGTTGTACAAAATTATAACTTTAGAATGATGGGGTTTGGTAAATTCAGACGGGTAAGATTTGTAAGGGGGTGGATGCACTCCTGCCGCAAACCCGTAGTGTACAGATGGGGTTTGTGAGCCTACCCCCACGGTCCACCCTTACGCTATAGACGTATTAGGGTGAAACATGCCTAGCAAACTTACGCGACCATCAGTCATGTCCCAGGATTTTAATTTATTCCGTATCACAGTCCTGTTAACCTTGTCAAAGGCCCCACGGAAGTCATTACTTGTGACATAGACCTGCATTCCTGTCTCCATAGTGTGATCTTGTGCTAACCTACAAATTTGACCATTCCGAGAAGTACCTTGGTGGCGATGAAATCCAGCTTGACATTTTGAGAGCCTGTTTGTATCTAGGGCCCATTGTTGAAGACGACGTAGTGTATGCACTATAAGAAATGCAAATACGTAGCTACTTACGTCAAAGAAGATGCTGGGCTGGAAATTCCCTGGGTCACCGCTATTGCCTTTCTTTTATAAATTGCTACAATGTACAAGGTATAGCATGATGCAGGGATACTGTGGTTGCAATTTATGTTATTAAATATAGTGTTAAATATTTCACCCAAAGCCATACGATCTCTTTTTAGTGTAGAATTGGATAACCCGCCTGGACCCGGAGCATAGGTATTATTTAATTTGTGGATTAAATCAATGACGTCGTAAAGGGGGTAGGAGAACCGCCAGTGGCTCTTGTTCAATTGGGAATATTTATGGGGTTCCTCTGAAGGTATGGCAGACACAGTTCACACAAGATCGTCTCCCAAATAGTTGGTTATGTTTGGGAGGTCCAGTCAAAATGGACCAATCTCCAAAAGAATGAGCAGATTTTGCATCACTAAAGCTAGCCTACGCTGGCTTATCCCTAAGAGGTCTGTGGCATACGCCGGCTTATCCTTAAGAGGTTTGTAACCTATGCTGGTTTATCCCTAAGAGGTCTGTGGCATACGCCGGCTTATCCTTAAGAGGTTTGTAACCTATGCTGGTTTATCCCTAAGAGGTCTGTGGCATATGCTGGCTCATCCCTAAAAGGTCTGTAGCATACGCCGGTCTATCCCTTAGAGGTCTGTAGCATACGCCGGTTTATCCCTAAGAGGTCTGTAGCATATGCCGGTTTATCCCTAAGAGGTCTGTAGCATACGCCAGTTTATCCCTAGCAGGTCTGTAGCATACGCCGGTTTATCCCTAAGAGGTCTGTTGCATAAGTCGGTTTATCCCTAGCAGGTCTGTAGAATACGCCGGTTTATCCCTAAGAGGTCTGTAGCATACGTCAGTTTATCCCTAGCAGGTCTGTAGAATACGCCTGTTTATCCCTAAGAGGTGTGTAGCATATGCTGGTTCATCCCTAAGAGGTCTGTAGCCTATGCTGGTTTATCCCTAGCAGGTCTGTAGCATACGCTGGCTTATCCCTAGCAGGTCTGTAGCATATGCTGGCTTATCCCTAGCAGGTCTGTAGCATATGCTGGCTCATCCCTAGGAGGTCTGTAGCATTTACTGGCTTATCCCTAGCATGTTTGTAGCACACGCTGGCTTATCCCTAGCAGATTTGTAGCACACGCTGGCTTATCCCTAGCAGGTTTGTAGCATACGCTGGTTTATCCCTAAGAGGTCTGTAGCATACGCTGGCTTATCCCTAAGAGGTCTGTAGCATTTACTCGCTTATCCCTAAGAGGTCTATAGCATTTACTGGCTTATCCCTAGCAGGTCTGTAGCATACTCTGGCTTATCCCTAAGAGGTCTGTAGCATACTCTGGCTTATCCCTAAGAGGTCTGTAGCATATGCTGGTTTATCCCTAAGAGGTCTGTAGCATACGCTGGCTTATCCCTAAGAGGTCTGTAGCATTTACTCGCTTATCCCTAAGAGGTCTACAGCATTTACTGGCTTATCCCTAGCAGGTCTGTAGCATACGCTGGCTTATCCCTAGCAGGTGTGTCGCATACTCTTGCTTATCCCTAGCAGGTCTGTAGCATACGCTGGTTTATCCCTAAGAGGTCTGTAGCATACGCTGGCTTATCCCTAAGAGGTCTGTAGCATGCACCTGCTTATCCCTAAGAGGTCTGTAGCACACGCTGGCTCATCCCTAAGAGGTCTGTAGCCCATGCTGGCTCATCCCTAAGAGGTCTGTAGCCCATGCTGGCTCATCCCTAAGAGGTCTGTAGCATAGGCTGGCTTATTCCTAAGAGGTCTGTAGCATACTCTGGCTTATCCCTAGCAGGTCTGTAGCATACTCTGGCTTATCCCTAGCAGGTCTGTAGCATACTGTGGCTTATCCCTAGCAGGTCTGTAGCATACTGTGGCTTATCCCTAAGAGGTCTGTAGCATACGCTGGTTTATCCCTAAGAGGTCTGTAGCATACACTGGCTTATCCCTAAGAGGTCTGTAGCATACACTGGCTTATCCCTAAGAGGTCTGTAGCACACGCTGGCTCATCCCTAAGAGGTCTGTAGCCCATGCTGGCTCATCCCTAAGAGGTCTGTAGCCCATGCTGGCTCATCCCTAAGAGGTCTGTAGCCCATGCTGGCTCATCCCTAAGAGGTCTGTAGCCCATGGTGGCTCATCCCTAAGAGGTCTGTAGCCTACGCTGGTTTATCCCTAAAAGGTCTGTTGCCTATGCTGGTTTATCCCTAAGAGGTCTGTAGCATACTCTGGCTCATCCCTAGCAGGTCTGTAGCATACGCTGGCTTATCCCTAGCAGGTCTGTAGCATACACTGGCTTATCCCCAAGAGGTCTGTAGCATACGCTGGCTTATCCCTAGCAGGTCTGTAGCATACACTGGCTTATCCCCAAGAGGTCTGTAGCATACTCTGGCTTATCCCTAGCAGGTCTGTAGCATACTCTGGCTTATCCCTAGCAGGTCTGTAGCATACACTGGTTTATCCCTAAGAGGTCTGTAGCATTTACTGGCTTATCCCTAGCAGGTCTGTAGCATACTCTGGCTTATATCTAGCAGGTCTGTAGCATACACTGGCTTATCCCTAGCAGGTCTGTAGCATACACTGGTTTATCCCTAAGAGGTCTGTAGCATTTACTGGCTTATCCCTAGCAGGTCTGTAGCATAATCTGGCTTATCCCTAGCAGGTCTGTAGCATACTCTGGCTTATCCCTAGCAGGTCTGTAGCATACTCTGGCATATCCCTAGCAGGTCTGTAGCATACACTGGTTTATCCCTAAGAGGTCTGTAGCATAATCTGGCTTATCCCTAGCAGGTCTGTAGCATACTCTGGCTTATCCCTAGCAGGTCTGTAGCATACTCTGGCTTATCCCTAGCAGGTCTGTAGCATACTCTGGCTCATCCCTAAGAGCTCTGTAGCATACGCTGGTTTATACCTAGCAGGTCTGTAGCATACACTGGCTTATCCACCGGAGGTCTGTAGCATACTCTGGCTCATCCCTAAGAGCTCTGTAGCATACGCTGGTTTATCCCTAAGAGGTCTGTTGCATACGCTGGTTTATCCCTAAGAGGTCTGTTGCATATGCTGGCTTATCCCTAGCAAGTGTGTAGCATACACTGTTTAATCCATATGGGGTCTGTAGCCTTTGTGGCTATCCATAGCAGGTGTTTGTGGTGCTGTAACCACATTTTTAAATTTAATTTAAGCACATTCTTTTTAAGAATAAAGTTCTTTTTGTGATTGTGATATTGGTTGCCCATGCTCAACCTTACACAAGATGAAAAAAAGTCAAATTACAAATTCACAACCATATTTCATATACACTTTACAAAAAATGAAAAATGTCCTAAATAACTGTAATAACATGAATGCAATATAATGCCCTTCAAATAGAGAAAAGAATACTAAGAACACATTACCAGCTTAGCTGAAGCAAGCCTGCTTGATGTAAGACCTAGGCTTCTCTGCTCCTCCGGCGCCCTGTGGCGTCTCCGCAGCACTTGCAGTTCCCCATTGGGGCGCATCTTCCCCCAACCACATAGGCCACCTGCTTGGCCTGCCTGGGCTTTTGCTTCTCTGCTCACGGGTCCTCTAGGGAGGGCCTCTCTTCCCTTCCAGGTTTCCTCTTCTGATTGGGAAGAACCCATTCAAAACTGGTGTCGGGGAAACACTAGACCATCCATGCAAGTTCTCATGAGTGCTCTCCATGCTTCCACACTTCTTCGTCCCAGTATTGATCTTGAGGTACTCCAGTGCGTCAATTGGTCTCTCCCTCATCTCAGTACTTCAGGGATACATGTCCCTTGATGAGTCCACACTCTTCCTCATCCCTGTACTTCCTACATTGATGGTATGACAAAAACATATACCAACACCTGGGAAAGGGCGGGGGTAGGAAAGTGTGTTAGGGTTTGGTGGGCTATGGGGATACCATGTTCTCCTCAGGTCATCACTAATCCCACAGGGGGATTCCCTTCCCATGAGACCCACCCGCTGAGTACCACCCCCAGGGGAACTATTGCCAGGGAGCCCCTTACCTCCCTGGCCTCATGAGAAGGGGCTCCCCCCTAGGGGAGAAGTGAGGATATCTGGGGATTTGTCACAGTACCCTCTGGTAAGGGGAATTGAACTTTGATCATGATGTAGAAAAAAAAACAACTGCTTCAGTGGCTCCGGCGTTGTGTGTGACGTATAACGAATGCCATCAATGGAATGGAACCGCATGATTATATCCTATTAGACTGCTGATGTTGAATGCACCAAAAAAGATGAGATTTAGATGAAAACCGAGCGAAATGCTGTTTGACCTGCCAAATGGATAATAAACAAAGCCGTGAATAATCAGAAATCCAATCAATTCTGCTCAATAGTCTCTCCTCTATATGGTGACAAAATAAGAGTGGTGGGGGAAGATAAAACCCGATGCCTAAGAGGGCTTAACCTTGGTCCACCAACGTTCTCGGGAACGATGGGTATGTGAATCCCTCTGTGTTGGGAAGGACGCTTAAGTCGCACTTTCCTCCTCGTGTTGCGCCGGGTTATGTTGTAAATGCGTGTAATGTAAATGCGTGTAATGTAAATGCGTGTAATGTAAATGAGTATGATGCCAATTCAGGCGCTTCAAGGCCCGTTGAATTACAAGGAACCACCTAGTGCCGAAATGATGATCAGCGTCTTGGAAGGCTAGGTCAGCAAGCATCTGCCATACATTTTGGCCACAATAGTGGCAACATGTGTTCGTGAGATGTCTGTTTTGGTTGGTGAGATGTCTGTTTCAGAAGATTAAAGAAGAGCATTATCCAGGAATGCTGCTCTCATTTTCAGTATTGAACCCATAGGCGTTTTCTGGTTCCAAAATATCTCCATTTCTTTTTCTAGCATCAGGGTTGTCTTCTGTGGCGCTGTGCATTCCATGAAAGGTACCAAAAAAGGCCAGCCAGTATTTGATATGTTACGTGTCTTCTGGGAGTTTGGAGTCCGTCTTTCTCTAGGTTATAGAGGAGATTTTCTGCCATTTCTGACCAACTGAAACATGCCATTGGCCGGGGCCAAGGAACAAGAACCCAGGTGAATGTAGACGTCCAAACAAGGCGGCTGGAACCTTTGAATGGAGGGAGGTTACAGGGGTTGGAGGCAACTGCATCATGGCAGGGCTAGAACAGAGCCGCAGGTGATATTTCTAGGGCAACAGTCTTATTTATCCATCACAGCAAGTTCTGGATCCTGCTTCATTTGGAGACCTGTTCACCTGCATTTCCTGAAAACTATAGACAACAGACGGTGGTGACACGTTCGGTTTCATTCAGGCTGGAGACGAGCAATTAGGATAATCCCTCCTAGACAATCCTATTTATATGAATGACAGCAATGAAAATAGGCAAGATAAGGTAATGTAACAAAAAAAGTTAAACGCATCAATGTAATCTTTCACTGACTCAAACAGGTCCGCTTGCTCCTTCACAATGGCTGCCGCTGTTTCATCTCTTTCGCCAGTCTGCATTCATTGTTCATCACTGACTTGCTCCTTCACAATGGCTGCCGCTGTTTCATCTCTTTCGCCAGTCTGCATTCATTGTTCATCACTGACTTGCTCCTTCAAAATGGCTGCCGCTGTTTCATCTCTTTCACCAGTCTGCATTCAGTATTTATCCCAGAGCAACTGACTGGCACCAGGACCTCTCTCTAATATGCATCTTCAAGGGCTCTACCAAAGAACTTATATGCACTGCCTCCAAACCTAAAAAAAAATACATCTATCTAAATGTAGCCTAATGGGTGGATGCTTTAAATAAGGTTTCCTCTTCTGTAATAGCAGAGCAGACTGAAAACAGTGGCTTGTATGGTTGTCCAGAGCAATGCTATTAAGATTAATTCAAAATCTTCCATCAATCTTCGGTTTTGTTTTAGTCTCACATGGGCCACTGTCTTCTCTCTACATATCTGTTTTGTTTATCTCTACCTCTGTTTCTTTGTTCGGGGGATTCTTTGCAACCAATGGCACAGGTGACATGAATGTCTTGCTCCTCAGTTATTTTTCCCCACCCCTGGGTACCAAGGCTCACCTTCACACCTCGCCCCTCTCATTCCATCCAACCTTAGGCCAAGTTTGAACTGATCATGTCCGAGGCCTCCTACTTGCGTAGTCTGAACATCGCAGTGGACCATTTCCAACACTCGCAAGAACTCCAGGGAGTCCTGACCAACCAGGAGAGGCAATGGCTGTTCTCGCGGCTCCAGGAAGTGCGTGATGTCAGCTCCAAGTAAGTGCAATGGAAAGAGAGGGGCAGCGGCTGCTCAGGGTTGTCTGGTGCTTCAAGCGATGGGATTACCTGCCTGACGGGTTCATAGGGGAGGTGGCAAGAGAGGAGGAATGGCTACTCGTGGGAGTCTGATACTACAAGGGATGGGATTACTAGCCCGATGGGCACATGAGAGATGCAGAAAGATATAGCAGCATTGGAAGTGTACTTTGATGTGCTGCAGTCTGCGTGGCCTGGGTGCTGGATGCTGATCTGCAGTCTGCGTGGTCTGGTTGCTGGATGCTGTCGGTCTGCGTGGTCTGGTTGCTGGATGCTGATCTGCAGTCTGCGTGGTCTAGTTGCTGGATGCTGATCTGCAGTCTGCGTGGTCTAGTTGCTGGATGCTGATCTGCAGTCTGCGTGGTCTGGTTGCTGGATGCTGATCTGCAGTCTGCGTGGTCTGGTTGCTGGATGCTGATCAGTCTGCGTGGTCTGGTTGCTGGATGCTGGTCAGTCTGCGTGGTCTGGTTGCTGGATGCTGATCTGCAGTCTGCGTGGTCTGGTTGCTGGATGCTGATCTGCAGTCTGCGTGGTCTGGTTGCTGATCAGTCTGCGTGGTCTGGTTGCTGGATGCTGGTCAGTCTGCGTGGTCTGGTTGCTGGATGCTGATCTGCAGTCTGCGTGGTCTGGGGACTGGCTGCTAATGTACAGTCTTTCCAGATGTTGTGTTTTGTTCGTCCTCCTTGTTTCGGCAAATCGAGTGCTAGGAATACAAGCAGGTTTTTTTCTGAAAGTGTGTGTGAAGCTACTATTTTTCCCTCACGTCTTCTTTTTTTTAATTTGTATTTTCTTTAATATTCCCAGCACATTTACGGCACCCTCTTGCTCACGCCCCCACTTCTAACACACCTTCCCTTTTTTTTCTCAGTCCATGGGGAAGCCCAGAACGCTGTCCCAGAATCGCTGCTGTTCCCAGGTGATCTGCTTACATTAAGTGATCAGATACCCTTTCTGAGTCTGGCAGATTCCAGAAGACTTCTGTGCCGCTCCTGGCAGCAGAGGCAGGGGGTGCGAGGGCTCTGTTAGTGGTAAATATGCATACTGCCCTTTCAGGGGTCTCCATTTGTGGTTAATGAATGCAGAAGAACTACCACCCCCTTCCTGTCTTCCCTTCCCTGTCTTCCCTTCCTTGCCCTCCTCTTCCTCACACTCCCAACCACTTTCCACAGTCATGCCACCCCCTAACCTCCCACAAGGCTCAGACTCGACTACACTGTACCCTCAAGGTGGAATGTTGCGCTGATTTCTGTTCACACCTGACCTGCAGGAGCCCTCGAAAGGTGTGGTTTTCGCGGGTGAATGCATGCCCACATAAGGAATTCCTGGGTCATAAAGACCAGGGGGAAGGCCAACAGACAAAATGGCCAAAGGAGAAGAGAGAAGACCTTGTGGCAAGGCCATGGCGGACACTAGCCACAGTCATGAGCCAGACGCGCAGTAAGCACAGTATGGCTTGGTAAAATGGTGTAGAAATACATGAAAGGCTTCTGCTGCCACCGGTCTACTCCTAGGCACATTGTCCAGTTAACCAAACATCCTTAATGGATGTCTAGAGCCTGAAAACCCAAGGACTCCATTGTGTGGTACAGTAATGAACTTTGCACATTGAAATACAGTTTCCAAAAATGGCAACAAAGTCATAAGACTAAGAGAAACAGTTTCCCAGTACTGACGGCCTGAAGGACGTGTCAGTTTCCCCGTGAAGATGAGCGGAAGCCCAGAGGAGTGCACCTCAAGGCTGTGCTCCACTGGCAAAAGTCAGGAATGGAGGCTGAAACAGGAGCAAAAGTTTTTTTGGGGGGGGTCCACAAATATAGAGGCAAAATGGAAGTTAGTGAAATGTTCCTAAACAAAGATGGTGCTATTTGATGTCTGTTGGCTGCATATTGAGAGTTTGTTAATGGTGCTGGTTGTCTGTTGGCTGCTCTTTGAGGGTTTGTTAATGGTGCTGACGGTCTGTTGGCTGCACTTTGAGGGTTTGTTAATGGTGCTGACGGTCTGTTGGCTGCACTTTGAGGGTTTGTTAATGGTGCTGACTGTCTGGCTGCTCTTTGAGGTTTTGTTAATGGTGCTGACTGTCTTTTGGCTGCTCTTTGAGGGTTTGTTAATGGTGCTGACTGTCCTTTGGCTGCTCGTTGAGGGTTTGTTAATGGTGCTGACTGTCTTTTAGCTGCTCGTTGAGGGTTTGTTAATGGTGCTGACTGTCTTTTGGCTGCTCTTTGAGGGTTTGTTAGTGGTGCTGATTGTCAGAGCAATCCGTGTGCCTCATTGATGCTTGGTGATGGGCCCATGCTGCTATGCGATGTAGACCTAACGCTTCTCCCTCTTGCATCTGACAGCTTTCTCTTCGACCTGGAAGAGAAATTTGAGGACAACATGTACACCTTTAATGTCTGTGATGTGGTGCTGAGCCATGCACCTGAGATCCAGAAGGTGTATGTTCCCTACGTAACCAACCAGTCGTACCAGGATCAGACATTCCAGCGACTTCTGTAAGTACCTAGAGCTACCAGAGGGGAGGGTAATGGGTAGGAAGCTGGGCCCTTGAACTATGAACTGGAGGAGTGCACCACTGCACGATTCTGGCAACCATGCCTGGGCTGAGGGGCTCTAAACCAAACCTGCGCAGAAGGACCAGCCACTGCCTGGCATTGGACCCTTCCCACGAGGAGCACTCTGCTAAATGCCACCTGACATCCTACCCAGGTGAGTGGGGCTCAGCTGGGTAATGTCTGCAGCCATCACCATTAGGGACTCTCCACTGCATGGCAATTAGAATCGTGCTGGGGTTGAGGGGTGCTCCACTGCATGACCTTTGCAACTGTACCTGTGGGACAACTGTGTGTGTCTAGAACTCTAACGCATTGAGCGGAAGGCAACGGCACGGCACCTAGAACCGTACCCTGCCGCAGGGCTCCACTGCATGTCCCCTTGATGCAGACTCGGGGCAAAGAGGGCACCTCTCTATAACAATCATAACACGCTTAATAGTGCAGAGGATTCTAAGCGTGGACCCGGGGATCGAACCTGTGTTGCTCTGCGTCGTCTTGCATCCAAGGCGAGGGCGTTGCCACTGAGCTATACTACCCGGGCTCTTTGAACTCTGGAGCCGAACTCATGAGGGGTTGGTCTAATACGTGCCATCTAGAAGCAGGCAGAGCATGAAGTGGTCCCCTGCATCAGATTTCAAACTGCTCCACTGGACGGGGTCTAGAACCCAACCCTAGGGGAGCATTCCACTGAATTTCACCTAGAACCAAAATATCACAGGGGTGCTTCTCTGCAGGACCTCTATAACATCACCTGTGGCAAGAAGGCCACCTCTGCATAGAGTCTGGAAGGATACCCGTGAGTTGGTGGACCATGTACGACACCTTGAAGTGTACCTGGTGGGTGCGTCACTGTATGAGTACTTAAACAATACACTTCAGGCGCACTCCATTACATGACCTCTCGAACCATGCCCGGTGCAAGGGGGGCAACACTGCCACTGACTTTACCCATGAGTGGGTGAATAAGTGCTTGGCATCAGGAAACATGCCCAGGAAGGGCGGTGCTTCATTGCCTGATGTCTGATATGCACATGAGTGGCGCGCCATGGCATGAGAACTGGAATAATTGCTGTGTCCGGGCCGGGTGGGCTCGCTCTGTGTCCGGTTCCCACTATCGCTTTTTCTCACTCTGTTTGTTGCTCTCCCCCTAGGAGTGGTAATCCCAGATTCCAGCAGGTGCTCGACAAGTTGGAGAGTGACCCAGTGTGCCAGCGACTGTCTCTCAAATCCTTTCTCATCCTGCCCTTCCAGAGGATCACTCGCCTCAAGCTGCTTGTGCAGGTAACCGCGCTCTGGAGGTTTGCTCGATGGCTTCAGAACTGAAGCGGGCTGTGCGGCACCTGCCACAGGATACATTTCTGCAGCACTGTGTCCCGCTCACAGCCACTTAGCAATGGCTCCTGCGTAGACAACCCATGGTGTATGCCAGTTTTCATGGAGTGGGCATAAACTGTGGCAGAGGCAGGTTTTGGATCCAGAGAGGGCTATTGGCTCCTCAAAGGCCATAGGTCAATACCATTTCTAAACTCTTTGGACAGAATTAGGGTTGGAGGGGGGTTTCGGAATCTAGAAGGCACACAGGGGAAAAAAGGGGGGGACAACCAACCTCACTTTCCCCTCCCGTAGCTTAGCCACCAGTCAGAAGTTAATGTCATAAGGACGCCAAGCACCAGAAGCCTGCCACATTCAAGGACCCTCGCAGCAATGCCCCTTGGCTGTTAACCCACTGTTTGGGCCCCTTTGCTCACTGGTGGCTCAACCCTCCCTGGGCCATTAATCATCCCAGGCTGCTCATATTCCAAGACCGGAGGAATGGGTCATGCATCAGACAGCTAGTGCCCCCACCGCCACCCCTACCTCTCGCTGTCGCAACCCCCTCGTTGAGCATCCCCACATCCAGGATGCAGGAGTCTGATCGGTTTCCTGCTTTTAGGACGAGGCATGCTCGCCTGTAGGACTTGCCTTTCAGGAGCCATGTCTATTGTTTCGTAAGAGATTTCTCACATGCATGTTTTATATTTGGAATATAAACAAACCCCAGTGCTGACTTTCCCGCCATGCTGTGCCATAAAATGAAATTGCAACAAAGATAACGAACAGTGGTGTCCAGGAAAAAGCAAAATACAAGGAGGTGGAGGACCATGAGAGGAGGGTTAGGGTTCTTGCTGCTGTGCCAGTAGCTAGATGGGCCCAGCTGACGGCCACCAAGTCCTCTTTCTTTGATGGTGAACACGCAGCAGAACAACTAGAACGTAACAATTGAATGATCTTTCATGGAAAAACTTTAAGGGAAGTCTAACAAAAAAAACAGTAACGTAGATCTTCCTGTCAGGGGGCACCTCGACTTGAAAGAAATGGAGAAAACATCACTGTATTAAGTACAAGGCGGGGGTGGGGGGCGGTGGCAACATTGGGAGAGATAGTACTTGCTTTTGTTATTTCCCATCACAATCGAAATAGCAAAATTAACATTTTATGTCAAGACTGCAGGTGCTCATATGTTGCATGTGTAAAGTGTGTAGTTCTGCGAGAAATTGTCCCTAAAGCAGGAAATGCGAACACCAGACAGTGAATAGCTCATTAAAACCCTTTGTGTACCAACTGCCACTGCTCTTCCTAAAATCCCATCCCTGCTTCCTCCTCAGAATATCCTGAAGAGGACCCGGCCGGGGTCCAGAGAGGAGGCTCAGGCGACGCAGGCCTACACGCTTCTGGAGAAGGTAGGTCTGATTTACTTCGATCATTATTCACTATTATTATTCGGGTATTTATTGAGCACAGCCTTCGGGAAGCAACAGAGCGCTTTACGATTCATGGGGGAAGTACACAGCAAGTAACGGGAGCGGGGTAGGGCCAGGGGTGGACTGGCCCATTGGGAACTCTGGAGATTTCCCGGTGGGCCTCTGCACCCTGGGCCTCTTTTCTGCGGTATTTCCAAATTTTCTCACAGGAAAAGGATTGGGCTTGCTGAAAAGGTGTCATACAGGGCCACTTTGAACTTTATTTCCAGGGCCTCTTTTGGTCCCCAGTAATTATTTCCAGGGCCTCTTTTAGTTCCCAGTCCAGCCCTGGGGAGGGCTAGCCTGGGAGCCGGGGAGGGCTAGCCTGGGAGCCGGGGAGGGCTAGCCTGGGAGCCGGGGAGGGCTAGCCTGGGAGCCGGGGAGGGCTAGGTGAGTCCCTTACAGGCCATGTCCACAAGATTGTTTTTGGGAAGCAGTACTCGGAGTGTAGAGTGAGAGATTACATTATCGTCTGGTACCATTTATAACTTAATGGCCTGTTGCTGCCGATCATCGGTGCCGATGAGTGCAATGCCCAGGGTCTTACAAGGTAGAGGGGGGCTTTGAGCATTGTGTCAGATGATTAAAAAGTTTTAATTTAGATCTCAGTGGGCCCCACAGCCCCTCATCTCGCCTAGAAGGCACCAATCCCACCTAACCCAGGCACCCCTACCTCCAGGTTAGTCACTGCAGCAGTGAGCACCCAGTTCTTAATAATATGAGGGAACACCTCAAAGCAGAATGCCTTCTCTATCCAATCTCCCTCAAGTTCTTCCTCACTGTCTCTGCTCTATCCTGAGGTTAGTGCCTTACAGACACCCGGCCCAATTAGTTTTCTTTCTATCGAGCCTGCATACTCCTCTCCTTCTCACTTCCTTGAGTTCTCCTCTCACTATTCTGATTCAACGGACAGGGAGGCTAGCCTGGGAGCCGGGGAGGGCTAGCCTGGGAGCCGGGGAGGGCTAGCCTGGGAGCCGGGGAGGGCTAACACTGGAATGGGAGGGCTAACATGGGAGCAGGAGGGTGGGTAATTCTGCAGCAAGGGATCTACAAGCAACCAGGGCAGGCAAATGGAGAGCAGATTGCCCAGTCCCATGTAGGGTGGGGAATGAGGGTGTTTGGACTTGGGTGTTTAGGAAGAGCCAAGCTCATCATCAGTAGAAACGTGCACCCTCCTGCAGAAGGGGAGTGTGGTTTACTACACCTGCACCCTCCTGCAGAAGGGGAGCGTGGTTTACTTCACCTACAGAAACATGCACCCTCCTGCAGGAGGTGAGTGTGGCTTACTTCACATGCACCCTCCTGCAGAAGGTGAGTGTGGTTTACTTCACCTACAGAACCATGCACCCTCCTGCAGGAGGTGAGTGTGGCTTACTTCACATGCATCCTCCTGCAGAAGGTGAGTGTGGTTTACTTCACCTGCACCCTCCTGCAGAAGGTGAGTGTGGTTTACTTCACCTACATAAACACGCACTCTCCTAAAGAAGTTAAGTGTGCTTTACTTCAGCTGTAGAGGCGCGTAACCTCCTGGAGATGGTTGGCGTGATTCACTAACCTCTATAGAGGCATGCACACTCCCAAAGAAGGCGAGGGCACTCCATTACCATGTGTACACAGTGTGCTTCACTAACTGGAGAGGGTAAGTGAGTTTCATTTCACCAATAGAGTCCACCAGCTTCCCAGAGAAACTAAGTGGGCTTCACTTCATCTGTAGAGTATGCGACCTCCTGGAGAGGGTGGGTGGGCTTCACTTCAGCTGTAGTGTCTGTGACCTCCTGGAGATGGTGGGAGGACGTCACTTCCCTCTGTAGTGGCTCTAACCTGCTGGAGAGGGTGGGAGGGCTTCACTTCATCTGTAGTGTCTGTAACCTCCTGGAGAGGGTGGGACGGCTTCACTTCATCTGTCGTGCCTGTAACCTCCTGGAGAGGGTAGGAGGTTATCACTTCATCTGTAGTGTCTGTAACCTCCTGGAGAGGGTGGGAGGGCTTAATTTCTTCTGTAGTGTTTGTAACCTCCTAGAGAAGATAAGTGGGTGTCTCTTCATGTGTAGTGGCTGTAACCTCCTGGAGATGGTGGGATGGTTTCACTTCATGTATAGATCCCTGTAAACTCCTAGAGAAGGTACATGGGTGTCACTTCAGCTGTAGTGTCTGTGACCTCCCGGCGTGGGTGGGAGGGCTTCACTTCCATCTATAGTGTCTCTAACCTCCTGGAGAGGGTGGGAGGGCTTCACTTCCCTCTGTAGTGTCTGTAAACTCCTGGAGAGGGTGGGAGGGCTTCACTTCCATCTATAGTGTCTGTAACCTCCTGGAGAGGGTGGGAGGGCTTCACTTCCCTCTGTAGTGTCTGTAACCTCCTGGAGAGGGTGGGAGGGCTTCACTTCCCTCTGTAGTGCTGTATCCTCCTGGAAAGGGTGGGCAGGCTTCACTTTGTGTAGAGGCTGTAACCTCCTAGAGAAGGTTGGTGGGCTTCACTTCATCTGTAGTGTCTGTGACCTCCTGGAGAGGGTGGGCGGGCTTAATTTCTTCTGTAGAATCTGTAACCTCCTGGAGAGGGTGGGAGGGCTTCACTTCCCTCTGTAGTGTCTGTAAACTCCTGGAGAGGGTGGGAGGGCTTCACTTCCATCTGTAGTGTCTGTAACCTCCTGGATAGGGTGGGAGGGCTTCATTTCCCTCTGTAGTGTCTGTGACCTCCTGAAGAGGGTGGGTGGGCTTCATTTCTTCTGTAGTGTCTGTAACCTCCTGGAGAGGGTGGGGGGGGCGTCACTTCATCTATAGAGTCTGTAACCTCCTGGAGAGGGTGGGCGGGCTTCATTTCTTCTGTAGTTTCTGTAACCTCCTGGAGGAGGTGGGGGCTCCACTTCATGTGTAGAGGCAGTAAACTCCTGGAGAGGGTTGGTGGGCTTCACTTTGTGTTGAGTCTGTAACCTCCCAGAGAAGGTAAGTGAGACTGTTCCACCTCATGCAAAGGAACAATGGAGTGTGATGGTACAGAAATGGTGTCTGCAGAGGTCTATTCAATTACCTGGGAAATTATGAATCCTTAACGCTCTAAAAACAGAACATGCCTGCCCTCTGATCAGCTGTGCTCTCCTCCTTCTCCTCTCCCCACAGCTGATCAAGGACTGCAACGAGAATGTGCAGCGCATGCGCAGCACAGAGGAGCTGATCTACCTCAACCAGAAGATAGAATTTGAGTGCAAGGTGAGTCCCTTACAGGCCATGTCCACAAGATTGTTTTTGGGAAGCAGTACTCGGACTGTAGAGTGAGAGATTACATTATCGTCTGGTACGATTTATAACTTAATGGCCCGTTGCTGCCGATCATCGGTGCCGATGAGTGCAATGCCCAGGGTCTTACAAGGTAGAGGGGGGCTTTGAGCATTGTGTCAGATGATTCAAAGGTTTTAATTTAGATCTCAGTGGGCCCCACAGCCCCTCATCTCGCCTAGAAGGCACCAATCCCACCTAACCCAGACACCCCTACCTCCAGGTTAGTCACTGCAGCAGTGAGCACCTCGTTCTTAATAATATGAGGGAAGACCTCAAAGCAGAATGCCTTCTCTATCCAATCTCCCTCAAGTTCTTCCTCACTGTCTCTCCTCTATCCTGAGGTTAGTGCCTTACAGACACCCGGCCCAATTCGTTTTCTTTCTATCGAGCCTGCATACTCCTCTCCTTCTCACTTCCTTGAGTTCTCCTCTCACTATTCTGATTCAACGGACTCGACCCTTCTTCTCTCCTTCCACTCTGTGTCTTTCTCCTCTTACCCTCCGAAATCTTGCTCACTAAGACTTGTCTCCACTCTTTGATGTCACTACTTCCCTCCTCTGCCCCGCAACACCCTCCTCTGCCCCGCAACACCCTCCTCTGCCCCGCAACACCCTCCTCCTCCTCCTCCCTACAACCGCTACTTGGGTTGAATCCAGTGGCATCATCGCAGATTCCTGGTGGTGACCTCTTCCCATGTGGCCAGGTGATGGCAGCCGCTACATGATCCTGGCCCTTGGGGCGGCTACATGAGGGAGGATCCCATAGGAGGAGACAACTACTTGGGGGACATCATGCCTTCATTGGATGAGACACAGTATCCCCCCTTTTCCCCTGAGGATGACCCTCTAATGCCCAAAGCCTTAATGGCAAATTGTCCGGTATTGGTTTCCCCTTGTAGCGGGAGTAAAAAAAAACTCTTCTCAAATCCCTTTGATCAAACCCCCACACATGATCTAAACACACAAAGCTCCAACACAACACCTTTTGCATGAAGCACAACAGTCTAGTTGTTTTTACGGAATTACCGGAGTACCGGACATTTAAAGATGTCAAACGCACTACTGAGTGTGGCTGTGCAGGAGAAGACATCAGCTCCAGTGAAAAGGCTTTCAAGTTCAGGAGACCTGTACCAGTGTGGCGTAGCAGAGGTGTCTGCAGAAGCAGGAGGACAAATGCAGAGCAAGAGCAGGAAGTGCTGTGGAGACGCCGGGAGCCGCGAGAGAGTTCCTGGGCGCTCAACAGCTCGAAGAAGTGGTGTTATCCAGACGTAACCTGAAGGGAAGAAGGCATGTGACTGCAGAGCCATGAAGGAAGCCAGATGGACCTCTGAAGCATCCAGAGTGGGAAGCGAATGGCAGAGCCATGCCACAGAAGCTTGAACAGGACTAGAGATGCTGGGGCGAACCGCTGAGTCAACCCAAAGCAAGTGGCCACCGCAGGGAGTTTCAGCAACTGCGCCAGTGATAATTTGAATGTTTTGAGATTACTGATACAGGACTACAAGAAGTTGGCTTGAATGCAGAAAAATACAGTCCAGGCCTAATGAGATGCAAGTGTGGGGCAAAGTTTGAACAAATATTACTGCAATCAGATGTACCGAGTGCATCACAGTATATGTCGTTTGGGTGATACAGAGGAACTATGAAAAGCATAAGAAGTCCTGGCAGGAAAGTGCACCAGGCAGTGCGAATTGCAGAGGCAGTGGCAGGAGAGTACACCACGCAGTGGGAATTGCATAAAGTCCTTGTAGGGGAGTATATAGGCGAGTTGCAAAGCGACAAGGAAAGCTACTGGAGAACAAGGTTTGTTAAGTAAAAGAGATACTTGTGTTTAAAGAAAGACTGTTGCAGAACTTGTTGCTTGCTTAAACAGGAACATTGTGAATCAAGGAGAGACAAAAAGGGACTGTTGGTAAACAAGCATTTCCATCACATTTCAAGAATCCAGGGAAAGGGAACTACCATCTGAGTCCAAGGTCTTTCACTGTGCAGAACATTTCCGTTGAAGCATTTCTACCTTTTAGTTGTGAACACTTTTTTGCCAATATCTGCTTGAAGACATTTAATTTCACATTTAATTTGATTGTTTTGTTTGTAGTGTGAGGGTCAGGATAGGACGTTTTGGGTACAAAAACGACTCTTCAGTTATTGACATCCTGACAAAGACAGATCCTTAGTTTTGGTTTTTAGGTAAGGAAACTCCTCTTTAGAAATGGGGTCAGAGAGGCATTTTCCCAACCCCTTTTCATTTAAAATAAAAGTCTGTAACCAAAACATGACGACTTTCTGTCGGGCTTTCATTTCTGACCCTTCACATACTCCACCCACCTTTCTATTCAAACACCCTGCTTTCACTCACACAAGCACTTCACACACAGTCCCTCACTTTCTCTCCTAGCCACGCTCGTTACCCTCATGCACACTCACAAAACAATACTGCATGCACTCTCTAACCGATACCTTACCTGCTCCAGAAATTGCCTCTGCATTCCGCTTTTCATTCCTTTCTCCTGCTGGTCTCTTGGTTTGTCGCCTCATCGTCTGACCTCACCCAAAGAATCCACAGCTTTCCACTTCCTGTTGCTCTCTTTAGGCTTCCTCTACTCCTACCATTGGATTGCTTGCCCTGACCAATCTGGCCCTAACTTCCTGAACTAGGAAGGGGATACAAGCAGAAAAGATGTTAAATAGTGGGTGAAGCGGGAAAGGAAATCTGCAGGATTCACGTCCTTATCCAGGTTTTTTGCAGGAAGGTGAACTTGTGCTTCGGCAGACGAAGTCCCCATCCTGGGTGGCTAGGAAGTCTTGCTATCCTGGGTGGCATCTGGGCAGTTGTGACGAGGGCCTGATGCTCCGTAATGATGGTGAAAGGCTTGCCATACAGAAATCAATGAAAATGTTTACACGCCCAGTCAGCCGCAAGGGCTTCTTTTTCAGTCTACGAGTAGCGCTGTTCGACCTCTGTGAGGCGCTTGCTGGCATACGATACTATGCATCTCTGTCCATGCTCGCTGCCTGTGTTGTGCGAGAATGGCTCCCACGGGGCTACCGTCATCTGCCACCTCAGTGTGCATGTTTGGGTCGAAGTAGGACATGCAGACGCCACTCCGATGTCCCTCCTGATTTTCTCGAACGCCATCTATTGCCATGACACCCACTCAAATGGTTGGTCTTGCTTGGTTAGAGAGCGCAGAAGTGCATAGTGGAGGTAAAATCTGGTAGATAGCGGGTACAGTAGCTTGCAAGGCCCAGGAAAGGCCTCACTTGTGCAATGTATGTTGGGCGAGGTTCTTCTATCAGTACTCACATTTTGTTCAGATCGGGCTGGATCCATTTTTCTGAAAAAATGTGCCTGAAACCTGTAAGTGTGGCTTTATTTGTCCTTATTCAGTGTTAGGTTTGCAACATTGAGGGCCGAGCACACCGTCATTAGTGTCGCGTTATGGGCCTCCTGGGACTGTCCAAATATCAAGATGCTGTAGTTGATACAGTTCAGTATATGGCAATCTTACGGATCTCTTCTTCAATATTTCTGTGGCCGAAGAAATTCCACAACGTTATAGCGGAACAATCCCAGGTGGGTGGTGAAAGTGGTGATGTACCCGGATTCTTCAGAGTTCTATTTGGTGATAACCCTTGTTTAGGTCTAGGCCAGAGAAAACCTTGGCACCATTGAGGAGGTGCATCATGTATGTTTTAAATTTATGTAGCGCGCCAGGTACCCTAAGGCTTAAGGGCGCTGAAAACAAATTCAAGACAGACCGACAAAAAACAGAAAGGTGATAAGAAGCAAAGGCAGTATCATGGAGGGGCCAGATACAATAGGTAAAATGCAAAAATCTATGAGAAGAGAAGTGTTTTCAGACCTTTCCTGAAGACCTCGGTGGATGCTGGCCCTCTAAGCACAGGGGAGGGAGAGTTCCAGTTCTGGGGCGCGGCAGAGGCAAATGCAGCATCCCTAGACTACTTTGTCTTGAAACGAGGAACATTAAGCATGTTCGATTCATCCGACCTGAGAGTTCTGGTGTTTGTCTTAAGAGATGATTTCCTTAAGGTATGCAGGCATGGTTCCATGGATACACTTATGTGTAATAAGGAGTAGCCTGAAGGAGACCCTGGCCTGCACAGGAAGCCAATGCAAACTTCTGCGTGCTTCTGATACATGGTCTCTACTTGCGAGACATTTGACGACTCTGACCGCTCCATTTTGTAAAACCTGGAGACAGTGAAAATCCGATAAAGGTAAGCCTACCAGGAGGCTGCGCCAATAATCAATTTTGAAACCAATAATGGCCCTTGCTAGAGTTTCAGAGCTATTTTCAGATATGAAAGGTCTGAGGCAGCGCAACAGCTTGATATAGCAAGATGCAGAGGAGACTAGACTATTAACCTGAGCCTTCATGTTCAGGTTTTTATCTAAATAAATGCCCATAGTTTTAACTTTGCTCATGACATCAATTTTACAATTATCTATAGTAAAAGACTTCTAATTGGGTCCCAACTTCTTGAGCTTATTCTCTGACCCAATTAATAAAAGCTTAGTTTTAGAGCTATTGATGGCTAAACCATTCGCCACCATCCAATAATGGATTTTTTTGTATATTTCATTAATACATTTTTCGTCCTCCACATGGGATCCTGAAATAGGTATAACGCACTGTGTGTCGTCTGCATAATTCGCAAATATGACCCCTTCCCTTTCCAGCATCTGGAAGAAAGGGATCATAAAGATGTTATAAAAGCAAGGCCACACACATGCTCCCCGAGGAACTCCATACATAAGTGTGGTGGGTCTTGCATCAGCGCGGTCACTAGCAACTCTGACTTGCCTCCTCTCCAGAAAGGAAGTGATCCAATCTGCCGCAGCTTGAGAAAAAACAGCATTAGTCTTTAACCTGGTGGACAAGATGGAATGGTCCACCGGGTCAAATGCTGCTGACAGATCTAGAATCGTGAGGAGCGATATGACCCCCATCCATCTTATGAAGAAAGCAAAGCAGTCTCGGTCCCCTGGTTCATCCGGAAACCTGGCTGATATTCATGGTAAATAGGATTCTGCTCCAAAAAGATGGAAATCTGGTTATAGGCTACCCTATTTAAAATCTTCAATAGGAAAGTTGTATTTGTAATCGGTCTATAATTGGAAGCATTCAGAGGCCAGAGATTGGGCGTTTTAAGTAATGGGGTGATCCACGCATTTTTGATGTTATCTGGAACTTTATCAGGGCAAGCACTGGTGGTGTTCTTTGACTGTGTCCTGGTTGGGCACCCGCAGATCCACGCAGAGTCTTATTTGTCCCTCAGGTCCCTTTTTTGGCACTGGTACTGCTGGGGAAATCCACAGAGTTAGACCGATGCTGGTTCTTTGATGTCTGCTTCCACAAGGGCGAGGAGTTCTTTTTCCACCAGGTGTTGAATGTTAAATGCGATGCCTCAAAAGTGCTGTGCTATTGGCGTCACCGTTTTGTCAATATGTGGTTGTATTTTCCATCCTCTGTTTTACTGACTCCTTTGAAGAGTCTGGGGAACCTCGCCACCTTCTGGCAGCAGGCGAAATGCACTTGTCCGCCATTATATTACTTGATAGAGAATGTGAATGAGTTCCATCTGTACTGCCATTTGAAACTTAGTATGCACCCACTGGTGACCTCCGTGGCAAGGACGTGTATAAGTATACAGTCCTTTTTGTCTGTGTCTACATGAGGTTGCGAATGCCCCCAGCCATGAGAGAGGTTCTTTCACCCCATACTGATAGATGGCAATGAGTGCTTTCTTCAGTTTTGGGCCATGAGCGAGTTTACAGTATTTACAATTCTGGGATTGCATTGATGGTGGCACCTGAATCAACGAGGAAATCAAAATCCATGCCTTGGATGGTCAGCGGTAGGTGGGGCTGTGCTCAGATGCCAGAGGGCTGCCCAGTGCATATGGATACCCTCTCTTCCTTTGTTTTGTGCTGGACTTGGACTCAGACTCGCTTGTGGACGGCCTGTATATGTGTAGATGGTGGATCAGCCTCTTTCCTTTACAGCTGGATTCTGAAGACGGAGTTCTTTTGTCGAGTGTGGCATCTCTCCTTGTGATGTCTCCTCTCCGAGAATCTGGTTCTCTCTTCTCCCTGTGGGTGGAGAGGGGACTTGTACCAGTGTTCTCTTTGATCCGTGTGGATGGATCGGAAGGCCTTGGGGTTTTGGCACATCACATGGAAATGGTCTTCTCTGCCACAGGCTGAGCCTATTTGGCCAATAGCTGGACATGACCCATCATGTGGCAGATCATGACCACACCGAAAACATTGTTGTTTCTCCATCTGGATGTCTTGTGATGAATTTTGGTGCATTGTGAGTTTATTCGCAACCTCCTCCTTGATGTTGGGCGTGGAAGATATGTGGGTTTTGGTTAAAGTAGATATTTGAACATCTAGTGCCGATGTCATCCTTGCTAGCGCAAGTATTTCAGCCAGTGAGTGAGGCACTTGCAGTAGTTTCCGTTTTAGAGGTATGGACTCGCACACCGCTATAACTTGCAAATTAATGGCCTCATCATTGTTGTATAGATGGAATTCACAATGTTTTTCTTTGGATTTGTGACGTGTGACAAACTTGTCCATGCTTTCGCCAGGGAGTTGCATCATGGTATGGAACACGTGGCTCTCGTAGTCCACGTTTCTGTGTATTGCAAAGTGCTCATTTAGTATCTGTTTGAGGTCCTGGTACTAGTATTCAACAACCGCTGGTAACTAAAAAATGATGTCCCGTACTTCCGGGCCAGCTGTGATGGTCAGCAGACCGATAATATGCTTGTCACCCTGCGGGCCAACAGTGTCTAGATAAGCGTCCAATTCCTTCCTTGACCTGTTCCATCTCGGCCCTAGCCTGGTGGTGCCAAAACGAAGTGATGAAGGTAATGGGAATGCTTCCCTTCCTTGGGGATAGGCGCACATGTGCAGGACCCTCTTCATGCCTTCAGATGCCAGGCTGAGGTGCACCACCCTTTTCTTTTCACCTTGGGTGCTGTGAGGAACTATCTCGACCTTCTGGACCCTTCCTTTGGGACTACAGTGGGCAGGTGCAAGGCCCAAAATGTAATTTGTTGCACTTTACTTGTTGTTTGGTCCTACTAGGCCATTCTAGTGGCTGGGCCTCCCCTTGGGCTTGTGTATCACCAGACATGCAAGCATCCCTCACTCTCAGGGTGCGCGGCAGTACATTTCACAGCTGTTGTTCTTTGGTACTGTCAGCACAGATGGGCTCTTCTCCAGAATGGAAATACCCTCCATTAACCCTCACACATGCCCAGGGTTCAGTGGGTTCATCAGCTGCTGGCTGGATCTGCGCATCGTGCTGCGTGCAGTACACGCGGCCTCGTCGGGGAAACATGGCGGGCAAACCTGCGGTCGCACATCAAGGCTCTGCTCACTTCATGAAATGTTTCCTCTCTTGCTGGAAACAAGAAGACACGTTGTGTGAGTAGGCTGCCGGGTTCAGCCTCATCGCCAGTGGAAGATCCCAGCTTGGGATCATGAGCGTGCTGGCTGCAGTGCTGGCAACAGTACGACACAACCACGCGAGTTAAGGATCAGTGTAATACTGCTTTATTGGCGCGCTTCTTGCGCTAACATTCACAGTGGTCATGTGACCGGAAGACATGTTCCATGTTATTTATAGACCAAACGTATTAAAACCTGTAATCTGGCCTCCATGGATTGAATGTATAGGACATGACTCCACCCGCTGGCACGCATGCCTCTGAAATCCAATACAATAGCAATTGCTCATAGTGCATGTACATTAAACATGTATGACTATGATCAGAAAAGTCTTCATAATCGAGCTTTTGTTTCATTTGTCTTCTGACATCGCAACAAAGGATTGTTTCACTGTTGTACTCTTGACCGCCAGTCTTTAAAAATGACCGAAAGCGGCTTTGCAACAATTACTGGATTGCATTTCAATCAAACATGTTTTTGAAAATATGTAAAAAGTTAATTTAAAGTACTACTGCAGAACGCAGCTGTTATGTTGGCCGCCGTCGACCTGCGCGCGCTGGGGCTGGCAGAATGCTGGTAGGCCGCACGGCCTGTTGCGCAGCTCCAGCGGGAGCCGAAGAATCATACACCCACACAGGTTGCTGGTCGGCCCCGGAACTGCCTCCCGAACGCGGGGGCGGGGCTTTTATTTAGGACGCTCTGCGTCACCGCGTAGCGGGACGCAGGGCGGAACTTAACATTCCTCCTTTATTATAAAACAAACAAATATAACGTTAACTACCAACAACGGCGAAGTCCAACATGAACTTAGTCTTCGACACCCAGCTACCCTGCCATTGGGGTTCATGGCACCGGGGCACTAATTACCACACATAGTCACTTAGCTTGGCTGGCGGTCTCGTCGTTGTTCTCAGCCGGTATCGCCCTTCTCGGGGAGCACTCCCCCTTGCTTCATGCTCTGGTTCACCTTCGCTGTTCGGGCCCTCGAGGCCGGGTGCATCCAACGGCTCCCAGGTTCCATCCCCCGCTCCTGTCTCCTCAGGGATGGCCTCCGGCTCTTCTTCGCTGGGCTGAGTATCCTCGCCTTCCCGATGGCCCTCCTTATCGGTCCACAGGGTACGGGGTACGGCCTTGAACCATGATGAATTCCTCGTCACTTGACGGCGTCCTCGTGTCACAGTCACCATGGTTCCATGCCGGTCACTGACGGTCCATGGAAGTTCCTCGTACCTGGTATCAAGTTTTGACTTGGAGGGGTTTCGTATCATGATGACTTGGTCACCCACTTGATGATGGGACGGCCTCGCTCTCCGCTTGCCACTCATGTGTGCGTTAGCATCCCTTCTCCTTCTTTCTGTGCGTTCCTCGTTGACCGTGTCCGGGGTCCTGCTTGGGTGATGCGGGATCGAAGATCTAATGACAGTGCCAAACATGAGGTCCGCTGGTGGTATGCCGGTTGTGCTATGGGGCGTGACCCGGTAGTTCCGGAGGAATCGGAAGAGGTCAACCTTCCAGGGGCTGGCGTTCGCCTTGGACACCCTGAGCACCTTGTTGATGGTTCTCATAAACCTTTCTACGTCCCCATTTGCCTGGGGGTGTCTTGGTGTGATATGATGATATTTTACATTGAGGTCCTGTAGATAATTTTTGAAGTCCTCTCCCGTAAACAGTGGCCCGTTGTCGCTTTTGATTGAGGTCGGTAGCCCGTGAGTTGCGAACATTTTCTCTAGGGCCGGAATGACCACTTCAGCTGCTGTGGATTCAACTATCTCAACTTCCGGGTATCGGGAGTGATCATCCACGGCCACCAACAGGTGGAGACCCTCTCGTAGCTTGCAAAAGTCAATACTGATGGCCTCCCAGCGATAGCGGCCACGTTCTGCTGATATGATTGGTTCCGGTTCTGGCGGGGCCCCCGTTATCTGACAGGATAGGCACGTGCTAACGAGTGTCTCAACCCGCTCCTCGATCTGGGGAAACCATACTCGATGCCGAATACGGGCTTTTGTCCTTACCAGTCCTTGGTGTCCTTCATGCGCTAGGGCCACTATCCTGTCTTGTATTTTGAGAGGGATTACGATGCGGTTTCCTCTTAGTATCAGTCCACCTTCTGTGATTGACCAGTCTGGCCGGACTGTGAATATGCCGGACAAAAACCCTTTTGCTTCCGCTGTTCTGTTGTGCGTGTGTCTCATGAAGGTCTTCCAGTCACCTGAGAGGATGGCATCCTTCACTAAGTCACAACACGGGTCCTTGAGCGTTTCCGCCTCGATTTCCTCGATGCTCACCGCCTTGGGTCTCATTGCGTGCACCACTTGACATATGTGTTCCTCCGTCTCTGCAGCTACTTGGATCTCTTGTTGGGTGGCCTCTCGCGGATGCCTGGAGAGAAAATCCGCCGGGTTTCTGCTGCCCGGTTGGTAGATGAGATCAAAGTCATATTGCTGGAGGTGTAGTAACCACTTGGTGATTCGTGCCAGAGGGTGTGCTGACGTCCCCATGAAAATGGGTAGTAGGGGCTTGTGGTCCGTGATCGTCGTGAACCGACGCCCATATAAGTAGAGGTGAAAATGCCGGCACCCCCACAGCACAGCGATGGCCTCCTTTTCGATGTGCGAGTACCTTTGTTCGGTCTCTGTGAGGGCTCTCGATGCATATGCTATCGGTCTCTTCTCCCCTTCCTTCGTGACTTGCATTAGGATGGCTCCGAGCCCCACGGGGCTTGCATCCACGAACAGTTCTGTGGGCAGCTCGGTGCTATAGTAGGCCATCTTGGTGTCGGCGGACAGGGAGTCCTTGATGCTCTCGAACGCGTCCTGGCATGTCTGCCCCCAATCCCACTTGACGTTGGCCTTGGTGAGTTCCCGCAACGGCTCAGATAGTGTGGCCAGGTTTCGGATGAACCTCCCGCAGTAGGTGGCCATGCCTAGGAAGCTGCGCACTTCTGTGGGGGTCATCGGTGGGCTTGCAGCCTGAATGTCTGCGACCTTCTGCGGGTCAGGGGAGATGCCTGTGCTGCCAAACTTGTACCCGAAAAAAGTGATCTCCGATTTGAGGAACTCGCACTTCTCCCGGTGTATTGTGAGCCCAGCATCTTGTAGTCTGCCCAGTAAAGCGTGAAGCCTCTTGATATGTATTTCTTTGTCGGGGGCATGAATCAAAATATCATCGCTCACGTTGAGGACACCAGGGTTGCCTCTGATGACCTCCTGGATGGTTTGCTGGAATACCTCAGCAGCAGACGATATTCCGAAACTTAGGTGTTTGTATCTCCGCAGCCCCAAATGCGTCGAGAACGTTGTAATGTAGCGAGAGTCTCTGTGGAGTTTGAGTTGATGATATCCCGCCTTGAGATCAATCTTTGAGAATACACACGACCCTGTGAGGTCAGCCACGATTTCGTCGATCGTTGGGGTGATGTGGCGTTCTCTTTTAATGGCAGTGTTGGGGAGACGCATGTCTATGCAGATCCGCACCTTTCCAGGCTGCTTAGGCTTCCGTGTCACCACCATTGGAGAGACCCACGGTGTGGGCCCTGTGACCTCCTCAATGATGCCCGCTTCTTCCAATGCCTTGAGTTCCTGCTCCACTTGTTCTATCATGTGGAATGGCGTTCTCTGGTGCCTAACGGCTTTCGGCTGCACTGTTTCATCAATATGAAGTTTGATGGTTTTCCCTTTTTAACAGCCTATTCCCTCTTGCAAGTCAGGGTATTGGTTAAGCATCTGCTCCACCTCCTTGTCTTCGTTGACATGGCAGATGAATTGGACCACTCCCAGGTCCTCCGCTGCGTCCCCACTCAGGAGGCTCTCAATTCCTGCCTTCACGACATAGACCTTGGACCATAGTCTATTTTTTACGTGTTCCAGCGTAGTGCGGAATCTGCCAATCACCGGCAGGGGCTTTCGACTGCCGTATGCATACAACAGAGGGGCTGTGCTTTTCAGCTCTGGTGTAGGGTTTAGAGTCTGGAAAATGCTTTCGGGCATGACGTTCACCGAGGCGCCTGTGTCGATGGTCATGAGAATGCACTGGTTTTGGATGGTGACCATGCACTTGCGCCTTCGGACGGCTTTTCTTCGTGGTCCCCGACCTTGGCACAGTGCAGACACCAGGTATACCTTCCTCCCTTTTCTCTCGATGTCCTTGGTGGGGTCCTGCTGCATCGCCGAGACATCATCCCCTTCATCCTCCGTGGAGGAGTTGGCCACTGCGACCCTTCTGGCGCTGGGTTGCTTCTTTTTCTTGGTCGCGTTCTTCTCCGGCGGGTTTTGTGGGGGCTGTATGGGGGTGTCCGCTGATCGGCATACCTTTGCGTAATGATCCTTCCGGCCGCATGCTCCACATGTGGTGCCTTGAGCAGGACAGTTGCGACGGCCATGTCGTGGGCCACCGCACCAGCCGCACTCTGTGGGCCCCGGAATGCGCAGTTGCCACCTGTTTTGGCCGTAACCTCCACTGTTGTCGTCCCTCGAGGATTGTCTGTTGGTGATCCGGGCCACCATAGCTGTGTTGAGAGCAGGTTGCAGCCTGTGTAGCGTGGCCTCCATGTTGGCCGCTCTGGTGTGGGCCAGTTCCCTTTGACGTCCTAGTTCAAGGATCCGCTGTAGGGGAATACCCTTTTCGCTAAGTATCAGGCACCTTAGCTTTTCCGAGTGTATCCCGTTGATGATTTGCCTCCTGATCTCCCTCTCCACGTTCGTGAACTCGCAGGACATGGCTAGCTTTCTCAGACGGGTGTGATATGCATCAAGGGTTTCCTCCGCCGCCTGTAAGGTGGTGCAGAAGAGAAACGTCTCATAGTCTGGATTTAGTTGAGGGAGAAAATGAGCCGTGAGGGCATCTTTCGCGCTTTGGTATGCATCCTGGCCATCATCAACGTTCAGGGAGTTGAAAATGCGCAGTACCTCGTCACCCACGCTGAGTAGTAGGTGTGCCTTCATTTTCCTGGGCGCTGTAATCTCCTTGCTCTCCATCACCATCTCAAATTTCTGAATCCACAGCTTCCATCTGGGTCCGCTCGATGATGGATCCGTGAATGGGTCAAACGGCTGGACCAGTGTCGACGAACTCCCGTGTGTGCGAGGTGGAGGTGACGTCATGGACAGGTTCGCCCCAATTCTGGACGGCGTGGTGGGCCCAGGCGTGGACGTGCCGGCCGCCATGTTGGCGTGGACCTGATCGGTGTTGTCGTGAGTTCTTCCGACGACCACCAGCGCCGCGACGTCGGGCCTACCTTGGAGGTGCTGCCGTTCCCAGGCGCTGTGTGGGACAGTTCAGGGCCTGGCGCTCCCGTCACTCCGTGTTGCTGCCCTCTGGTGTTGGATGCCAGATGCCACCAGGTTCTCCAGTGCCCAGAGGAAGAGCTTTGGTCATGGTGGATGGGGCGAAAAACGGAGTGGCAGAGAGAAGGAAGAGAGAAAAAAAAATATTTTTTTTTTTTTTTTTTTTGGGGGTGGGGTTCACGTGTGTGATTCCACCCCCACCGGGTGTCCAAAAATTTCGCCGCGATGGCTGTAGGGCGTTAGGGTGCCTTCAAAACACAGAGCGTGTAGTGGAGTTCATCTCGCCTCGTCGCCATTGTTATGTTGGCAGCCCTCGGCCTGCGCGCGCGGGGGCTGGCATAATGCTGGTAGGCCGCACGGCCTGTTGCGCAGCTCCAGCGGGAGCCGAAGAATCATACACCCACACAGGTTGCTGGTCGGCCCCGGAACTGCCTCCCGAACGCGGGGGCGGGGCTTTTATTTAGGACGACCTGCATCACCGCGTAGCGGGACGCAGGGCGGAACTTAACAGTAGCTTCGATCCTACTTCCTCTCGCATACTAAGCGAGCTCTCTACCATCTGAGCTAACTCCCCTTCCGCGTATCTTTCGGGAGCATCTTACTCGGACGACTCGTACAGGAAGGTGAGCTGCACAGTCTATGAAGCCCGGGAAGTGGTCGTCCCACTTCAGACAGGAAGTGCTCACGTCGCCTTCTATCAATCACCTGACAGAGCACGGTGTGGTGAGTCAGACATAGGACACACTCTCGGATGACGTTTTTAGGATGGTTCATTAAAATGTGAATCGTGTTCCAGACTTTTCTTATCACTATGGGTGTTCCTGACCTATCTTACTAACTAATGTGCTCATCAGGCTGTCGTGGAAGACCAAATAAAAAAAACTCCCCTGTTCAAACTACCCTAACTGACCCTACCACTATATAAGAATGACTTCCTTCTCCTTGGGTTATTTCTCATATCAGTCTATGGCCTCATTACAAGTCTGCCGGTCTGGAAATAAGGGGGCCGGTAGCAACGTACCAGCTCCCATTCCGGAACTACAACTCTGCTTTCCGGAGCATATGTACTCACCAGGTCTGACCTGTCGGGGGCAATGGCCCTGGAAAGCAGAGTTGTCAAGGAAGCACCAGCACCGTCGGTGCTGGTGCTTCCAAGTCCCCACGGGAATGGAGAATTACATTTTCCGGTGCCTGACTCCCCGATCCGCCGGGACTTATAATGTCCCGGTGGCACCGGGAAGTCAGGTGCCGTAAACAGAGTTACGGGGTTGGCGGCAACCCGCCGGTCGGTTACCGCCAACCTCGTAATGAGACCTTATGAGTTGATATATGATCCTTAAATACCCTCATGTTACCTTCTTCGATCAGTCTCTGTAACTCTTCCCATGGACTTATTATGACCATCTGCAGAGTGGTTCCTCAGAATCCTTCTCGCTTGGATGCGACCACCTGTGCTTTATCTGCATTTGTTTTCTCTCGGTCTCTCGTCTCCTCTTGGTTTCTTGCTTCCTCTTGGTGCGTACAGTATCTCTGCAGTCCTGATTTAAAGAGATTCCAGGTATTTGAGAGAATTCCATGCAGGCTATGATGTGTAGCTTTAGGGAGTTCCTCAAGGAATGGGAATTCTTGTCCCCTGAGAAGTCTCTTCCGGTGATGTCCCACATGTCTCTATCCATAGGGAGGGTTTTGCTATCAGGCTCCCCTCCCTAGCTTCACAGGACAGACTCCCCCCATGGGGGGGAGAGGACGAATTCCCTCGATTGGTCACAACCGATAAAACTGGTATCTTAGTTGATTATGTCTGTTGTGCTATCAGGGCAAATAAAACCTGACTTGGAATGCTAAAAGGGACAAAGTTGCTCAATTTAGGTCAATTACAGTTCGATTATAAGACAATATATAAAGGACACAAAGATTGCTGCCAAAAGTAGCCCAAAAATAGCCCTATTGTATGTGAAATATCCCAATAAGGCAAATCACTACGCACCTCGGAAATGGAAAGCCCGGCCGACTTGCTTCTTACACAGCTGCTTATTGGAGCAAATCATGTTAGGCAGATCCTCATTGGGCAGTATGTCGGAAGAGTTTGGAAAAATTAATTTTAGGGAGTAGACCATTTCATGCTGTTGCATTGTTGGTTGCTATGCAAACCAGATATTCTCCGTTCCTAACCCCATTTCTTTGTCTGTCTCTTTTGTTACAATGGTTTCGGCTATTTTGTGGTGCAAGCGGCAAACCCAAAAAGGAGATACGCTTGGAGTTTCAGGTCAAATGTTGTCATGAATGAATGAGATAATGCTCAATTCGACAGAGGGGCTCCTATACTGGGTACCACCGCTCTTTTGCGGTTTGAAGCATGAAGGGGCATCAAGATCTGAGGATCTGTTGTTTGGATCCCCTTAATTGTGGCAGTAAGCTGAGGGTGGGTCCAGTGGCGGCATGGTTCGGTGTGACGGTCCTCCTGCTTAGCCTGAGTGTTACCACCGGGCATCGACCTGATCCGTATCATCGCTGGTAGTCGGCCAGCAGGCCAAGGGGGGCAAGACGAACAGCCCTGCATATGCTCTTTAGTGTATGAGTGCCCTCATAGAGGCAAGAAATCACTCCGAACCCAGAGCTTTCCGTGTGCCTTGTTAATTAATACAACACTTTAACAAGAGCAGCACATTAAAACATAAATAGTTACATTCTGTGATGCAAAATAAGGCTGAAAGGGTGGTAATAAAATAGAGGTAAATATGAAGTGCACCCCAATGTCTTTCTGCACATGTTCTGTATCACCTCTAGCTCAGTCTTTGCTCTGCACCGATTGTTCGGATTGGCTTGTCTCTCATCATCCTCCATGCATCTGGAGACCCTCGGCACTCACTCAGAATAGGCAACCGGCGACCACTTATCTTAGGTAAAGGATGGGCTGCTAAATGGGGGTGTCCAGCACAGGGATGTCATTTAGGGGTTGCCAGGGGTCACACCTGTGACCCCTGAGGTCAACCTTGCTACCCCTAAACAAAAAAAAAAGAAATTCATTAAAATAAAAACTTTTTTTTTCTTTTTATTTTTTTAACATTAAATTGAGGCTCATGGTCTTCTATATATAAACTGGAAACTACGGTGTTCACCAAAACTAGCGATAACAGCCTATTATTGCGATCAAGTTTCCATTGAAAGTATACCTCTAAGCCAATTTCTAAGATCTAGAAGAATTCTATCCGAAGAACATGAATTTTAAAGCAAGACGTCAGAATTGACAAAAACAATTCCTGGATAAGAGGGTACAACAAAGAGACAGTGCAAAGGCATTCAGAGTGATGAATACTCCCAGACTGGAAGCACTCAAACCGAGTCTCAAAACCAACAACAGTGATCTTGTAAATGTGACAACCTATTCTCAACAGAGCAATCAAATAAAAATAAAAACATTAAAAGAAACGGGAACATGTGATCCCAGGATCCAACATTGACAACTCTTTTTCCTACCCCACCATTCTTTGCTTATAGCAAAAGCAAAACACTGCGAGATCAACTAATTAAAGCTGAATTGGTTACAAAAGAACAAAAAGAAAAATCTTTAGTGGTACTATACCATGTAACAATTGCAATTGTTGCCACATCAAATACCATTATCACCCGCACAAAGGACACCAGATCCCCCTAATGCCACATCAACATGTGATACCAAAAATGTAATACATGGAATTAAATGTTCTTGTGGGCTTTATTATGTAGGACTCCAGAAAAGCGAAAACTAGGTGGTGTGAACACAAGTCAAACGTTCGACTATGATCAGAGAAATCGCCTGTGGCACAACACTAATGAACACAAACACACGATTCCCCAGATTCAATTTATTATTTTGGAACATGTCACTCTACCCAGTAGAGGGGGCAATTTAAACAGATTACTCCAGCAAAGAGAAGTACATTGGATTGAACGACTGGACCCAATGTATCCACGAGCGATGAATTTGGATTGGGATCTGAGTTATCTATAATGTATGTACTAGGAGAATGTAATCAATCTATGAACTTCAGTTCTGCATATGACCACATCAACACTACACCTTCAATCAAAATGGATCATGTGCTATGACAGAATTCCTAGGCATATTGATAAATTATAACAGTGATTTGACATCGAGTTGCCCACTTGAGACCTTAAAATTGCCCTGGAAATATGCACAGGATCTGTAATTTTGACCTGCAGACAGTGGAATCCAGCAACCTCAATAGCACCGACTTGGTGCTGAAAAGACATGCTAGGATGGCACCCACTTTTTCCCCACTTACTGAATGGACCCATACAAGAAAAAACACGCAGGCACCAACGGGGGCTTAGCAACGCATCAGGCACCACAAGACGCAAGGACAGTGAGCAAGCCTGAGGAGAATGCGGATAAGAACGCAAGGAACAGTACTAACAAAGGTAAGCTTTGTGAAGACCGCACATGGCAACCACATTCTAATAAAAGAATTAACAACTGTTTAACAAGCACAGGACCACGTTCGCAACAGTAATACCAAGACTTTTTCTCCTAGACGGAACACTGCAAAACATGTTGCTACCAACACGCGCAAATTCAAGAACGCCAGCAGAGCCGGCATTTGAGCATCTTTAACAACCACACAGCAAAGTACAACGCATGAACATTCTCATGATTGGGTCAAAAACGAGTCCTCAGAGAGATGGGTCACAGCAGAATGACCAAATGCCAAGGTGGCAACAAAATTGCTATTCTAAAGACTGAACCGCACATTTAATACAGTCAATGTCCACAGAGACCATGGCCGGGATCACCCCAGATTGAGGAAAAACCCTGCAGGCATCTGCGATCTGAAAATCATCTAATCCAGTTCTATTTGTGCTGTGGAGCGATAATCGGGTGCGTCCATATTATTTAGATTGACCAGAATAAAACCTGTAATAACAGTTGAATCACTGCCGCCTCAATGTGGGACACAGCACTGAATAAGCGACTGATCCCACGAGACCAACCTGGCTAGCCAGAAACAGCTTACTTAACACCGTGTACATGTATGTTTATTTCCAGAACTGAGGAAACCAGTTCCCGAAACACATGAGGGGAATTTTGACCCTTGGAAATTACGAGTGCAAAGGTCCGTGACAATGGATCCGAGAATCTTTTTATCTGAAATGTAAAGCTGCTTGTCTATATAGCATCTATATAAAATCATGATCAAAGTTTTTCTAATTTTATTTGTAGAATTCACAAATACCCCCAGATATTCTTACCTGAAGAAGGGCAATCCAGGCCCGAAACTCCTAGTAATTAATAGGAGACGTCGGTTAGAGAGAATCCATCTCTACAAGAATTCCATCCATCCCCATTGAAATATCTGGCTCACCAGATTCTCATTACATATGATGTAGAACACTGATTAATATGTTGAAAAACTTGTTTGATACACATTGTATTCAACAAACTGTAATGATTTAAGTTGAATCACTACCTGTACAGTTCTTAATTTGAAATAGCACACACTTTATGTAATATGTTGACTGATCACTTGTGTTATTAAATGTGAAAAGTAAATTCTTGTTATATTTTTTAATTTAAAGTACAGGAAGTCACATACACAATTTGAAATTGAACACTGAATGTTTTACAACTAGGTTGTACAAAAGTGTGCCCTCTGTCTTCCCCTCGATGATTTTGAAGGACCTCTTCTTAACTGTTAACTCAAGAGACTCTGGTTGAGCCCCATATGAGAGAAATAACAGATACCAGCAGGCCATTGGAGAGCCAGCGGAACAGATCAAAGTGGTCATATTGAGGGTCAAACCAAATCCCCATACAATTGAAAGACTTTGATCTCCAAACTAAGTGAAAGAAAAGGTAAGTTAACCCTGCAGTGAGAGGAACCAAGGGAAGCTAATCCCAAGAGGGGCAAAGTCCCAAGAAACAGAACCCGGCCGAGGGATGTCCGCTGGAACTTTTAAAAAGACATTAAGATTTGTGGAATAGGATACTTTAAGGGTCAGCGCCTAGAAGAGGGGGACCCAGGGGTCACATAGATCTGGTAGCACAGATCTGATGGGGTGCACCTACACATTTCATCCTTATCCAATTTAAACAAAGAACATCAGCAAAATTATAAGTATTTTTGAGTGCGCCTCTACACTCCCCTGTATTGTTTATCTCTTGAGTTGGCACCTGTGTGGTGCCGGTTTCCCCATGCAACTGGTTTCCCCATTAACACTTGTTACAGTTCTTTCACAGGTCATAGAACTGGGTTCAAACTTGCCACTTTGTGATTCTCACTCAACACAGCCGGGTCCTTATAATTTTCCCTTTCGACTCACCGGCTGTGATGAACCGCTTGGCTTTTCTTCAATGGATTCAAGGCCAGTACCACAGCTGCGGGAGCTTCCCTTGCTCCTGCTTATTGGCGTAGGCGTGCTCCGGATACTGTTGACATCTGCTGCAAGACACTTGTGCTATTGTTTGCAGTCTAAGGCCCTCTTCCATGAAGGTTCTGCCGGTCTGGGACAAAAAGGGCAAGGCCGCTTCTCTCCTCGAATCCTGCCACCTTTCTCCTTCTCTTGAACTGCTACGCCTGATTAGACGTCTCGTCGTGCTGTCTGCCGTGCTCGTACTGTGCTCTCTGGCTCCACCTTTTATCCCTGTGGGGAAGGGAAAGGGCCATCAGGTGTGTGTGATTCTGATCAATTGCTTGACTTTGCCTGACCCTTGTATTGGGACATGTCAGGTAAACAGCTCTGGTGTTAGACCGTTGTCCTTTGTGTTGTGCAAAAGTGTTTGTGTTGGAAAATGGGAGGGGGTCAGTGGTTTGGAATGTCCTACATGAGAGAATGAGGAAAAAGGTGTTAAAGGAAGTAGGATAATGTGTCTCACCCGTTGGTCTCCCACTCCCTGAGGACCCCTATACAGGTGATCCTCCCTCACTGGTCCACCCTCAGGAACTGGATCCAACCTGGCTGACAGATACCCGGGGACCAGCTAGGGAGACACCTTTAGGTTTCTCACACAGCAACCATACAGGTGCTCAATGACGCCCTCAAGATCCTTGACAATGATCACCCCTACCTACTAGTTCTATTCAACCGCTCAGCCACTTTCGACACAGTAGACCACCAGGCGCTTATGGACACCCTACATCGACTCATGGGAATCGGCAACCTTGTCCTACGCTGGTTCAATTCTTACCTCGCCAACCGCCAGCAGTTTGTACGGATGGGCTCCTCTAGATCGTCAATGCTACCCACCACCTGTGTAGTCCCGCAGGGTTCCATCCTCTTCCTCAGTGACCTTCAATCTATACATGGAGCCGCTGAGGGCCTTTCTTGCCACACACAACATCCACATGCACCAATACGCTGACGACACACAGCTATACCTCAAGATCATCTCCATCAAGGACATCCATAGGCTCAAAACCTGCCTCTCTCTGAGTTAGTCTTGGATGTCCAGTGCACACTTGAAGCTTAAACCCTCCAAGACTGAATTCCTACTCCTCACCAACAACTAACACCCAGCCATACAGACCTGGCTATCAACCATGAACTCTGAGGGCTTCACTCCTGAGCTCACCCCCTGCGCCAAGTCCCTTGGGTTCCACATCAACAAACCCATCTCCTTCAAGATGGACATAGCTCGGTATCAGCTCTCCCTCCTGTGAAAAGTCAAGCCTTTCCTCCCTGCGGACAGCTTTAGATCCACTGTTCAAGCACTGGTCCTAGCCCACCTTGATGGGGGCAATGCACTCCAGAAAGGCCTCCCAGCATCCTCGCTTGTGCCACAGAGAAGTTTAACCTACACACGGCCGAACGGCTCACCTAGGGTCTACGCAGATACGTCCAAATCACCCCGGCCCTCATCAACCTTTGCTGGCTTCCACTGCATGCACAAATCACCTTCAAGTCATGCTGCATCATCTATAAGGCAGTCGCCCTCAGGTCACCCAGGTACCTTGCATAGAAACTCAGCATCTCTGGCGGACAGCGCACCACCAGAATCAATGACGCGTGCAGGCTTGAAATCCACCAATGCAAAAAGGAAAGGACCAGAAAACGAGCCTTATCTGCCTATGCCCCAAGTCTAACAAAACTCCTCCCTGTTGGCATCAGACTTACCCCATGCTCCTACAATTCAGAAAAGAACTCAAGACCCTTCTCTTCAAGGAGTCTCTCTTCCTTAACACCTAGATCATCACGTCGCCCCTTGTGCCATCTGACTCGCTAGATGTCACCCGCCCCTTTCCTCCCTGCCACTCAGTACAGCTGCACCCCTCTTCTGCACCCCCTCTCTATCTTACCCCTGCTGTATATATGTTCTGTTACCACTGAAATCCTCTGTTATGCATCTGCAATGTTGTAAAGTGCTATGTTTGCTTCTCGAAGCTAGGTCCACGCTCAACAAACACATAATAATAAATAGCTTGGGTGTGTGATGGTCTGTCTCCTTACCTCGTCCACCCTAGTTCCATTGTTGACACTCTGGCTGGTCTGATGGTCCGTCTCCTTAGCTCATCCACCCTAGCTCCAGTGTTGATGTTCTGGCTTGTCTGAAGGTCCGTCTCCTTAGCTCGTCCACCCTATCTCTAGTGTTGACGCTCTGGCTGGTCTGATGGCTCGTCTCTTTAGCTCGTCCACCCTAGCTCCAGTGTTGATGCTCTGGCTGGTCTGATATTCTGTCTCCTTAGCTCGTCCCCCCTAGCTCCAGTGTTGACACTCTGGCTGGTGTGATGGTAAGTCTCCTTTACTTTGAGATCAACACTGGGAGCATGAAGTCAGCAAGTACACTATGGGAAGCCTTCAAGGTGGTGGTGAGAGGGATAGCAATAGCCAAATCCAAAGGGCTGGTGGGCGGTATACTGATGGACTTGCAGAAGGCCGAAACTTCATGTGCACGAAGGAGGATGCCGAAAACATAAGCCAACTGCAACAGAAATGCTCAGAATACCGGGAGAGACTATGTAATTTGAACTATAAAAAGTATGTAGAAAGGCAGCATGCGGGGGGAGACAAACCAGGAAGAATGCTGGCATGGCTGTACAAAAGAGACCTGCAGACCCACGATCAGAGCAGTAACAGGAGAGGATGGGCAAATAGCGGACACCCAAGAGGGTATTAATAGAGTTCCTCGAATACTATCAGAAACTACATGGGGACGATGAAGGGAGCGATAGCGGGGAAGTAATAGACACACTGGAGGACATCGGCCTGCCACGAATAAGCATGGAGGAGCGAGAGTACCTAGATGCCCCGATCATGCTATAAGAGCTAGAAGAGGTGGTGGTGCAACTACCCACCATTAAGACCCCAGGGGCTGATGGGCTCCCCAGTGAATTGTATAAAATGTACAGAAGTGAGATGCTTCCCCCGCTGCTAACAATGCTAAACGAGGCATTCGAGACAGGGCGGCTGCCAGAATCCCTTAGGGAAGCAATTATTATCCCACTCCCTAAACCCAACAAGTCAGACAACGATTGCGGATCGTTCAGGCCCCTGTCGATGCTGAATCAAGATCGCAAAATACTTACAGCGGTGTTGGCAAACAGAATGAAACTGTCAGGCTGAGATTCTGGTCTTGCGTCTGCGGAAGCTGCTGAACCCCAACAATCCCGCTAAAATGTAGCACTCGGAGCCCTGAATAGTTTAACAGCTCTGTTTACCGCACTTTAAAGGAAAAGGGGGAAATGAACAAACACCAGGCTGGAAGCTATTGACTAGCTGGCTCCTCACCCGTAGATGAAACCTAAGCATATACAACACCTTGATTACTCACTGAGTCACTGACCTTAGAAACTATATCCTTAACTAAATAGTTTAAAAGACCATACCTGATACTCCTCTTGAAATTGCCCTGAGAAGTGTATATGTAGATAAGATTTTCTTACAAGATGTTTGAAATCTTAATGATCATTCTGCCTTCAAATTTAGGTCCAAGAATGCATTAGCAATCTTTTTCTGTGACTCCTTAATCTTCAAAATAGATTCAGTTCCAAATAAAACTTTTTACAAACTTCTGAAGTTTATCTAGAAGCAAGAAAGTTCCAAAGAAATCCAATAGGAAAGTCTTTTCATACAATGAGTAGTCTCATTGAAATGGAGAGCTTGAAACACGCGCTGAAATTTCACGTAGATTGAAAAACGCGAACATGCGTTAAAAATCCATGTACCAAGAAAAATGCACACGCGCTTAAAATTCACATATCCTAAAAAACTTGTGCATGCGCTAGAATTTCACGTAGCAAAAACACACGTGCGATTGAATTCTCGTAGCCGAAGTTCTCGCACACACGTTGTTGATCCACATAGCAAAATACACACACACGCGCTACCTTTTTCACGTAGCAAAAACACGCAGATGGGTGATTTTATTCTCGTAGCCAAAGTTCTCACACATGCGCTGTTGATCCATATAGCAAAATACATGCACACGTGCTGTCTTTTTTACGTAGAAAAACACGCAGAAGCGATTTTAGCCAAAGTTCTCGCACACGCGCCGTTGATCCACGTAGCAAAATACACGCACACACAGTGTTGTTTCACTTAACGGCACCAACACACGCTAGCTTTGTTGAAATATGTAGCTCAAAGAAACACATGCATGCGCTACAGTTTATACATGGTTAAGATGTACGCGCTCAAGCTCTTAACCTTTTCAATTAAAATAAATGATTTTCTCAGAAAACTTCTTTAAATAAATTAAGTAGAATATCTAAAGTTCTGAATTAATATTTATGCCAACATTGAGAATTAAAGAAGTCGCTTATCTCCTGAAAGAGTCTCGAAAAAGTTCTTCTTACTGCCAATTGAATTTCCTTCCTCCTGTCCTGAATCCAAATGAACTTCAAACTCAATTCCTGTTTAATTCTCAGATAAGCCACTCGACCGCTTGAAACTTGAAGCCCCTAATCAAGTTAAGCAGGAGCAGCTTTTACAAACGTCCTCTCAGCTGGGCTTTGACGATGAAAGGCAGTTTAGAATGTTCACTGTCCTTCCAATAAACAAACGCCAGCCAATCAGAACTTAAGTTGGACACCTCCATCTTGGCTTGGGGAACTTTCCAAAGGCTGCAATTAGGGTTAATTGCATCTGAATAAAAAACAAATCATAATCCACCAAAACCCTCCCAGTCAATGTATGTGATTTGTATGTACCTGACAGAAACAAATTATTAATAAACTAATACACCCGGACCAAACGGGATGCGTCCCGTGCAGGAACATATCCAACAACTTTAGACAACTCCACCGGGTTATAGAACACACAAAAGAAGACTTGGGGGGGGGGGGGGGGGTGGATGGCTATTGTATCACTGGATGCAATAAAAGCCTTTGACTCAGTCAAATGGCCCTGGCTAATTGCTGCCCTGACTCACTATGGGATAGGACCTGGGTACCTCAAATGGGTTAAACTACTGTATAGTGCACCGCTATCTAGATTTAAGACGGGAGCTATCGTCTCTGAAAGATGGCAACTGAGCTGAGGTACTAGACAAGGATGCCCATGGTCTCCGATGCTGTATATTTTAGCACTGGAGACCCTGGCAGTATACCTGAGACAGCAGTATGAGGAAATAGGGATCAGACTAAAAGGGGAGCCGCATTTAATTTTGCTATACACAGACAATATGCTGCTGTACTTAAGATATCCTGAAGAAAATCTCCAATATATCTTGGAAGTGATGGAGCGATTTGCGTCGCTATCCGGAATAGCAGTGAATCCCAGAATATCATGCATATTCTCACTAGGGAGGTATGTAGGAGTCCCATGCGATCAATTACCGGTGTTACAAATACCACGGGAGCCAAACTCGTTTAGATACCTGGGGATAGATATTTATCACATGGTAGTTGCGGAACATTAGCATAACACTGAGAAAGCCGTGCAGAAAATAGAAACTAGTATGAGGTTTTTGGCTAAACTCCCCCTGGCAATGAGGGGAAGAGGGGCGCTGCTGAAGATGGTGGTATTGCAGAGACTATTACATTGTTTCGGGAATATACCATGCCTGATACCGGGGCGATTCTTTATGAAGCTACAGTGCATATGCAAGGGGTTTCAATGGCACGGGACTAGGAACAGAAGAAGCTGCAGAACTCACATGATAAAGGGGGTATAAAACTGCCGAACTATGAGATCTATTACCTAGCTAGTCAACTAAATATGTGGCCAAGTGGTTATCAGAAGACCCTACCTCAGAATCGAGATTGTGGAGACTGGAATGTGCCCTGTTCTTCCTAAAAGAAATGATATGGCTGCCCAAATCAGAGTTGCAAGAGTGCCCAAAGATGCCGGTACTGGAATGGAAGGTGTGGCGAAGAGCCTGTTGGGTCATGGAGAACCCAACCCCATGTTCACCACAAATACCGTTGGTTGCACTGGCTGCAGGGGATGGGCAATTAATGTAGACAATTCGGAGGCACTGGGAACCGGTGGGATTTGTAACAATAGGAGACATATGGCAAGGGTGGGAGATAAAGGTATTTGGGACGTTGGTGGCGGAAACGGGATTGCATGTGGGGCAATATATCGCATATAACAGAATGGTACAACGGATCAAAGAGACGTGGTGGGAAGTAACATTAGATGAGGAACCTGACGCCACCGTAGAAATGGTATATGATGTAGCAGAAGATATCTAGACTATACAAACTATTGATGTCCCAAGTTGGGAAGGAAGTGGCACAATAAAGGCACGACTGGGAAGAAGAGCCAGGTGTGCCCATGAGTGATGGGATATGGGAGAGGGCCAAAGGGTACTACAAGAAAGTGTCTAGGAACGCGAGGTTACAGCAAATACAGCTATATATAACCAACAGCATATATGACTCCTCCAAAAGATAGCTAGATTCAAGAACGCAAAACGTCAAACATGCCCCAAATGCGGGGAAGAAAATGCAGGGATGACACATATGTTTTGGGCATGCCCAGAAATTGGGAAATTCTGGGAAGAAGTAGCCCACCGGCTAGATGAGCAGGGGATCAAAATAAATGTTGGATCAGTGTGGGCATGTCTGCTAGGAGGGTTCCCTATACTATGCCAATTAAAACATATGAGCAAATTAAAAGACTTGGCATACATACTTGCCCAGCATAGAATTGCCATGGGATGGAAGGCATGCAACAGACCTAGGATAGAAGTCTGGTGGAGAGACCTTCAGAAATGGACTGAAGCCGAAACAGCAGCACGGCAGGAAACGAGGTGTAGAGGAGGGGAGGAAGAAGCAGAAACCCTGATGGCCTGGAAGCACTTAGTAGCCACACTGTATGGGCCCACTCAGGACGGGTCGAGCGACCAGGACTCTGAAGAGGACACAGAAAAAGGAACCCCTTTAGAAGAAATAGGTGCAAATTGAGAAGTGGAGTAGGCTCGGATGGGGGGGAGGGGCAAGCAGCAGCAGCAGACATGCAAATATAAATGTAAACTCAGAAATATTTGATATGTACTGCAAGTTTGTTGTGTATTGTTTTGGTTGTAATAAAATCAATAAAAATTGTTTTATTTAAAAAAATGGTAAGTCTCCTTAGCTCTTCCACCCTAGCTCCAGTGTTGACGCTCTGGCTGGTCTGATGGCTCATCTCTTTAGCTCGTCCACCCTAGTTCCAGTGTTGATGCTCTGGCTGGTCTGATGGTCCATCTCCTTAGCTTGTCCACCCTTGGGTCTTCCACCATAATCGGGTCCAACAAAGAAATGCGTGCATTACAGCTGGCAATAATAAGAAAAATAAATCATCTTGGTAATGATGCCACGGCTACCTTGTGTCTCCCATTCTCTGCACCACAGATCTTTCCACTCATCTCGCAGTCCCGGAGGCTGGTGAAGCACGGCGAGCTGGTGGAGCTGGAGACGAGCAGCCCACTTAGCTTTAAGTGGAAAGTCATCACACGGCCCATCTACATGCACTTGTTCAACGACTGCCTGTTGCTGTCCCGCCGGCGGGAGTGAGTGTGTACGCGTTGGCATCAGATCACATAGGACACCAAGCCTCTTCCTCTACTGTGTCCCTCACCACCTGCAATAGTTCCTGATTCTGCTTCACATAATTGTCACTTCCTGCCTCTACCACTCACTGACACTGTTTCTCCCAGACTGTGCCTCTGCCTACCTGAACCCCTCACTGACCCTGCTTGTACCAGCGCCCCTGCCTGACTGTACCACTCAATGGCCATGCTTTTCCCAGACTGTCCCCCTGCCTGCCTGTACCTCTCGCTGACCATGCTGCTCCCATTGCCTCTGCCTGCACCACACACTGCTTCTCCCAGTGTCTGTCTACTATTATCCCTCATCACCATGCTGTTCCCAGACTGTGCCCCTGCCTGCCTGTACCTCTGAATCTGCTTCTCCAGAACTGTGCCTTTACTGGATTATGCTGTTTCATGACTGTTCAACAACTTCGCTGTGCTGCTCCTTGGCTATACTATGCCATGATTGTGCTGCTCCCTGGCTATACTATGCCATGATTGTGCTGCTCCCTGGCTATACTATGCCATGATTGTGCTGCTCCTTGGCTGTACTATGCCATGATTGTGCTGCTCCTTGGCTATACTATGCCATGATTGTGCTGCTCCTTGGCTGTACTATGCCATGATTGTGCTGCTCCTTGGCTGTACTATGCCATGATTGTGCTGCTCCTTGGCTATACTATGCCATGATTGTGCTGCTCCTTGGCTGTACTATGCCATGATTGTGCTGCTCCTTGGCTGTACTATGCCATGATTGTGCTGCTCCTTGGCTGTACTATGCCATGATTGTGCTGTCTCTAGCCAGACTAGACCACTATCAGACTGCACACCATGTCTCTAGCCAGACTAGACCACTACCAGATTGCACACCATGTCTCTAGCCAGGCTAGACGACTGCCAGACTGCACACCATGTCTCTGGCCACTAGACCACTGCCAGACTGCACACCATGTCTCTAGCCAGAATAGACCACTGCCAGACTAGACCATGTCTCTAGCCAGACTAGATCACTGCCAGAATAGACCATGTCTCTAGCCAGACTAGACCACTGCCAGACTAGACCATGTCTCTAGCCAGACTAGACCACTGCCAGACTAGACCATGTCTCTAGCCAGACTAGACCACTGCCTGGCTGCACACCATGTCTCTAGCCAGACTAGACCACTGCCAGACTGCACACCATGTCTCTAGCCACTAGACCACTGCCAGACTGCACAGCATGTCTCTAGCCAGACGTGACCACTGCCAGACTGCACACCATGTCTCTGTCCAGACTAGACCACTGCCTGGCTGCACACCATGTCTCTCCAGACTAGACCACTGCCAGACTGCACACCATGTCTCTATCCAGCCTAGACCACTGCCAGACTGTACAGCATGTCTCTATCCAGACTAGACCACTGCCAGACTGCACAGCATGTCTCTATCCAGACTAGACCACTGCCAGACTGCACACCATGTCTCTAGCCACTAGACCACTGCCAGACTGCACACCATGTCTTTAGCCACTAGACCACTGCCAGACTGCACAGCATGTCTCTAGCCGGACTAGACCACTGCCAGACTGCACACCATGTCTCTAGCCAGACTAGACCACGGCCAGACTGCACAGCATGTTTCTATCCAGACTAGACCACTGCCTGACTGCACACCATGTCTATAGCCAGACTAGACCACTGCCTGACTGCACACCATGTCTCCAGCCTGACTAGACCACTGCCAGACTGCACACCATGTCTCTAGCCAGACTAGACCACTGCCAGACTGCACAGCATGTCTCTATCCAGACTAGACCACTGCCTGACTGCACACCATGTCTCCAGCCTGACTAGACCCATGCCATACTGCACACCATGTCTCCAGCCTGACTAGACCACTGCCAGACCGCACAGCATCTCTATCCAGACTAGACCACTGCCTGACTGCACACCATGTATCCAGCCTGTCTAGACCACTGCCAGACTGCACACCATGTCTCTAGCCAGACTAGACCACTGCCAGACTGCACAGCATGTCTCTATCCAGAGACCACTGCCTGACTGCACACCATGTCTCTAGCCAGACTAGACCACTGCCTGACTGCACACCATGTCTCCAGCCTGACTAGACCACTGCCAGACTGCACACCATGTCTCTATCCAGCCTAGACCACTGCCAGAGTGCACACCATGTCTCCAGCCACTAGACCACTGCCAGACTGCACACCAGGTCTCTAGCCAGACTAGACCACTGCCAGACTGCACAGCATGTCTCTATCCAGACTAGACCACTGCCAGACTGCACACCATGTCTCTAGCCAGACTAGACCACTGCCAGACTGCACACCATGTCTCTAGCCAGACTAGACCACTGCCAGACTGCACAGCATGTCTCTATCCAGACTAGACCACTGCCAGACTGCACAGCATGTCTCTATCCAGACTAGACCACTGCCAGACTGCACAGCATGTCTCTAGCCAGACTAGACCACTGCCAGACTGCACACCATGTCCTAGCCAGACTAGACCACTACCAGACTGCACAGCATGTCTCTATCCAGACTAGACCACTGCCAGACTGCACACCATGTCTCTAGCCTGACTAGACCACTGCCAGGATGCACACCATGTCTCTATCCAGACTAGACCACTGCCTGACTGCACACCATGTCTCTAGCCAGACTAGGCCACTGCCAGACTGCACAACATGTCTCTAGCCAGACTAGACCACTGCCAGACTGCACACCATGTCTCTAGCCTGACTAGACCACTGCCAGACTGCACACCATGTCTCTATCCAGTCTAGACCACTGCCAGACTGCACACCATGTCTCTAGCCACTATGTCTCTAGCCAGACTAGACCACTGCCAGACTGCACACCATGCCTCTAGCCAGAGTAGACCACTGCCAGGCTGCACACCATGTCTCTAGCCAGACTAGGCCATGTCTCTAGCCAGACTAGACCACTGCCAGGCTGCACACCATGTCTCTAGCCAGACTGGACCACTGCCAGACTGCACACCATGTCTCTAGCCAGACTAGACCACTGCCAGACTGCACACCATGTCTCTAGCCAGACTAGACCACTGCCAGACTGCACACCATGTCTCTAGTCACTAGACCACTGCCAAACTGCACACCATGTCTCTATCCAGACTAGACCACTGCCAGACTGCACACCATGTCTCTAGCCAGACTAGACCACTGCCAGACTGCACACCATGTCTCTAGCCAGATTAGACCACTGCCAGACTGCACACCATGTCTCTAGCCAGACTAGACCACTGCCAGACTACACCATGTCTCTAGCCACTAGACCACTGCCAGACTGCACACAATGTCTCTAGCCACTAGACCACTGCCAGACTGCACAGCATGTCTCCATCCAGACTAGACCACTGCCAGACTGCACACCATATCTCTAGCCACTAGACCACTGCCAGACTGCACACCATATCTCTAGCCACTAGACCACTGCCAGACTGCACACCATGTCTCTAGCCAGACTAGACCACTGCCAGACTGCACAGCATGTCTCTATCCAGACTAGACCACTGCCAGACTGCACACCATGTCTCTATCCAGTCTAGACCACTGCCAGACTAGACCATGTCTCTATCCAGACTAGACCACTGCCAGACTGCACACCATGTCTCTATCCAGTCTAGACCACTGCCAGACTAGACCATGTCTCTATCCAGACTAGACCACTGCCAGACTGCACACCATGGCCCTCATTACAAATCAGGCGTTAAGAGTTTAACGGCGCCGTCGGCGCCATTAACCCTTAACGCCTGATTAAGAGGTCCTGGGTTTTAACGCCTGCTTTTTGCAGGCGTTAAAACCCATGCCGCAAAGTGACCTTGGTGCTAAGTACTGTGCCGCAATTTGCGGCACCGTACTTGGCGCCTTTCCCCATTCCCATTATGCCTTATGGGGCAAAAATGGGAATGGGGAAGGGCAAATGGTGAATGGGGAATTACTGCCCCACTCACCTTGGAATGGGGTGGTAATTCCGCCATCCACCATGCCGGAGTCCGGCATGGACCATGGTGCTAAAAGCACCATGGTCCAGCGCCGGACTTGTAATGAGGGCCCATATCTCTATCCAGTCTAGACCACTGCCAGACTCCACACCTTGTCTCTAGCCAGACTAGACCACTGCCTGAATGCACACCATGTCTCTAGCCAGACTAGACCACTGCCATACTGCACACCATGTCTCTATCCAGACTAGGCCACTGCCAGACTGCACACCATGTCTCTAGCCAGACTAGACCACTTCCAGACTGACACCATGTCTCTTTCCAGATTAGACCACTGCCAGACTGCACACCATGTCTCTTTCCAGTTTAGACCACTGCCAGACTGCACACCATGTCTCTTTGCAGACTAGACCACTGCCAGACTGCACACCATGTCCATAGCCAGATTAGACCACTGCCAGACTGCACACCATGTCTCTAGCCAGACGAGACCACTGCCAGACTCCACAGCATGTCTCTAGCCAGACTAGACCACTGCCAGACTCCAAAGCATGTCTCTATCCAGACTAAACCACTGCCAGACTGCACACCATGTCTCTACCCAGACTACACCACTGCCAGACTGCACACCATGTATCTAGCCAGACTAGACCACTGCCAGACTGCACACCATGTATCTAGCCAGACTAGACCACTGCCAGACTGCACACCATGTCTCTAGCCAGACTAGACCACTGCCAGACTGCACACCATGTATCTAGCCAGACTAGACCACTGCCAGACTGCACACCATGTCTCTAGCCAGACTAGACCACTGCCAGACTGCACACCATGTCTCTATCCAGACTAGACCACTGCTAGAATGCACACCATGTCTCTTTCCAGACTAGACCACTGCCAGACTGCACACCATGTCTCTAGTCACTAGACCACTGCCGGACTGCCCACCATGTCTCTAGCCTGACTAGACCACTGCCAGACTGCCCACCATGTCTCTAGCCTGATTAGACCACTGCCAGACTGCCCACCATGTCTCTAGCCTGACTAGACCACTGCCAGACTGCACACCCTGTCTCTTTCCAGACTAGACCATTGCCAGACTGCACACCATGTCTCTAGCCACTAGACCACTGCAAGACTGCACACCATGTCTCTTTCCAGACTAGACCACTGCCAGACTGCACACCATGTCTCTAGCCAGACTAGACCACTGCCAGACTGCACACCATGTCTCTAGCCACTAGACCACTGCCAGACTGCACACCGTGTCTCCAGCCACTAGACCACTGCCAGACTACACACCATGTCTCTAGCCAGACTAAACCACTGCCAGACTAGACCATGTCTCTATCCAGACTAGACCACTGCCAGACTGCACACCATGTCTCTAGCCAGACTAGACCATGTCTCTAGCCAGACTAGACCACTGCCAGACTGCACACCATGTTGCTAGCCACTAGACCACTGCCAGACTGCACACCATGTCTCTATCCAGTCTAGACCACTGCCAGACTGCACACCATGTCTCTAGCCAGACTAGACCACGTTTCTAGCCAGATTAGACCACTGCCAGACTGCACAACATGTCACTAGCCATTAGACCACTGCCAGACTGCACACCATGTCTCTATCCAGTCTAGACCACTGCCAGACTGCACACCATGTCTCTAGCCACTAGACCACTGCCAAACTGCACACCATGTCTCTAGCCACTAGACCACTGCCAAACTGCACACCATGTCTCTAGCCAGACTAGACCATGTCTCTAGCCAGACTAGACCACTGCCAGACTGCACACCATGTTGCTAGCCACTAGACCACTGCCAGACTGCACACCATGTCTCTATCCAGTCTAGACCACTGCCAGACTGCACACCATGTCTCTAGCCAGACTAGACCACGTTTCTAGCCAGATTAGACCACTGCCAGACTGCACAACATGTCACTAGCCATTAGACCACTGCCAGACTGCACACCATGTCTCTATCCAGTCTAGACCACTGCCAGACTGCACACCATGTCTCTAGCCACTAGACCACTGCCTGAATGCACACCATGTCTCTAGCCAGACTAGACCACTGCCATACTGCACACCATGTCTCTATCCAGACTAGGCCACTGCCAGACTGCACACCATGTCTCTAGCCAGACTAGACCACTTCCAGACTGACACCATGTCTCTTTCCAGATTAGACCACTGCCAGACTGCACACCATGTCTCTTTCCAGATTAGACCACTGCCAGACTGCACACCATGTCTCTTTGCAGACTAGACCACTGCCAGACTGCACACCATGTCCATAGCCAGATTAGACCACTGCCAGACTGCACACCATGTCTCTAGCCAGACGAGACCACTGCCAGACTCCACAGCATGTCTCTAGCCAGACGAGACCACTGCCAGACTCCACAGCATGTCTCTAGCCAGACTAGACCACTGCCAGACTGCACACCATGTATCTAGCCAGACTAGACCACTGCCAGACTGCACACGATGTCTCTAGCCAGACTAGACCACTGCCAGACTGCACACCATGTCTCTAGCCAGACTAGACCACTGCCAGACTGCACACCATGTCTCTAGCCAGACTAGACCACTGCCAGACTGCACACCATGTCTCTATCCAGACTAGACCACTGCTAGAATGCACACCATGTCTCTTTCCAGACTAGACCACTGCCAGACTGCACACCATGTCTCTAGTCACTAGACCACTGCCGGACTGCCCACCATGTCTCTAGCCTGACTAGACCACTGCCAGACTGCCCACCATGTCTCTAGCCTGATTAGACCACTGCCAGACTGCCCACCATGTCTCTAGCCTGACTAGACCACTGCCAGACTGCACACCCTGTCTCTTTCCAGACTAGACCATTGCCAGACTGCACACCATGTCTCTAGCCACTAGACCACTGCAAGACTGCACACCATGTCTCTTTCCAGACTAGACCACTGCCAGACTGCACACCATGTCTCTAGCCAGACTAGACCACTGCCAGACTGCACACCATGTCTCTAGCCACTAGACCACTGCCAGACTGCACACCGTGTCTCCAGCCACTAGACCACTGCCAGACTACACACCATGTCTCTAGCCAGACTAAACCACTGCCAGACTAGACCATGTCTCTATCCAGACTAGACCACTGCCAGACTGCACACCATGTCTCTAGCCAGACTAGACCATGTCTCTAGCCAGACTAGACCACTGCCAGACTGCACACCATGTTGCTAGCCACTAGACCACTGCCAGACTGCACACCATGTCTCTATCCAGTCTAGACCACTGCCAGACTGCACACCATGTCTCTAGCCAGACTAGACCACGTTTCTAGCCAGATTAGACCACTGCCAGACTGCACAACATGTCACTAGCCATTAGACCACTGCCAGACTGCACACCATGTCTCTATCCAGTCTAGACCACTGCCAGACTGCACACCATGTCTCTAGCCACTAGACCACTGCCAAACTGCACACCATGTCTCTAGCCACTAGACCACTGCCAAACTGCACACCATGTCTCTAGCCAGACTAGACCATGTCTCTAGCCAGACTAGACCACTGCCAGACTGCACACCATGTTGCTAGCCACTAGACCACTGCCAGACTGCACACCATGTCTCTATCCAGTCTAGACCACTGCCAGACTGCACACCATGTCTCTAGCCAGACTAGACCACGTTTCTAGCCAGATTAGACCACTGCCAGACTGCACAACATGTCACTAGCCATTAGACCACTGCCAGACTGCACACCATGTCTCTATCCAGTCTAGACCACTGCCAGACTGCACACCATGTCTCTAGCCACTAGACAACTGCCTGAATGCACACCATGTCTCTAGCCAGACTAGACCACTGCCATACTGCACACCATGTCTCTATCCAGACTAGGCCACTGCCAGACTGCACACCATGTCTCTAGCCAGACTAGACCACTTCCAGACTGACACCATGTCTCTTTCCAGATTAGACCACTGCCAGACTGCACACCATGTCTCTTTCCAGATTAGACCACTGCCAGACTGCACACCATGTCTCTTTGCAGACTAGACCACTGCCAGACTGCACACCATGTCCATAGCCAGATTAGACCACTGCCAGACTGCACACCATGTCTCTAGCCAGACGAGACCACTGCCAGACTCCACAGCATGTCTCTAGCCAGACGAGACCACTGCCAGACTCCACAGCATGTCTCTAGCCAGTCTAGACCACTGCCAGACTGCACACCATGTCTCTAGCCACTAGACCACTGCCAAACTGCACACCATGTCTCTAGCCACTAGACCACTGCCAAACTGCACACCATGTCTCTAGCCAGACTAGACCATGTCTCTAGCCAGACTAGACCACTGCCAGACTGCACACCATGTTGCTAGCCACTAGACCACTGCCAGACTGCACACCATGTCTCTATCCAGTCTAGACCACTGCCAGACTGCACACCATGTCTCTAGCCAGACTAGACCACGTTTCTAGCCAGATTAGACCACTGCCAGACTGCACAACATGTCACTAGCCATTAGACCACTGCCAGACTGCACACCATGTCTCTATCCAGTCTAGACCACTGCCAGACTGCACACCATGTCTCTAGCCACTAGACCACTGCCTGAATGCACACCATGTCTCTAGCCAGACTAGACCACTGCCATACTGCACACCATGTCTCTATCCAGACTAGGCCACTGCCAGACTGCACACCATGTCTCTAGCCAGACTAGACCACTTCCAGACTGACACCATGTCTCTTTCCAGATTAGACCACTGCCAGACTGCACACCATGTCTCTTTCCAGATTAGACCACTGCCAGACTGCACACCATGTCTCTTTGCAGACTAGACCACTGCCAGACTGCACACCATGTCCATAGCCAGATTAGACCACTGCCAGACTGCACACCATGTCTCTAGCCAGACGAGACCACTGCCAGACTCCACAGCATGTCTCTAGCCAGACGAGACCACTGCCAGACTCCACAGCATGTCTCTAGCCAGACTAGACCACTGCCAGACTGCACACGATGTATCTAGCCAGACTAGACCACTGCCAGACTGCACACGATGTCTCTAGCCAGACTAGACCACTGCCAGACTGCACACCATGTCTCTAGCCAGACTAGACCACTGCCAGACTGCACACCATGTCTCTAGCCAGACTAGACCACTGCCAGACTGCACACCATGTCTCTATCCAGACTAGACCACTGCTAGAATGCACACCATGTCTCTTTCCAGACTAGACCACTGCCAGACTGCACACCATGTCTCTAGTCACTAGACCACTGCCGGACTGCCCACCATGTCTCTAGCCTGACTAGACCACTGCCAGACTGCCCACCATGTCTCTAGCCTGATTAGACCACTGCCAGACTGCCCACCATGTCTCTAGCCTGACTAGACCACTGCCAGACTGCACACCCTGTCTCTTTCCAGACTAGACCATTGCCAGACTGCACACCATGTCTCTAGCCACTAGACCACTGCAAGACTGCACACCATGTCTCTTTCCAGACTAGACCACTGCCAGACTGCACACCATGTCTCTAGCCAGACTAGACCACTGCCAGACTGCACACCATGTCTCTAGCCACTAGACCACTGCCAGACTGCACACCGTGTCTCCAGCCACTAGACCACTGCCAGACTACACACCATGTCTCTAGCCAGACTAAACCACTGCCAGACTAGACCATGTCTCTATCCAGACTAGACCACTGCCAGACTGCACACCATGTCTCTAGCCAGACTAGACCATGTCTCTAGCCAGACTAGACCACTGCCAGACTGCACACCATGTTGCTAGCCACTAGACCACTGCCAGACTGCACACCATGTCTCTATCCAGTCTAGACCACTGCCAGACTGCACACCATGTCTCTAGCCAGACTAGACCACGTTTCTAGCCAGATTAGACCACTGCCAGACTGCACAACATGTCACTAGCCATTAGACCACTGCCAGACTGCACACCATGTCTCTATCCAGTCTAGACCACTGCCAGACTGCACACCATGTCTCTAGCCACTAGACCACTGCCAAACTGCACACCATGTCTCTAGCCACTAGACCACTGCCAAACTGCACACCATGTCTCTAGCCAGACTAGACCATGTCTCTAGCCAGACTAGACCACTGCCAGACTGCACACCATGTTGCTAGCCACTAGACCACTGCCAGACTGCACACCATGTCTCTATCCAGTCTAGACCACTGCCAGACTGCACACCATGTCTCTAGCCAGACTAGACCACGTTTCTAGCCAGATTAGACCACTGCCAGACTGCACAACATGTCACTAGCCATTAGACCACTGCCAGACTGCACACCATGTCTCTATCCAGTCTAGACCACTGCCAGACTGCACACCATGTCTCTAGCCACTAGACCACTGCCTGAATGCACACCATGTCTCTAGCCAGACTAGACCACTGCCATACTGCACACCATGTCTCTATCCAGACTAGGCCACTGCCAGACTGCACACCATGTCTCTAGCCAGACTAGACCACTTCCAGACTGACACCATGTCTCTTTCCAGATTAGACCACTGCCAGACTGCACACCATGTCTCTTTCCAGATTAAACCACTGCCAGACTGCACACCATGTCTCTTTGCAGACTAGACCACTGCCAGACTGCACACCATGTCCATAGCCAGATTAGACCACTGCCAGACTGCAAACCATGTCTCTAGCCAGACGAGACCACTGCCAGACTCCACAGCATGTCTCTAGCCAGACGAGACCACTGCCAGACTCCACAGCATGTCTCTAGCCAGACTAGACCACTGCCAGACTGCACACCATGTATCTAGCCAGACTAGACCACTGCCAGACTGCACACGATGTCTCTAGCCAGACTAGACCACTGCCAGACTGCACACCATGTCTCTAGCCAGACTAGACCACTGCCAGACTGCACACCATGTCTCTAGCCAGACTAGACCACTGCCAGACTGCACACCATGTCTCTATCCAGACTAGACCACTGCTAGAATGCACACCATGTCTCTTTCCAGACTAGACCACTGCCAGACTGCACACCATGTCTCTAGTCACTAGACCACTGCCGGACTGCCCACCATGTCTCTAGCCTGACTAGACCACTGCCAGACTGCCCACCATGTCTCTAGCCTGACTAGACCACTGCCAGACTGCCCACCATGTCTCTAGCCTGACTAGACCACTGCCAGACTGCACACCCTGTCTCTTTCCAGACTAGACCATTGCCAGACTGCACACCATGTCTCTAGCCACTAGACCACTGCAAGACGGCACACCATGTCTCTTTCCAGACTAAACCACTGCCAGACTGCACACCATGTCTCTAGCCAGACTAGACCACTGCCTGACTGCACACCATGTCTCTAGCCACTAGACCACTGCCAGACTGCACACCATGTCTCCAGCCACTAGACCACTGCCAGACTACACACCATGTCTCTAGCCAGACTAAACCACTGCCAGACTAGACCATGTCTCTATCCAGACTAGACCACTGCCAGACTGCACACCATGTCTCTAGCCAGACTAGACCATGTCTCTAGCCAGACTAGACCACTGCCAGACTGCACACCATTTTGCTAGCCACTAGACCACTGCCAGACTGCACACCATGTCTCTATCCAGTCTAGACCACTGCCAGACTGCACACCATGTCTCTAGCCAGACTAGACCACGTTTCTAGCCAGATTAGACCACTGCCAGACTGCACAACATGTCACTAGCCATTAGACCACTGCCAGACTGCACACCATGTCTCTATCCAGTCTAGACCACTGCCAGACTGCACACCATGTCTCTAGCCACTAGACCACTGCCAAACTGCACACCATGTCTCTAGCCACTAGACCACTGCCAAACTGCACACCATGTCCCTAGCCAGACTAGACCACTGCCAGACTGCACAGCATGTCTCTAGCCAGACTAGACCACTGCCAGACTGCACACCCTGTCTCTTTCCAGACTAGACCATTGCCAGACTGCACACCATGTCTCTAGCCACTAGACCACTGCAAGACTGCACACCATGTCTCTTTCCAGACTAGACCACTGCCAGACTGCACACCATGTCTCTAGCCAGACTAGACCACTGCCAGACTGCACACCATGTCTCTAGCCACTAGACCACTGCCAGACTGCACACCATGTCTCCAGCCACTAGACCACTGCCAGACTACACACCATGTCTCTAGCCAGACTAAACCACTGCCAGACTAGACCATGTCTCTATCCAGACTAGACCACTGCCAGACTCCACACCATGTCTCTAGCCAGACTAGACCATGTCTCTAGCCAGACTAGACCACTGCCAGACTGCACACCATGTTGCTAGCCACTAGACCACTGCCAGACTGCACACCATGTCTCTATCCAGTCTAGACCACTGCCAGACTGCACACCATGTCTCTAGCCAGACTAGACCACGTTTCTAGCCAGATTAGACCACTGCCAGACTGCACAACATGTCACTAGCCATTAGACCACTGCCAGACTGCACACCATGTCTCTATCCAGTCTAGACCACTGCCAGACTGCACACCATGTCTCTAGCCACTAGACCACTGCCAAACTGCACACCATGTCTCTAGCCACTAGACCACTGCCAAACTGCCCACCATGTCTCTAGCCTGACTAGACCACTGCCAGACTGCACACCCTGTCTCTTTCCAGACTAGACCATTGCCAGACTGCACACCATGTCTCTAGCCACTAGACCACTGCAAGACTGCACACCATGTCTCTTTCCAGACTAAACCACTGCCAGACTGCACACCATGTCTCTAGCCAGACTAGACCACTGCCTGACTGCACACCATGTCTCTAGCCACTAGACCACTGCCAGACTGCACACCATGTCTCCAGCCACTAGACCACTGCCAGACTACACACCATGTCTCTAGCCAGACTAAACCACTGCCAGACTAGACCATGTCTCTATCCAGACTAGACCACTGCCAGACTGCACACCATGTCTCTAGCCAGACTAGACCATGTCTCTAGCCAGACTAGACCACTGCCAGACTGCACACCATTTTGCTAGCCACTAGACCACTGCCAGACTGCACACCATGTCTCTATCCAGTCTAGACCACTGCCAGACTGCACACCATGTCTCTAGCCAGACTAGACCACGTTTCTAGCCAGATTAGACCACTGCCAGACTGCACAACATGTCACTAGCCATTAGACCACTGCCAGACTGCACACCATGTCTCTATCCAGTCTAGACCACTGCCAGACTGCACACCATGTCTCTAGCCACTAGACCACTGCCAAACTGCATACCATGTCTCTAGCCACTAGACCACTGCCAAACTGCACACCATGTCCCTAGCCAGACTAGACCACTGCCAGACTGCACAGCATGTCTCTAGCCAGACTAGACCACTGCCAGACTGCACACCCTGTCTCTTTCCAGACTAGACCATTGCCAGACTGCACACCATGTCTCTAGCCACTAGACCACTGCAAGACTGCACACCATGTCTCTTTCCAGACTAGACCACTGCCAGACTGCACACCATGTCTCTAGCCAGACTAGACCACTGCCAGACTGCACACCATGTCTCTAGCCACTAGACCACTGCCAGACTGCACACCATGTCTCCAGCCACTAGACCACTGCCAGACTACACACCATGTCTCTAGCCAGACTAAACCACTGCCAGACTAGACCATGTCTCTATCCAGACTAGACCACTGCCAGACTGCACACCATGTCTCTAGCCAGACTAGACCATGTCTCTAGCCAGACTAGACCACTGCCAGACTGCACACCATGTTGCTAGCCACTAGACCACTGCCAGACTGCACACCATGTCTCTATCCAGTCTAGACCACTGCCAGACTGCACACCATGTCTCTAGCCAGACTAGACCACGTTTCTAGCCAGATTAGACCACTGCCAGACTGCACAACATGTCACTAGCCATTAGACCACTGCCAGACTGCACACCATGTCTCTATCCAGTCTAGACCACTGCCAGACTGCACACCATGTCTCTAGCCACTAGACCACTGCCAAACTGCACACCATGTCTCTAGCCACTAGACCACTGCCAAACTGCACACCATGTCCCTAGCCAGACTAGACCACTGCCAGACTGCACAGCATGTCTCTAGCCAGACTAGACCACTGCCAGACTGCACAACACACAAACTGCAGCACATCATGCGGTGAAGCTGAACCGGCCATATTTAGTGCTGGCAAGCTAGAAACTCTTGTGTCTTCTTGCAGGGGCTCCCGCTTCCTCGTGTTTGATCATGCGCGTGCCTCCAAGGTCCGTGGTGAGAAGTGTGAGATGAAGATGCATGGCAACAGCAAAAATATCTTCCGGCTCATATTGCAGGAGAACAACCAGGGCCGCAGTATGGAGTTTCTGTTGCGCACTGAGACACAGTAAGTTAAAAGATGGCACGGCAGCCACCTGTGCATGACTGGGTCTTGCTCGCGTATAGCTTATGCCATTTTCCTGGCGTCTTGGGTCTTTGGCAACTGCAAAATAAAGTAGGGAGGTGGTGACAGAGGAAGAGATGAGCAGGAAGGGCGGTTGGCCTCTGTAGGTAGCTCTGCATGTTGTGTGTGGGTTAGTGTTCGCTGTGTTAGTATTAATCAGGTCAGGGCCTATTGCACGCAGGCAGACCATTGTAGTGTGTGCTTCGGCTGTGTTATCACTCTAATCGCTGAGAGCACATGTTCACTAGGACAATGCCAGTTGCCTGCTTTGGGGTGCGCGTAGGCAACAGGTTGTAGGAGTCATTGGCAGATGAAGTGATGAGCAATAAGGGATGTCAGTTCACCAAAATGCCAGGGATAGCGGATGTGACATCAATGTAATTTGACCCCTCACCCAAGTGACATCACAGGAAGTGATGGCAAACGACCTTCAAATCTTTTAGATGCATCTAGCACCCGTGTTTCCAAGTGCTCTCATTTCAGCCAGCTATAAGAACCGAGGCACAGAGGGAGGGATGATTTGTCCACAATCGCATATGTGGGGAATGACATTTTTCAGATTATACGTGGGGTCTATATGTAAAACATACATAATGCAGTATTTCTAACAGGTTAACCGAAATCTGTAATGCAGGCTACAGCTAGTGCATGAAACATCCATAGATCAATGGACAAAGAAGTACGTGTTATCTGTGGCGTTGCTGTGTTAAACAAGCCACACAAGCACTGACCTGGGGAGGCGCGCGCGCTGCTGTTTAACCAGGAGAAAAATGCTGCACGAGCAAGGCCTGAAAGTTAAATCATTGACCAGGATTTAGAATCGACACAATTCCCTGCTTATAGATGTATATATGAGTCAGCTACCAGTACGGCAGAAGAAACCTATCCGACTGGTGAGTGCACCTGATAATGTTGTCTTTGCTGGAGTATAATACCTGGGAAAGGATCTTTCAATATACCAAAGACCCCCCCCGACCCCCATGGTTTTTATTATCTAAGCGTAATACTGGGTGCCAGAGGACTTAAAAAGACCCCACCATTTAATGTCATTTAAATGCTGCACACATACATCCATGGCACCACACAATTATTTAAAATTGAAAACACTGAGTTGCTTCTCACCCAGTGACTCAATGGCCGATTTCAAGGCGCGCACTGCACACTACCCCTTTGTCAGACCCAGTGGTACTCAATGGTGTAGCACAAAGTTTGTCAGCTTCCCTACGAGCCATGCTGTGGGCCCACCCAAGCTCCTTAACAAAGCACAGAGCACGCCACACCACAGGCCTGACCACCACGTGTGCGCAATGTCCATGATGATTATGCCGCTGCTGGGGTATGCACTACTGCAAGTGAAAGAAGTAAACATGTTTTTCAATCAAAGCTTTAATCTTTAACGTAACATAGAGAGAAGGGGGCGGTGCCTGGTCCACAAATATATCAGCCACCACTGAAGGCTGGTGAGTTGTTGTTTTGAGGGTGTAAATATTTGCCACAAGTATGTGATTGCAACCGAGCATAGCGAGGGAGGCCGAACTAACGGAAATGGGTTTGGGAGGTCAGGAGGGATTCTTCTCCCTCCCCAGGGTAAATGTTTTGAATAATGGATTAAAATGATGCATTACACGGCACACTTTCTGGGAAAATGCGGGTAAAAGGCCAGCCATCGGTTGTGTAGGGTGTAGGGTAAATCATGAAAACAGTACAAAAGATGCAAGTCACCCAAAGTGCACTGGACATTTCCCAATGCATTATCATGCCGGTCCCTGCAATACATGCCAGTATAAAAAACATGTTCATGCTGGCTCCACAAACATATGCCAGTATTCCCATAGAAGACCATACTTATGTTCGCTTTAAGACGTTTTTCTATAGTATCATTACTGGCACTGGGCACAAAACTGGCTCTGCCAATATATGCCAGCACTCCTATGTAAGTACATATTCCCCTTGGTTTGGTCATTAAAAGTGACGTGTCACAATAAGAAAACCTGTCCAAACTGGTTCCAAAGTAAGCCAGTCTAGACCCATAAGAACACTTATCATGTTTGCTTCATCATAGATGCTCAGTTAATAAAAGGTCATGCTACAGTGAAGAATATACAGGCCGCTACAGCAACACATCAGTCTAGCCAGGTAACACTACTTATCATGCTTGCTTTTTTAAAGATGCTGAGTAATAAATGTAATTCCATAGTAAGCAATGGCTAGACTGACTGCACCAAAATTCCGGTCTAGCCAGGGAATGGCACACATGAACCTGCCTTTGCCCAAAAATACCAGTCAAACATGCAAAGTTAACAACGGATGTGTCAAATATGCTCCAGTGATCCCATGTCTCCCAGGGTCTTACACACGCCTGCATTCCCTTTAACTCACTTGTCACTCACCCATACATCTCCTCTCGCACTCGCTCACACTGGATTCACCACACAGGCACACACCAAACCCCACCCAGAACATTCAGACACACACTACCACATGGATGCTCATTCACCCAACAGTCAGTCACTCACACCTTCTCTTACATGCACTCATTACACTCTCTACACAGGCACACACCTGTATAATGTATTATTTTAATTAGTGCAATATATATTCTCCTTGTACCGCGCTCGTGAGCGCTTGGTTATTGGGGGGTGTCTGGCCTCCTGGCTACCGAGGCTCGGCTCAGGGTGGCTGCATCATAACTTTTCTTTCAGACTTGCACAAATTGCTCGGCGGAGGTCTTTCTTCCTGTTTTATTATTGCCGAGTCGGGATTGGCCACTGCGGAGCTAGGGGCCTTGGCCTCTCGGTGGATTTTCACAGTATTGTGTTGCGCTGCCACTTCCTTTTACAATTTACGATTTTGGTATTGATTTACTGCAATTCTATTTTCCTTTTAGGCTCTGGGTCCCCGGGCCATGGCGTGTGACTGGGCGCCCTTACCTGCACTTTTTATAATTTCTGCATTCATTTTTTTAATGTATTATTTTAATTAGTGCAATATATATTTTCCTTGTACCACGCTCATGAGCGCTTAGTTATTGGAGGGTGCCTGGCCTCCTGGCTACCGAGGCTTGGCCCCCATGTACCCACAGTTGTTACTTGTTGGCTATAACATCTTGCACTTGGACAGAGTCGCTTCACAACCTGGGGTGGGGTTGCCATTATCTTTAAAAGTTAGCCTGGTGCCTCGCGCTCATACCATGGGCATGGAGTCACTATTGGTGAACTCGGCTATATCTGCATCGCAGTCGGTTTACATTGTCCTTGCTTTTCGTCCTCTGGGATCTTGTTCACTCTTTCGTTCGCCCTTTCTTGGAATTAGTCGCCTCACTGCAGCTGAAATATTCTCACCTAGTTATTTTAGGCGATTTTAACATCCAATGTAATCTGCCTTTAGCCCCTAATCTTGGTCAGTTTCTGGATAGTTTTCGAGACTTGGCTATTAAACAATACCTGGCCGAACCTACTCCTCAGCTGGTGGAATCTTGCATCTAATCTTCAGAGCCATCCCGGGAGTAGTGCTTCTTCCCGTTATTCCGCTCTTCTGGACAGACCACTTTTTGGTCTCTTTTACTGTGCCCCTTATTACTCGTCTGCCGCCTCCTGTCAGATCTACTATTCTCGGAAGACATTGGCGTGACTTGAACATGCTTCTTTTCGCATCTGTTGTTATAGCTAATTGTCCCAATAATGGCCCTATTGATTTTTCTATTCTGTCTCAAGCATTGTTGAAAGCTGCCGATCAACTGGCACCCCATAAACTCGCGAGTGTTCGCCGTTGTCCCTCCCAACCTTGGTTCTCCGTTGAACTTAAAGCAGCTAAGCTCGGTGTTCCTCAAGCCGAGCATAAATGGTGCTCTTCTTATAGCTCCTCCGACACAGCTATGTCCGCCTCTCTATCTAGGAAGTATCACCTGTTGATTAAAACCAGCAAGCAGTCTTTTTTTACACACAGTATTGAAGCTGCATTTAATCAGTCTAAGGAGCTTTTCTCTGTTAAATCTTTTTCCGCCACTGCTCGTTTCCTTCCCACTGTTCTGTCATCTCAGGCTCATTGTGACGCGTTAGCTGATTTTTTTTCATTCCAAAATCACTAGCATTCGTGAGAACATTGAATCCGCTCACGCTGGCACTGGGGCGAAGGTCTTTGATATCGGCCCACCTGTAACCACCGGGCAGTGTTTACTCATAGATGGAATATGCCTGGCCTTTACCAGCTGCACAACCGAGGCAAATTAGATAGGAATCCATTTGTTGTCTGCCTTCATGACAATCTCATGCATACGTACAAGGAAATGAACTGGCAAGACGGAGGAGGAATACATTGGCAGGACGGAGGAGAAATGCTTTGGCATAGATGGAGGAGGAACGCACTGGCAAGACGGAGGAGGAACGCGCTAGCAAGACGGAGGAGGAATGCTCTGGCAAGATGGAGGAGGAACGCACTGGCAAGGCGGAGGAGGAACGCACTGGCAAGGCGGAGGAGGAACGCACTGGCAAGGCGGAGGAGGAACGCACTGGCAAGGCGGAGGAGGAATGCACTGGCAAGACGGAGGAGGAATGCTCTGGCAAGACGGAGGAGGAATGCTCTGGCAAGACTGAGGAGGGATGCTCTGGCAAGACTGAGGAGGAATGCACTGGCGAGACGCAGGTGGCAAGACGGAGGAGGAATGCTCTGGCAAGACGGAGGAGGAATGCACTGGCGAGACGCAGGTGGCAAGACGGAGGAGGAATACACTGGCGAGACGCAGGTGGCAAGACGGAGGAGGAATGCACTGGCAAGGCGGAGGAGGAATGCACTGGCAAGGCGGAGGAGGAATGCACTGGCAAGGCGGAGGAGGAATGCACTGGCAAGACGGAGGAGGAATGCACTGGCAAGACGGAGGAGGAATGCTCTGGCAAGACGGAGGAGGAATGCTCTGGCAAGACTGAGGAGGGATGCACTGGCGAGACGCAGGTGGCAAGACGGAGGAGGAATGCTCTGGCAAGACGGAGGAGTGATGCTCTGGCAAGACGGAGGAGGAATGCACTGGCAAGACGCAGGTGGCAAGACGGAGGAGGAATACACTGGCGAGACGCAGGTGGCAAGACGGAGGAGGAATGCACTGGCGAGACAGAGGAGGAATGCACTGGCGAGACGGAGGAGGAATGCACTGGCGAGACGGAGGAGGAATGCACTGGCGAGACGGAGGAGGAATGCACTGGCGAGACGGAGGAGGGATGCACTGGTAAGACGGAGGAGGGATGCACTGGCAAGACGGAGGAGGGATGCTCTGGCAAGACGGAGGAGGGATGCTCTGGCAAGACGGAGGAGGGATGCTCTGGCAAGACGGAGGAGGGATGCTCTGGCAAGACGGAGGAGGGATGCACTGGCAAGACGGAGGAGGGATGCACTGGCAAGACGGAGGAGGGATGCACTGGCAAGACGGAGGAGGGATGCACTGGCAAGACGGAGGAGGGATGCACTGGCAAGACGGAGGAGGGATGCTCTGGCAAGACGGAGGAGGGATGCTCTGGCAAGACGGAGGATGGATGCTCTGGCAAGACGGAGGAGGGATGCTCTGGCAAGACTGAGGAGGAATGCATTGGCGAGACGCAGGTGGCAAGACGGAGGAGGAATGCTCTGGCAAGACGGAGGAGGGATGCTCTGGCAAGACGGAGGAGGGATGCACTGGCAAGACGGAGGAGGGATGCACTGGCAAGACGCAGGTGGCAAGACGGAGGAGGTTCTCTGGCAAGACGGAGGAGTGATGCTCTGGCAAGACGGAGGAGTGATGCTCTGGCAAGACGCAGGTGGCAAGACGGAGGAGGAACGCACTGGCAAGGCAGAGGAGAAATGCTCCGGCAAGAAGGAAGTGGCAAGACGGAGGAGGGATGCACTGGCAAGACAGAGGAGAAATGCTCCGGCAAGACGGAAGTGGCAAGATGGAGGAGGAATGCACTGGAAAGATGGAGGAGGAATGCACTAGTAAGACGGAAGTGGCAAGACTGAGGAGGAATACATGGCAGAAATCTGATCTCCAATATGTGCCCCTTTTCTATTTTGCTACAATTGCAAAATGGGGCAGAGCGGCAAATGAAGGCATACAAGTATTACACCTCGCGTTAACGCCTTTTTCCGGCTCCACC